>NC_136061.1:1952016202-1952616202 GCF_964261635.1 Lissotriton helveticus | reverse complement strand
ATGACAGGGGTGGGTGGATATGACTCCCAGCAGTGCCCAGATATGACAGGGGTGGGTGGATATGACTCCCAGCAGTGCCCAGACATGACAGGGGTGGGTGAATATGACTCCCAGCAGTGCCCAGACATGACAGGGATGGGTGGATATGACTCCCAGCAGGGCCCAGACATGACAGGGGGGTGTGGATATGACTCCCAGCTGTGCCCAGACATAGGAGTGGGGTGTGGATATGACTGCCAGCAGTGCCCAGACATAGGAGGGGTGGTTGGATATGACTCCCAGCAGTGCCCAGACATGACAGGGTGGTTGGATATAACTCCCAGCAGTGCCCAGTCATGACAGGGGTGGGTGGATATGAATCCCAGCAGTGCCCAGACATGACAGGGGTGGGTGCAGAGGACTCCCAGCAGTGCTCAGACATAGGAGGGGAGTGTGGATATGACTCCCAGCAGTGCCCAGACATAGGAGGGGTGGCTGGATATGACTCCCAGCAGTGCCCAGACATGACAGGGGTGGGTGGATATGACTCCCAGCAGTGCCCAGACATGACATGGGGGTGTGGATAGGACTGCCAGCAGTGCCCAGACATGACTGGGGTGTGTGCAGAGGACTCCCAGCAGTGCCCAGACATGGCAGGGGTGGGTGCAGAGGACTCCCAGCAGTGCCCAGAGATGACAGGGCTGGATGGATAGGACTCCCAGCAGTGCCCAGACATAGGAGGGGTGTGTGGATATGACTCCCAGCAGTGCCCAGACATAGGAGTGGGGTGTGGATATGACTCCCAGCAGTGCCCAGACATAGGAGGGGGTGTGGATATGACTCCCAGTAGTGCCCAGACATAGGAGGGGTGTGGATATGACTCCCTGCAGTGCCCAGACATGACAGGGGTGTGTGCACAGGACTCCCAGCAGTGCGCAAACATGACAGGGGTGGGTGCACAGGTCCCCCAGCAGTGCTCAGTGAAAGGGGGTGCACTATAACACAACAACTACTTGTGTGTATGTTTACAGCCCTAACCTGTGACAGTCCTGATAGTGCCATAGCAACACATCACTTACAGCAGTGTCCCACTCCATGGAGGTCTAATACCTGTCACACACTGCGTGACACACCACATGAGGGTGTGATGTTAGATCACACATGCTGATCCACCCATGGAGGTTGCAGGCAACCTACACACCCTACGATCATGACTCAATAGTGTATAGTCATGTAACAGCCCACCAAACAAATAGAGCAAAAAGGATAAACACACTGTCATGTATATCCCGGCCCTGATATGAATGTACAGGTGGTGAAACATGTACTGTTTCATGGAAGGAACAGGGTTGAAACACCTTAGCTACTAATCAATCAATTGGGAGTTCTGTGCACAAATTACCTGCATTACAAATCCAAACATAAGGGTAAGTGTGTGATCACATATATCTGCATAGTGTGAACAAGGCAGATGGTGTCCATGATGGCATTTATACATACTACTAACACAACTACAGTGAGTAGCATGGATGGCACAGACCAATGAGCACAACTCATCTTTGAGCAGGCATGGCCATTGCCGAATGGAATGCCCCAAAAAAAGGAACTCTGCACAAAAGTAACCACAACAATTGAGCAACTGCCTGTAGTGAAGATCTCATGTGTCACTGAGGAAGGGACATTCGTTCGGACAATGTCTGTATGCAAACTGCACACACTAATCAATATAATTTGCTGGAACATTGGGATGGCACACAGATACCATGGTCCACCTCATTACCATCAGAAAAGAGACATCTTTCACAATTCCAAAACATTTACATGACACCAACTCCTAGGCACACAGCACCTAAAGCAAGTACCTGAAATGCAATAGTTCAGAATGAAAAATAAAATGCTTTATTCAGCTCAAAAATCAAAATGAGTAAATAAATGAGTCCAGGATCAAAGAAGGCCAATGGCCAGCCAGTCCAAAATACTGTCCATTACAGTGGTGACGTTGTGGAGGTTGTCACCCCCCAACTTGCTTGCACATGGTGGATTTAGAGGTCTGTGGACCCATGGGGGGCATCATCTGAGTCAGTGACCTGCACCGCAGGGACAGGAGAGGGAAGGGTAGGTGTAGTGGGTGCAGGTGGGGAGGATTCCTCCACAGTGTCTGGTGCAGTGCAAAAGGATGAAAGATATTCTGCGCTGCACACTGTTGCCAGTTCGGACAGGCTACCACCTGACCCCGGGGACACAATGGGAGTGGAGGTAGAGGGTTGTGAGTCAGGTACAGTGTGTCTGTGGCTGCGTGACTGCCGTCTGTCCCCAGTCCCTGTGGGTGTGCCTACATCCCCATGAGATTGTGTGCCTGGAGAACTGCGCCTAGACTTCCGTGGTGGTGTGCTGGGTGTCCCTGTTGGTGTGCGTGCCCTTGTGTGTCTGCGTGTTCTTTGGACAGGTATGGGAGAGGGGGACGTGGATGGGTCTGAAGGAGTGGGGGGAAGGACTGCTGCAGGAGGGCAACTGCTGCCGTCAGTGTTGAGTCTATGGACGATAGACTCCGACGTTGGTCAGACATGTTAGCTGACATGCCCTCCATGAATGACAACAACTGTGTCAGTATTGTAGTGTGGCCATGGAGGACAGTCAGCATTGATGTCTGACCAACAAGAATCTGCCGGAGTAGGTCCACAGACTCGACAGTGAGGGCAGCAGGGGAGACAGGGGCAGGGGCTGCGGTGCCGGGGACGAAGGAGACATGTGGGGCAGCACGGACAGAAGGGACACTAGTAACTGGGAGGGTGGAGATGGGTCTGGAGGAGGTGGGGACAGACACAGAGATGGAAGAAGGTGTCGCCGCGTATTCCCCCTCCACCAGGGAGTCAGATGACGATCCGTCCGCATTATATGAAATGTCGCCTTCAAAAGGTACGGACGGTTGACTCCCCTCACTCTCCATTCCACTAGCTTTGTCCAACTCCTCAGCGCTGGTGGCACTGCGGCTGGGTCGCTCTTCCTGCTCCATGCTCATGTTTCCTCCTTCTGGCTCTGTTGATGATGCTGTGGGCAAGGAGAAGAAACAAAAATGCATCAGTCACCTGTACACATATGATACATGAGCACAAAATCAGTTGGTCACACAGCAAATCATGGCATGCATCATGAGTAACAGCCAGATAGCTCTGCACATATTTGAGACTAGTACTGACCAGTTGGTATTGACACAATGCTAGTAGGACACAGGGATACCATGAACACACCAGGCCCCAACTTCAATGAGAGTTACACTTAGAAGATTCCGTTGGTTTTCATGATAGCAGACCCATACAATGAAGTGATGGCACTTAAAGTTCACTAATTAAAAAAACATTTCTGGTGGCTGTCAGGGCAAACTAACCCACCTCACTCCCCAAGGTGACACCACACTCAGAGCCCTGTAAGTACATTTGGGTGAACAAAAATGTAAGAAATAGTGTACATCTTGTGACTCACAATACTTCACACATTCAACATGCATTGAATGTGTACATTCTCAAACTTGTGAAGAGAACACGTATGTGCCTGCATGAAAGGACACTCACAAGGAAATGCACCCAATAAACATAGACACATTCACTGAAACAACTGGCACCCGGTCTGATGAAACACTGGTAGGAATAAATAGCGTTGCAGATTTGCCATATACATGGCCCAACGGAGGTCTTGATGGCTTGACACACATTAGTCTGTACAATTGAGAAAAAAGGAGTTGCAAGACCCCAAAAGTACTGTGTGGACATGTATATTGAGATCAACGCACAACCTTATTCACTAACACTGTGCTCATTCAAAAACTGTCAGCTTGTAACACAAAATTTACTACTGTTGTTTTGTGTGCACTACCTTGTGAGACAACTATCATGCAGGCACAAAAGTGTAACTTACACAAATCGTAATATGTACACATTCAAAACATAAAGAAATAAGGAGTAGATTTTGGGAGTTCCAGGTTAAAATCATTAATGTGAGCTTACTTGAAATATGTCAGTCCTCACAGGGGCATCTGGTACCTGATCATGCAGTTGCTGGCACATACGACCTACTGGCTTTCATGTGAAGTGGCCCACAAGTCCTAAATCTGGACCATGCTCAAGCTAATGGGCCTACAAATGTGAAACAACAAAATCATACCTGCATCGTGGACATACCCTCATCCCCAGGCTAAATGAGAACACTAGTGTGCACACTAACACAAAACAGCGTTCCACCACAACTACATACATGTGGGAAAAAAGAATGAGGCACAATCATGTTTAGAAAAAAATTACATAGGCTGTCAAGCATAAAATGAAAACACTGCCCATCATCACAGGGAAAGTACATGGTGAAACATCAGCCATCCAATGCCCTCACACAGGTCACACCTGGCAAGGCAAAATCAGGCAGGCACATTAGACATCCCCTGCACAACAACCCCATCCCTCAGTCAATGTGATTGATACAGATCAAGAAGTGAAAAATCGGAAACCAGGGTACACAAAACTGTGCAGCAACTAGTCCAAAAGTAACACAAGCTCACCTCGTGGGTATGGCAATACATATTAGTCACAAACAAACAACCACAGATTGTTGTGAATAGGCACACAGGCACTGCCCAGTGTAACCATGCACAAGCCAAATCTTGTATCCATGTTCAGTGGGCACATGTAGCAGGCACTGGATTCATACAAACTATGCCAGGCTCCAATGCCACTGAGACAGAGCCATGATGAACACACGTTGAATGAGCAGAGTGTTGCATGACACACATGACTAGGAGTCCAGGGTGTGTCTGGTGACTGTAGTGGGCACACTGATCTGTGGTTATGGAATGAGCTGTCCCATCAATAACCGTCATGGCACTATGCATATCTCACAAATGATGTACATCAGGTCTGAGAATACAACATGGGTCATGCATGCTGCAAGGGTGTGCATTTCAAACCTCACACTACTATGTTGAGATGCATCATCAGGGCAAACAAATATGAAGTACAAACACAGTGCACAGGTCATGGCACAGGCAAGGTACCAACACATGTCACAGACCTCCGTCCCACATGATGTTCAAATCAATGTGCAGTCTAATTACCTGGCACCCTAGAAGAACTTGTGCAAATGCCCAAAAACACAGACCAGGGGACACATGTGGAGGAAAGGGGTGAGGGATGAACACGGACACCATCTGAATATGGGGAATTGAAACTACAGTGCACAAATAGCCTGGCTGACCAGACACCCCAAATGTAGGAGTATTTCCAGGCTTCAGAGCACCTCAAGTAGCAGCTGACACACAACACTACAAACAGCCATGTACATACCCCCTTCTTGCTGCTGTCTTTCCTGCAACTGCCTATGGAGGTCGGGAAAGACCACTTCCAGGACCTGGAGCATGTGGGGGGTGAGATGACGTCTTCCACCATGCCGGCGTGGAGGTGACAGCTTCAGCTGGACCCAGGCGATACGCCGGGTCCAGCACCGGATATCCTGCCACCTTTTCCTTATGTTGGGAATCCGCCGGCGAAGGCCCCCCACAGACCTGACAGCCCTGGCAACGTCCAACCAGATCTCCCCCTTCTCGTAGGCAGTTACCTGTCAGGAAGACAAAGTGAAACAACATCACTACACCTGCTCCATGACCCAGAGACACACATGCACTACATTGTTGATGAGAACAGGCCATAGGATGCTGACAGGACTTGCATCATTGTACATGTGAATTTGGTCTATGTACAAACCCCAATGCACTACATGCCTATGAAAGACAACAGATGGCATAATGGGGGCAACACACTCACTGATCATGGCACACACTGTACAACACATGCAACTACAGGGTGTGGGATAGCACGTGGCAAGCAGTCACATTTCCTAATCCACCTAACAACCCTGAGCAGACCAGACAGACACACCCTGGCACAGATCATTTGCCTGTCACTGACCACAGTAGGTACAACCATAACTTTGCACATGTGCCACTTCACATAGAGGTGTCACAGGTGTCATGCTAACTTTGCTAGTCAGGCACACAGCACTGCTCACTTGTCACATAAGAGGGGCAGAGCTGATGCATACTCCATGCAGCTGTGGTGGAACACATCACATACACACTCACCCAGATGACAAGGAACATTAACATACTTCAAAGTCCATGAGGTCAGAAACATCATTTCTTGAATATCACCACAGGTCCCCACAAGTCATGAAATTCTGTGAGTACATTCTGCTGTCAGCCTTGGGGAAACACTGTTACATCTCAGGACATTTGTGAATAAAGCCACCAAGGTATTGCACGCCTAAATGTGTCTTTCAAAATGCATTGAATGTCACAGTAAGCACAGTGCAAGTGAGGACTGAACACACATGAACTACATTATGCTTTGCATGAGAGACACCACCATGTACACCCCCTGTGACTCTCTCTAAACCACATAGCATGTCTTTCCCACCAATACACAATGCTATCTCACAGCCACATGTAGCCTTAAATCTGTGCTGCTGAGGGGCTTTCAGTCTCAGGAGTACAGTGTGATAGGCCAGTTCACTTTGCATCCTACCTCTCATCCAATCCCTTTAAACTTAAGGTCCTGACACACATTTGCATGGTTTAAAATGTGAGCACCAGCTCCACAATCAATTTGCAACATTGTATTTTTTTTGACCAACTGGCTTTTGCAGGACACCTGTAGCACACATCAAAATCTCAGTATCCATGACAACCAGGCTGCATTCAGGGCCTACTACTTGTCCCCTAGGTGTACCCAGAGTATTTTTTGAGATCCCCTCATGTGTACAGTGCGTTTCACGTCGCGTATGGCACCATTACAATGGTGAAACGTCCCGCACACATGCACGTACTGTCGGGGTACGGTCCGCTCGCGTATGGCACCATTACAATGGTGAAACGCCCCGCACACACGCACGTACTGTTGGGGTACGGTCCGCTCGCGTATGGCACCATTACAATGGTGAAACGTCCCGCATACACGCACACAACCCCGAGGTACGGTCCGCTCGCATATGGCACCATTACAATGGTGAAACGCCCCGCACAAATGCACGCAAGGCCGAGGTACGGTCCGCTCGCTTATGGCACCATTACAATGGTGAAACGTCCAGCACACATGCACGTACTGTCGGGGTACGGTCCGCTCGCGTATGGAACCATTACAATGGTGAAACGTCCCGCACACACGCATGCAAGCCCGAGGTACGGTCCGCTCGCGTATGGCACCATTACAATGGTGAAACGTCCCGCACACACGCACGTACTGTCGGGGTACGATCCGCTCGAGTATGGCACCATTACAATGGTGAAACGTCCCGCACACATGCACGTACTGTCGGGGTACGGTCCGCTCACGTATGGCACCATTACAATGGTGAAAAGTCCCGCAGACACGCACGTACTATCGGGGTACGGTCCGCTCACGTATGGCACCATTACAATGGTGAAACGTCCCGCACACACAGACGTACTGTCGGGCTACGGTCCACTCGCGTATGGCACTATTACAATAGTGAAACGTCCCGCACACACGCACGCAAGCCTGAGGTACGGTCCGCTCGCGTATGGCACCATTACAATGGTGAAACGTCCCACACACATGCACGTACTGTCGGGGTACGGTCCGCTCGCGTATGGCACCATTACAATGGTGAAACATCCCGCACACATGCACGTACTGTAGGGGTACGGTCTGCTCGCATATGGCATCATTACAATGGTGAAACGTCCCGCACACACGCACGCAAGTCCGAGTTACGGTCCACTCGCGTATGGTACCATTACAATGGTCAATCGTCCCGCACACACGCACGCAAGGCCGAGGTACGGTCCGCTCGCCTATGGCACCATTACAATGGTCAAACGTCCCGCACACATGACAGGGATGTCGCTGTAGCGTTAACACAAGGATGTCTATCTAGTTTTTGTCATTGCATACTTACATGAGCATGCCCTAGGTGTGCCAGGCACTGATATAGCACAGGATATCAGAACACGTTGCACTATCGATGTGTGATGACCTGTTGACACATGTGATGTGTGATGGTGCATTATGTGTTACACATCAACTTTTCACTAGTCCCATTGGTATCATCATGCACATGTTGTCATGCACATCAACACTGGGATGGCACAGTCAGCCCTACGAGTACCTGTCTCATGATGCCAGGGACCGTGGCACTTTTGCACGGGTCTATTTGAGGCTCATCAGGTCCTGTATGTAACAATGTAATGTGTGCGTCATGGTAAAGATTGAATTTGCTGTTTGTGGTCCGTTCAATGCATCTGCTGTCAGTGCATCTATTATGGGTCTGTGTTGTGACTGAAATGGTTTCACATGTACGCACACTATGCCACATGTGCTTTGCCAATGGCTTTTGTGTCTGATGGCATAATACATCATTGATCACCATGGATACATGACTGCATTGTGACAATTGCTGTGGTGTTGCGTTGTCACATACACACCGTTATTAGCAAGTTCTAGGATATGTCCAACAGATATTCCCTGTAACCTGGCTCTGTTCCTTGCAGTCAGCTGTCTGTATGGGATGACAAACTTCTAATGCATGTCTGGTGACGTGTGTCACTCCTCTGACATCTTGCTCTGCTCACTCAGAGCAGCCCAGCAGCTCTTTGGTGTGCATGTAATTTTTTGTTCTAAAACAACAGATGTGTCTGGGATTTGTTTGGAGTGCCAGGAAGCTGGCATATGTGTCCAGGATTTATTGCATACGCCAAACCCCATAGTAACTTGATGTGTAGTAGCAGTGTTGCATGTGCCATGTACATTGGAATAGTTGTTGTCTGACAATTGTTATCCATTCTTCAAAAATATGTCCTGCAGGGCACCCCCTCTACCAAGGCCTTTTCCCGACTTGGAGACCATGAAGGAACGTGATTGCATGAGACGGTACAGATTCACTCACGTTTTGATTCAGAACTTGACGGACAGGCTGGAACCACATCTCCAACCATGACACAGGTATCCAACTGCGCTGACACCAAAGCTAAAGGTGATGGCAGCCCTACATTTTTTTCCACAGGTACATTTCAATTTACCATTGCAGATGTGGTGGGTATGTCCCAAACCATGTTCAGCCGTGTCCTACGTGATGTGTTAGCTGCCATGTTAGAGCACATTGATGAATTCATCACATTTCCTAAACCTGACGAGTTAACAGATGTAAAGGGTGAATTCTATGCCCTGGGTGGGATGCCACATGTCATTGGGGCCATTGATGGTACACATGTGGCTTTGGTGCCACCACAGGCTCAGGAGCAGGCCTACCGCAATAGGAAGCATTACCACTCAATAAATGCCCTGGTGGTGTGTCTTGCCAACATGCTGATTTCCCATGTTTGTGCACGTTTTCCAGGATCGTGCCATGATGCTTCCATCATGAGGCGTAGCAGGGTACCACAGATTATGCTGCAGCTGCACAACGATCAGGCATGCCTTGTAGGTGGGTATACTCTGTTCGTCCTGTATGTTTAATTTCTTGTTTGCTCTGACAGAATGGCATTACCCAAATTATAACACAGTGTATATTTGTAGGAGACGTGGGATATCCCTACATGCCGTGGCTCATGACACCGCTCCGCAACCCAAGAACAGCTGCAGACCAGCGGTACAACAATGCACACGGACAGACCAGGCGAGTGATAGAGCGTACGTTTGGACTCCTGAAGAGCCGCTTCCGGTGCCTTGATAAGACCGGCGGATCCCTCCCCTACGCCCCGCTCAAGATGTGTAACAGTTTCATTGTGTGCTGCATGCTGCACAACATGGCAGTTGAGAAGGCCGTGCCACTCTACCTGGATCCTTACGAGCTGGATCATCCACCCATTGAGGATGCCGGCCATGGCCACGATGAAAGTGATGAGGAGGAGGAGGATGATATCCGGAGTCGGCTCATACACAACTTCTTCTCTTAATGGTGAGTCAAAGAGCATTTGTGTGCAAGCTAGTGGCATTGAGTGGCATGTGTTGCATACTGTGTGTCCAGCTGACTGTGTGCGAAGTCACTTTGATGTTTGTTGTGATGTATCACACAAGTGATGATGTCATGACACACGCATATGTGCAATGAGTGAATTCAGAATGTACATGTGAACTACATTGTGATTTGTTTTACATGACCATGTCTGTATGGAAATATTATTTATGTGTACCCTTGTGTGCCTGTCATTTCCCAGGTTGCTCTGCCTGTTGTCTGTTCGTGTCATCTTGGTACTCCTGCTATTCATCCTGATGATTGCAACGTGTGTCGAATCAGTGTTCCATGCACAGACATGTGGAAATGTCCATTTGGGTAAGATAGCTAAACAGGCTTTTTTGCGTTGGTATGCTTTGGGAATGTGTGGGAACTGTTTCTGTGCATGTTGTAGAAGCCTACACACACGTGTCATAAACATGGATCAAGATGCATGTTGCAACACTCCCATGACTGGACAGTCACTCTATTGTCAGTCATATGTTGTTGAGTGTTGACTCTGGTGAATGCATCAATGTGTTTAAACCTTGGGCCAGACACATTGCGGATGTCACCGGTTTACATTGTGTGTGTCATCACAACCACAGGCTCTCTGTGGAATTGCACCCTCACTGTGTGCAGCAGGATGTGTCTGCCTCATCACATTTATGTTGTGGGCCAGTACAGTATTGTTTACCTAATGACATGTTGTGAAGGTGTGAGCCAGTGTATGTCCCACATGCTCTGACAACTGTCCAGTGAGTCTGTTCATATGGATGCATTGCCCCTTGAGCCAGTATGTAATGTCACTGTCACGTCGCTACATCAGTGCCGGTGAAGAACTCTGATTTGCAAGCATTCTTGGTAACTTCATGGTATCTTTCAATTGTCATTATCTCAGGAATGTTGCACTGATGACGTACCAACGTAGTGCTCAAGAAAATGTTAACACTTCCGTTACACCAGTCGGTTGAAGTTAATCCCAGCAATCTCTTGTGCCGTGCTGCATATCCTAGTAACGGTAGGTGTGGTTTTTGGCTTTGTGCCTTAAATCCTCTCGGTCGAGTTTGGTCACACCTGCCTGTCATGTTTGGCATTGTAAGGCACAGTTGGAAGAGCCAATGACTGGCTCTTGCCAGGCTTCATGTGTTTCAATAATTCCCTTCCTCCTTGCATGAGCTAAGTACGGCTCTTGCGGGTGATGTGTATGTTACATTCATGACCCTCACTGATTCCCAGGGCTGACTAAATTTTTTTGGCTATGTGTGAGTAGCAGTGCTACACATTGAATTTACTTATCTCTTGGAGCCTCAATCATACACTGTAAATAACTTGATGATCGCATGGTTCGAATTGCATTGAAGCAGGCAGGTCAGCGTTAGACCCCCTTCATTTATGTGACAAACTCTGCTACCTTTTATGTGTCCCAGTTCAAACCTCAGATGTAGTATCATTTCAAAGCCTGTGCTCACAAATGGGCTACAGTGGCTGTGGTTAAAGTACACAGGTGTTACTGTTACAGTATAGGTCATGCGGTATAATGTGATGCAGTGCCAAGATTTGTTGTATTGTTATGCTTGTTTACCTTTGTTTCAGATCTCCCTCCCTGCTGTTCCCATCCTCTCATTCCCTCGCCTGATCACCCTATTGAGTCTGTTCATCATACTCAGATCAATGGGCTATCTGGAGATGGACCCCTTTCAGCATCACACAAATCTGAGGGTCAAAGATACCAACAGTCCTGGACAGTCGTGTGGAGATAGTTTCATCAGCATTACAGGTACCCTCATTGCATGACATTCATTTCCTACAGAGATATGCCACTGGCCATGTACATTGGCTACAGCAGCATGGCCTCAGAATGAACTGGAACCATTTAGGTTGTAAAAGTATTTCCAAGTGTACATTGTGCCCCATTACAGTTACCGCAGATGTCTTGTCAGTCTGCATGCGTCATCTATGGCATACTTTACAATGTTAGTGCATTTGTGGTTATGTGTCCTGTGTCAACATGCATGGTGTTTGTGATAGATCATGGTCCATTATGTGATTGGCATACATGGTTCTGTATGTATTTTTTTTGGCCTGATACCCACAACGGTCATGCAACACATGCTGACGCTGTTTGGCCTGTGCCCCGCTTGGCCTTTTTTGTGCATGACCCTGTGCCCGTCATATTTGGTGATTGTTCACCCATTTTCTAGCAGTGACCCATGACTAACCAGACACTCCTTCCTTTCCATACACATTTCACATGTTGCTTAGCAAATATCCTTGTCTTTGTGTGCTAGTTTTCCATGGTGTCTCGCACCTTCTGCCATCATGTTTACACATTCCTGATGCAGCTTCCCCAGTGACACTGCAACACCCAGTGCCCAGATTGTGCCACACACACGCCTCCACTATGCTCCTCCATCCATCCGTCCATTGTTAATGGTGGCCTCAGCTTGTCTGTGCCCCAGTTGCAACATCTCCATGGCAAAGGCATGTCCGTCTGCGCCCGGACCGCGCACAGCGCACGATCCCCTGAACCACAAAGTGCCCACTACATCAGACTGCACTACGAATCCAGCATCCTCCACGCACTCAACCCATGGCGCAATCCCTCCTGCTACCGGGCTACCCCGAAGCACATCCAAGGGTCCTTCACCTGCCGCAACTGTAGCTTATACAGCATCTGGACCACAAACACATCGAAGAGAGTCCCCACCACCTCCGCTGCATCCTCCTCAACACACGCTCCACTTGCAAACACGTCGTCAAACTCTAGGACCTCCTAGACTTAACCATCCCCGACGTTGCCTTCCTAACAGTGACCTGGCTGAACGTCACATCCGCAACAGACATCACCATTGACATCCAAGAGGGATACAAAATCTCCCGCAGATACCGCACCAACATAGTGGGAGGGGGAATCGCCATCATCCACAAGGAATCCCTCGGAGTCACGACCAACACAGATGACACCCTCACCAACGCTGAGCATATGCACTTCCAGTCCACACCAACCCCAACACCACCCTCTGAGTAACTGTCATCTACAGACCACCCGGACCCCGAGCACAGTTCAGCAAAACCATCACCCATCTCATCAGCACCCACGGCCTCACCTCCACAGACTACATCCTCCTCGGGGACATGAACTTCAAACAACAACAACGCCAACTCCACTGCCCTGATTGACAACCTCACAAAACTCTGACTCAAACAGCTCGTGACGACACCCACTCACGCCGCTGGACACACACTGGACCCCAAGTTCTCCGCAAGTCACCACGTCTCATTCAACCACACCACCAAACATTACTGGACTGACCACAGATGCGTCCACTTCACATTAAGGAAGCCAAACAAACAACACCGCACACAACAGTTGCCACGCCTCTGCGGGGTCAACCTCGCCAAGGACCAACAGACCACCAGCCTCACCCTGGGACCAACCAATGACCCCACCAAGCCCAACGCCGCCGCCATCAAACTCAAACAGTGGATCAACAACTGCACCGACACCCTTGCCCCACTGAAGACCTCCGCAACCAATCACACCAACAAGAAAGCCACTTGGTTGACCGAAGACCTCCAGGCCTCAAAACACACCTTTCGGAAAGTGTATGAGAACTGGCTCAACAACCGAACAGCAGACAGCTGCACAGCCCACAAGCACAACACCCACAAACACCACCAACTCTTCAGGACTAACAAGAGGACCGCCTTCAGGGACCGCCTACTCAACAACGCACACAACACATAAGGGCTATTCTACATTGTGAAAGACCTCTCCAACCCCAGCTCCAACACCAACGACATTCCACCATCACAAGACCTGTGCGATTCACTGGCCAGCTTCTTTGATAGCCGACATCCACAACAGCTTCAACCCCAACAACCCCTCATCATCCGCCGAGACCACCGCCCCTGCGACCACCACCCACACCATTCGCCTGACCGCCTGGTCCAACATCAGCAAAGTAAACACCATCAAGACCATGAACTCCATCCACTCCGGATCCCCATCTGACCCATGTCCTCACCACGTTTTCAACAAAGCAAGCACAGCCATCGCACACCATCTCCAATAGACAATAAACTTCTCCTTCAAGACTACAACCTTTCCGGAGAGCTGGAAGCACACCGAGATCAACGCCCTACTGAAGACACCCAAGGTGGACCCCAATGACCTCAAAAGCTTCCGGCACATCTCCTTGTTCACTTTTCCGGCGACAGTCACGGAGAAAATTGTCAACAGACAGCTGACTCACTACCTCGAAGGAAAAAACATCCTGGGACCATCCCAGACTGGCTTTTGCAGCAACCACAGCACCAAGATTGCCCTCATCGCCACCACCACCAACATCTGGATCCTGAGGGACAAAGGAGGAACAGCAGCACTCATCGTTCTGGACCGTTCAGCAGCCTTCGACACGGTGTGACACTGCACCCTAACAGCACGCCACCACGACGCTAGGATCCAAGAGAAGGCCCTGGCCTGGACCAAGTCCTTCCTCTCCGGCAGAACACAGAGCGCCCGCCTCTCACCCTTCAGCTCAAATACCACCGAGATCATCTGCGGCGTCCCACGGGGATCATCCCTCAGCCCGACGCTGTTGAATATCTACATGGCACCACTCGCCCACGTCGCTCGACGACACAGCCTCAACATCATCTCCTACGCCAACGACACCCAACTGATCATATCCCTCACCAATGCCCCTCACACCACCAAAGCCAACCTCCACAGTGCCGAATGGATGAAGGTCAGCAGGCTGAAGCTAAATTAAGAGAAGACGGAGGTCCTCATCCTCAGCACCAGCCCATCATCCTTGGCCAACTCCTGGTGGCCAACATCACTTGGAACAGCCCCACCACCCATCGGCCATGCACACAACTTGGGTGTCATCCTAAAATCCACCCTCTCCATGACCAAGCAAGTGTACGCTGTCTCCGCGTCATGCTTCAACACCCTCCGAATACTCTGCAGGATCTTCAAATGGATCCCCTCTGACACAGGAATAAGCATCACCCAGACACTCGTCACCAGCACACTGGACTGCGGGTACACCCTCTATGCGTGAACAACAAACAAGCTCCTGAGACGACTGCAATGCATCCAGGATGCCTCGACACCACTGATCATGGACACCCCATCACGCAGTCACATCACACCCCACCTGAGAGGCCTGCATTGGCTCACCGTCAACAAGAGGATCACCTTCAGATTCCTCATCCACGCACACAAAGACATACACAACGCCGGACCAGCATACCTCATCGACCAACTCAGCTTCTACACCCCCACCCGCAGCCTCCACTCTGCTAACCTCGCCCTCACAACAGTTCCACACCTCCGCAATACCACTGCCGGCAGAAGATCCTTCTCCCACCTCGCTGCCAATACCTGGAACACTCTCCAAACCAACTTAAGTCAGACCCAGGACATGTTGGCCTCCAGAGAACTCCTCAACACCTGACTCTTTGATCAGTAGCAGTCCCCTCCCCTCCCCACAGCCCATTGAAACGCTCACAGGTATGTAGCATCCTTTACTAATGTCCTGATTGATTGAGAGTCCCACTATCAACTGCAGGATCCCCTTCATACTCCTCAGCCACACTCAGTAGGCACTCCACAACCACTGGCCCAAAAACACCATATATGGACGTCTCGCATCCAACACCCCGTTGCCTGTAGTCCATCCAGCCTGCCTTGCCCTGTGCAACATTCATCACTTCCACAGTCCAAATGCATGCGGGTAACATTTCGCACGCAACAACAAAGAGACCTGGAAGTCCCTCACTGGGGACAGACACATTACCCATGACCTGTACACCTTCATGAGACTCTTCCGTAACTGTCTGTCAGAGCAGTATGGCAAGCCAGCCCCACCCCAACAGATATTAACCATCACGTGTGAGTATTTCCCTCCATGGATGTAGTTGATCATACATTGTGACCTATGTGTGTCCACAACCAGACTCAGATCCCACTGTATGGATGGCTTGAGTTTGTTCAGCACTCTGGCATACTTTGAGATATCCCTAAACGTATGTCGTTGACTCACGTAAAAAATGAATCATTATCAATACGTATTGTGTTAGTTATTTTTAATTCTCCATCTTGTGAGTGAATTGTGAGTAGGGGTTAGGTGCTGTACAAACATGTGGGGAATCCAAAGCTCACAGAGGGAGATGGGATGCCTTGCAGTTTTAGTCAACAGAGTCAAGACCACAGTGTTTGACATCATTGGTGACACTGCGACCAGCAAGTTCATGTAGGAGAGTCAGACAGTCAATAAGGTGATGCTGTTGCACACAATGGCAAGATGCCAGACCAGGTGACCTGGGAGATGCGCATAGCCCTGTGCCTCTCAACGTCTTCTCCGTGGACCACCCACCTTCCTTAGGGGACCCTCATGTGCAGGCCTTGACGATAACTTACACACATTTCTTTGAACAAATCTCCAATCCGGGCGATGTTCTAATACACATTACTACACCGTCCCTCTAGACTAGGACTATGTGTATAAATACGTTAGCTTTATTGTAGCGCCACCCGATAACTAGCTTTTACATATAACATCCGATGACTAGCCCTCACAAATAGAACGCGTGAGTTAAACTACGTGTGATACACCACGTGGCTTTTCTAGCCAATAACATACGAGCAACATTGTATCCCGATCACCATGGCTACAATTCCGTATATAGCGTGCACATGACATGTCACGCGGTCATTTTTAACCAATCAAGCGCTTAGAATATGCATAATCAGGCACGCCAGGCAACTACTGCGGGACACCGGACACAACTAGGTGTTAGCCTCATGCGATAGAGTCTCCCTATTGTTGGGATTTTATTCACGCCCCTGCCCAGGCATGTATACCAATGAGGTAAGCCCCCAGGAGGGCCCTCTTGCAGACAGAGGAAACCCGACGTCACTAACACGCGCATATTCAGCTGCAAACTTTGTACGATCAGCTGCGGCTCCTTAAATGATTCCACTGACTTGGGGCGTGACTATAAAAACCGCCGCCGTGGGATCATTGCATCGCCGGGGAGGTGGAGACATGCACGCTGTAGGTGATCGGACCGAAATTGTTCCTCTTTTCAGTGAGTCTTGAAACATTGCTTTTTTAATGTCTTTTTTAATGGCTCGACAGTAGACAATGGCAATTTGACTGTCTAGATACCTTTTAGACCTGTATATATTACACTCCGTCTTCTTTCTTTAGCATAGTGTGACCACGGGGACTTTCTGAAAACTCCCCCCCTCCCATGGGGCAAGTCGTCCTTCTTGAAGGGTAAGACATATGACATGGAAGTCAGTCCAGTTTTCATCATAATTACTGATTTCTGGTTCTTGCGTTTTCTTTTTCTTTATTGAATTGTAATCCACAATATCAATTTAGAATGTGGATGAATCTATTCATGAATCCTGAGACCGAATTTTATTGATCATAAATCTTACTGATCATGAGTTATCAATAATATGCTTTATATTCTTGTCATAGGTTAATGGACCCAGCCAGTGGAGAGTGATTAGTGATCACACCCACACAGTGGTACTGCCAATAACGTTTGGTAAGATTGGAGCCCCCTTTTTTCTGGTCCTGACGAAAGCCACGTACCCACAGGGACAACTGGCAGAAACATGTTGACCTATCTCTTAAAATATTTTCACAGCGATGACGGGATGATAGGATCCTTACTCACCGCACTCTCCATTTTTAACCCCACACAGGCTCCCTTTTAAATGAAGGATTTATGGGTGTACTGTGATGGCCTTTTAATTTTCACTTTTTGGGCCCCCACTCACCTAGAAGTGTATATCTGTCTCCAGGTGCATGCCCGCCCTCCACCAAACGCGGTTTCTGGAGGGCGAGGACTGGCAGATGATGAAGCATGACACCTGGTGGTGTGTGATGCCAGTCTATTACTTTTATTGAGATGCCTCATTACTACTAGGCACCTCACTGTAAATTTAATTTGGTCTATAGCTGGGAGCGGTCTCTATTGTGTTCATTATATTGATTGGAGGCTGACAGTCTCCCAGTACCCTACTGCCTCTTGTTCCCTCCTCGGGCTACTGCCTGGGAAAGTTTGTGTTCTCCCAGGCCTTGACGATGCCTGGGACTCTCCGTCGGATGATTCCACCTCCTCCTCCCTCCCTGTGCCTCTTTGGAGTCTTTGCCTCGATGTTACTGGCCTGGTGACACAGGGAGGGTGCTACATGTTGTCAGCAATCCGACGGAGTGAGTGGCTAATGTCCCTATGCCCCGCCAACAGCTCAGCCAGTGTTGCCTCCATCCGTCCAAGTTGTTGTCGTTGACTGGCGTGTTGCTGGGCCTGCTGGTCTTTTAAAGCGATGAGGGCCCCCACTCCCTGGCTGAACTCCCTGGTGTCCTGCCGGTAGTCCTCCATGATGTTTCTGAGTTCAGATATACCGGGCCCTGCAGCTTGCTGGTTAGGTTCTCGCCTCTGCCTTGAGCCACTCCCACCACCCCTGCCCACACGAGCCAGGCCTGCTGTTGTGGGCACATCAGGGCACCGGGACCCCTGAGGGTTGACAGTGGTGGTGTTGTCTGCCACCTCCTGGGTGCCTGGCGAACCGTGTCCCTCGTTGTCAGGCTGGCTCAGTTGTGGATTGTGGGCAGGGCTCCGAGCTGTCTGCTAGGATGTGGCAGGAATGGGTGTGGTGGTTGGCACAGATGCCCCTGATCCTGCTGCTGCACGTGTTTGGGATCCACAGGTGCCAGGTTGGTCGGGGTCATCCATGGAGGCGTCACTGTTGGTGGGGTCAGGGTCCTGTGGAGCCTGGGACTGTGATCCATCTTCCCCCTGGTTGGGGTTAGATTGCGCATGTTGCCCTGTGGGTGTGAGAGACAGACAATGTTAATGGCATTTAATGGAATATGTACTTTTCATGAACATTGTCCTTATCACTCTAACACCTGCTTATGATTTTGCTCACTGTTCACTTGTGATGTCATATTGATCTGTGTTCATGACTCATTTCAATGTGAGGGTCTATTTACAATAAATGGCACAGCCAGACATATCAGCAGGGATTTGGCTGTCATTGTGCACCATAGCTATGCCAGCATGGATGCAAGACATTAACACTGCAGATCACCATGGTGGAAATACCAAACCACTGCATTACACATCTGTGCCATAGAAGTGGCACATAGCTGGAGTTGTGTTGCTGGTACTACGCAGATCTAGCAATGCTCTGTGTGAGCCTATCTGCACAATGCTCTGTCAATCCTTACGTCTGCTTCAGGCATGCACAGGGATTTGAGGCAGCATGCGCATACAAGTGGCAGAGTGAAATGTTGACAATTTCATTCCACCACTTTTGTGAGGTGTTGCTGTGCCGTAACGGACAGCCACTGCCCACCACACCACAACCACACCACAACCAGTACACCACCTTCAGGCTCAGTGCTTTAGAATGTTGTACATCTCCCAAGTGCATCACCTTGTCAATACCCAGCACCATTGCACTAATATTTGTGGGTCCGCTGCGTCCGTAAGGAGTAGCTACGGCATCGTGATATGAGTGCAAGGGACTTGTGAATCAGCCCTGTGCATTTCTTGCTGGAATGCTTCATCTGATCGTGATTTCTTGTGTTACATGACGTTTGTGACAGTGGGGCACAACATTGACTGGCCCAGCTTGGTATGTTTAGGTAAGGGGTGTGTGTGACAGGCTGTGCTGGTATTTGGAGTGTGAGTTGCAACTGTGCCTCACTCATTGTGTGGCTGTCCCCCCATGGAGCATGCTGCCATGACTGTGGTTGTGAGTTACTGTGCATGATATCTGACCTTGTTGTCCTAATGTTAGTGTTTGCACTGGTCACAGGAGGGCCTTGTGCTGCATACACCAGGGCCCAGTGTCAGCTATGTTGACAGTACTTTCTCACTCCCTGTACAATGAGCATGGTCCATGTGTGTGTACCTGGACCATATGGGATGAGTGGGACACTGCTGTAAGTGGTGTGTTGCTATGGCACCATCAGGACTGTCACAGGTTAGGGCTGTAAACATACACACTAGTAGTTGTTGTATGATAATGATTTTGCCCCCCACTTTCACTGAGCACTGCTGGGGGTCCTGTGCACCCACCCCTCTCATGTCTGGGCACTGCTGGCAGTCATATCCAACCACCCCTGTCATGTCTGGACATTGCTGGGAGTCATATCCAATCACCCCTGTCATGTCTGGGCACTGCTGGGAGTCATATTCACACCCCCTCCTATGTCTGGGCACTGCTGGGAGTCCTCTGCACCCACCCCTGTCATGTGTGGGCACTGCTGGGAGTCATATCCACACCCCCTCCTATGTCTGGGCACTGCTGGGAGTCATATCCACACCCCCCTCCTATGTCTGGGCACTGCTGGGAGTCATATCCACCCACCCCTGTCATGTCTGGGCACTGCTGGGAGTCATATCCACACCCCCTCCTATGTCTGGCCAGTGCTGGGAGTCATATCCACCCACCCCTCCTATGTCTGGGCACTGCTGGGAGTCATATCCACCACCCCTCCTATGTCTGGACACTGCTGGGAGTCATATCCACACCCCCCTCCTATGTCTGGGCACTGGTGGGATTACTCTGCACCCACCCCTGTCATGTCTGGGCACTGCTGGGAGTCATATCTACACCCCCTCCTATGTCTGGGCACTACTGGGAGTCCTCTGCACCCACCCCTGTCATGTCTGGGCACAGCTGGGAGTCATATCCAACCACCCGTCATGTCTGGGCACTGCTGGGAGTCATATCCACACCCCCTTCTATGTCTGGGCACTGCTGGGAGTCCTCTGCACCCACCCCTGTCATGTCTGGGCACTGCTGGGAGTCATATCCAACCACCCCTGTCATGTCTGGGCACTGCTGGGAGTCATATCCACACCCCTCCTATGTCTGGTCACTGCTGGGAGTCATATTCACCCCCCCCTCCTATGTCTGGGCACTGCTGAGAGTCCTCTGTACCCACCCCTGTCATGTCTGGGCACTGCTGGGAGTCCTCTGCACCCACCCCTGTCATGTCTGGGCACTGCTGGGAGTCATATCCACCCACCCCTGTCATGTCTGGGCACTGCTGCGAGTCATATCCACACCCCCCTCCTATGTCTGGGCACTGCTGGGAGTCATATCCGCACCTCCCTCCTATGTCTGGGCACTGCTGGGAGTCATATCCACACCCTCCTCCTATGTCCGGGCACTGCTGGGAGTCATATCCACACCCCCCTGTCATGTCTGGGCACTGCTGGGAGTCATATTCACAAACCCCTGTCATGTCTGGGCACTGCTGGGAGTCATATCCACCCCCCTCCTATGTCTGGGCACTGCTGGGAGTCCTCTGCACCCACCCCTGTCATGTCTGGGCACTGCTGGGAGTCACATCCAACCACCCCTGTCATGTCTGGGCACTACTGGGAGTCATATTAAACCACCCCTCCTATGTCTGGGCACTGCTGGGAGTCATATCCAACCATCCCTCCTATGTCTGGGCACTGCAGGGAGTCATATCCACACCCCCTCCTATGTCTGGGCACTGCTGGGAGCCATATCCACACCCCCTCCTATGTCTGGGCACTGCTGGGAGTCATATCCACACCCCCTCCTATGTCTGGGCACTGCTGGGAGTCATATCCACACCCCCTCCTATGTCTGGGCACTGCTGGGAGTCATATCCACCCACCCCTGTCATGTCTGGGCACTGCTGGGAGTCATATCCACCCACCCCTGTCATGTCTGGACACTGCTGGGAGTCATATCCAACCACCCCTCCTATGTCTGGGCACTGCTTGGAGTCATATACACACCCCCTCCTATGTCTGGGCACTGCTGGGAGTCATATTCATCCACCCCTGTCATGTCTGGGCACTGCTGGGAGTCATATCCACACCCCCTGTCATGTCTGGGCACTGCTGGGGGTCCTATCCACCCACCCCTCATATGCGAGGCCTATGCTGGGAATCCACCCATGTAACATGATTTGTTTGTATACTCACCAGGCTCCACGACTCCTTCAATTCCATGTACTCCACCGGTGGTAGCAGGGCCATGACTTTCTCCTCCCAGGGCTGGTACTGTACTGGTCTGCGGGGACCATCACATCCAGTTTGTTGGCTCTGGGCGTAGTCCTCGTCCATCTACGGCTTGACCATCCTTCGCAGATCGTACCACCTGGCCTGGCAAACCGTCCTGGTGTTTTTTTTTTGTTTTTGTTCTGGTGTGCCTGATGGGTGCAAGAGCATTGACCTTATTGACGATCCTCTCCCACAGCCATGTTTTATCTTGTATGCTGGTCTGTCTGACCAATGTGCCAAACAGCTGTGGCTCGACTCTGATGACCTCATCTACAAGGATCTCCATCTCCTGGTTTCTGAACTTTGGATTCTTTGGTCCTGACATGTTGTGGGGTGAATTTGTTTGGGGGGTGATGGTGTGTATGGATGGGGGTGTGGGTCTGAATGTGAAGAGGGTGCGTGGGTCTGAATGTGATTGTTGATATGTGTGAATGTGGATGCATGCAGTTGTTGGTGTGTTGTCAGTCTCTAGGTAAATGTGTATGTTGCAAAGGATGCTGGTTTGTGTGTGTTGTCCCTTTTTATTGGTCCATTTGTGGGTGTGGCTTAGTTTGAATTTTTGGTGGATGTGTTATGAGGGGTGGGTCTGAATTTGGCCCTCTGTTTGTCAGTTTGGTTGTGGACAGGACATTGTTTAGCTATGGTTTGTATGCAGGGGATATGCTTTGTGGTGTTGTGCGACTCGTTTGCACACTCCTTGTGCTGTTTTAGGTGTACGCGTGAGTTTTTTTGTGGGTGGATTCGTTGCGTACTATAGTGTCTAGTTCACTCATATGCGACGTATTTCGGGGGTACGCATGGGGTTCGTTGAGGTGGGGTTCGTTTTTGTACTTTATTATGTGGCTATGTCATACGCGACGTATTTACGGGGTACGCGTGCGCTTCGTTGAGGTGGGTTTCATTTCGTACTTTATTGTGTAGCTCTCTCATACGCAACGTTTTAACGGGGTACGTGTGCGCTTTGTTGAGGGGGGGTTCGTTTTGTACTTTATTGTGTGGCTCTCTCATACGTGACTTATTTACGGGGTATGCGTGCGCTTCGTTGAGGTGGGGTTCATTTCGTACTTTATTGTGTAGCTCTCTCATACGCGACGTTTTAACGGGGTACGCGTGCGCTTCGTTGAGGGGGGTTTGTTTCGTACTTTATTGTGTGGCTGTCTCATACGCGACGTTTTAGCGGGGTACGCGTGCGCTTCGTTGAGGGGGTTCCTTTCGTACTTTATTGTGTGGCTCTCTCATATGCGACGTTTTAGCGGGGTACGCGTGCGCTTCGTTGAGGTGGGTTCGCTTATTATTTGATTGTGCGGTTCGCTTATACGCGATGTTTTCCGTACGAATCGCACTACATAGACGACAGCGTTTTACCGTACGAATGGCGTTCACGGTCTCCGGTCCGGATCGTACTTGGCGGGTCGTACGGTATATTTACAAATCGTACGGTTCACTAGCCGAGTCCGTGTCGTACGGTTCTTCGCTTGTTTTTCGTACGGTTCGTAAACATTTGTACGGAATCTTTGAAAACGGATCGTACTACGTAATTCGGATGTTTTTTTACGAATCGCACGGAAACGGCTACAAATACGAATCGTAGGATGGTTTTCCTTCCCGAATCGGAATCGATCCCTTGTTGTGTAGATATATTTTAGATATGTTTCAACATGTTTAGGACTTAGTATTTAGAAAAAGTCATACATAAGAAAGTGGAGTGGGTGTTGTGTGCGATTTTAGATTCCGATTGAATTTCCCGATTAATGCCCTTATATAGGCACAATTCGCATTGCCCTTATAAAGGCATTGAAATGCAGTCCTTATTTAGGCATAGCCCATGCTGCCCAAATACAGGCATGGCTACTTCCATCCGTTCATCTACGTCACAACGATTTCTTGGAAAACCAGACTCTTAAGCTGTTAGGGACTTCCCCTTGCTTGAATATTGATTTCTCCAAGAACTCAGTTATTATGCTTGAACATCTATTCCTTAGGGGTTCATTCATGACGTTCATATGCCCAACTTTACGTCAAAACTGGTATTCCTAAAACACCTTCAAGGTATAAATATGCCTTCACTTGCTATGGCAAAGCACGGTGTGGTTCGGTGCAGTTTGACTACCTACTTGCACGACGCAGCTCGTTACAGCAAGTGCCGAAGGAAGCCAACACTCCAGCTGACGCACTGATCAGAAGCTGTCCTCCTCATAGCACCAGACAATGCTATTACAGTATAGTTTTATATTACTGTTTACACTGCACGCATTATACTTTGCATTCTGTCTAGCGATTGTAGAAGTTCACCTCTCTTGCATGAGAAAGAAGACCCCTTTTATTGAAACGCCTGTCTCTCTGTTTCTCTGAACCTCTGTAGAAACGAAGCATGCACGATTGACTGAGTAAAATAGTTATCTATTGTTTCCACTACTCTGAAGATATGTTTTATTCTTGAGGAAACAAAGTTGTCATGTTTACGCGGTTGTCAGAAACGAATCCCTTCTTGTGTATTCGAGAAAGTTTCTAGTGGCCTCTGAGCTAGCTGGCACTCACAATTAAGTTTAATATACTCGATAGAGACATACTGACCTCAGTCCTATGTTAAATTTATAGGGTATATTATTCCAATGCGCAGAGCCTATTTGGAATATAGGAACTACACGACAAGAGGACTGAAGATGACAAAGGGCTCTAGGAAGCTGGAGTACCAGACAGCCTTTAGAGACTGGGAGGAAGTATGCATGCTGCGGTCTACAGCACAGGAGCAAGAGGATGATGTAGTAGAGGATGAGCAGAGGAAGAAAATGACCCTGCGGTGTCCCCAGAGCCAGAGGGAGTGGAAGATGATCGTCTAGTAGCCGAGAATCAGTGGAAGGAGGGGTACCCTAGAAGTGAGATCATCTGTCTCATCCAGAGCTGAGAGTACTGTATCCTCCAACTGCCTGACCCCCGCAGAATTGGAGGACAGGAAAATGTAGAAGGCCTTAAAGTTACAGCTGGCTTACCTATCCCAGGAGGAAAAGAAGCTGGCCCTAGCTGCTGAAGGGAAAAAAGGACAAAGCAGCAGCATAGCTAGCCATGGAACAGAAAAGGATGGTGCTAGAAGAGAAAAGGTTAGCATTGGCCTTATCATGAGATATGCCATAGAGACCTGGACCTGCAAGACAAGAGAATTTCTGAGTCCAGTCAGGATGGTGGCTGCAAACAATAAAGTGCCTAGAGGTGGCTAAAGAGCCTACATCCCCAAAAACCTATGAGGTGACCATGTGCATGTACAAGGACTAGTGTGCTAGCCTGTCTAAGCACATGCCCACTACGGGGAAGTCTATTTAGTTGGCCTTTCAGAAAGCTGCCGGAGGAGATATACCCCCATGAAGGAAGTCCTATTCTAAAGTTTGGGTTAATCCCAAAAAGTACCACCTGAAATTCAGGGATAGCCAGAAGGAGACCCACTAGTCATGGGTTGATTTTGTGGAGTACTCCAGTAAGGCACTGGTTGGTTGGGGGAAGGACATATTATAAATTATTACATTTTCCTGTCCTCCAATTCTGCGGGGGTCAGGCAGTTGGAGGATACAGTACTCTCAGCTCTGGATGAGACAGATGACCTCACTTCTAGGGTACCCCTCCTTCCACTGATTCTCGGCCACTAGATGATCATCTTCCACTCCCTCTGGCACTGGCCTTGAACTTTATGAATTTTGAATTGATCGAATAATAATAATGAACTACATTTACCAAGATGCAATAGAGGTAATTCAGCTGGGATATATCTGCGGTGCTCCCTCCCCCATGTCTTTCTGTAAAATGGCTCCCGTGAGCCGCAAGCTGACGAGCTCAGGGAGTGCCTGCATGCCTTGGAGTGGTGATGGTCCTGAGAAGATTGTGGCAGCATGTCCGGCGACCGAATGATATTTTCCCTACTGATGATGGCAGAAGCCTGAAACACGTGTCTAGGGATACGCGAGAGAAGAATAATTGCACTGGCCTTGAACTTTATGAATTTTGAATTGATCGAATAATAATAATGAACTACATTTACCAAGATGCAATAGAGGTAATTCAGCTGGGATATGTCCGCGGTGCTCCCTCCCCCATGTCTTTATGTAAAATGGCTCCCGTGAGCCGCAAGCTGACGAGCTCAGGGAGTGCCTGCATGCCTTGGAGTGGTGATGGTCCTGAGAAGATTGTGGCAGCATGTCCGGCGACCGAATGATATTTTCCCTACTGATGATGGCAGAAGCCTCAAAACACGTGTCTAGGGATACGCGAGAGAAGAATAATGGCACTGGCCTTGAACTTTATGAATTTTGAATTGATCGAATAATAATAATGAACTACATTTACCAAGATGCAATAGAGGTAATTCAGCTGGGATATGTCCGCGGTGCTCCCTCCCCCATGTCTTTATGTAAAATGGCTCCCGTGAGCCGCAAGCTGACGAGCTCAGGGAGTGCCTGCATGCCTTGGAGTGGTGATGGTCCTGAGAAGATTGTGGCAGCATGTCCGGCGACCGAATGATATTTTCCCTACTGATGATGGCAGAAGCCTGAAACACGTGTCTAGGGATACGCGAGAGAAGAATAATGGCACTGGCCTTGAACTTTATGAATTTTGAATTGATCGAATAATAATAATGAACTACATTTACCAAGATGCAATAGAGGTAATTCAGCTGGGATATGTCCGCGGTGCTCCCTCCCCCATGTCTTTATGTAAAATGGCTCCCGTGAGCCGCAAGCTGACGAGCTCAGGGAGTGCCTGCATGCCTTGGAGTGGTGATGGTCCTGAGAAGATTGTGGCAGCATGTCCGGCGACCGAATGATATTTTCCCTACTGATGATGGCAGAAGCCTGAAACACGTGTCTAGGGATACGCGAGAGAAGAATAATGGCACTGGCCTTGAACTTTATGAATTTTGAATTGATCGAATAATAATAATGAACTACATTTACCAAGATGCAATAGAGGTAATTCAGCTGGGATATGTCCGCGGTGCTCCCTCCCCCATGTCTTCATTTTCTTCCTCTGCTCATCCTCTACTACATCATCCTCTTGCTCCTGTGCTGTAGACCGCAGCATGCATACTTCCTCCCAGTCTTTAAAGGCTGTCTGGTACTCCAGCTTCCTAGAGCCCTTTGTCATCTTCAGTCCTCTTGTCGTGTAGTTCCTATATTCCAAATAGGCTCTGCGCATTGGAATAATATACCCTATAAATTTAACATAGGACTGAGGTCAGTATGTCTCTATCGAGTATATTAAACTTAATTGTGACTGCCAGCTAGCTCAGAGGCCACTAGAAACTTTCTCGAATACACAAGAAGGGATTCGTTTCTGACAACCGCATAAACATGACAACTTTAAAATGTAAAACTTAAAGGGCACATGTTCAGTAATTGTTTTGAAGAGTTGCAACAACCCCTTATTGATTCTAAGCTCAAGGCATGAAGTTCTAATAGGATGAAGACCATGACACGCTGTGCATACCCAGCAGTTATAACTGTTACCAGTCAGGGCACAAGTGAGGGGACTCTGTGTTTGTACCAAGAAACCACCCAGAGATGGGCACTTGAGGGGAGGTTGTCCCGAGAAACAAATTGTTACAGTATGCTTTGGTGTTCCTTAATTGGGAGGTGAATGCAGAAAGGAAGCTGGGGTTCCCTGAGTGTGGGAGTCATCAATTTCACCAGTTCACAGTGAATTGGGTCCCTGTCACTGCTCCGAGGGATACATGTGCCAGCGATATCATGCGGGTAGAAACTATGTTTTTGGAGAGCCGTATCTACTAGGACAGGTATAGGGTAACCCAGACCCATGGCACTGGTATACTTCGAATGGGGTAGGGAGAAGTGGCCCAGAGGAGGGCCATTGTCATTCCACAGATGCCAATTGACTGAATCCTTGGCAAAAAATGTCCACTGGTGAAAGAAAACCTTGTTGGGGCTGCCATGTCGGGTGCCCTAACCCTCCAGATTCCTGGGGGTACTGTTTCCAAATGCAGAGTTTGGAGGACCAGATGGAGTGTGAGGGAGAGGAGATGGAGATAGTCCACAGTGGGAGGACCAGTAGGTCAGGGTTTACCTTCTCTGAAAGAAGAGCACCCAAAGACGAACCCTGGTGAGGCCACTTCTGACCTGAAAAGGCTGCCTGCACTGTAACAGAGACAGGAGATCTGTTCCAGACAGACCCCTACATGACACAGAGAGAGTGTGTCACCCTTGAGGAGACAGTGATATACCCTGAAAGTCCTGGACTGCTAGACACCTGTTCAGCCTCAGGGTATATACACCCTGCATTGAGAGGCTGATCTAAGAATACCACCTCTGAGGTGGTAGAAGTAGGAGTGGAAGAAGGATGTCTATTACCTGGGGGTATAGCCCCCTACTCTATGAAACCTAAAAGGTGAAAAAGACCTCAGGAGGAAGTGGAGGACTCCATGCCAGCCCCACGACAGGAGGTGATGCATACCCAAGGCCCCAGACTGCAACCTCCACCTGACAGCAGATGGTCAGGGGCCTAACTCTTGACACTGACAGCTGTCAGTGACCTCTGCTGGTTGCTGTCCTTGTGGGCAGATGCTTTCCTAAATTTGCAACAGAATTCTGAATTAGGGGCCTACACTGATTGAAAGACTAGTGGAAGGAGAAATTACAGGTACAACACTTAAATGGCTGACCTCCTTCCTCCAAAATAGAACTTTTCAAGTATGCAAAGAAGATAGGCAGCCATATATGTATCCCCTCAACTGTGGAGTGCTCTAGGGCTCCTCATTATTTCTGACCTTGTTCAATCTGTACGTCCTTCCCCTTGCAGAGATCATAAAGACATATGGCTTCTTGTTGATCTGTTATGTGGACAATACTCAAGCTATCATCAGTCTCTCCCATCAAACGGAAAGCCCTTCTGCCCTCTTCATCACCTACCTCAAGCACGTAGTAGACTGAATGGCAGCAAGCAGTGTTGCGATAAATGAAGATAAAACAGAGGTGATGACAGGGGGTAATAACCCCACTAGGTTTACGGAGACAAACTGATCAATTTTTCTGGGCAGTCAACCCGCCCCAAAAATGGAGGTTAAAACTCTAGGAGTTTGGCTTGACAAGAAACTCACAATGGAAATTCAAGTCAAGAAATTGTCAGCCACATGCTTTGGCCTTCTCCGGACCTTGAAAAGGCTACTGAGATGGGTATCGGAATCAGCACGCAGAGAGGTGAGGCAAAGCCTGGAAATTTCTCGACTCACCTATGGAAATTCTGAGTCCCAAGTCAGTCATCAAAAGTATGCAGGTCTTACAAAATGCTGCAGCCCATATTCTGCTGAAAATACCCAAACATCAGTCAGCATCAACAGCACTGGTAACCTTGCACTGACTCCCAGTACTAAAAATAATTCACTTCAAGGCACTCTGGCTTGCTCATGGAGTTGTATATAAAAAGGACTGAAGCTGAACAAGGGACTTTTTATACCCCACAATCCTACAAGACGGCTATGTTCCACTAACCAGCAGCTGCTAACAGTCCCCAGGTTAAAGAAAGCTAGAGGTGGGGGTTGATCCTTTGTTTACATTGTTCTCAAGCTTTGGAACAATCTCCGCTGCAGATTAGGCAAACTGAGTCAGAATTAAAATTTAGAAAATTATGAAAAATTATTCTTTTTGAATAATTGTCAGCAAGGTTAGAGGACCCGATTGTTAGCTTAGTGTTGGGAGGCCCTTCTGGGTTACCCATGCGCTTTATAAATCTTGGAGAATAGAATATAATAGAATGGGCCACATCACCTTGTTGGCCAGGGTGGGACTATCTACGTACTGGCATGCATTTGTGAGAAAGTTACGGTTAGGAGCCTCGCAGTTGGGGTCTGCAGATGAGGAGATGGGTTCCCCAAAGGCCAGTCTAGTGGCTTAGGAGGATAGTGACAGTGGGCAGGCCTACCATTGTATTGTGGCTGTTCAGTTTTAAAACTGAAAATGAAACCCGTCAAAATATCCCCTTTTGACTGGCCTCAATCTTTCTTTAAATATTAATAGGTCCCCCCTTAAGTAGGTGTTATTCTCCACAAGGTGGGGTGCATGGTATTTAAAAGTAGGATATGTCACTAGGCATGGGCGGATTTTGCGGATCCACGATTCGCGGATTTAGCGGATCCACGGATCGTGGATCCGCAAAATCCGCCTATTTAGCGGATTCAGCGGATTTGCGGATTGGGGGCGGGGCTTCCTCGAGTGTGTGGGCGGGGCCAAACGGACGGGGCTTCCACGCGAGCGCACATGCCTCTTGAGTGTCTAAAAGGTCAGAGACCGATCAGAGCAGCATCGATGGGATATTTGGGAAGAAGGCACATCTGCCCAGCCTCCCAACGCTCACGATTTTTTTTGGGCTGATGAATGAGTCGCTACATTTGCGCTTCAACTAGTTCCAGCGACCAAGTGTGTGTTACTATGCAATCGCGCCGAAGTGCGCAGGGGTCCCTTTAGTGAAATGTCCATCATAGTGGGTAAATGGCGGGAAGACGGTGCACACCTCGAGTGTGTGGGCGGGGCCAAACGGACGGGCCATGCGAGCATGCCTCTTGTGTGTATAAAAGGGCAGAGACCGATCAGCAGATTAATTTTTGGGCTGATCAATGAGTCACTGAATTAAAGCTTCAACTAGGGCACATGCTTTATTGATATCTGCAAGTGTTTCCTGTTGAGGTTTATTTTTTTGTGCCAGGACCGTCGTGCCCGAATGAACCCTGCCCTTCATATTTACTCAAGAAGACACCACCTTGAAATAATTTACGATGGCGCCGGCAAGCTGCCAGCGCCATCCTGCAATAGTTACTTAATTAGCTTCAACAGGAAGCTCCAACTGTTAAAATAAAGCAGGCGCTCGAGCCCCTGCTGTATCTTATCTCTTAGAGCTTCCTGTCGAAGCTAATTAAGTAACCATTTGAGGATGGCGCTGGCAGCTTGCCGGCGCCATCGTAAATTATGCAGGCTTGAACTTTTGACCGCAAAATCCGCTCCGATCGCGGATTGCGGATTCTCGGTAAATCCGCGAGAGTTCGCGGATCGCGGATTTACCGAAAATCCGCAAAATCCGCGATCGGAGCGGATTTTGCGCTCATGCTTATATGTCACATTTTTATGTTAAAAATGTTCTTATAGTGAAAAAGCCCGAAAACCTATTTTCCCTAAACCAGGATTTACTGTTACTTAGGAAAGCAGTGGGATACAATATTAAGTTTAATAAATGTTATTTCTGGCCAGGAAACCACTTCAAATTTAATATTTGAACTTTTTGAAATATTGGCAATATCGCACCAACACCTGTTTGACCAGGCTGGTGGGTTCACATTTAACGTTTGGGGAACACTTCAAAGGAGGGAAACAGAATGCCAAAACAAGTTGTGGGGATCCACTGTCTGACTTCTGAAATCTCAGGTTTATTCTACAGGACTTCTGTCTATAAGTTTGTTGGGGGTACAGCGACTATATAAAACTGGATTTTAGTATTAGATGAGGGAAGACACTAGGATGACCATAGTAGACTCCCTATACAGCCCCATACGTCAAAGCTCAAGTTTAGTGTGCCTTAAGACTTCGGTCATCTTGAAAATGCCCAAAGAAAATAATTAAGGGAATGTAAAATGAAGTAAAGCAGGTGAAATGTAAAGAAGGACTGCATCACTTACTTGATTCCATTAGAGTTTTTACAATCCTTGTTGAGAAATCAATCTGTGGGTTTGCTGGTAAAGTTAGGGACATACATGTAAGACCCAGAAGGCAATTTGTAAGAGAATGAGTGCTGGTGTCCAAAACTCAGCTCAGAAGCCCACGACCGCTACAACAAAATGTTGTTGTGCCTAAAACCAAGGCTAAGTAGTATTGAATCCATCTCATGCCTCTTCAATCTACTAGACGACACGTTCTGCCTCTTTATTTCACTCTGCAGGTTCCTGCTTTCTCCTGTTACAATATTTCTTTCCATCTTTCTCTTCCTCCAGCTTTCCACTTTGTTTGTGTTCCCTCTCTTGCACTCTATAAATGCCTGATGCTGTAAAATAAATTATGGTCTTCTAAAATGAGTTACCATGGCTCCCATTGGCAACCACCGGCTCATATTAAGCACTGCCAGTAGAAACAAGTTGAAAGATGGTTTTTACCTGCCCTGCTATGCAGCCTGCACTTCACAGGCTAGGATGCACTCATCCTCCCAGATGTGATATGAGGTGACTAACATCTCAACCCATCAGTCACTGATTGGCCATGACCTGACTCGGAGATTATTTGAGTGGGTAGTTCGACCCCAATCACTCTCATTGAAGATATGCTCCTGGGCATGAGGAGGTAAGGAGACGAGGAGGCAGAACATACCCAGCATCACCTACAACAAAGACGTGATTTAAAAAAATATGTGCTTCTATTCTCAATGTACTAAATCATATATGCAAACATGCACTGGCTGAAAGAGAAATTTGTATGTATAGGGATGTAGTGAGTAATCAGTGAGTATGTTTGAGATTTACATGCAGCTCCAGTTTGAGATGCTCTTACCAATGAGCCATATGTCAGTGAAATCCTCAGCAACTAACTATTGTGTGAAAGGTGACAGACAAAAGAGGTAGCTGTCACCTGTGTTTCCAGAAAAAGTGGCATAGACATCAGTGAAGCAGCCCCTGGCATCACAGAGATTAATTGCAGAAAAGATGTTCCCTATGGTGAGGTGGCTGAGGTGCCACATGGTGCAATCAATGGCACCCAAGACACCAGGGAAATTCGCGAAGGAGTAGAACTTCCTGGTTAACCTTTAACTTTCTGCCAGTGAGAGGGGCATGAGAATAAACGGGTGCAGCTTTCTTGTGATGCATCTCAGTAGCTGATGCATTGAGATTGGCTTGCCTCTGAGATGACTACCTTGTCTGAACTGCCCCTCTTGTAACGTTTTCTATATTGTTTTAGAAACACATAGGGGTCACATAGTGCAGCGTAGCAAGTGACTTTGCTGTGCTGCACTGCATGACAGGGAAAGGGCAGGAATGTGGCGTATTTAAGTCAATACAGTGGAATCCTGCCTTTTCCCCCGCACTGGAGCCCTTTTGTCAGACCTGCATCAATGCAGGCACCCTTGCACCATGGTGCGAGGGTGCCTCCATTGCATGCAGGATTGTTTTTGTGCAGGAAGGAATCTGTGTGTGCTACAGAATGCAGCACACATAGAAAAAGGAAGTAACAAGGAGAAATAAAGATATTTCTCCTTGTTATGCCTCTTCTAGGAAGGTGTATCTTTTCGGTGCATTCCAGGTTTACTAATTGTGGTAAATCTAGGAATGCATCAAAATCCATGGGAGTTGCCTGGGAACACCCACGCAACACCCATGATACGCCTTCCCAGGGCAGAGTAAGGCAACACCGCCATATGCGCTGCATTGCTTTACTTCAGATTTATTGAGTCATTCAGGGCCAGGCAAAGTGGCCTTGCGTGGCTTCATACAACTCACTTAAAGTTTGCATTGCACAAGCACCACGTTGCATGGTGCAAATGCGACACAAACCAGGTCATAAATATGGCCCATAGTTTGATTTTCTGGATCCCCTGACACTAAGGACTCAACGTGCCAATCAGAGACAGAAACCCAGTTGTACTGCAATCATTCCACAACCCACTGAGCAATATTTCAGTGAGATGCGTTACAGGTAACAATCAATCCTATGTGAAATTACAGGGATAACTAGTGGACCCCTCAACGAACTTTCATTAAGGTAAAACACACTCAAGAGCACTAGAACATGAGGCATATACTTTAAAGATGTATTTTAAGCACAAAACCCTATTCTAGTGCACATGATATGAATTGCAACAACATTAAAGCCAAATTAAATGGCAGTAGCAACTTTTATCAAGAGGATGAATAGGAGGAGAAATACCAACAGAATTGCTATTATATATTTGCAATAAGTCCACCCCAATTCTGCTACTTCTAAGCGTTAAGCAAATTCTTCCACAGCTGAAAATGAAAACCTAGTTTGAGTTAGAGATGGTTTACTCCTCCGCAACTGTTTACAATGCGACTTGTGTTAAATATATCAGCAATACCTGCTAATCTTGTCAAACAAGGCCAACTGCACTGATAAGTTCAGCAAGCAAAAGTTAAGTGCTTCATTTACCGTTAGAATCAGTATTTTGATTTTGCACGTCTTGTCCCGCTGTCACCTGGAATTAAGGTTCCCTCTAGTTCCTCACTCTTTGTGCTGTTTTCATAACATTATTTCACTATAGTTTAAACTCTCAGAGTAAAAAATAAGCAGAGTGTTGTCTGATGCACTTTCACTTATTTTTATTCAGCCAGATTGTGTTCTTTTGAACAAAAACAATAAATTGGACACTTAGTTATCAACCTCCCCCCTTTGTCTACTTGCCCATCTCCAGACAGCCTGACTGGTAGTTCTCACTATGCAGATGCAGATCACTACTACCCTCCAATCCACATCCTAAACCCTTCCACCCCCATACTCCAAGACCACACAATTATCACGCCTCCCACACCATACCCTAGGCTCGATGAAATCCTACTTTCACTACAATATATCAAAGATGATCTCCATAAGCTATGGAACCTGATCAGGCAGCAACCCAAGATCAGACAACATGCGGTTGATAAGAGCAGGTACCCCAACAGCAACAGCCCCACACCCCAGCACCAGTTGCAACTTCTATCCCTTAATCAGCCACCCCCAAGATGGAGAACTGTTCCTAACTGCAACTCCACAACACGTCCGATCCACAGGAAGAATACTCTATCTGCCAAGGATATACACTCCCTCCTCCTCTCCTACGATCCCCTCCACCCAGCCAGTCCACAGTAGTCCCAAAGAAGCCGAAGCGACCCTCCCTAATTGAAACCATCCATCACAGTACACACAGAGCCCCTAATTACAACACCAGAGGTATAACCCTGGAGAATCTTCTGCAAGTTCCATTAACACTGGAAGCTCCAACGACCTCCAAGCCGTGTCTCAAATGCATTCTACTAAACTGCAAATCAACCTCAGCACACGCAGCTGACATTGTTGACCTTATACTCACACACGAACCTGACCTCCTAATCCTAACCGAAACATGGCTAAATGAATCGTCCACGCCGATCCTAGACATACTGGTCTCCCCCAATTATGACATCATCAGACTAGACAGACCTATTAGACCAGGAGGTGGTATTGCCTGCATCTACCTTAACAGCCTCTCAGTGAACCGATCACCCTTACCGGATCTTTCCTCATGCGAATATATTTGCTTAGATATCACAAGTAATAACAAACCAATCTGTTCACTGCACACAGTTTACCACCAGCCAGGCGATAACCTCACCTTCATCGAGCAATTCATGGATATCGTGACCACACACACTGGTCAACAAAATACCCAAATATTTCTTGGTGATTTCAATCTCCATTGGAACGACCCTAAGAACCCGGCAGTAAATAGCCTCAAAACATTCCTTTCGGACCTTGACCTCACCCAAATCTGCAATAGCCCCACTCATGTCAAAGGCTCAACCCTTGACTTGATGACTGCCAACCCAGAGGCCATTCAGCTTAACACAATCCTCCCCTGTGATTGGTCTGATCACCATTCCATCACCTTCTCCATCAATGTATCAGTTAAACTACGCTCAGCACAACCTACAAGACCTAAGGTATGGAAGAGAAACCTAAAGAGCTTCCTCACAGACTTATCCACATCCGCCAATGTCAGCCTCCTGCTTCCCCCGGAAGACCTAACTGATGTTCAAGTGTCACAGGGATCCTGCTCTCACACAGAATTGTGCATAGAGACTTGGAATCTGAGTGAATTAGGGTGTGCCAAAACTCACCTTAGTACCCAAAATCCCCTACCAGACTAGCAATCAGTGTCTCATTGGTTCTTACAAACTTCCAATGTTTAGACAACCCAGAACATGGACTTATAACACCTCAGGTAACGTGGAACACATGAACACTCTTTCGTTATACCCACATATCAATCCAGAACGAGGAGTAAATGAAGACACGTGCACGTTTGAAATGTTTATTTCTAATGCAGTTTTCTCAAGCGCAGTATCTTAGCTAATACAAGCAAACATATTAATCAATCAATCAATCATGCCATTTGTATAGCGCACTACTCACCCGGGAGGGTCTCAAGGCACTTGGGGGAGGGGTATGCTACTGCTCGAACATTATAAGAAACAACGTAATCAGCATAGTTACTAGTCCATAAAATACAAAGGGAGAAAGCATGTTAAAATGCTAGAGGGAAGAGGCTAAATAGCACCTAAGTCTTACCCTCCCTTGCTAGTATATTATTTTATATCCAAAGAAGGTCTCTTTGGGTTTTAGCAGGGCGGCCCCATACCTCTGATCCTAGTGGAAAGGGATCCCATCATCTTCCACCATCTCTCTGCATGCGAAGCATCATCAAGTGTGTGGGCATGCTCTGTGTAGGGCAATATTAAACGTGCCTAAAACCAGAGTAGGCCGCAGCTGCATATATGTTATGTCTTGAACGTGCGAAGATCAGACCTCACAACAACCACTGTGTTGAAATAACCTTGAAGGCCTCGGCACTCACTGTACAGACATAGCTTACCAAGCAAAGCTGATACAATAGCAAAACATATTATTCTTGTGTGAAGCAAAATATTCTACTAGGCTCAAAGCTCTAATAACAATATGTGCCGTGTGCAGAAGCAGCAGAAAGGTAAAATGGCGTTTAAACTCCTAATAAGCTCATGCTAACTTAACACAGTGTGAAGGCAAAGCATATCTATATGACACTCTCCCTTGATCCGAGTACGGATGAGATAAGATAAGATAAGATACGGGACACATTTTTGGAATGCAGAATTCAACAACGACAGTCAGTTAAAATTTACGCAAGTGAAAAAAAATAATAATAATAATTTTCACCCAAAAACAAAATCTCATAATCAAGAAAATTTTGTCATTGGCTTTAGCAAAGTCAATAGGCATGGGGCAGAGAAAAGTTCCATATGCTGGAGAGAAAAAAAAAAAATGTTCAATGTCCAATAAATGGTGATGACCTACTTCATCCTAACATTGAATATGCAAAATATGCAGCAACAGGTTCCAAAAGGAAGTCACTGTTCTCATCCGAAAATAGTTCAGACATCCAATTTAATAGCGTTAAAGAACATACATGCTCTTCAATTACCGGAGCCTCTAGCACCATCAGAGGGCAACTCGGTGGGTACTCGACGAAGTTGTGTGCCAAGAAATATTGCGCAGCTGCGAATACATTCCAACGACCCAGTATTCCATGCATCGCTGCAAAGGCCATAATCCCTCCGTCAGAACAAAGCAATTCATGAGCAACTAAGGGGCTCATGAGCTGGTTATAATCCACATCAGGAGACACAGTATTGCAGAGACACAAATCCAGGGCCCAGTCGAAATCGCAACTCAGGCAATGAAAGACAGGCTGGACACATGTAAAATAGGAAAATCAAAACGATAATCCATAAGCTGCACTTAAGGTGGCAAGCGGCAGCGCTCCATAGTACTCAAGCTTTCTGTTGCAAAACAGTGCCAGATGCAACAGCTTGTCTTGAAACACAGGACGTGCATCCATTTTGAATAAAACAAAACAGCAAAAGAACGCCTGTAGCCAGCGCCAGTAGAATGGGAAATCCACCAAATAGGCTGGAAAAGATCGAATGAACGAAAGCAGGAAAAACCCAAATATACTTTGAAACAAAGTCACAAGTCTGCTGCTAACCACTTTAAAAAAGTGCGCCAGCCCAGTTCTGGAGGATGCATTAAAGATTGTGTGAATTAATTGACCAAAATGCAATGGCAAGTCAGTATTTAATAAAGCATGCACCTCTGTGCGGGTGTTAGCTACGTGAAGGACAAATGTTTCACGAGCAGATGTGAGGGTAACTTCTTTTTGGGACAATAGAGCTCTTATGCGACTAATCTTATTGAACTCTGCTTTCAAGGTCGGAATCTTGGGCCAGATGGAAACATCCAGTTTCCCATGCATGGGTGGATACATTACATTCTTACAGCAAACCACACGCTCACTGACGTTAACGACATAAGCAATTCCTTTTATTAACCCACAGCAATCCTCATTGTTTAATAGTAAATAACTCCCATTTGCCAGTAATGTGAATGTGGGAACGATAGCAGGCACGGGGGTACCTTTCAAAACACAGGCTAAATTGGGCTCGTTTTGATTACAGGAGCCGTGTTATTGGATATGTCTACACATTAATGAGTGATCCGGTGTTTCAGTGCATTCTTCACCATTCAAAAAAACTTCCTTGCCCTCTCTAAGGCATCTATATGTAAAAGGAAGCCACCAGGCTTCATGGAGATAAGAACTACCAAGAGGCTCATATTTGCCGATGGCAAAGTATTTCATACAGTTTTTAAACTCAAACAGAGGAAACGGGAGAGTTATCAATCCGTGGATAAGCCACGTTGCAGTAGTGGCCTCTGCCACAGAAAACGGTAAGGACTCTAACCGCTCAATGTGTAACATGGAAAAAGAGGCATCCTTCAATGAAAGTAAACGTTGCTTGTCAGTCAAATTAAATGGGGCAGATAAGGAAGAGGTATTCATGTAATGCCATGGCACTTTTCCTGCCTTAAGCGTCTGCAGGGTCCATGCAAACTGCATAATAGAACGCAATTGATTCTGACCATGGTACAATACAGACACTTCATCTTGCACAATATCAACAACGGATGACACAATATTATCCAACGTGTAAATGTGAGAGGAAAGTGTGTTAATGCTATTATCTACAACTGCTAGCACTTTTTCTAAATTAGTTTGATCTATAGCCCTAAGGCGGGTAGCGGCCTCATTCTGGGATGTTTTCCAGAATTTGTTATAAACAGCATATATCCATCTTTTAGATCTACCTTTAGCCGGGCCTTTTATGAAGTCATTCAGATCAACATCATCAGTCAGTTTAGATAAATGCTGTTTAACTGACGCTAAGGTAGAATGTTTGAGCCAATTCTGACATAATTTGCCTACCGAATAGGTAGTCACAGAATGGTCACTTTCAAAACGGGAATCCACCCTGACTTGTGTAAAGCAGTGAGCCAAACCCAGAAAATGATGCTGGCACGAGTCAGCACTCCTTTGCCAAAGCAACCAGCCATTGGGTTCCAAACGGGATATGTTAAAAGAAGAATTTACCAACAGAGTTTGCAGCTCTCTGATCGAAAATTTTGTAGTATTACCCCAACCTGAATATTCTTCTAAATCAGGGAAAGAAGGAGCATTTCATTTTTTAGAGGTAGCCAATCCAAAGCATGCTGTCTGTGAAATTGTAGAATTCAAAAATAACATATGATTCGGGATGAGACATGCACGGTGCAAAGCATCAGTGCCCTGCACCTGCCAACTTTTAGAACCCCAAACAGATTTAAGGTCAACTGTTTCCTTCCACAACTCGTAGCCTCCAACAGCTAGCTGGTCTAGAAAGGACTTCGAGTACAATAATTTAGTATCGGTAAGTCTAACTTTGGATGTGGACTTTTCAGTCATTTTAAAATAAAATGCATTGGGATTTGATTGATTAAAATCAGTAAAATAAGTGAACTTTTTCAAAAAGGAAGGAGAACTGCCTTGTATAGAAGCGGGACAATGCTCCCATTGTGTATAATTTACAGTGTTCCTCCTGATATTAGTTTTATGCAGGTAGTGATTGCCAAAATGTTGGTAACAATATAAATCACCGTAATTAGCAGATTCTGAATACAAATCTTCAGCATCAAAGGCCGCATAATTTTCAAATCAGAAAACAATGCTTCTTCGGCCTGAACATCCCAATCATCAGAACGTATATTTTGTTTAACTACATCCCCCATGTTAACTCTAAGCACATTAGGGACATTTATAACCTCAGTGGGGCCATGGATTTGAAATTTAACAGCATCCCATACAATCCCATCTAGGACAGGCTAAGCAGTGATGTTAACAAAAGCCAAGTCTCTCTTCAATCTGTGTGATGAGGAATGGGGTGCCAATGTTCCATTGATATGTCGAATGCATGTTCTCTCCTCGACATAGTGTCCATTGACGAGACGGAAAAAATAAAACACAAAACCAATTGACAGAAAAAGGTAAATCGAAAAAAACACCAGCCAAATATAGGTACAAGGGGGAATCAAAAATGTTTTTTAAACAATCTTGCATAAACAGTAATCCTTGAAGGCTTTCTTGACGTGTGTGAAACAGTGTCAAATGAAAATCTGGATTCTGTGGCCAAGCGAGTTTGTAAATCAGGCATCGATAAGTCAGTTGGGTAAGTGTAGTCAGTTTCATCAAGTTGAGTACCAGGCAATGTACTCAATAAAGGACTAGATATTGCAGGCATCTCAAAGGCAACCTCAGGCACAGGATTTGAAGCCGGGGCCAAAATAGAATTTCTCACAATCGAAGGACATGAGACTGCCGGTGTCATACTAAGAAGAATTGGCCACTCTGTGTATCTTGACATTGTCAATGGAGATATACCTGTTTTCCTTACGACCTGGAAGTGGTGGTAAAATGACTGTTCTTGTGCCCTTCACACCAAGCACTGGAACTGGAGCTCGATAAGAGGGACCAAATTCTTTCTTGTTTTCGATCTTCTCCCGAACCAGTTCTCCAACTTGGGGTAGCCAGCCAACTACCGGGATCTGCAACGCATCATCCAAGGTGGAGGGCAAATGTTCTTTCGCAAGACTGTCTCTCGTCTCTTGTAGATTCTGTAAAACATTGCAATGTACATCTACGTCAAAGGAGGCAGCAACAGCCGCCGAGTCTAGACCGTCAAGGTCCGGTACATACATCTTGATACCAAAGAGCATCTCATATGGGGTCCGCTCACCCACAGACCTTCTAGGGAGATTATTAAGTGTACGCTGCACGCCATTGAGGTGGGCCAGCCAGTTCCTGCCAGTGCCTATAACTCGAGCTGTCAAAGACTGCTTTAAGTCACAGTTCATCCGTTCCACAACACTATTACCCTCAGGTCTGTATGGAGACAAAAACTTGACTTGGATCTCCAACGAAGTCATGGCATCCTTATACGCCTTAGAGGCGAAAGCCGGACCCTGATCCGAATGGAAGGTTCCACAGGCAAAAATCCCTACAAAGACACGCAAGTCTCTTATAGTTCGTGAATCAGCGCTGCGGTGAGGCCACACCCACACAAAGCGTGTGCATGAATCAACTGCTACTAAGATGTACTTATACGCAGTATCAGAAGAAAATGGACCGCAGTGATCTAAATAAACACAACCAAGTGGTTTATTAGAAATGTACAACGGTGTCTGGGGCGGACGCGCAGCAGTTGAAGTCTTAATCTGCTGGCAAATGTCACATTGAAGGACATAATCACGCGTCTGTTTGTACAGTCCCCGCCACCAGAAACGCTGTGTAACTGAGCCACAGTTGCCGAAACGCCCGCATACGCAGACGCAACTCCTTCATGGGCCACTGTGAGCAATGTGTGCCTGCGATCCGCTTTGGGAATCAACCTCTCACCAACATCAGGTATATTCACATAAGGAACTTTATCAGGACTTAAGTGGTATGAATACTTCGAAGGGAACCCCTTAGGATATTTACTTCCCTTCTCAGTTGCAGCAACAGCTGCCAAGATGTCATCATCAATCTTACTTTTGGACCGTGTAACTGCTGCAACAAAATATGACGATGCTGCTGATTTCGCGGCCTCATCCGCCAACGAATTGCCAACAGCGTGGACTCCCACGTGCTTATGACCTAAAGTGTGAATTACAAACACGAGTGGCAACTGCTCTTTAAGCTCAGCCACTCGGACCCAGATCATTTTATGTTTTATTGTGCTACCCATGGAATCACGAAAATCCTTCTGAATCCAAAAGAAGAGGTTCTCATTGTAAGACTGGACACAGTAGTAAGAATCACTCACAATAAGAGTTGTCATACTAAGTTCAGCGTACTCCAATGCGAGCATCAGAGCACGAAGTTCTGCCAATTGTGCGGCGCAGTCCGCTAGAGTCTGCGTGTGCACGACTCTGGACTTGAACTCATCATTCACCATGGCACCTACCACAATGGCGCAAGCGGAAACGTATGCGTGTTTAGACCCATGCGCAACTTGCGCTGAACCATCAGTGTATATGATGCAATGGAAATCCTCCAAAGGCCGCATAGCCAAAGGTGCAGGATGAACAAATTCATATTGCAAAAACTCCTGCGACTGTAAGGAGGCATCAAATATAAACGTGACATCCGGAGATGTCAATGATGCTGCCCATTGTATCCACAGAGGGTGCAAAGCTTTAGAATTTGGTACACTGGCTTTCGTCATTGCCTCTAGTGCAGGATACGGGGTAACAACCAACATGCGTTTTCCCTGCGACAGTGAACGTTCCTTAGGAATCACCATCTGCACTGCTGTCAAAACTTTTTCTGCAGAGGAAAAACGCATTGCAGCCGATGTGTACAAGTGTTACTTGTAAGCAATAGGTACTGTGTCTCCTTCGTTAAAAGTAAGGTAAGTGAAACCCACCGCCCCAGGGATGATTCTCATCACCAGTTTGGTGTGGTTATCACTAGTCAGTAAGAATTTAGATTCTAGAAGATCAGCCTGCAAAGATTGCAAAATAGCTGAGTGTTCTGGCAGCCAGCACGATTTGGTAAAAGTAGGTTGTATCAACGCATACAAAGGCTTGATACGCTGGGCATTACCGGAATGTATGTATGCCCGAAATTCAAAAATCCCAGCAAGGACTGTAATTTTTTCAGAGTTGACGGAGTGCGCAGTTGTGCGCATTTCTCCAAGAAGTGAGGAGCCAATCCTCGACCTTCATTGTTGAGCTCGTAGCCCAGGAACAACACTATGTACTCTGCAATGTGAGACTTCCCAAAGTTAAATTTGTAGCCGAAGTCTGCAAAGCTACAAATTATGCGGTCTACTCGACACAGATGCGCCCAAAGTTCGTCATCTGTGACATAAATGTCATCCACATACGAACACGCATCTGGGTCTACTCTCTCCAAGAGAGAGACTATGCGGGCAGCAAACACGCCTGGACTATTCTTATAGCCCATTGGTAAACATTTGAACTGTTTTTGTTTGCCGCCGCTCGTAAAACTGGTCCATTGGGAACTTAGACCATCCAAATGGTAGGCAAAAAAACTCCATTGGATATGTCAAGCGTGGTTTTAAACCGCTTACGCACAAGACTATCCACTAAGGTTGGCTGGTTAGTAAAGCTTGGCATAGCGAGCTCAGGTTGGGGGAAACATGGCACCCGCTAGCTGAGCGGCGGCGCGCGTCCTAGCTCTGCACTCCACTCTCTCTCTGCCACCAGAGTAGTCTATGGAACCGCAGTGCTTCTGAACCATTAATTCGACGGATTTTACTTACATCGCTGCAGCGGTGCGGTGAAGGCTTTTCTGGATGTGTACTGGGGTCGGGCAAAGTTCTCCACGTCTTCCCAGCCCTTTGCTCCTGCCGTGTTGGGATTCAGCCGCCCTGGAGTTGAGACACGGTCGTAGAGCGGAGGCTCGCGGTCTCCCCCGGGGGAGCCTAGGCGGCGTCAGAACAAGCAGCATCGGAGCTTTCCTCCTGCGGGAAGGAGCAGCCGGGGTCGGGAAAGTATCTGTATGCCCTGTTGTTAGTCAAGGTGCCGAAGGTAGGTGTGGAGACAAACCGGTTCTTGATGATAAGAGTGATTGCTCTTCTTGTTCTTCTTTGTTAGAGAGCCCCTCCCCTCACATTTCTGTCCCGATAACGGACACTGAAGTCTCTGAATTTTCGTCCAAGCCTTCCACACGCAAAAGAGGGGGAAAAAGGAAGGGAAAGTATGACAAGATCACACAAAAGAAGCTGCTGGACAGTCCTGTTTGCAGCTCAGGAGGGGATATTAGTGTTCTAGGAACTTCTAAAGGCATACTAGAACCAGAATCTAAGTTGAAAGGAGGGCAACAGCAAGAAGAGTCTCGGGTGGGACGTGACACTGCCTTCCAGAGCTATCAAGTGAAGGGGAGGAGTGTTAAAGGGGTAAGAAGCAAAGACTCTGTTAAGGCCTCTTCGAAGACTACTTCTATTAGGGTCACCCCCTCTCTACGCTCCTTCTTCAGGGTCCAACCCCAGATATTAAATGTCACAAATCATGAAACATCTTCTGAGCAGAGTTGCTCACCTGCCCCTGGGAAAAATCTTATCTGTTCCCCCTCCACCCCTTCCATGATGGCTAATCCCGCTAATCCTACCAATCCTACTATGATATCTACCACTTCTACTACATCTAAACCTTTCAGGTCCCCCAGGACACAACCCTTGGCACCATCCTCGGTCCCAGCAAGTAAGACAACGACCTCTGAGGACTTAACAATGTCCGATCTGTTTACTGAAACCCCTTCGGAGGTTGCTCCTTCGGTGGCCTGTGAGAAGGGAGGAGGGGAAGGTATAGGTGGTAACTCGATAGAGGCCCTCTTCTTGTCATTAAAAAATGATATAAAACAGGGGTTTGCAGTCTCTGAAGAAAATCAGGCTGAGATTAGAGGAGCATGCAACGCCCTGGAGAAGAAAGTGGACTTGCTGAATGTAAGAACTGAAACTTTGGAGGGCTCTGTTGAACATCTTAAAGCTAATCTAGGGTCAGCAGAGGTCAACATTCAAGCATTACGTAGGGATGGTGATGTCCTGCGAGAGAGAGTCGAGTCACTTGAGAATAACTCAGGCAGGAATAATTTACGCTTCTTAAAAATTCCGGAGGGAAAGGAGGGGAGCGACCTAAAGACCTATATAGTGGCATTGCTTAAGGACTCTTTGAATCTTGAGGAATCAGTGGGGTTCCTAGAAAAAGATATTCAGAGGATTCATAGGGATCCATTTCGACTGAATCCTAGTAGGCCTAAACCGAGGAAGATCCTCATAAATTTCCTCACTTACGCTGTAAAGGAGAAGATTTTGAACTAGGCACTCAGGGCTAAATCGTTGAAGGGGCCAGACTTTTTATTTGAGGTGCGTTCTGATCTATCTAAAGTGACCTCGGAGCGTCAGTGGGAATTAGGCCAGAGAATGGATAAGTTCAGGTCACTGGGGGCTACAGTGCAGATGAGATTCTCTGCCTTTCTCAAGATTATGTATAAGAACAAAATGTATAATATTAGAACTCCGTATGAGGCCGATGAGTTATTGGAATCCCTGAGTAGCGTATCTCGGGAAAAGGAATGATTTGGATCTTGAGTAACAAGGGATTAGTGCTTTCCTCCTTCATGAGAAACAATGGGGAAGAAAAATCTTTTTTTTGTTGCTACATAATAGAAACACATTTTTTTTTAAAAAATGCGTGAGGAAACAAAAGAAAAGGCTTGACATTTTTTTGATAAATCGGGTGGAGGGTTGGAATATTGTTGGCACAGAATCAGCACTGCTTTAAATATTTAAATATGTGGCTGGGGTGGGGGGAATTAGCAGATGTAGTGGGACGCAAATTGGCCATCTATCAGGCCATAGCAATAAGGGATGGGCTTCCCAAAGGGTGGGGGGGGGCACTGGTGAAATAAGAGCAAAATTTCCTTATTTGTCGACACTCCATTATTATTTTATTTGTTTCAACTTCCACTGTGACATAATTCAGAGACCCCTGTTGTCGGTTCAGTTGTTTTTTGAATATAAAATGTGGTTAGAATCAGACGGAGGCTGCGCCTGTGGGATGGCATTAAAGGTGGTGATGAAACACCCACTATAGCATTGATACAGTTTCTGTCCTGGAATGCCAATGGCCTGCGCACGAAGAACAGAAGAGATAAAATCTTACAATATTTAAGAGATTCGCCAGCGCAGGTCATTGCCATCCAGGAATCACACCTATTAAAGGTAGAGTCAACAGAATTATTAAAAGAACAGAAGTGGGTTGATACCTTTGTATGTACAGACCAATCAGCAAACATTAGAGGGGTGATGGTTCTATTAAAAAAACAAGCCAAGGCACAAGTATTGGAATGTAGGGAGGATTCTAGCGGCAGATGGCTCATACTAAAAACGCTACTAGGGGATATGCTTATCACCTTGGTGGTCTATTATGGGCCTAATCAGGATGATCCCTCCTGTTTGGATATCATTCGTAATCATCTGATTGACTTCCCTGATCCTATTATTTGGGTGGGAGATTTCAATATTGTTTTAGACCCTGGGTTAGATAAATCCCCCAAGACACGAACGGTAGTCCCCTCTAAATCACGGCAGACTCTTATCAATACAACGAAGCAGATCGGTCTTTCAGATATTTGGAGGGAGCGTGCAGGAGATCAACCGGGGGTTTCATTTGTCAACCTAAAATACCACCACAAATCTAGAATTGATTACGTACTGTTTAGTTACACCTTAAAGGATTTGGTTAAATATATCGAGTACCTTCCATCTCATTTGTCGGACCATTCGGCATTAGCTTTTAGCCTTGTCTCTTACACAGCAACAACAGTCTAGATCGTGGTCTTTTGACCGTACTATTTTACTAGCGGATGATGAGATAAATGATCTCAAACTTGAGACCATTCAGTTCCTCAACACGAATCTAGACACAGCTAACATATCAGTTGTATGGGATACCTTGAAAGCCTTTTGGAGAGGCTGCATTACTAATCGAGCTTCCTTTAGGAAAAATAAATTTAGAAATGCCATCAAGGGGTTGGAAGAAGATATGGCTAGAGTACAATTAAAACTGAGCACTCAATCAGGAACAGTCTCGAAGGCGGACTTGCAAGAACTAGATTCACTCAAAAAACAACTAGAGAGCATTCTCCAGGAGAGAATTGCTCGCAGATGGGAAGCAAGTAAAATTTCCCACTTTGAATTTGGCGAAAGTGCCGGTAAGCTACTCACGTGGAAAGTAAAATCTGACCACGTACGAAACCATATTAAACAGATTAGGCTGGAAGGGGAGACATCGCCTCGGTCATCCAATTCAGATATAGGAATGGCTTTTCGCGTGTTTTTTCAAGCAATCTATAATAACGATACCATTGAGGATCCTGAGAAAAGGAAAAAATGACTTGAAAAGATCCGCCTACCAAGTCTTATGAACGAACAACAAGCTGGTTTAGGTAAGGAAATTACTGAAGAGGAAGTTAGAAAGGCGATCAATCTTTCTAAAACAGGAAAGGCGACAGGGCCAGATGGCCTTCCAGGAGAGGTATATCGTCTACTTAAAGAGTCTATAATCCCAGTGTTGGCGAAACTTTTTAATAGCATACTCTTGAAGGGAAAAGATCCCCCTGGGTCTTGGAGTGAAGCCACAGTCGTCTTAATATTAAAACCTGGAAAACCTTCGACTGACTGTGGCTCCTATCGCCCAATTTCACTTCTTAACTGTGATTATACATTTTTTGCCGCCATTCTGTCAAAAAGGTTGGGGGGAGTTGTGGGTAATATCATTCATGAAGACCAAAAAGGCTTTATTCAAGGGTGTCAATTAGCAGACCTTACTTACGATCTAAAAGGTGCTATTGATATCGCGTCTGCCTTTACCCTCCCCTTGGCTGTTCTAACACTAGATGCGACTAAAGCCTTTGATAGGGTTAACTGGCCATACCTTTCTGAGGTGTTGAAGAAGTTTAACATAGGAAGAGGCTTCTATCGGGTCATGGAACTGCTGTATAAAGCCCCTACAGCTAGACTACTTGTTAATGGAGCTTTGACAGACCCCTTCAAGATCACTAGGGATACGCGACAGGGCTGCCCCCTCTCCCCTTTCCTGTTTAACCTCTACATAGAACCATTTGCAGGTACCTAGAGAAGACAATAACATCATCCCGTTCAAATTTGTAGAGTGGGAGAGGAGGGTGGCCCTGTATGCAGATGATATTTTGATCTTTACAGCCGACCTTAATACAGCTTTTTCTACGATTATTGCACGTGCAGAAGAGTTTGGCATAATATCGGGATATGAAATCAATGCTAACAAGACTGAGATAATGACGTGGAATATGAAGAAAACACACCACCATATTGCTACCACCATGAGATATTTAGGTATTAGAATAACCCAGAAAGTTGAGAAGATCCCGGAAGTTAACCTCAATCGCATCTTTAAAGAGTGCCAAAAACAGCTGAACTCGTGGGTGCACCTTCCCCTAACAATCTTGGGAAGGATTAATCTAGTTAAAATGTCCATCCTCCCTAAGATAACATTTCTCTTTAATTCCATCCCACTGGCTTTTGACACGAAACAATTAGTGAAATGTCAAAGAGAATTAAATTAATTCATTTGGAAGCACAGAGCCACCAGGTTAGCTTGGAAGAAGCTTAGGCGGAAGAGGGAGAAAGGGGGTCTAGCAATGCCCGACCTGCAATACTATGCATAGGCATTTCAGCTGTCTCATTCACGAATGTTTGCTGAAGATGCCTACTAGCACAACTGTGGGTGAGATGTTCCGGGCCATGCTAAGGGGGTCTGACTTGTCGGAAGTTGGTTTTTTGTTTAAGTTTGGGGACCAACATTTTTTTTTTAAATTTACATTGAAGACTCTTCAGTCAATAGCCAGAAGTTGGTCAGCAATTAGAAGAAGAGTAGGGCTGGGCAATTTTTCAAAAAGGGCACCACTATGGGATTCCCCGGGTACTCCTGCATGCCTTCGAGATAGTCTGAGCACGCCTCTGAGAGACTTTGGGTTTTTGACATGGAGAGACCTGTTGGAAGGGGCCGTCCTTCCTTCTTGGGAAGATCTTCGTGAGGCAGTGGGGCTTGGCCTGTCCAAGTTTAAATATCTTCAACTGAATAGCTGGATCCAGTCACAGGTAAAGAGTAAAGTGCTACTTGGGAAGGACAGTAATTTAGAAGACCAGCTTGTGGCAAAGCCTGGAGGGAGAAGGGAGGTCTCAATGTGGTACTGGGCTATTGCGTAGGAAGCAGATGGCGAATTTAAAGTTGCCGATGACTTATGGGGACAACAGATGAATATACAGTGTGATTCGTTGTGGATGGATTCATTTAACACTCTGTATAGAATAGTCAAACCTGCTTGGCTCAGGAGCAATCATATCTTCACAGCCCATAGACCGTACCTCTCCCCGCTCAAACTATCGAAATTTCAGCCCAGCAAAGTATGTAATACATGTGGATTCCCAGAAGCATTGGATATACACATGTTTAAAGACTGCCCCCTTTCAAGCGAGTTCTGGGACAAAGTTATAACATCTATGGAATCCATCCTGAGGGTCCCCCTGACCATTAGCTTACAGTTAATTATCTTCAGCCTTGATGACAATATTGTGGGCCTGCAAGATCTTTACTCTTCTACACAATACTTTTGGCAAGGAGGCAAATATGCAAGTATTGGGTAGAGTCAACAGCACCGACTCATTCAGAATGGCTGACCTCGCTGTATGAAGTGTCTAAGGTTGATATGGCCAGATCCTGAAATAAGAACAAATTGGCATTTTGGGATTTATTGAAGTCATGGAATTTCACCTCCATAGTCAGAACTAAATGAGGAGCCGCCGATTGTAGCGTATTCCCCACTCGATGTTCATGTGGAGTTATTTCTTGAACCGCACTCACCTGCTCAACTCCTCCCACAGGTGGTGCAACTAGTTTTCCTTTGGCTTGAAGGGGCCTTTGGGTTTCTTCGGGCAATCTCGAACAAAATGGCTTCCGGATCCACAATACATGCATTGATTATTTGCTCTTCTTTTTTCCTTCTTTTCCTTGGTCAAAGGGCCTCTTATGGCACCTATCTGCATAGGTTCGGCTCCTGGGTGAGTCTCTGAGGTTCTAGCACCATCTGACCGAGCCCGGTCAAATCTTGGAGGTATCACCTTGAAGTCTTTCTTCTTTTCTCCTCGCCTCTCTCCCTGGCGGAAATCAATCTCCAGCACCAAGTCTATAAGTGCCGAAATCTCGGTGGGACGATTAGGAATCTGAGCCAAGGTGTCCTTTAATTCATCTCTCAGCCCACAATAGAATACTGCAGCCCTCTTGCTCTCTGGCCAATTGGTCTCCACCACCAACTTGTTAAACTGGGCCAGGTATGCGATTAAGTCTCGATTTCCCTGTCGTAAACCTAACAATTCGTTATCCACCACCTGTGATATTCTCCGCCGGTCGAATATCCGTAGAAACTCCCGTTTGAAATCTTAAAAATTCCTTAACAAAGGATCATCTCGTGAAACCAAGGGCATGGACCACGAAGCTGCATCCCCACTTAGATATGAGAGTATGAAAACCACTCTAGACTGCGCGTCAGGGAAGATTGAAGGGCGGCACATGAAGTGTAACGAGCATTGAGAGAGGAATATCTGCGCCTTCTGTGGATCCCCGTTAAATCTCTCTGGAGCTGCTAATGGGATGACAGGGGAGAGAGAGTGTATCACCTGTGTGGTAGATCTATTGGTAGTCTCTAATACTGGGTTCATGGCTTCCCTCTCCAAGCTGCTAGGTTGGCGCAATCTTAACGCCAATTCGGCAGTTTCTTTTCTGGCACTAACTACTTCTTGTCTCAGGTTTCAGTTTTCCTCCCTAACTGCTCCCAATTCCTTCTGTATTCCATCTAGGATTGTACCTAAGGACTGGACTTCAATTCCCACCGCCATCTCTGTTCGGGTGCGAAAGGCAACTTGGGCACTTCACTCTGTCAGAACTATAAAACTTGATTCTTGACTTACCGACTCTTGCACAGGAACAGAGATGCTAGTACCCAAATCCCTCTCAGCAATGCTGGCAGGTCTTACACAGAACCTCCCATCATTACCTTAAGGGAAGGGGGAAGTTGGATAAAATAACAAACGGAGAAGAGACTGGTCCTGCGTGGGTTCCTTCAGTCAGCTACCCTCTGGTTGGACTTGCTCAATGGAACCTAAAACAGCAGCACAACATTACCTATCTGTCTCCCTACTGTCTATTTTAAATCTATTCCATTGTTGTCTCTGTAAACTTCTCACACCCACCCTTAACTGCTGGACCTTGGCTCCTCTTCTGAATTTTTTTTGATAGTGTTCTTTTCTCCTCTAATTAGTTGTCACTAGTGTAAAGAATAACAGAGATGTTGATCTTCCCCTCTAATGAGCTCTGAATATGATAATATTTATAGTCGTAGTAAGTGCACTTACTTCACTAATCAGTGGAGATTCCTCTAAATGGGTTCTGTGTTTTATTGTGTCTTTCTGATATTATTCTCTGAGTGACTAACTCTTGGCTTTTCTTTCTTCTTTTGCAGGGTAACTAGTCTTTACTATTCAACTGCTGTTCAGTAAGTATTTACATACATATATTGTTCTCTCTTTCCTTCTGCATAACAGAATGCTTGGTTAATAATCCTTCTTTTATTTTCTCTTGGCGTTTTTAAACAGGGATACTGCAACTGCGGTTTTCACTTTCAACAGGTAAGCAATTAATATCATAAATGCGCTAATAGAAAAGTTCACTTAGCTCTGTTTTTTCTGGAGTTCGAGTTCCAGTGACATTCTTCTCCACCTCTCCGAACCGCTTCTCCGTTCGTAGTTTAATGCGTAAATCCTCCAACTTGGGCTCACATGACACTCTCCTCAGAAATGCATAATATCGTCTTTGAAACAACTCGCGCTTGGCTTCACGCGCCGAGTTCAGTTTTCAGCTTCTCTCAAGACAAGATTGCAAAACAGCCGCTCTGCTCTAAATAAGTAAATTACTTCAGGGGATTAACGTCGCTTCGGAATTCGGCCGCTTCAGTCAGGGTCATCGGTGAAGTGCGCCTCTTCCAAGACGCTTGCGCTGCATATCCGATTCTCTGCACCTGTGGCCTGCAAGAGTAGAACGCCTACTGGTGGTCTGCCCTGGCGACATCGGCGGCCATCTTATGTCGCCGGGTCCTCACCCTTTCAGTCCAAGTGCTTTCTGTAGTTTCTGGTCCGGTCCGCGTCTTCGTCGGGTGGTAAAGAATAGAACCCAGGGATTGGGTCCTGACATCAATGAACATTATTGTCATACTATTTATGAATAGTTTTGCTTGCTATGACTACTGTTTTGAGGAGAACACTGGCCATGGATTAATCACTGTAATTAGTTTAAGATTAATGGATGTATACATACAAGTATAATAGATGTTGTGCAAAACATGGATCTTTTTCTTGTTTTTACAGACATTCATGGCTTTTCAGAAATACTTGAAGGCTGCTACAAAACCGTGAGTTGTTTCGGTTTATCGCACCACAGGTCAGGGTAAGCCTTAGCGTGCTTATACCACCGTGGTGTAGTTGGTCCTGAAGAAAGCTTCAAGTAATACGCCCATAAGCTGAAACATGTTCACCTTGATTGATTAGGATGTATCTGGTCAGCTTAAACCAACGAGGGACATCCAATTCACCTGTTTTTATCCAGTGCCTGGCTTTGCGCCATTAAAATTGTTTGGGATAAAACCTTTGCACTTTTTAACATCACCCTCTTGCATTTATCACACTTTTTGATATGCACACAAAAAACATCCAGCTCCACTGTAATCAGGCATCGTAGCACACCAGAGACGCAGTCGGCATCTCTGGTGGAACCCGATGATGAAGCATGTCACCAACTAGATTGGTGAATGAGGGTTCTTTCATCAAATTAGAGTGGTTTTTTCCACATTTTCTTTTGGATACACTCTTTTGTTGTTTAACAATTATAGTCTGGGGGACTAAGAGTGGCTCCTTGCCCTCTCTATCTTGTTGTTTCTTTACGTGCTGTATAAAACCTTCAAAATAAATAAAATAAACCTTCTTGAATCACTTCAGAAATCAATAACAAATAATGTGAGGCAAAACAGTCAGTGTTTAGAGCTAATCCTGCAAAAACATTAAAGCAAACTTGATTATCACTTTTGCAGGGTAGAATAATAGTAATATAAACTAAATCTGAATTCTATTAATCATATATATCCCTTTTAATTGATTTATTAGCACACGTATCTCAAGAAAGGGTCTAGCCAGAAGAAAAAAGACATAATATTCAAGACACTCTAAAAAGATCAAGTTATGGGGTGCAGCCCTTATTTTGATATGGACAGGGATAGTCTGAGAGCACGCTAAAGGTGACTCAAGTTTGTACTCCCAGTTTGAAACCATTTAGAAGATCACTTCAGGAGAGAGCAGTATCTGGCAATAATAGCTTCCCTGGGCATGCCAACTATGTTGATCCTTTGCCAGTAAACCCTTTCTCACCACCTTAATAATTGTTCCTTAAAATGAAGGACAAAGCCACAAATTAATTCACTAAGAGATTGAATACCAAAACAGTTTGGTGTATGTGAATTAATTTTCCCTGTGAGGGATATATTTCATGAATCCCTAGTCCTCTCTTTTAAACTCTATCTCTGGAGCCACTCAATAAAGTTCAAGTGGACCCAAGGAGATAGTGTTACTCACCACCATGATCACAATCTCTTTGCACTCTGCCCCTCATCCACTTCCTCTCATCGCTCATCTTTGAGAAAACCCCTCAACTCCTCCCCTTTGGGGAGTTGTAACCCAGGCCTTGGACCTTGCAGTATAGGTGTGAGGAGGGAACCCAATGATGAAGCATGTCACCATGTGGTGAGTGAGGGTTCTCAACCTGAAAGTATCCCTTCCCTTTCCTTTCTTCCTTCCTGATAGTTTTACTACAAACAGTTAATTGCCAACATACAGACATTACCTGTTTGACTTTACCAGCCAGATGTATATTGTGTGAATTTATTTATGTATTAGTGATCGATACATTTTGGCATTCCATTGTGTGGAGACCACTGCAGTATCTGTGCCTCATGGCAAAAACTTCTCATTGGGTAATGTGATTGTATTTGTGTATTTTTAAGACATGTCCACCATATTGCTGTTATTAGGGAGTAGCTCTTCAGAGTATTCTCGTCTTCTGCAGTCTGTGCTGACTTTTTTGTAGCTGTCTACTTCATTTGGGATTTATTAAAAAGAGACAATGACATCTGGGGAAGATCTATCACAGAGAAGATGAACACTGCCAGTAAGAACAGGAGGAGTCACGGACCCAAGTCCATTGTTTGGGTCTTTTTTCCATTCCTCCGGGGACAAAAAGGTGGTTAACTGCAACCTCTGCCTAAGGTTACTGGGAAAAAGTACTTTTTCAGAACATCTGGAATGATCAAGCATCTAAATGCTTGTCACACTACCCAATTGAAAGCAGCAAAGCTGAGGTGCCAAGAGAATGATGGAGCTTTAATATTGTGGCTCCTCTTCAGACTTTCCATCCTGGGGAGTCTCTTCCTGCTGACGTAAGTGCCACCCAAACTAAAGATGTAAACCACTTCTATGTGAACATTGTCTGCTGTAAACTGAGTTTAGCAACAAGAGACCAGCTATTGTCTAATCAGCAGACAAGCTGCAGGAAGGTTTTTGTTTTGATCTAGTTTAAATATCTGTGATTTTGTTTTGATTTGAACCACACATTTTTTTAACAATTCCAAAAACAAAGTTCATTTTTTTTAATGAAGGTTCTTGTGTGAATCACCTTTCCTGTTTACAAAAGAGTAATACATGTGTTGTTTGTCATGCCCGTGTCTTAATATTAAACGTTGTAAGTATATTATTTTCACCCGCAAAGCAATACATGGAACAGGACCACTTTTCATCAATACATAAACACGATTATACAGAAAGTATGTGTAAATGTTAACTATTCAATACGCTTTCAGTTAAAACAATCATATATACATAAATAAAAAATAATGAAACAATAAAAACAAATAATACTAAATTATGAATGGAACAAAAACAAACAAACATAATATGGGTATGTATATCTCGCTCTATATATATATACTTTTATATTCACTAGAGGAATGAAAAATGCATATATTTAAAAAACATAAATAAATAAAAGAATAAAAACATGGTATCCATACATATATGTATAACGTTATCATTATATCCGTATATAAGTTTATTAAAATATTAATAACATATAAGTTGATGAGTGTATGCTTATAGGTTATTTTTACCTAAAATAACATTTTTCTGACAATGTGTAAATATGTTTATAGCAATTGTATCTATTAATGCTTCACTATTGAAATATTGGGGACAAATATTAATAAATAAAATAGCAAAAACCTTAATCTACAGTAAAAATAGCTTGAGTTAGTAAATATGTTTCAATGCATGTACATATGGCACTTTATCTAGTAGAATTTTAAATCTCCTGATTATGTTCCATGTGCGTATCATGTTAAAATCGCTATGTATGTATTCCTCTTATGTGTGATTATGTATCTACATATTTATAAATTTACCTCCCACTGCAGGGAAACAAAAAGTTAGCTAATCTCCCTATACCTCATCAGACCACTACTCTATGACTAATCCTATTCCTCTTCCAAAATATTCCATACCTCCACTCTCTGAGTCAGCCCAAACCTCTTTCACTACTGTGAACTTCCAAATACCTCTTTCCAAACTCTTCCCTTCTCTATCAACCCTTTATCCTATTCATCAAACAGACAGGCTTTCCCACTCATCCCAAACCTCTTTTACTACTATGAACTCCCAAATAATCCTTTCTGAACTATTCCCTCCTCTATTCATTCTTTATTCTATTCATCTGACTAACAGACTTCCATGTCTACCGCTCCCACCACTCCCAATAACAATTTATATTTTCTTCTACTAAACCACCACTAATCCAACTTTAGGGTGCTACTTGCCAAAAAGCGTAATAACGGGTAGTAATCGCTATATTAATACAAATACCATAGTAAAGGACAAATGTAATGTTACTTATCATCTTTTGTTCTTATGTTGCAAGGGCTCCATACTTGCTATTTATTGTTTATGTTTGTTTCCATCTCCTGCGCCTGCCAGCTGTGCTTGGACTTTTCCAAATTACTCCTGTCAGTTGGAATCCTGTACCTCTGCTATGCGTCTTTGTCTTCATGGGCTGTTAATTCAAAATAAATCTATGCTGTTTACTCACCTTTGAAGTGGATTTCAACTGTGACGGATGGGGAACAAAATCTACAAAACCCAGAATGCATTAGGCTAATACACAAAAGCCTAAGACTTGAAACTGTAATGACATGGAGCGAGATGGTCATGTTCAAATGGTCTCTTCTCTCCACGCTGTAATAAACATGACAATAAGTCTTCTTCCTCGACAGTACACCTGCAGGCTCACCTGCAGATAAGATTCAAATTCACATCATGTCACTGGAAGACTGTCAATTTCTTCTTTTTGCATAGTGGAGTGCGTGGACATATAGCCTTTGCAAATGTCATTTTCTTTTTAAGTGAGCTTTATATGAAATTGGGCATACTTGTTATATGGCAAAATAATGCACAATACTGAGCACTGACAATGCTCGCATCTTCACCCGGAGAGATGTGTAGCCTCTTTGTCCTGGTGCTCTGAAGTGATGAGTTCTTGTTGATTTTCTTGCTGTAAAATACTTGTTTCATTCAGTTGGTGACTTTCCAACCTCTCTATCATCTTTTGGAGTGCGCCTTAACTGTTCACTCCCGCTTCTCTTGGCGCTTTAGGTGTACAAAGGGAGTAACTTGATTATCCAGTATTACCTGAGGCCCTGGGATGTTAGTAGCCACCATGGATGCTACCCACTATCCACTGATTTCTCCGGGACCGAGAAAAAGGGCATATTAACAAGTTTGCATATTGTTTTGCAGCATGCAGAACATTTAAATCCCCTGTGAGCGTGATCCTTTGAATGGTAGATTTCCATGCAAAGCATTCATCACTTTATTTTAAACTTCAGCTTCATTGGTAAGGACGATGATCTGGTCCACAGGATTCTGTTGGTTACCACTTAATGAAATCCCCTTTACTGTGTAGTAGACTGTAATCTCAGCATGCGAGCTACGGACCTGCTAGGTTCCTTAAAATCTGATGACAGAACTTTGCAGACATGAACCCTTGAATGATCAAGCCAATACAGCATATTTTCGGTAGCTGCTGTGGATTTACTGACTACCTTCCTCAGTGTAGAGTAAAAATCATCAGATTTTTGTTGGGCCTGTTTAGCATGAAGCAGTATAGTGCTCTCATAGTCAACAATTACCTTAGGGTTGAAATGAGCATTGTGTGCGAGCACTGCAGCACCATTGGTGTGAGCAGACTGAGGGCTCATTTACACTATTTTGATGCATGAAAGCGCAGCAAGCCTTCCTGCTGCTCTGCCGTGCGTCAAAAGAAAAGGTCAGGAATGCACTGTATCTCCCTTGCTCACTTTGCCACTGGATTCAAGCTAGCACCTAAGTTGGCAGAGCATGTCCAGACGTGGGTCCCTTGCTCACTTTGCCACTGGATTCAAGCTAGCCTGGCTGATGATGGCTGATTAGCCAGAAACCAGTCTTAGGATGCTTGTTTCCGGTCCAGGGAAGACATGACTTGGCAGTTCGGGCTGGACTGTTCCCATGAGGCACAGGGTCAGACTGATTTGCATATGGCCATGTCTGAACTGGGGTGGCAGAGTGAGCTAAAGAATGATCATGGATTAAATCCAGATCAGTTGACTGAGGGTGAGTGCTTGCAATGTTCAACACTCCGTCCATCATCTCCTTTGGTTTTGCTTTGTATCTACAAGATACTGCGTATACCTGCCCTTTTCCCCTGCGCTGGTGCAAAATGGACTGCCATGCGCCAATGCAGGTACCCTTGTGCCATGGTACAAGGCTGTGTGTGTTGTGGGCTGTTTGTTTTTGTGCAGGAAGGCACACCTTTCTGCAAAAATACAATCACAAGAGGTGTTTTCTTCTTTCTATGTTTGCTGCAGAATGCAGCACATATAGAAAAGGGAAAAACAAGGATAAATAAAGGAATGTCTCCTTGTTGTGCCTCCCCTACGCCTCCTCTGGGGTACATAGGAATCTGCCACATTCCCGGGTTTACAAAACCTTTTGAAAGCGGGAATGCGTCAAGGTCCATGGATGTTGTGTGGGAACAACCACAGCAACACCTATTGAATGCCCCGTTCATGCAGAGCAATGCTTGAAAGGGGACCATTAAGGCCATGAAAAGCCATGCAGGTTGGCTTTAAGTGGCCTTGTAAGTATGGGCAGGCACACTGCGCCACCGGTGCATCCAAAAAAGTGATGCACCCGTGCCGCAATGGGCTTGTAAATATGCCCCTAAGTCTTGAGCATTTCATGCACCACATAATCAGTGAAGGAGCAGAATACACTTTGCCACTGTGCCAGCTTTTATGTAGCCACACAGTAGGTAGAACCTTTGCACCATAGCTTCCAAAGAGGCACATTTGAAGAGGATACATTTGGTTGAAAGGCGGAAAATGGGTTAATCAGTGCTGAATTGGTTGCTGTTGCATCAGCTTCTGACATGCCTGCATCCTTGGGTGTCTTTTGTCACAAGTCATTGCCAGATGTTATGTGTAAAACTGATGGCCAATCCCGAGAGACCCAGTGGCGGGCAAGTACTCCACTTACTCATATACACAGGCTTACAAGTTTGGAATCTCCCCTCATGCAAGGGAATCACCTTTAGTTTCCTGCCTGGCACTAAGGATGTGTGGTACAGGAGTTTGTGTATCAAGGCCATCAGGGTGCAAACAACCCCTTAGCAAGTATGAAATCAAGACATAATAGTAAGTTGGAGTTGTGGTATACTTTGGGTCACATCTAGGTAAAGTCGCACATATAGGTAGGGTGGCAGAGCATCAATGAGAGGTGAATGCAGAGCAATGCATCATGTGGGGGCTACAATTACCAGGCATTTATATTACCCTTAAAAGCTCCATGATCTGTATGCAAGTGAATATTCTGTTTAGCAACCTAACTTTTGTAAGATTTATTATCAAAACATCTTTGAAGCACTGTGGACAATTACCACGTTGCCCTACACCTACATCTGATATGTTCCACAATCTAACTTTAGTTTGTAGGTACCGGATCATGGCAGTCCGTTATTTGCCCTCAATCCCAAAAGGAATGTCTTGATTACTCACCGGTAAACTGCAATAATCAATATTCAATCAACAATACTTATGTCAAGATGGAACTTATCACACACCAAAGTTCTTTTCTCAGCTTCAAACTCTGCAGTCTATAGTGCTGAAAAAATATTAAAGGAAGGCCAAGTGACTGCTCTGCAGGTTTCTGTTAAAGAAACCATTGCATCTCTGCACATGAAGCAACCAGACTCCTAGTCGACGTTGCCTTAATATCCTCTGGAAGAGAATATTTTGCTAGAGAGTAGGTCATTGGTTTTGGAATTGAAGCAAAGCTCTGACAACAGCAGTTAATTCCCTTCAATTTGAAGATCGTGAGATTCCATCGGCTTGTGTAAAGTGCAGGAGCATACCTCAGGTGCAGTGGGTCCCCATTGCACCAAAAGCCTATAAGTATCTCTGAAAGAAAACAGCTTGAGTTCTGACATAATTTTTCAATTTTTTCCTTTTTGGGACCACGAAGGAAAGTCTGGTAGTCCCTATTCATGGAGAAAAAAATCTCATTGCATCAGGGTGATTCATTTTTTGTTTTTCAACAACAAACTTCTGCCTTGGAAATTTGTTTTTGATCAATAAACTTTTCATTGTGGGCAGATTGAACACGACAATGCACAACAAAGCTGTAATGCCTTCAGCTCCTAGGCAAAAAGATCTCTGCTTGCTTTGCGGTGGACTCTAAATAAAGTGGACCGTAGTCCACCAGGACTGACGTGGGGAAATGGAGTACAGCCCAGCACACTAAACATAAGCTCCTCGGACTAAAAGACTATTTAACCCCCACGTGTGAGCATGTGTCTTGTTTATACTCTCCTACATTATTCTTAACAGCTTTAATTTATTCCTAGGGTTAACCATAATACGATCCCTGCCCATGTAGGAGGTTCATGCTAAATAAATACTATTACCCAAGGGTAAAAACCTTGTATTATAAATTGTGAACTTGGAAATGAGGTATAACATTATTATGCGTTCTTATATAGCGCTCGATTACCTGCAGGCATCTCGGCTTGCCTTGGGAACCCGTCCTGGCTTTTTCCCTGTGAGATACCTGTAATGGGCATCCCCAAGGTGGAAGCCAGGCCTCCCGCCGCAGGGGGGCTGTAGTGGAGATTAAGCAGGCTAATGCCCAGAGCTGCAGAGTGTGAACCCGTGATTCGAGTAGGCACCGAAACGAGAATTATCGAGTCCGTGGATATTTGGGCTCAAGACCCTGCTGCGTCGGGAATTGAACCCTGGTCCTGGCTCTGACCTCTGCTTCAGGGTCTGCTTCCTCTAACCAGTGAGCCACACTTCTCCACTAACATGACGAACTAGTATTTAACTCACCACGTTACTTATTCTCTCTTTTTTTGTGTCTTTCCCTTCATTGATGCATTTTGGCAGTTTTTATGTGCCAAAATCTGTTCAGAGAAAACAGAGGGTGGTAATTATTACACAACACAGAATATCGAACCCTCTATAAACTTTTGTTTACACAGGGAATGAACCCAGCAGCTCGTTAATAGAGACTTGATTCTGCCAGCCAGAGTAATCATTGAAAGTATATTTGCACTGTCATTCTTTTTAACAAGATACTGCCCACTCCCAACATGAAGGTAAAGCATTCTATTATTTTATTGGATGTTTTACAGGTAACTGTACAATGCCTTTGTGAAAGGCTCTGCTTGACCTGATTATTTAACCATCCTTCTTGTAGGGAAAATATCTGCGCTGAATCATTGATAGGCTTATATTTTATGTTACCAGTATTACTAGCTCTTGGAAAACCTGCTTGGGTATGTTTTAAAATAGAATACCTCTTCTTAACATCCAAAATTATTGTAATGGACTGTAAATGTATTGTGCACCACAGGTACTTTTGCTTTCCCACCAGGATTCCTGAGTCATTCCATGGACAGCAGTTAAAATGTGGAAAGTTTGAGGTCAAAGTTCCAGGGTTGATTTTGGACCAAGACCCTGCTTGCAGAGTTAATCAAAGAGCAGAGCCAGGGCCGCAGTCACGGGTATACAGATACTTTTTTAGGTCGAGCCTAGGCAGCGCGCATTCACTGTCTGCAAGACCTGTTGTTATCTCCTCTATCGACTTTTGGCATGCCCATGAATTGCCATTTGTTAGTTGTTGAGCCACTTAGAAATACAGGGTTTTTATTGGTGCACTGGGTCTGATTCTCCCGCCTGTGTGTACTTGGGTCATGCCCAGGTGATTTCACTCATTATTTGCTTGCATTGGCCATACCAATATGTCCCGCAGCTCCTCCTGGTCATCCTGATCGGCATTTTTATTTTGTAGGCTTTCAACCTCGTTTTAGGCTTTAAGGCCGTTTCACGGCCTTAAAGCCTAAAACGCATCTGCAAAGTAGCAATTTCTGTCTGGTAGCTGTTGAGCTATGCCAATAGCTCTAACTCAAAAAAATGTGAGACCTATTGCATTTCTAATGCTTCTTTTAATGGTGAAGGAAGCAAGAGTGTACACATCTTTAGCATATGGTGCCAGGCATTGCTGCCAATCACAGGAGAAAGAAGACATCTCCTGGGCTCATGCAGCTACGCCCCTTAGCAACAGAGTCAACTCCTCTAAGGAGGTGATGAGAGATCCGCAAATGGGTTAGCTGTTGAATAACTTCCCCACTGGATAGCTTTCACTTTAGGAATCGTGTCAAGCGACTTCGGGGGTGTCTACTGCTATGACGTGTCCATAAACCAGGTATTTAAGAAGCACCCATTTCTTTAAAGAACATGGACTACTTTAAAAAAAGTTTCCAAATTGGGAATGCAAATACTGGTATTGTGGTCTGCTCTTCTTTTTCTTAGCTGGTCACCTGCGTCTGAAGCCAATAAGGGGGTGTCGCAAATCGGAACCTGCCTTATTAATATTCATTAGGCAGGTTGTTTTATGCCCTCTCCCTGCCATTTCTTTGTCAGGAGATTTTGCAATACAGCCTATTGGTACATTTGACGACAATCCAGTGTTTTTCGAATCTAGATGAAACCCTCCAGACAAGCTCTGCTGGTCTACCACTCTTTGGAACTTGCATAAAAACCTACTTCACAACAATTGGCAAATGTACTGAAAGTGACAGAAACAGTGAAAAGCCAGTTGGTACACATCAATGCTTCCCTCCATCAGTGCTTATGAAGCTATAGATGCTATTTCCTGTACTCTTTCAGGTGAAGTCTCACTCTTGATGTGTACAACTGATTTGTACCTACAGTGTGATTGGGCCATTCCCTCGCTCACCTCCTTTGACAGAGGTCCATATGCTTACAAGGCAGTGCTCAAGTGCTAACTAGGACAGGCCTCTCTCATGGGATTTCCAAGGCCTGTGCTCCATCCTCCCTCATTAAGTAATGGTGTGTCACATTGTCTTTCTCAAAGCCAAAGCAAAAACAAAAGATTGATTTGTAATGAATGTCCACGTAGTTTAGAGGTTTTATGATTGAAGTCCTGACAACACTGAAGGGTTACAGCAGGGATATCATGGAAGAGAGTGCACAACTTTCCCTGAAAGGAGACGTCAGTAGCCATGTGGGCTGCCATTAAGGCATTTTTGCCAAACTTGACCAGGGCATCTTGTGGGTACTGAGAGGATCTGAAAGCCTTTAGGCTCACTCTGTCAACTCTTCCCAGCTTCATCTCCAGATGTTAATCCACCAAGAGCGGGGGGAATGTCCACCATGAAAACCTCCCGATATCAGCTTTTGACTTCTTCCCGAAGATCACCAAGGCTTAGGTGGCACCTTCCTGTCCCTCTATGGTGTGAGAGTAACAGACATTTCAAGAGAGAGGTGGGCATGATGTCTCTGTGTCTCACTGATACCGTGATAGCACAGTCTGGCCCTCCTCCAATTTCAAAGTCCCTCATTGGCATCTACTCATCACAGCCTCCAGAGTGAACCCCCTCTAGAATCCTTTGGGTTCAGGTCTCTGATTCATTAATGTAGGTGTGCATGGGATAGGGCCCATATCAGAGTGTCCACAGCAGGGAGTGCAGCGGAGCTTCCCTCTGGCCGCCAGGCGGTCTCATAGCGGTGGCTGCAAGGTCCAAGAAATACCGGCTCTTCTACCACTTCTCAATCCAGGCTGCTCTGTCTCCAACCAGTCTCCCAAGGATGGGTTGCAGCAGGGCATCAGAGCTTCATAATGTCTAGGGTGCAAGGGTGTGAATAGGCAGCACACATTGTCAGGTAACCCACTGATCTTCCCACTCTCAGGAGGCTGCAGTGCATGCTCTCAACAAAGCCTCCTCAGTGTGCACCAATGCCCTCATGACCAAACTACGGTGCCTCTCAGCCCACACCCCACACAATGTAAGGTACTACTAACCCAATCTCTTTTTTGCTGACGGAATTGGGGCAACCACCTGCCAATCTGACTTAAGGAAAAAAACACAAAGTAATTATGCTCTGCAATATCTCACTTCAATCCCCAGTCACCAAAGTAACAGGAAACTCCTTATAAATTATAAGAAATATATTGTGTATCTGCTCCTACCTAGGGCTCTCACAAAGGATACAGGCAACACTAACCCAAGTGATATCAAGACTGGATTACACAATGGACTGTACATTGGCCTTCCAAAAAAATTACTTTTCCAAATTACAAAGAATTCCGAATACTGAAGCTAGGCCAGTCGTCAACCTAAACTGGTGTGAACATATTACACCTTCCCTGAAAGCACTACACTGGTTGTTAATGACTGGAAAACTATTCTTCAAAACAATCAAAGATCAGATTTTACAACCAAAGGAGAAACCGCAGATCATTAATGGCCCCTCTGGTAATACTTGATGATGAAGTGTCCATTGAAGGTCAGAAAAGTGAATGTGATGACTAGTGAAAGGGACAGGAGAGAAAGGGGGAACCCCCACCTTGGGGTTATGTGCAAGAATGAGGTTAATAATGGTGTTTATGTGCCACTCGAATTGCTTTTTGGCTATGTACCTTTAACTGTAAAGGGAAAATAGCTTTGTATTGATGCACACTAGTTGTTATGATCTGGAAAGGAAAAAAACAAAAACCACAGTAAAGATATTTAAAAACAAACTTTTTGAGCACACTTTCTGGGCATCAGCCCACCAATATTTGACAATAATAGATGACATCACCATGAACCCCTTTCTGTCATTCCGGTACCTCAGAACAAGAGGTCTCCAAAGCTCTTTAGGATCTCAGCAATACAATACTGCCACTGTTCTGTGCCAGGCATCATCTTGGAAATCTTGTTTAAGATGGGGGTGGGGGGGCAGCACCTCTTACAGTTCACTGCCAGGTGGCTCATGGTCAGAACGGCTCCAGAGCCTGGCTCTGATTCCCCTCCATGTCCTCTGCATTGTCATGTCTGCAGTATATTTTCTGCAGAGGAGCTGAAGGGTCAAAAAAATCACCAACACGATGAGTGGGAGGGTAGTCCAGACTGGCAATGTTCATTCAAATTGAATTTATGGTCCCACCTGAAGTTTATATTTCTCTATGAAAACACCTTTTTCAAGTGTCCTGTCTAGAAATAACCACAATCTGCCTATGGGAGCAGACTTACTCACTTGTAAAATGATACCATACTGAAAGAATTTTATGTCTGAATAAATCTATTTACAAACTGAATTTCCACTGTTCCTGATGCTGCTAATTCAGAATCTGAATTAGCACTTTCAAATACTCATATTTGCACATCTCAGTAACACTTACTTGCACCCAGGGGGGATGTTCACCAAGGTAAATTTACACATGAGTAAATCTACATGAGTAAATTTACTTTTACACTATGTAGTAAATGTAACACTTTTTGGCTGCGCACCTTTTATTAGTGTAAATGTACTTCAAAGTGTAGGCTTACTTGTCCCCTACCCTTGGTGGAATCTAATTTACGAGTGTAAAGTTACCAATTTTAACTTCATTTTTTTTAATTTGTTTTAATTATATTTATTTTTTCCATGTTGCACACACTTTATACATTATAGAATTTTCCAGCATTGAAACTTCATGCTTCATAACTAAATAAACTATTTTTACAAGATATACAAGCTTTTCATTTCACATTTCCACAAACAGTGTTTATGAATTTCTTAGTTAATCACAGTTGAAAGCTTAAGCCCTTCTTGGGTCTACCTGAGACCCAATTCCTTCCTTCCAAATACTTATGGGTTGCCATATTCTTAGGCCTAATGTCCTTCCCCTTTTTCCTTTTCGTGCATAGATATTTTTCTCCATATTATACGCATTCAAGAGATTAGCCAGCCAGGTTTGTAGTGTCGGTGGGTTTTTGTCAAGCCAAGCCCTTGCTAGGGTCAATCTATATACTGACATTGCCACAAATAGAAATTCCTGATGTATGTCAGCCCCTTCCAATCCCAAACCTAAGAATATTCTAGCTGGTCTAAGATTGATTTGAATCCCCGGGGATCTATCTAGAAAACCCTTGATGTCCCTTATTAGCGTATGTAATTGAGGGCATGTAGCGAAGATGTGGATACTATCTGCTTCACTAGCATTGCATCGGGGACAATTTATACCCGTACTCCCTCCCCATTTGGCTATCTTGGCAGGAGTATGATACAATGAATAAATAGTTTTATAGTGTTGTGACTGCATGGGGGATGAGCACAGTATAGTGCGACCCAGGTCCAATGATTTTTTAAACCACCCAACGTCTATGCTGAGTTTTTCTGCCCATTTATTGCCTACCTTTCCTAAGTCATCAGTTTTCCCTTTCATCAGACAGGCATAGAAAGACCTAATGGTGCGATCCCCCAAAAGTCTTATTTTTTCCAGTATCTCATTCCTGCCTACTCCCACAGACCCCCCTACTTTATCGTAAAAAAAACTCCTGACCTGTAGATACTTGAAGAAATCTCTATTGTTAATACCATATTTAGTTCTTAAGTCTACGAACTGTACGATCCCCTCTGTATCAAATAAGTCCCCAATCTGGATGATTCCGCTGTTTGCCCATTCAAACATTGCTTCATCTGCAAAGATTGCATGGGGAAACGACCTGTTTCTAAAGAGTCTAGTGTATCTGTTATACTTCCCAATTTTACTTCTTTTCAAGAAGGCAGTCCATATCTTAACAGCAGTTGAGACCGTCTTAAACCTTGTTCTTTTAAAGTAGCCATAGTCAATACAGTTTAGGAAGCAGTTTCCCGCGTCTGACCCTAGGACCGTAGCGTATACTTTCGTAGACAGGTTATTAACTCTTTCATCCAGGCCATTTCCTCCTATTAACCCCTGCATGTACTGTAGAGCAGCTGCCATATAGTATAACCTGAAGTCTGGTGCACCCCACCCTCCCCTTTCTCTTGGGAGCGTCATATATTTATATGCCCTACGCGTCTTTCCATGGGCCCAGATGAATCTGTTGCATAATGTCTCTAGTGTATCAAACCAACTATTCTCAATGAATAAAGGAATTGATCTAAAAAAGTAAAGAAATTTGGGGAGAATCAGCATCTTAATAACGTTAGTGCAGCCCATCAGTGAAAGGTGTAAATTATTCATCCTTATTAGATCTGTCTTTACTCTTGACAACAGAGGAGCCATGTTTATCTCTACCACCCTATCCAGATTTGCTGATATAGCTACCCCCAAGTACATGGCTGAACCAACTACCCTAGCGTCATTACACCCTGAATAATTATTTTCAACGATCTGTGTCTTGGGTTTGTTCAATTTATATCCTGAGATTAGACCGAAGCGTTCCGCCTCTGCCTCGATTTCCCTAATGGCAGTGGAGGGGTTAGGTGTCAAAATAGCAACGTCGTCCGCATACGCGAGGGTTTTTATTGGACAGCCGTTTATATTCATCGGGACGATCAGTGTATTCTGTTCCAGCCTACGCAAATAGGGATCCAGGTATAGCGCAAACAACAGGGGGGATGATGGACAACCCTGTCTGGTCCCTCTACATATCTTGACTGCTGTAGAGTATCCCCTGTTGACCCTAATCTTAGCCATTGGATTGATGTACAAGGTCTGTATGGCCTTAATAAAACCCTCACCAAATCCATTCCACCTCATGGCTGACCATAGGTATCCCCAGGAGACCCTATCAAATGCCTTCTCTGCATCTAAAAAGAGCGCTGTCATGGGGTCTCCTAGGGTACCTGCTGCATCAAACATGGTGATAACCTGCCTAACATGCTGTGTTGTTCCTTTACCTGGGATGAACCCATGCTGGGAAGGACTGACTAAACCCTCTATCACCCCTGCTAATCTTTTAGCTAACATCTTTGAGTAAATCTTGACGTCAGCATTCAGCAGGGTAATTGGGCGGTATGAACCTGGTTCGGTTGTTGATTTACCTTTTTTTAGTATTACGATTATATTCGCTGCACCCCAGGACTCAGGGACGGATTCACCCTTTTGTGCCATTACCATGATGTTAAACATGTCCCCTATGATTGCTGTTTGAAAAATTTTAAAGAATTCCACCGGGATCTGGTCCGGCCCTGCTGCCTTCCCAGAGGGCAAACTACCAAGAGCAGTAACTAATTCCTCTACCCGAAATCCATCATCTAACTCCTCCTTCTCCATTATGGAGAGCCCAGAGGGAGGCACCTTGCTCAGATATGTTTCTACCACTTCTGTACTAACTGTAATGTCTGAGGAGTAGAGATCTGTGTAAAACTGTTTAAAAACCTCCCTTACCTGTCCTGACTCTGTTAGCAAGTTCCCCTGTGGATCGGCTATTTCTTTAACGTCTGCTGTTGCTACTCTCTGCCTGGTCTGCACGGCTAAGATATGTCCCACCCTTTCACTGAGCTCATGTGCGTTCTCCCTATTCGCCATATATTTCTCAACCATTTTTTGGGTAACCCCTTCCAGGGCATCTGCTCTCAGAGATATTAGTTTAAGTCTAATTTGTTCTATCACGACCTGTTGTTGAACAGCTACTACTAGTTCTTCTTCAGCCTTTAGTAGATTTAGGCGTATTTCTTCTGTCTTTTGTTTCTCTTTTTTTTGTGTGGACAATACAAAGCTTAACGTTTCCCCTCTGACAGCAGCCTTAAAAGCATCCCAAACTATCCCTGGGGGTGCTGTCCCTCTATTTACATCCCAGAAATCGTTGATCCATTTTGTCATATACTCCCTATATATGTTATCTTGCAGTAGCGACCTTTCAAAAGTCCATTCCATCTCTTTTTTACTGAGGTTCCCTAATTTTATTGTCAAAACTAATGGACTATGATCGGATATAATTCGGGGTTCTTTTTCAATTTTCGATTCGCTGATTAATCTATTTGAAATTAAAAAATAATCAAGTCTGACCAGCACCTGGTGAGGCGATGAGAAAAAGGTGCTACCATCTAAGTTTGGGTGCCATTTTATCCAGGGATCTTCCAATGAGTTGTGGGTCGCCATATCAGCCAGTGCCCTATACACCTTCTTCTTCCTGCCTCTATATAATGAGCCTAGCTGCAAGAATGAGCTGGTTGGGTCATGCAGATTGAAATCGCCACAACATATAATTGGCTCAGGCCATTGTGCTAATTCCCCATCCAGATACTGGAATACATCTGGGTCGTCTTCTGTAGATCCGTATATTGTAACTAAGGTGAATATCTCCCCCTTAAAGGCTATCTCGGTCAGCACCCACCTACCCCGTTGATCTTCTTTCTTCCTTTTTATAGTTGTATCCCTACTCCTGCCCAGCACAGCCACCCCTCTAGTTTTGGTCTCTTGATTTGATTTTGCCATAACTTCGAACCCTAGTTGGCCCAATAGGTGGGCGTTGGTGCCCTCTATATGGGTCTCTTGCAAACAAACCAGATCAACGTGCAGTGTTCTGAGTAGTGCTGCTACCTTAAACCTCTTTTTTTGTTCATTGAGCCCACATACATTTATCGAGGCTATCCTACTTGCCATATAGTTTTATTGCTTACATCCCCAAACTGATAGTCATCTATTTTATTTGTGCTTTGCTGCATATCCTGTGTTCTTTTCCCTACCCAAGCTTGTAGTACCGATTTCAAAACATCGAGTTCTTGTGCAACATTTCTGCCCTTCCCCCTCCCTTCCCGTCCCACCCCTACTATCCCCTCCTTACCCACACCCCGTGTCCTAGCCTCACTGTGCTCCCCCCTCCCGCCTCCCCCCTCCCCAAAGAGACACCCTGGGTACAAGTTCCCAGGTGTGGTTGTCAGTTAGGGCAGTCTGTGTCAGAGAGGCCCCGTGGCCCGGAATCATATCAATGTATTCCCTGCATCACTTAACAACAAACTCTCTGCCTTACAATGTAGATAAAGCCTCTGACTTGCAAATAAATTTTCTAGTCGATATGTACTTATTTTACTGACAAGCAAAATTATGTCTTGCGTTTTGAGTTGTTGCTGTGTATTTCTTTTTTAGGAAAGTTTTTTCAGGACTTTTGGTGGTTACCGGCGTCCTGATGATTATTTTCCCCCAATTTCGTTCAGATAAGCTTCTGCCTGTACTTCACTAGTAAAGGTTTTAGTGGTGCCTTTATAAATTATTTTTAGTCTTGCTGGGTTTTGGAGAAATATCTGTGCACCCTTTTGCTCGAAAGGAGTAATCAATTGCCTCATCCTCCATCGACGTTCTACAGTCATACGAGCAAAGTCTGGGCGCACAAAAAAGAAAAAGTCTTTGAATTCCTTCTTCCTTGAGGGCCTTGCAATGTCATAGATGGCTTCTCTTAGTCTGAAGTTCCCTATATAAACCAACATTGCTCTAGGGTACTGTGCTGGTTTCTGGCTGCGTTTCGGGAGTGCCAAGGGGAAACGATGTGCTCGTTGGAGTTCTGTGTTCATATCCCAACCTTCAAGCTCAGGGAAGGCTGCCTTTACCAAGTTGACCATGTATCCCCTCGGGTCATCCTCCTCAACACCTTCGGGAATGCCGAGGAAACGCAAATTATTCCTCCTTCCTCTGTTCTCTAAGTCTTCGACTTTTTGCATCAGGTCCTTGATTACTCCATCATGTTCTACCCCTTGTTTCTGAAGTTTGCTAAAGTCTGATTCTAAATTTTCAGTGCGAGATTCTACAGAGGCCATTCTGTTGGATATTTCCGAACATGTTTGGTCAACTTTTTCCACCACTCCTCGAAGTTCCTGTATAGCATCATGATTCCTGTTGCTGTCCTTCTTAACGTCTTTGTGGAAATACTTGATTGAATTTAAGACTTCGCTTAAGGAGGGCTCCCTTGTGTTTGTCATAACAAAACCTTTTTCCTTTGGCGGAGGACTACTTTTTTGCTGCTCACGATGACGATGTCGTTCTCTTGATTCTCTTGATCGGCTATTCCTATGTTTGCCATGCTCTAAGTTGCCTCCTGGGTCTGTGGTCTCTTCGCCATTTGATTGACAGTGCCTTCTGTGTCTTAATCTTCTTTTTCCCCAGTCATCTTTTTTTTCACCCCCCCCCCCTCTTTGGGATGAACATCTTGGATGAATGCCCGAGGCACTCCCGATACTGTAGTGGTCGAGGCCTCCACAATTGTTGTTGATAATTGGTATGGTGTGCTCCTCTCAGCAGCTTCGACATCATCTCCTTCCTCCTCTTTTTCATCCTCCTCGTTTGAGCTGCTTGTTACGCTAGAAATAGACACACCTGTCTCGTAAATATCTGAGCCAGATTCTCCACTTGATGTTACAGGTACCAAAGGCAGCTCCCTTTTTGGGGATGATGTCTGTGTTTCAGGTGAGAGATGATTGGTCCTCGAATTTTGAATTAATGGTGGGGGCGGAGATTCTCTCCCTATAGGGGTATTTAATTGTTCACAGGACATTTTCAGCATTATTTCCTTCGCTAAATCAGTGTCAACTCCTACAATTTTTTGTACAGTGTTTGTATCGGAAGTATAACCCATGCTTTGTCTTTGTAGATCTTGCTGATCATTCTGATTCCTTTTGTCTTCTGGATTCGGCGGAAAGCGATACTGCTGATTTATTTTCTCTTGATTATCTTTAGCAATAGGGCTAAATATATTTGAGCTCCTTGGCTGAAATTCTAATTGCTGCCCGGTGCCCTTAGCAGTTGCTTTCAAGTTTTTTATCGTCTGTAGTCTCCTTGCTTTTTTCTCTAGCAAGTTCTCGTTATCTTTGTCCATCTCATCTTCGCCCCCCTTATTTTTTTCCTGGTTTTTATTAGGTCTCGCCTGTCGATGCGCATGCGCATCGAGCTTGCGAGACTATTGGGGCTTAACCACTCTTTAACTAACTTGCAAGGAATCGTGGCGATTCCTTGCAGTGCCCGTGACTTTTAAGCTCAATGCGCATGCTCATTGAGCTTAAAAGCGTGTGCACATCAGTTCCCTCAGCCGCACTCCAGTCCCCTGCTGCTTTCACACCCTCTCCCCGCTCCGCCCCCTCCCCTGCCCGCCGTGTCGCATTTCTCCTCCCCCCTCCCCTTATCTGCCTTTCCCTCCGTGTTGTTTTTTTTTTACCCGCTCCGCCCCCTCCCCTGCCCGCCGTGTCGCATTTCTTTTATCCTCTTTGCTCCTCCAGCAGTTCTCTGTCACCTTTCCTTCTCTCCTCCCTTGTCCACCTTTTCATTGTTTTTGCCCACCTCTCCTCCAGTTGAACTCTGTCACTAGCTCCTTTCAGCCCCTTCTCATTCCAGTGTTTTCGGGTCCCATCTCATGCTTGGGGTTAAGCTCCCTTTGCCTGCAAATGCACGGGAAAACGGACAGACACGCACCAGGAAACACCACACAGATGCAGTACAAGCATTGATTAATCACTCGCACATATCACGTTTTACTCCTTTGCTAGTGTTCTCGTTGTTTACATCAGAAAGAAACAGACCTTAAAACGATTGAATAATTGACAGAATCCTCAAATATTGTTAATTCCATTGAAGTCTAGTGAAAACGCTGCTCGAAGATGATATGTTGCTAAAATTACCGTAACAAAATCAATCCACTCACTGTAATATTCTTAATGTAATTGTATGTGCTAGCACCAGAAGGTATGGAGTGAAATTACTTAACTTGTGAGTAAACATATTTGTTCACACCCTCTCCCCGCACCGCCCCCTCCCCTGCCCGCCGTGTCGCATTTCTCCTCCCCCCTCCCCTTATCTGCCTTTCCCTCCGTCTTGTTTTTTTTTTTACCCGCTCCGCCCCCTCCCCTGCCCGCCGTGTCGCATTTCTTTTCTCCTCTTTGCTCCTCCAGCATTTCTCTGTCACCTTTCCTTCTCTCCTCCCTTGTCCACCTTTTCATTGTTTTTGCCCACCTCTCCTCCAGTTGAACTCTGTCACTAGGTCCTTTCAGCCCCTTCTCATTCCAGTGTTTTCGGGTCCCATCTCATGCTTGTTATAAAGGGGCAGCCAAAATGCGGACACTCCTCAACCCTCTGCTTCACATGAGACTCTGCGGCTCTCCTGGGACAATAAACCACTCCAGAACAAACATGGAGTTGTCATACGCGGCCATCTATCTCAATTAAAGGCCACATAGCTTCTCTAACCTCTAAGAAAATCTAGCCCTGCTATTTAATTTTGGTGCGGGATTACTGTGTAAAGAAGGTTTGCATAACGTCTCATCTGACTAACTAGTGCTTTATTTTATCATTGTATGTGTTTTCATAGGCTTGTGTGTATGTCCTTTAATGCATGTGCATGCTTGTCTTTTTCTGTTCAGTTCCTGTGTCAGTGTGTGCTTACCTGGATTTCCGTTTGTCTAATTTATGTGGCCTTTGTCAACGAGGCAATCCGCTACTCTGTCCAACGTTTATGAAGACGAGACACTCAACCACGCAATGCCACTCACACACACAACGCCACTCACACACACAACGCCACTCACACACGCAACGCCACTCACCCACGCAACGCCACTCACCCACGCAACGCCACTCACCCACGCAACGCCACTCACCCACGCAACGCCACTCAGCCACGCAACGCCACTCAGCCACGCAACGCCACTCACACACGCAACGCCACTCACACACGCAACGCCACTCACACACGCAACGCAACTCAACAACGCAACGCCACTCATCCATTTGCAAAACGAAAAATGTTAAACTCTTCTATTGCGAGACCTATTGCATTTTCAATGCTTGTTTTAACTTCATATGTAGGCGTCAATCTCTGCCTGTGGGGAGTCGATCTCAGTATGGTAAACTACAGAGAAATTGTAAAAAGTTCACTAACGTTTAAAAACTAAATAAGTTACATACTAATGTTAATGTACCTTAATTTTATATATTTATTTTAAAAGTAGAACAAAATACAAAAAATGCTACAGCACTATTAATTACATTTGGAATTATTTATTTAATTAATTTTAAAAAATGCCATTTTTTCTTTAGACGTACTGAAAAACCCACCTAATGTAAAATGTTTCAAAGCAATTATGATGTATTAAAAATTCTTCAAATTAGTGTATAGTATTAATTTTCGTTTTTAAACTACAGTGATTAAAATAGTTTAAATAAAATATTTATTTTTAATGTAAGCTTTTCTCAAGATTTACCAACTTGGAGAACATTTACTACTGTTTTGGGTCCTTTTTGGCTGCAGTACCTTTAGAAGTTCAGTGAGTGGGTGCGTGCATGTTCCAAAATGTCCCAATACTCCATCCATTTAGCAGAAAATATTCCCCATTTACCTGCCACTTCTGTGCTGTTGCTCTCTCATTTATTATTAAAACATAGATGTACACACCTCTACATGTAGGTTAGTGAATAGCATTTTGTAGTAAGCGAGCAGTGCTATTGTAGTACTACTGAATGTATTACAAGGTGCAGTTTGCAAACAGGCCACATAGCCTAGTGAGTTAGGCCTAGTATGATACATTTCTTCATAAGCATTCTTATTGCCACGGATAAGATGCCTAAAGTTTGTGGTAATTGTTTACGTGAGCCTGGTATCAGCAGGGGCATTCCTCGTTCTGCATTATCTTGCTAGAATACTATGTATACATTATAAACTGTTCCATAATGAATTATACAATGTATACATTATGAACTCTTCAATAATGAATTCTAGGTCAGCATTTCCAAGGACAAGCCTATTACAGATTACAATTTGTCAAGGACAAAACAGCAAGTAATTAACATATTGGCTCATAATTACCCTTTTTAATTTGCTGAATCAATTAGTCATTTCAACTTTCTGATCTACTTGGCAAACAAATTACTGCATTCATGTCTTATGCAGATGACACTCAAATGATTTTGTCTTTGGACAAGAATTTATTTGGTTCTGAACAAAATGTCAAGACTTGCTTTACCGAAGTGGACAGATGGCAGGATTGCAGTCACCTGAAGTGCAATTAAGAGAAAACAGAAATGCTCTAGTTTGGGAAGAATAATGTATTCTAGAGCCGGGATTGGTGGCCTGATGATCTCGTGAACCCTCCCTCCCCCAGTGACTCTAACTCGGAATTCGGCAGAAAAATTTGATTGTGATCTATCTTTTTGTCCTCAAATTCTGGCTGTGTCTGGAATTTGTTTCTTTCTTGATTAACCATTATTAAGGTTTTTTTCATTTCTTCCAGCTAGAAAAATGGTAGCCCATGCCTTCATTATCTCCAAGATTGGTTGTTGCAATAGTCTCTATTCTGGCACTTCAAAATAATTAATCAATACGTTACAAGAGGTACAAAATGAAGCTGCGTGATTGGCGTTCAAGTTCCCTCACAGGAGTTCCATATCCAAGGGGCTGAGGACACTCCATTAGCTACTGGTAAATAAACACATTTTATTTAATCTATAGTTTTCAAAGTCCTTCATCAAACAGGTCCAAAATACCTTTCTCATCGGTTTAAATGTTATAATACTCAGAGCATTTTTATGTTATGTTATATTGATTTGTATAGAGCACTAATCACCTGAGAGTGTATCTAGTTGCTTGGTCAGGTGTATAGGTTTCTGGTCCCCAAGGTGCTCATTCGAAGAGCCAGGTCTTCAGCTTTTGGCACAACTCTAGAAGTGAGGAGGGGGCTCTGATGTGTTGAGGGAGGTTGTTCCAAGTCTTGGGTGTCATGCAGGAGAATGAGCGCCCTCCATTTTTGCTTTTGCAGATGCGGGAATGTGTGTGTGTGAGAGTGAGGCAGATCATTGGTGTCTGGTGGGTTGGTGAAAGTGCATGCAGTGGGTTGGTGAAAGTGCATGCAGTGGTGCTGTGTTGCGTAGGCCTTTGTATGTATGTGTGAGAAGTTTGAATTGGCTGAGCTTGTGAATAGGAAGCCAAAACCAGAGGCAGCAGATCCCTTTCTGATTCACGAGCTATAGCCTGGAATCAACTCCCTCCTTGAGACTAGCTGAAACTGAGGCAGTTTTTAGAAAGCATCTAAAAGCTTGGCTATTCTTGGTGGCGGATGAGTGTTTTGACCATGTTTTTAAGAGCTCTGTTTCTTCCTTTCTTTTTCCTTCCCTTCAAACTTTTCTTAGCAGTTTTTTAGTGATTGTCTTGGACGCATTGTTGGAGTGGCAGTGTGTTTTATAAATAGCCTTTTTCAATTAATTTAGCTGTGCACCAAAAATCAGAAACTCTCTTCTGTTCATGTATCCTTTAGCTCTGCCCTTTCCTAGAAAGTATAGTCTTTGGTAGGAGGGAATACCTAAATAAACACTGAATATCAATACGTTCTATTATTTTCATTGTCTATCAAACAAAATCCATCTGCTATGTGCCATTACCACAAGAAAGGCAGTTAGTTATTTTCAGGCCGACATTAAAAGTACATGGGTAGAGTTTGTTATGCACCAGGTATGTCTTCCAGTTTACTGAGCAAATCAAAAACTCCCAACGTGCTAAGAACGCTTTCTAGGAGCCGAGCTTGGTGTATGCTTAGCAATGGATGGGTATACACCAACCAGAGATACCCTAGCACCTATTTGGTTGCCATTAACGTGGAGGTCATTTAAGTATTGATAGTGGCCTGCCACTTTGCCAGATACTAGGAAGTTTTAACTTCTTATCTGAAGGCTTCTAACCCAATTTACAGATACACGCTGTGTCAGTGTGGATAATTTCACCAAAAGTGCTTCTGTCACATGGAAATGAAATACTGGCCTCCTACCATGTCATGAGCTGGCCTGTATTATTTTTAGTTTTGCAGAAACGAATACTCAAAGCAGGAGTTTATTTCTGTCAGTGCCTGGAATTGGAAAAAATGACTCTGGGAACCCATAAATTGGGGGTAAAGATGTGGCAGTGGAAAAGGGGTGGAGTCACGAGGAGTGCAGCTTAAAAGCAAAGTCTGACAGCCAATTTTATACATATATTTAAAAATAATCTGCTGCAAGGAAATTGCCAACAAGGACATATGTGACAGTAAAACTGTTCTAGATTAGTTAATTAGTAAGGGTTTCATTTTAAAATATCTTAAAGGGTTAAGACACGTGCTACATATATCGTTGTGTGCCCCAGCTCCTGAAGGGATTATAATAGCTGTATGATAACTCTGGTGGTTAATGCAGTTCTGGGAGAGATCTGTCTTTTGTCCAGTCACAGTTTTGACTCATAAAGTACCATAGAGGTTTATTGTGCCTGCTGCTAAACACATTGGGACCAATTCACAAAGGCAATCTGAGAAAAAATTCGAACTTTACGACTTTTGGTATTCAAAGAGGTAATTTATGAGTCGTATCTTTACGGCTGCAGTTGGGCTGGAATCTCCGCACCTGAGCCGTACTCTCCGCACTCGGGCCATCTCACACTACAGTTAACACTGAGGGGAGCGCAAATCATGGATTGCTCAACACTGAGGGGGGTGCAATTCATGGACTGCATGTACCATAATGCAAAGGAGCAAACTTTTCTGGGATATGATGTAGTGTCCGTCCACACCCTTTCTCCTGCCCAAAATGATTTTCATGACCTCCTGTATCATTTATCTCACGCTCTTAATGTTCCTTTTTGTAAAAAATTATATTCAGTCCCATTGATTGCACTTCATCCGGCCCGAGCCAGAGAGTAAGGCTGGAGCCGGAGAGTATGGCCCAAGCCGGAAAGTACGGACCGGGTGCAGAGAGTGGGCCTGGGTGCAGAGATTCCGGCCCGACTGCGGACGTAAAGATACGACTCGTGAATACCAAAAGTCGTAAAATTAGACTTTTGTCTCAGATTGCCTTTGTGAATCAGGCCATTGTGTAACACACAGATCGCAGATTTGTATTTTATGTAGATGAGGAAGCTGGCTACTGCTTTTGACACTAAGATCATTTTGGTTTTTCCAGTTCATAAAGCTGCGATCCTTCTAAAATAGCACTGTGATCTATTTACCACCATCAAGTCGCTGCATGCAAACTGTAAATGGAGGGTTTAGATCCTTATTGTTTTTTTCTCACTCTGTTGTTATTCTAAGATTGCAAACAAGGACTTCTCTGGGAATTATTAAGGTCTCGTTAGTGCAGACAACTAAATCACTGCGCAACTTTTTATATACTGACTTTGTGTTTCTCCTGACCATTCTCTCTTAACATATAATGTCTACAAGTATTGATGGCATGTGATTCTTCCAACTTAAAACCCTCATTGCATCAACACACAGTTCCTGTACATTCATTTACACACTTGTATGATTTTTGGTGCCTCTGTGTGTGATGTAAAGAGCTTTGGCTTCATATACTGGGATGAGTAGAGCTATATAGGAAATATATCAAAAATAAATTATTAGATCCCATTTAAATCATTATTAGTGTATTAACTCATACATACAGAACAATCTTGCATTCTTACAGTGTGTGCACATCTCTTACATAGGGGGGTTGAACAAAGTCAAAAACTTGCCACCAAGTCAGAGTTTCTTTAAAGTACTTGTGAAGTGAAGTGATAAGCTATGTGCCTTTGTTTCCTTCCATTGCATTAGTGTCTGGGTGTTAGGCTTGAAATGGCTCTTAGCCAGGTTGATACTGGAACAAAAAAAGAGCTGATGGCCATTTAAATCAGGTCTTTGTGTCCAAAAAGCACCTCGCTGCATGCAGGTTGCAGCACCGAACGAAATGCAGATAACATGCAGGAGTTGCTGAATTGTGTCCCGGTATCGGTAAATGACACCAAAACAAATTCAGCATATTTCCCTGGGTCGGCCGCATCCCAACTCTGGTCTAGAAATAGCTGTAAACTGGGATCCGCCAAAAAAAACCCCATTTTTTAGCAATGATCTACGCCCTAAATAGTGCGGATCGTCTGATGCGGTGAAGCTGATGCACTGTGGCAGAGGAGTTGCCTGCGGACATTTTATAATGCCAACAACTATTAAGGTTCTGAAGAGAACCCTGGCAGTGCACCCACCTGTAAATGATATTGAGAAATAACATGTTTAATGGGTGATAGAATTGATTTAACTCAGTTGGTCTGAATTTCTAACTCCTTAATTACCTTTGAGTGTTCTCTGATTTCAGGAGTTTAGTTATCAATAGTGCGGCAGGTGTGGTGGTATTGGAGCCTAAGGGGTTACAGATAGAGGCCAGGGCCAGAGGCGCAACTAGAGCCAAATTTGGTGGGGTCGGTTAAGAAAAAATTTCGGGGGGGACTGATTCTTCAAGCAAAAGGCAGAGTGAAGCTGCAGGGGCGAAAAATATCAAAGCCTCATTAAAAAGCAAATGGTCTTTTAAAGACCTGTGAAGTACTCGGGTGTGAATGTGTGTGTGCCCGGGAAGCTGTCCCATCCCGGGCTGCCACTCACGACGGGGGGAGCTGAAGCCCTTTGAGTCCAATGGGCGTTTGCCGCCTGGCCAGGGCCGGACTGGCCATAGCTGGCACCAGGCGTTTCCCCAGTGGGCCGGAAGGGTGTAGGCCGGTTTTAGACTGGTGGGGGCTGTTTTTTGTTACCGGGGCCGGTTAAAATCAGCCCCTTGTAACAGCGCAGCAGCAGTGGTCCCACCAGCCCTCCTCCACACGGCCTGCTGGAAGTAATTGCCAGGGCTAGTTTGCGATCCCAGTCCAGCCCTGATAAAAGCCCTTGAAGCATCAATCATAACAATTATTTTAGTACCTAACCAGTGTATGGGGACCATTTTGCTTGCTTTCCGTACGGCACCTGGCATCGTTGCTGCGCCACACTGTCATATGCCAGGGTGGGGAAAGAAGGGCAGTGGTTCTCCGTGAGGACTCCTCCACTCTGGAACCCATTACCGTTTCGCGTCTGTGATATTATAACAGCTTTGGCAAAGTCTAAAAAAATACATTTATTCCAAAGAGTCTGTCAACTTGACTTTTCCAAATTTCTTTAGAAAATAATGCACCAGTATGAAAATCAAAATGTGATTTTGTACATTTACTTTGCAACAACACCTTAGACAACAACTTCATACAATCTGGGGAGCAGAGATCTGGTTCCAGGCGTTTCACATATGGACATGCGCAGAAGAAAACCAAAGAATTTATTTAAAAAAAATATTAAAGACTTCTCTCTATTCCTCTTGTTATACAATTGTCAGGAACCAAATAAATAACCTTGCAGGAGGCATGTCAAGGAAAAGATGTGGGCTACGAACGACACAACACCCCCGAAATTCATTTTCCTCATTATAGTTTATTAAAATTGCTCTCATCGCTCTCTTGTCTTAAATATTTTATTTTTCCATATTAATGGCTGCAATTTCCGCCTCTGCTTGTTCCTGTCATTAACACGCAGCGCAAACTTAATATCATTAGCAGTTTGCTTCCCTTAATTATGTGACTGGAAGAAGAGAAACATCAGAGTTTCCCCCCTGAAATTGCAATAGTATATTTCTAAATCGGCTCATGTTTATTTTAGCATTAACAGTAAATGAAGCTAATAGGCCCCGCTGTTATGAAATGCAGCCATTCCCGGCGTAATATATGGGGTACACTTCGGAGGTGTTAAATAATTAGTAATTTAACAGAAACGAACACGCACAAAAACCAGACTGAAATAAGGAAATGCCTTTGTCGGAGGCTTTCAGAACATGCTGCTTATACGAGCAGACATGGAGAATGTTAATTTGATATTTATATATTAACGTGGCACGTCTAGTCAATTCTGTTTTTTTGAAGAAAGGCAAACATTTTCTGTAAAGAAAAATAAAGGGCAGCGCTAAGAGGTAAAAATAAAAAAAGCACCTTGGGCCGAGTCTTCCAAAAAAGCAAACAGAAAGTCTACTGCCGCAGTTTTGTGGACCCGCATGTGTGAAGATTTCACAAATCAAGGTATTTCAGGTTTCCGCTTCTCAGAATTGCTCCTGGAGCATTTATGAAGAACCACTTGAGACTACAATAAGGCCTATCCAGACGTGCAATTGTATATAGTGTACAGTAGCGTGTGTGGAAAGTATCGGTGTGATACCACTTTTGTTGTCTTTTTTTGACCTTCAAAGGGAAAATATTCTTTCCCTGCACCCCGATCAGTTTTGGTGGTGCCCGAGCTTATCCCCACCCTGCAAAGGGATTGAATGCCGCCTGTATCAGCCGCTACTCTCTGTTTCTAAGAAGGAACTGGTTTAGAAAAAAAGTTGTGGAAGTCCACAAACTCAAGTTAGTGGGTATTCGCAAACTTTCAATGGGACCGTGCAATTAAACACCCAGTCCCAGCCCCATGAGTAGGATTTATTCATGCAAAATATTACATCATCATACTGTAAAATAATACTTGATAAATCGATTTACAAGTTTTATGTTAATAGTTTGTGAATGCCTCACTCTTATAAACCAAACAATGGGGCCAATTACGATTGCGGATTTCCCGCATCCACCGGGCCGGCGGAAGCCACCGCCGGCCCGGAGGATGCGGGAAATCCGCCGCAGAGGCTGGAAAGACCCACCGCCAAATTAGGATGGCTGGTGGGTCTTGCAATCTGTCCTCCGTTTTTCCGCCGCGGTCGCCTTCCGACCGCGGCGGAAAAGCATTAACATGGCTGGCGGTGTCTATCAGACACCGCCAGCCATATTAGGATGGAGTAGAGAGTATGCTTTTCCACGGCGGCTTTTCCGCTGTGGAAAAGCTTACGGACCTTCACTTTGGGGGCCCGTTGCGGGCCCCCTGGGTGAAGGTGGGGTGGGGGATGCACATGGGGGTACCTATGGTACCCGCCTGCATTTGCGTGAACAAAGCGGCAGGCACCGCGCGGTGCCTGCTGCTTTGTGCACGCAAATGCCATGCATGCATTTTTAACATTGCGGCGAGTGCAGCTTGAAGCTGCACCCGCCGCAATGTTAAATATAGAGGATGTGACCGCCACCCTGGCGGTCACATCCTAATCTGCACGGAAGGACCGCCGCTGCCCCTGCGGACGGTCCCTCCTACTCTATGGTGGCGGACGGACTCAGGTCCGTCCGCCATCATAATCGGCCCCAATGTGTGGGTGTAACTTGAGCGTACGTGTCCATGGTTCTATTCTTAGTCTTAATGGTATATAAATAAATGTGGTGTCTGCAGTGCTTAATTTGTAAAATCTTAAGTGCAGGTGCTCACATTTTTAAGGAGGCCACAGCCACACACCCCTGGCTCCACCCACTCATTCCACTGACTCTACCCACTTCCTCTATTGGCTCCACCCAACCACACCCAGAACAACTATTGCTGAACGTGCCATAACAAGGGTTAGACCAAAATCTACAGGTTGAAAGTCAGGAAATGGGCAGTGTGCATCTCCATAAGGATGCACTACAGGACAGTCTATACCCTGTACAGTGCACCTGTGGCTGAGGGTCAGTCACTAGCCACATGTCATCAAAGCACAGATGGGCCAACCTGTGGCACAGCAAGATCCTGAGGAGGTGCCTGTCACCCACATGGGTGTAAGTCTGAAAACACCACACATCCACCCAGAGAGGTGGAAGACTGAGCACCACACACCCATGACATCTCACCTCCACATCCCTGGCCCACAGGAAGCCCATCAAGGGCCCATTAGCTCCTGTATACACAGGATGTCAGGATCTGACTTGCAGAACCCCTGCAGGTGCTCGGCAGTGGGTAGAGAGCCATGCGAAGGACAGAGCTCCTGTCTGGAGTCCAGTGCTGCAGCGAGCGGATTGGGGTAAACTCTGAAATTAAAGCCCCGCTGTTCCTTTCTGATGATGCTTATTCTGGAATGTCACTTATTCACACCTGACTACCCCACCCCTTCTCCCTAGCTGCAACCGGACCTGACCCTCCAAAACAGAAGCATCAATCAATGCAATGCAGTTGCAGGAGTGCAGGCTCGCAGTCGCAATATCCGATCATAACCTAATGTCTTGCAACCGCTGCACCCTAAATACAGCAGTAGCCTGGGCCCTACCACAGAGAACAAGACATGATTCATTGTGATATTATATATAATATTTATACAATGTATGATTTTTAGGTGAGCCACACCAATACTTCATAGACAAAAGTTGCAGTTGAGCTCTTTTTGCAATTGCTGTTCATATTAAATTTCCTGCTTAATAAAGTCCTCTAAGTTGTTTTTCGCCATGCAATGTCCGGTTTTGTTTACCATTACTCCATATGGACATAAACAAAACATTCCAGTCTCCTCTAACCATTCCAAGCTTCAAATCGGGTAAACTCTGAGAAAAAGTGGTGATGAATGTTCAAGGCAACAGCAAACCAACCCTCTCCCTTCCAGCCTCCTGAGAAATTCCCAAGTTAAGTAGCTACAAATTACTTCAAACGGAAACAGTGCTAATAATAATAATAATAACACCTTTTGTATAGCGCCTGGTTACACTAGGAACAGTGTGTCCCCACGCTTAGAAACTGTTCACCAGCACTAAACCCGATAAACAAAAAGCCACTAAGGGAGAGGTCAGGAAAAAATTAAGCTTTGGGAAAGAGGTGAGGTTTCAGCCTACGCCTAAAGCTAGCTTCTGATGGCTCCATCCGGAGCTCAATGGGGAGGTCATTCCATTGTTTGCTAGCCAAATATCTGAAAGACCGACCCCCCATCCGTGCCCGCTGAATTCTGGGTACCTGGAAGAGCATACGCCCTGAGATCTTAGAGGACGATTGGGGTGATATTTGGTAAGTAGCTCTTTCAGATAGGTAGGCCCTCTCTCATAGGCAATACGGTGGGTCATACACATGCTCTTGAAGATAATACGTTCCCGTATAGGGAGCCAATGGAGTTGGGCTAGAGCTTGTTTCCCTGAGGATCTTCTTGAGAGGTTGAGAGCTAGTCTCGCTGCCGCGTTTTGGACACAATGTAGCCTATGCAAACCTTTCCTACTCAAGCCTAAATACAAGGCATTACTATAGTCAAGGTGAGGCGTCACCAACGTGTGGATTAGCGTTTTCCTGCTATTTGCAGGGAGCGCGTCCAGGGTCTTGCGTAGGACCTTGAGGCTCCCATAGCATTTCCCTGCTATCCCTCTGGTGTGCTGTTCGAAGGATAGAGTCTCGTCCAAGCTGACCCCTAAATTTTTAACCTGATCTAATGGTTCAGGGATGGTGCCGAGTTCTTTAGGCCACCATGCCGATGACCAGATGGATGGAGATTTCCCCAACACCAAAAGCTCAGTTTTATTCGCGTTAAGGCGTAAGCAATTGGTGTTCATCCATCCGGCTACTCCGCTCAGACATGCCGAGAAATTGGCTGAAGCCTCTTCCGGGGGCTGAGACAGTGTCACTACTAGCTGGGTGTCATCAGCATATGACACTATCTCCACCCCGTACGTGACAACCAGCTTGGCCAGGGGTGCCATATAAAGATTGAACAAAGTCGGGCTCAAAATTGAGCCCTGCGGCACCCCGTGTCTGAGCGAGCGCACCTCGGATTTAAACGGAGGGCAATAGACTTGAAATTGTCTATTCGCCAAAAATGAACACATCCACTCGTAAGCCAGGCCCTCGATACCCGCCTCCACCAGACGAGAGAGCAGTATGGGATGGGAGACGGTGTCAAACGCCGCGCTCAGGTCTAATAAAAGGAGCGCGGCTGTCTTCCCCTCATCTACTCTACTCCTCAGTAGCTCAGTTGAAAAGAGGAGTGCTGATTCCGTCGAGTGGTGTGCTCTAAATCCTGATTGAGAGGGATGCAGATGCAGTCCGTTTTCCAAATATTCAGAAAGCTGTTTATTAACTATTTTTTCCACCACCTTGGCACAGAAAGGTAACAGCGATATAGGACGATAGTTGTCCAACTGCGCAGCACTCACGTGGGTTTTTTTATTTAAGGGAATGACTTGCGCTATTTTCCAGTCTTGCGGTATTTGGCTTGTTAGAAATGACTGTTTCGCCATGTGGCCTATATGAGTCGCCAGAAGTTCGACTTGATTCTTGAAAACCTTAGGGCGAGCTTCGTCCTCCGGTGAGCCAGATTTAATACTATGCATGATGCTCACCAATTCCATATTATTAGGCACCACAAACTGTTTGAGGCCTCTGTTGTTAATCATCTGCCTATTGGTAGAGGTATACTTAGGGGGTTCTGCCGATGTGTCTGCAAAGGTTTTATATGTGTTATCCACTTTCTGCACAAAGAAGTCAGCAATGGCTTCACACATATCCCTAGAATGTAGTTCAGGAGCTATAGTTCTCTTCAATGAGGTTAGTTCTTTGTAGATAACAAAGAGTTCTTTAGTAGAGTTATCAGCAGATTCAATTCTATTTTTTAAAAAGTTGCGCTTTGTGGATCTAATCAGTTTGTGATAGCTCTTTATGCTGTTTTTATAGTTAAGTCCAGCCACCTCATCATAGTTATTGCGCCAAATGCGCTCCAATTTTTTACAATCCGTTTTACATGCTTTTAGATCATTATTAAACCACTGAGCTGTTTTAGAGCGCCTCGCAGGGGTCTTAGAGGTCCATGGGGCAGTTTCATCCAAGGCTCCTGACAGCCATTTTTTATAAACTGTCCAAGCTTCCTCTACATTGTCTTTTAATGGAGGGCAGCCTCTTTTTAGAGCCAACTCTAATTGGTCCTAATTCATGCCTTTGCCGAACGATGAAGTGGCCAGGCATCCAGAAGATAACTGGGTGCGCTAGTGTAAATTACGTGAAAGGGGCACACAGTGTGTGTGAAAAAGGTGTGTGTGAGAGTGATAGTGGTATTTTTTGTTTGGGTCAAAACACAAATGATATAGCGTGCATTGTTTACATTCTGCTGTTTTAATTAGTTTCAAGCACAAAAGAACAATTTTTTAATGTGGAACTACCCCTTGTTTTTGGAAAAAGTCTATCTCATTTTTAGCTCCATCAGTCGCCATGAGCCATGGAGCCTGGAGGTTCTCCAAGCAGCTTGCCTGAGAATGTAGTATTCATTTGATGTTGCCTTGTGTTGGCGGGGAAGCAGTGCAGATGAAAACTGCCACATGAAACGTGGCACAGTCAGGGCCTTTGAGATCAATGCCCAAATTTAAAATATCTGTGAGTGTTCACACACAAGGCCTGTCTGATAATCATTCAACTGCGTGATTTACATCTAAGGTTACTACAAGAATGGAAATGCTAGAGCCAGGGGTCCTACAGTGGACCAATTTGCACTAGAAACACAAACATAGATAACCTGCAGGAACTTCTGTCCATACATGTGTCGCTTGGTTCTGCCTAAAACTTGTACTGCAGCTGCAGACAAGTGCTGTACCCTGCCCTTTTTCACTTGCAGATTCTGCAAAAAGAAAAACATGCTGGTTTACATATGCGGAAAAGCACTGGCACTGGCAATTTACTCTGGTAACCCATAAATTGGGAGGTTAGGTGTGGCAGAGGAAAGGGGCCGTTGAGTCACGAGGTGCTGAGCTTGAAAAAGCAGAGTTGACAGTTTACTTATACATGTATTTGCTGCAAAGAAATTGGTGAAGAGGACACACAATAGTAAATCTGTTCCAGTTGAATTAATAGCGACTTGTTGTAGTACTATCTACTACTCTCTTACCTGTGACCTGCAGTCTCCTTGGCACTGGCTCCATTAGATCGCTGGCAAATATTGTGTTTTGGTGGGACAAGTGAAAAGGAATAATTTATGGCCTGCTTCTGCTGGGTTTTCATTTCAGTTCAGAAAAGGGGGTGGTGATGGACAGAGCATCTGAATTGAGCAGAACACTCATACCCAGTCAAAAGATCAGGGCTTGATCCATCGCCGTTTTTTAGCTCACTGCACCATCCCAGTTCAGAACCTGGCTACATGCAAATTAGTCTGTCCCTGGCCCAGTGCATCATGGGAACAGGGCAGACCAAACTACCAAGCCAATTCTTTACTGGAAAGGAAACAAGCTTCCGGGGAAGGGTTTTCATTTCAGTGCATGCTAGTTGTTAACAGAAAGCAGCTATACACTTTTTTATTACTTCGATGTATGTCATCAGCATAGGACACCAGCTTCAACTGATGTTTTAGGACTATGTCCGCTAGTGGGTGCATATAAAAGTTAAATAACGTTGAGCTAAGAGCAGAACCCTGTGCCACCACCTGTGTAACCTGTGATTTCTGAGTTAAGGGGCCATTGCAGGACTTGAAAGGATCTGTCCTGTAGAAAATGCTTGGTCCATTCCTCAATTCTGCCTCTAATACTAGCATCCCATAACCTTTCCAAAATTAGGTCGTGGGATACCGTATCAAAAGCTGCACTTAAATCCAACAGTATCAGCGCTGCTGTCCTACCTTCATCCGCTGCCATTTTTAGCACTTCAAAAGCCAGGAGTAAAGCAAAAATACCTCTTTGGCCCAAAAACCACAATTGGGGCCAGAAATAAACTCCTGCAAGCTGACTGGAGCCGTGAAATACTCCTAGAGGTGCCCGGCTGAAAAAGCAGCTTAGAGCTTTGATCCTGGGGGGACCGTGTATCCTGGGAGCTGTATGATCTACAATTTATAGGCAGGACACAGTGGAGACCCCTTTCGATATCCCTGAAGATAAGCCTAGAAACTGTAAAGCTGCGAGGGGACAGCTTGTGTGGAGCCCATGTTAGAAATGGTAACTGTTAGTGGTGGCGCCCGCAGCAATAGAACGATGGTGGGTCCTACTGCACCTTTGAGCTGTCCCGAATCCCCTTGGGTCCACAGATCTTGTGGGCTAAAAGTCGATCCTGCTATGCACCACAGGTGCGTGCTACAAGATGCTGGCGCGCTGCTGGGTGAGCTCATCATATGCGCAGGAAGTGGGGACTTCCCCATTGTGGTGTGAGGGCATCGCCCCACTGCTTTCTGACAGTGCAAGAAGGCAGAAACATAAACGGTAAAAACTACCATTTATGTTTCTGCTTCTCACACTGCAAGAAAGCAGAAGTGCCTCTGTGCCTGGTTGTGGGCGGGCGGGTGGGCGGTCCTGCTCAATGGCAGGGAGTGAGTGCCTTACCCACTTTTGTGGGCACTGACTGTTTGGTCGGCCCCAGGGCGAACAAAGCAGTCATGCACACTCCCCCCTTTCTCTATGTAGACTGCTGCATGCAGCCTACATAGAGAAAATGGCCCGGCTGGGGCGCTCTCCTCTGCGCCTCACCAATCCCAACACTGCAGTTGCAGCGTTGTGATTGGCTTAAGGGCCGGGGAAGGAGGATGCCTGTGGGTGGTTGCTTCCTGTTCTGGATAGCAGTAGGAAGACGCGGGAGTCCGGGACCCGTGGGGAAGGTAAGTTTCATTTTTTTAAATTAAAGGCCTCCCCCACCACCAAGCCGGCCGCGACTGGGACCAATTCTTTGCTTTTTTTTGGCAGCATCGCTAGAATTTTTATTTAGAAACTCTAAACTTGGAAGTTGTTTTGAATGCCCTGGGTCTTCTTTTTGAAGGATGTATACCTCTTTCATCTTCTGAATTTCAACACTTTCTTCATTGATTTAGGGGTTCTAAAGCACTAGAGAATCGCCCCCACTGCAAGCGGTTCTTTCCCAGTGTTACTGCCCGCGTCTGTCTCCCTGTAAGTGACACTGAAGATCTCTCCTCTGGACAGAGGCCCCGGCTTCGAAAGGCTGCAGGTAGTAACACAGACTTATCTGTCTCTTCTCTCTACATTACCCGCTGTCAGAATCCGTCAAACCCAGGAGGCGGTGGAATTCGGCTGGATTACCGGCTGGATTATCAGCAGCATTGGAAGTTAGGTTCTCAGGAATCTCTTGAATTTCTTCCATGTTTTTAAAAATCACAAACAGAGATTGTCGAAGGTTAGTTTTAATCTCTCTTTTCCGGAGGGCAAATTTATTTTTCTCATTACAGTTTTAGACCTGACACTTGACTAGGCTGCCCTTGCTGCTCCTCTGCTCATGGCTGGTGTCAGTGCCCTTTGGAAAACTGTGCACGCGGGTCCCCTCGGTTTATTTTCCTCTTGTTGCTGGTGGGTCGCCTGCACCCACGCATCAGCATTCCAGAGATGATTTGATGCACTGTGCTTTCCAAGGAAAGGAAACAAAAACAAGACCTCACTCCTCGAGAGGCCATGGGGGCACCTGCTACTCTCTGGCTCAGCTTGGTCTGAGTGAATGTCTTGTGCTAAACATTCAGATTCCAGTGGGCCCAAATGATTCATCTCCCAAGCTTTTTGTGCAGGGTTACATCATACTACCTCCCACTCAGTAATAACGTGGCGTGGGCAGTAATATGGTTTATGGTGTTACAGTACTGCAGTGCATAGGGGCTTTTGCACACTGCAGAGAAACCTTAAAGCAGTTCATTCATAGCTGCACAGTTACTTGGCTTAGTTCTAGTAGAAAAATTACTGCATGACGATGTCATCTTCTTTCATAGTCAGTTGTACAGCATTCTGTGTCCTTAAGGTTCGGACAGATAGTGATAGTACCTTCATGGTTAGTGCTCAGTATGTAGCACTACCTTCAAATTACTTGTAATTTGTGCATTTCTGCAATGTAAACCTCGCATTTTCGGCACAACCATTAATTTAACATCTGCAGTCAGTATTAGTGACCGTTCCTAACAGAGAGGAAATATACACTAAGAAGCTAATTGTTATGTATGCAGTGCTCTGCTGTCACTAGTGTGGCCTCGAGGAGCAGCTACCTTACGAGGGAAGTCACACAGAGATGAGGAGGATGCTGGTGTGACCTAATTGCAGTGACTTGGGTGATGAGTGTGAGAGCTGGAGATTAGAAGTGCTCAGTTGCCTCACGGATTGTGGTGCAGCGCATAGATAAGTATCAGAACAAATATTCCCTTTCCTTCTTCAGGTGGGGCTCTCGATTTTCGGCATGGTTGGAGGCCCTCTGCTGGGACTGTTCTCCCTCGGAATTTTGTTCCCTTGCGCAACACTAGTAGTAAGTACACGCAGGCTCGCCAGTTCAGGGCCAGACCTGGCTTATACAAAAGGAGAAGGTGCTGTAGACCACAGGAGTGCACGGGATCTGGGCAGCATGGCACATGCTCATCGGTCGCTCCAGTCACAATGTCGGTGGCAGGGCTGAAAAGCAATTCCACAAAGCCACTCAGGTAGGGTGGGCTCGGCCTGCAGATGCTGTCTGTCTGTCCTCTGTAATCTGCCTTTTGTTCTCTGGCATCCCTTGCATGGAAGGTTGCCTCCTCCCCTGGCGAGCTGCTGCAGTGCTCGCAGCTGATGAAATGTCCCTTGTTGAACTTGAGCTCTGAAGGAGATTTACTTTGGTGCATTGCCGGCTGCCAGGATGGATGCGCAGAGATCTGGTTGTCTTTGCATTGGGAGTACCATGTATGCTATAGGTGGCTGTGCGCCACATGGCACATCAATGTATGCACTAAAAAGAATGGTTTCTAAGGGGTAGATATGTGGTGTGTTTGGTGCTTTTCTGGTGCGTTGGGTGTTTAGTAGCTAGGATGATACCTATGTTCTTATATGACATTTCATTATTAATGTAATAACTGCACTTTCACAATTGCTATATTAACCTTCTTGCTTTCTCAAATTTGCTTGAAAATACACAATTTTTCCACCCTTCTTTAAAAAATTTCTTGTGGGGAGAACTCCCCCGAACTCCCCTTAGGTTGTTTGGGCACGCTCGCTCGCTCGCCACGGTGCACTCAAACACAAATTTTACGTGCCCCACTTTCAAATGTCACCAGCCGACACTGTGCGCAGGCTCTGGCAGGGAATCAGTGCTGATGGAGATGGGAGGTGTTCAGGCCTACTGCCCTTGGCCTGAAGAATCAACAGTAGGCATTGGAGCTGACAACAGCGTGAGGTCTGGAGAACCCGAGAAATTGAAGGTGGAGGCACAGATAGGATCGGGAGGAGGTGTTGTTCCTCCGACACATCGGACGCCATGCTGGTGCTACTCTAGAGAGAACAGACGAAGGTTGGTAACCGTATGGGCGATACTGGGAGGGCCAGTCGGCAGACCTGAAAAACTGAATAGTTGTGCCCAGAACTGTGCTGTGAGACAGCTGATGCTTTACCACAGGGATTGATGTGGGTACCTGTAAGGGAGGAGTTAGGGTCCCCGAATTGCTAGTGGAGGGCCGCAATCGGAGCAGTGGTCTAGCGGCCGAGTTCTTAGGCACAAGCGTATGCGGCATGACAAGCAGAGAGTGGTCCTTACCGCATTGGCTGTACTTGCTGAGATTGGGCCACATAACCACCACACATTGGAGAACTGCCTGCATATGCTCGCTGTTGGACAGTGCAATGGTCATGATATGGGGGCCTACTATGCCGGCCGCAACTGAATATTCACTCCATACAGGAAACTGCTTTGGTGACAATACTGCTGTAGGCCGCACAAGAGGACACAGCCATTCATATTTGGTGCCAGAGAGGTCAGGCAGGCTGGACACTAGAGGATGAATAAGACACCGGCCGCATCCCATAGTGGCACTGATGTGATGATGGAGATGTACCCTGCACACCATTGGATTAACACCAAGAGGCAACATCCATTACTTATGCTTCTGGTGGTGAATTGAGCTTTGGGGGCAGAGAGACATTTCAGAGCTGCCTGTATGTGTGAACTAAAAGACTGACGGCTCCACAGGTGTTGGCAGATTCACTCCCTGTCGCACAGATGTCCTACTTTGGCTACACAATGGTGAAAGACAAAGGTCTGAAACCAGCGCAATCTAATATAATTGTACAATATATAGTACCCAGACCAGGCCCCCAGGAGATGGGACCAGGTGATAGGACAAGCCTGGAGCCTACTGATCAAACACAGGGCACACCAGAGATCCTGTCTACATACAGTGTTCTAGAATAGCACTAGAGATTAAAATTAACACAATGTCCATGGACATAAATCACCTTAGAGTGGACCTCCGTAAAGTGGCCAAAAGAGTCACAAGTACTGAAGAGGAAATGACCACCCTCAAAAGAGAAATCAAAGAGCTCCAAGCCACAGTGGTGCACCTCAAATGTACTGCAAAACCAAAGGGGATGATGGGCGGAGTGTTGAACATTGCAAGCACTCACACCCAGTCAACTGGTCTGGGTTTAATGCATCATCATTCTTTAGCTCACTCCCCCACCCCAGTTCAGACATGGCCATATGCAAATCAGTCTGACCCTGTGCCTCATAGGAACAGTCCAGCCCGAACTGCCAAGCTATGCCTTCCCTCGACCGGAAACAAGAATCCTGGGACCGGTTTCTGGCTAATCAACCATCATCAGCCAGGCTAGCTTGAATCCAGTGGCAAAGTGAGCAGGGGACCCACGTCTGGGCATACCCTGCCAATTTAGGGAGAACAAAGCAAAGCCAAAGGGAATGATGGACAGAGTGTTGAGCATTGCAAGCTCTCACCCCCAGTCCACTGATCTGGGTTTAATCCATCATCATTCTTTAGCTCACGCCGCCACCCCAGTTAAGTTGATCCTGTGCCTCCTGGTCCCATGAGGCACAGAGTCAGACTGATTTGCATATGGCCATGTCTGAACTGGGGTGGCGGAGTGAGCTAAAGAATGATGATGGATTAAACCCGGGTCTGTTGACGTACCATGCTATATATCTAACTGTACAAAGTCGGATAGGAACAAAAAGAAATTAATTTGCCTAATGATTTTTGTGTTTACAGTTGATAATCTTGAATAATTGCAACCTTTATGTATCTATGTTTTGTAAGCTGTATTAGTCCATCACATATCATGTTGTATTGCACTGTATATGTCTTCCTGTATTTTGGACAACACAACCAATGCTTGATATATTCAAAAGTATTGAGAAAGTTGAATACTAAAGATTTACTTTCTCAGCCATTTGGGTCAGTGTTTATTGATATGTGCTACTACCTCTGTACCCCACCAGGGACACACTATTGAGATTACAGGTTTAAATACCTGGTAGTGGATTTGGGCAGAAGGGGGTGCTGTGGCCATCCGGCCAATACCCGAAGAGAGGCAGGTGAGCACTCCCGCCTGCGCTGTGGCCGTGACTCTGTGGCTTCCGGCCTGGTGTGGCTGGAGATGACAAACTGCTGGGCGGGCCCGCCGGAGCGGTGCCCTGATGCTTTCCTCCCATCCCTGCCTTCGGTGGATGCCACACGGGTGCCTCCTCCCTTGGTGTGTGCTTACCCTCATTGGAGAGTGGCGCGGCCCCCCATCGTGTCGGCCCGGAGGAGCTCCGGGGGTGTCTGAGGCCGGGAGTTGTCCCCTGTTGTGGCAGTCTGGGGCAGCCACTTGGTGGCGGGGACACAGAACTGGCAGTGCTTGGCTCCTTGAAACTCTGCACCAGAAGGAGCCTGGACTGGGCCTCCACCAACTGCCCACCCATTGCTGTGTTGGGCAATACGCTGGGAGTGCTGCCAAGATTGTGGCTATCGCTTCTGGGTGCCCAACACTCGCGCCTAGAGGAGTTCACTCTATCAATACCCTGAAGCTGCCTGCTATCTACCTGAGTTGTCCCCGGTGCCTGGCTCCATCTGGGGTGGGGCTCCCGTGACCTAGACTACTGTTGTGTAGCTCCTTTCTCTGTGACCACAGCAGTTCGCGGTCCTCCGGTGGTTGTGTGATACATGCACCAGGGGCACATTGGGGCCAATAGTAGTTTTGGAGTTGCGGGGGACTGGTGAGTTGCAGCGGCAATGTCGGGGACCAGAGGCCAGAAAGTAGTGCAAGCCAATAAATTTGATAAGTACACTTTTCCGAAGTCGACGCTTCCAGATCCACAGCACGCGGTCACCACATCAAGGAGCCCGGAAAGGGCTGCCGCAGAACCGACGCTCCAGGATGTCTTGGATGCCATTTCAGGAGTACGGGTGTCCCTTGATCAGAGGATGGACAATATTACAACGGAGGTAACACTTCTCAGGGTGGGCCGCATGAAAATTGGGGAAAAGGTAAAACAACTGGAAGTCACCATCTCCAGTCTGGTCGAAGACACGTCCCAGCTGCAGCACGAAGTTAATGACCTCCAGACCTTTCGGAAACATGCGGAGGAGAAGCTGGATGATTATGAAGGGCGCACCCACCGTAACAAGGTGCGTTTTATAGGGGTACCTGAGAAAGCGAGAGGGCAGGCGACAAACCTTTTTGTGGAAGACCTTATCCTTACTCACCTCCAGCCCAAGGGACCATCCAAATTCTTTGTGGTCGAAAAGGCACACATGGTCTCTGGAGGGAGACCAAAACCTGAGGCGCTGCTCAGGCCAATCCTGGCCAGATAACTAAATTACCGAAATCGGGATGTCATCCTCCAGTGCACCAGGAAAGCCCTGTCACTTCGCTATGAGAATGCTGAGATCTCCTTCTTCCCGGATTTTACCCTTGCTGTGCAGAAACAGAGGCAATCATTTTTGGCAGTTAAAAAGAAGCTCCGGGAGAGGGGGGCGAAATATGCATGCTGTTCCCAGCCCGTCTCTGGGTAGAGGCGGATGGTAGAGCCTGCTTTTTTGATCATCCAGAAGACACTGCTGACTGGCTTGAAGGCTGGAGACGTGTGGAGGAACATGACGGTCACAGATGAATGCCCGTGAGCTGCCTGGGGACTCTGACTACCTCTGAACTGTAAGATGCACACCTTGAGACTCGAGAAGGGGTGGTCGGGCCTGAGCTGAGGCACTCTCTGCTTGTAAAAACTCGAGTGGGGGCCTGTCATTACAACGTTGGGAAATGTTTTGATAAATAGTATATTTGTTGCCTATAGTCCTGATTTTAGGAGCCTTAATGATTCTTCTTATCGGGGAGGGTTTACGAGGGAGCAGCCACCCACCCCCCAAGTTAAACTACTGTTAGTTACCAGTTTGGGCGACAGGCACTATGCAGCGTTATCGATGGGCAGTTCTAGGCCCAGAGTGCAGGGGAGCAGGGAGGGGGTATGTTGGGCAGGATCTGGGGAATGCAGCTGTGTTCTTTTTTCTCATTATTTGTTTATTCATGTCAACTGTTCTAATCTCCGAGTTGGTGCAAAAGGGTACGAACTATGTCAATTAAACTGGGGAAAAACCGAAACAGGCAACTTATACTGTTAAGTTGGAATGTTAATGGCCTGAGGGACAAACTCAAATGTAGCATAGTCTTACAGCATGTTAAACAACACTCCCTGGAGGTGGTGTTGCTCCAGGAGACACACTTGGTCGGCAATTCCTGCTAAGCACTGGACAGGTGGGGTTACAGACTAGTGGCACACTCTGGGTTTACCACTGGTTCCCGGGGAATTGGCATTAAGATCAAAAACTCCTTCCCGTTCTCTGTACAACGCAAGTGGGCCGATAACATGGGAAGGTATGTGGTGATATCCGGCCAGTGGGAGAGCTCAACCATTAACCTAGTGACAGTGTATGGCCCTCTGGGACTCCAGAGCCTGATGCTTAAAGACCTGGGTGTTTTCTTACTTTTACTCCCCGAGGCCCGATTAGTACTGTGTGGAGACTTTAACTCAGTGGTCTCGGGGCTACTGGAGCACCACCCCCCACGGGACACTGGGCATTAGCAGAGATGGCTCCCTGACTTTCTTGAAGCAGTGGGATTGGTAGACTTATGGCGTACACTCCACCCTGACACTGTTCAACAACCCTTTTATTCTGGAGCACACCGAAGCTTCTCTCATATCAACTACCTACTGCGGCCCAGATAACAAAGACAGGAAATTAGGCAAATGGCAAGGGGCATCTCAGACCACTCTCTGATTTGGGCGAATCTGGTACTGGGGGAGGGGAGGTTGGGAGGGTTGCTCCCATTAACCCCTGGTACCTCCGTAACCCCGTTGTCAAGAAAACACTCCTCCAAGCTATTGTCAAATATTTTCATGACAATGAGGGCACGGTCCAATCCGCACAGGTCCTGTGGGAAGCATTCAAATTGGTGCTCAGGGGGCAGGCCCTGACCTTGATTGCCATGACTCGAAAGGACAAGATTAAAGACCATGTCCAGCTGGAGAGTGAGATCCTTCGTCTCGAAGACACGGAGGCAGAAGGACTCACCCCAGACGCTACATACCCTGCGCTTAAACAGGATGAGTACAAGACCATTGCTACAGACATGGCCAAAACACTGGGGAGAGAAAAAGCTGGTAGACTGTATGATCTTGGGGACAAGGCGGGGAAACATCTGGCCTGGCTGGACAGGAAAGAACTGGCTAATAGGTTGGTCCCGGAATTGATAGATGAGGGGGGACACACAGTGATTGACCCACAATCAATTGCGAATTAGTTCGCAGACTATTACAGCTCCGTGTATAGGTCGACTTAGACTTTCTCCGTCACAGACTCCTCAGGGACATCAGCATGTTAGCCCTTAGTGCTGACGAAAGGGATACGTTTGACAGTGACCTTACAGATGACGAACTGGCACAGACGATCCCGGGCCTTCGCCCTGGCAAGGCTTCACGCCCCAATGGACTGCCGATCGAGCTCTACAAACTGAAACCGGACGCTATTGCTAGTTGTTAAAAGAAAGCAGCTATACACTTTTTTATTACTTCGATGTATGTCATCAGCATAGGACACCAGCTTCAACTGATGTTTTAGGACTATATCCGCTAGTGGGTGCATATAAAAGTTAAATAACGTTGAGCTAAGAGCAGAACCCTGTGACACCACCTGTGTAACCTGTGATTTCTGAGTTAAGGGGCCATTGCAGGACTTGAAAGGATCAGTCTTGTAGAAAATGCTTGGTCCATTTCTAAGTTCTGCCTCTAATACCAGCATCCCATAACCTTTCAAAAATTAGGTCGTGGGATACCGTATCAAAAGCTGCACTTAAATCCAACAGTATCAGCGCTGCTGTCCTACCTTCATCCGCTGCCATTTTTAGCACTTCAAAAGCCAGGAGTAAAGCAAAAATACCTCTTTGGCCCAAAAACCACAATTGGGGCCAGAAATAAACTCCTGCAAGCTGATTGGAGCCGTGAAATACTCCTGGAGGTGCCCGGCTGAAAAAGCAGCTTAGAGCTATGATCCTGGGGGGACCGTGTATCCTGGGAGCTGTATGATCTACAATTTATATGCAGGACACGGTGGAGACCCCTTTCGATATCCCTGAAGATAAGCCTAGAAACTGTAGAGCTGCAAGGGGACAGCTTGTGTGGAGCCCATGTTAGAAATGGTAACTGTTAGTGGTGGCGCCCGCAGCAATAGAACGATGGTGGGTCCTACTGCACCTTTGAGCTGTCCCAAATACCCTTGGGTCTGCAGATCTTGTGGGCTGAAAGCCGATCCTGCTATGCACCACAGGTGCGTGCTACAAGATGCTGGGGCGCTGCTGGGTGAGCTCATCATATGCGCAGGAAGTGGGGACTCCCCATTGTGGTGTGAGGGCATCGCCCCACTGCTTTCTGACAGTGCAAGAAGGCAGAAACATAAACGGTAAAAACTACCATTTATGTTTCTGCTTCTCACACTGCGAGAAAGCAGAAGTGCCTCTGTGCCTGGTTGGGGGCGGGCAGGTGGGCGGTCCTGCTCAATGACAGGGAGTGAGTGGCTTACCCACTTTTGTGGGTACTGACTGTTTGGTCGGCCCCAGGGCGAACAAAGCAGTCATGCACACTCCCCCCTTTTCTCTATGTAGACTGCTGCATGCAGCCTACATAAAGAAAATGGCCCGGCTGGGGCGCTCTCCTCTGCGCCTCACCAATCCCAACACTGCAGTTGCAGCGTTGTGATTGGCTTAGGGGCCGGGGAAGGAGGATGCCTGTGGGTGGTTGCTTCCTGTTCTGGATAGCAGTAGGAAGACGCGGGAGTCCGGGACCCGTGGGGAAGGTACGTTTTATTTTTTTAAATTAAAGGCCTCCCCCACCACCAAGCCGGCCGCGACTGGGACCAATTCTTTGCTTTTTTTTGGCAGCATCGCTAGAATTTTTATTTAGAAACTCTAAACTTGGGAGTTGTTTTGAATGCCCTGGGTCTTCTTTTTGAAGGATGTATACCTCTTTCATCTTCTGAACTTCAACACTTTCTTCATTGATTTAGGGGTTCTGAAGCACTAGAGAATCGCCCCCACTGCAAGCGGTTCTTTCCCAGTGTTACTGCCCGCGCCTGTCTCCCTGTAAGTGACACTGAAGATCTCTCCTCTGGACAGAGGCCCCGGCTTCGAAAGGCTGCAGGTAGTAACACAGACTTATCTGTCTCTTCTCTCTACATTACCCACTGTCAGCATCCGTCAAACCCAGGAGGCGGTGGAATTCGGCTGGATTACCGGCTGGATTATCAGCAGCATTGGAAGTTAGGTTCTCAGGAATCTCTTGAATTTCTTCCATGTTTTTAAAAATCACAAACAGAGATTGTCGAAGGTTAGGGTTAATCTCTCTTTTCCGGAGGGCAAATTTATTTTTCTCATTACAGTTTTAGACCTGACACTTGACTAGGCTGCCCTTGCTGCTACTCTGCTCATGGCTGGTGTCAGTGCCCTTTGGAAAACTGTGCACGCGGGTCCCCTCGGTTTATTTTCCTCTTGTTGCTGGTGGGTCGCCTGCACCCACGCATCAGCATTCCAGAGATGATTTGATGCACTGTGCTTTCCAAGGAAAGGAAACAAAAACAAGGCCTCACTCCTCGAGAGGCCATGGGGGCACCTGCTACTCTCTGACCCAGCTTGGTCTGAGTGAATGTCTTGTGCTAAACATTCAGATTCCAGTGGGCCCAAATGATTCATCTCCCAAGCTTTTTGTGCAGGGTTACATCATACTACCTCCCACTCAGTAATAACGTGGCGTGGGCAGTAATATGGTTTATGGTGTTACAGTACTGCAGTGCATAGGGGCTTTTGCACACTGCAGAGAAACCTTAAAGCAGTTCATTCATAGCTGCACAGTTACTTGGCTTAGTTCTAGTAGAAAAATTACTGCATGACGATGTCATCTTCTTTCATAGTCAGTTGTACAGCATTCTGTGTCCTTAAGGTTCGGACAGATAGTGATAGTACCTTCATGGTTAGTGCTCAGTATGTAGCACTACCTTCAAATTACTGGTAATTTGTGCATTTCTGCAATGTAAACCTCGCATTTTCGGCACAACCATTAATTTAACATCTGCAGTCAGTATTAGTGACCGTTCCTAACTGAGAAGAAATATACACTAAGAAGCTAATTGTTATGTATGCAGTGCTCTGCTGTCACTAGTGTGGCCTCGAGGAGCAGCTACCTTACGAGGGAAGTCACACAGAGATGAGGAGGATGCTGGTGTGACCTAATTGCAGTGACTTGGGTGATGAGTGTGAGAGCTGGAGATTAGAAGTGCTCAGTTGCCTCACGGATTGTGGTGCAGCGCATAGATAAGTATCAGAACAAATATTCCCTTTCCTTCTTCAGGCGGGGCTCTCGATTTTCGGCATGGTTGGAGGCCCTCTGCTGGGACTGTTCTCCCTCGGAATTTTGTTCCCTTGCGCAACACTAGTAGTAAGTACACGCAGGCTCGCCAGTTCAGGGCCAGACCTGGCTTATACAAAAGGAGAAGGTGCTGTAGACCACAGGAGTGCACGGGATCTGGGCAGCATGTCACATGCTCATCGGTCGCTCCAGTCACAATGTCGGTGGCAGGGCTGAAAAAGCAATTCCACAAAGCCACTCAGGTAGGGTGGGCTCAGCCTGCAGATGCTGTCTGTCTGTCCTCTGTAATCTGCCTTTTGTTCTCTGGCATCCCTTGCATGGAAGGTTGCCTCCTCCCCTGGCGAGCTGCTGCAGTGCTCGCAGCTGAAGAAATTTCCCTTGTTGAACTTGAGCTCTGAAGGAGATTTACTTTGGTGCATTGCCTGCTGCCAGGATGGATGCGCAGAGATCTGGTTGTCTTTGCATTGGGAGTACCATGTATGCTATAGGTGGCTGTGCGCCACATGGCACGTCAATGTATGCACTAAAAAGAATGGGGTCTAAGGGGTGGATATGTGCTGTGTTTGGTGCTTTTCTGGTGCGTTGGGTGTTTAGTAGCTAGGATGATACCTATGTTCTTATATGACATTTCATTATTAATGTAATAACTGCACTTTCACAATTGCTATATTAACCTTCTTGCTTTCTCAAATTTGCTTGAAAATACACAATTTTTCCACTCTTCTTTAAAACATTTCTTGTGGGGAGAACTCCCCCGAACTCCCCTTAGGTTGTTTGGGCACGCTCGCTCGCTCGCCACGGTGCACTCAAACACAAATTTTACGTGCCCCACTTTCAAATGTCACCAGCCGACACTGTGCGCAGGCTCTGGCAGGGAATCAGTGCTGATGGAGATGGGAGGTGTTCAGGCCTACTGCCCTTGGCCTGAAGAATCAACAGTAGGCATTGGAGCTGACAACAGCGTGAGGTCTGGAGAACCCGAGAAATTGAAGGTGGAGGCACAGATAGGATCGGGAGGAGGTGTTGTTCCTCCGACACATCGGACGCCATGCTGGTGCTACTCTAGAGAGAACAGACGAAGGTTGGTAACCGTATGGGCGATACTGGGAGGGCCAGTCGGCAGACCTGAAAAACTGAATAGTTGTGTCCAGAACTGTGCTGTGAGACAGCTGATGCTTTACCACAGGGATTGATGTGGGTACCTGTAAGGGAGGAGTTAGGGTCCCCGAATTGCTAGTGGAGGGCCGCAATCGGAGCAGTGGTCTAGCGGCCGAGTTCTTAGGCACAAGCGTATGCGGCATGACAAGCAGAGAGTGGTCCTTACCGCATTGGCTGTACTTGCTGAGATTGGGCCACATAACCACCACACATTGGAGAACTGCCTGCATATGCTCGCTGTTGGACAGTGCAATGGTCATGATATGGGGGCCTACTATGCCGGCCGCAACTGAATATTCACTCCATACAGGAAACTGCTTTGGTGACAATACTTCTGTAGGCCGCACAAGGGGACACAGCCATTCATATTTGGTGCCAGAGAGGTCAGGCAGGCTGGACACCAGAGGATGAATAAGACACCGGCCGCATCCCATAGTGGCACTGATGTGATGATGGAGATGTGCCCTGCACACCATTGGATTAACACCAAGAGGCAACATCCATTACTTATGCTGCTGGTGGTGAATTGAGCTTTGGGGGCAGAGAGACATTTCAGAGCTGCCTGTATGTGTGAACTAAAAGACTGACGGCTCCACAGGTGTTGGCAGATTCACTCCCTGTCGCACAGATGTCCTACTTTGGCTACACAATGGTGAAAGACAAAGGTCTGAAACCAGCGCAATCTAATATAATTGTACAATATATAGTACCCAGACCAGGCCCCCAGGAGATGGGACCAGGTGATAGGACAAGCCTGGAGCCTACTGATCAAACACAGGGCACACCAGAGATCCTGTCTACATACAGTGTTCTAGAATAGCACTAGAGATTAAAATTAACACAATGTCCATGGACATAAATCACCTTAGAGTGGACCTCCGTAAAGTGGCCAAAAGAGTCACAAGTACTGAAGAGGAAATGACCACCCTCAAAAGAGAAATCAAAGAGCTCCAAGCCACAGTGGTGCGCCTCAAATGTACTGCAAAACCAAAGGGGATGATGGGCGGAGTGTTGAACATTGCAAGCACTCACACCCAGTCAACTGGTCTGGGTTTAATGCGTCATCATTCTTTAGCTCACTCCCCCACCCCAGTTCAGACATGGCCATATGCAAATCAGTCTGACCCTGTGCCTCATAGGAACAGTCCAGCCCGAACTGCCAAGCTATGTCTTCCCTCGACCGGAAACAAGAATCCTGGGACCGGTTTCTGGCTAATCAACCATCATCAGCCAGGCTAGCTTGAATCCAGTGGCAAAGTGAGCAGGGGACCCACGTCTGGGCATACTCTGCCAACTTAGGGAGAACAAAGCAAAGCCAAAGGGAATGATGGACAGAGTGTTGAGCATTGCAAGCTCTCACCCCCAGTCCACTGATCTGGGTTTAATCCATCATCATTCTTTAGCTCACGCCGCCACCCCAGTTAAGTTGATCCTGTGCCTCCTGGTCCCATGAGGCACAGAGTCAGACTGATTTGCATATGGCCATGTCTGAACTGGGGTGGCGGAGTGAGCTAGAGAATGATGATGGATTAAACCCGGGTCTGTTGACGTACCATGCTATATATCTAACTGTACAAAGTCGGATAGGAACAAAAAGAAATTAATTTGCCTAATGATTTTTGTGTTTACAGTTGATAATCTTGAATAATTGCAACCTTTATGTATCTATGTTTTGTAAGCTGTATTAGTCCATCACATATCACGTTGTATTGCACTGTATATGTCTTCCTGTATTTTGGACAGCACAACCAATGCTTGATATATTCAAAAGTATTGAGAAAGTTGAATACTAAAGATTTACTTTCTCAGCCATTTGGGTCAGTGTTTATTGATATGTGCTACTACCTCTGTACCCCACCAGGGACACACTATTGAGATTACAGGTTTAAATACCTGGTAGTGGATTTGGGCAGAAGGGGGTGCTGTGGCCATCTGGCCAATACCCGAAGAGAGGCAGGTGAGCACTCCCGCCTGCGCTGTGGCCGTGACTCTGTGGCTTCCGGCCTGGTGTGGCTGGAGATGACAAACTGCTGGGCGGGCCCGCCGGAGCGGTGCCCTGATGCTTTCCTCCCATCCCTGCCTTCGGCGGATGCCACACGGGTGCCTCCTCCCTTGGTGTGTGCTTACCCTCATTGGAGAGTGGCGCGGCCCCCCATCGTGTCAGCCCGGAGGAGCTCCGGGGGTGTCTGAGGCCGGGAGTTGTCCCCTGTTGTGGCAGTCTGGGGCAGCCACTTGGTGGCGGGGACACAGAACTGGCAGTGCTTGGCTCCTTGAAACTCTGCACCAGAAGGAGCCTGGACTGGGCCTCCACCAACTGCCCACCCATTGCTGTGTTGGGCAATACGCTGGGAGTGCTGCCAAGATTGTGGCTATCGCTTCTGGGTGCCCAACACTCGCGCCTAGAGGAGTTCACTCTATCAATACCCTGAAGCTGCCTGCTATCTACCTGAGTTGCCCCCGGTGCCTGGCTCCATCTGGGGTGGGGCTCCCGTGACCTAGACTACTGTTGTGTAGCTCCTTTCTCTGTGACCACAGCAGTTCGCGGTCCTCCGGTGGTTGTGTGATACATGCACCAGGGGCACATTGGGGCCAATAGTAGTTTTGGAGTTGCGGGGGACTGGTGAGTTGCAGCGGCAATGTCGGGGACCAGAGGCCAGAAAGTAGTGCAAGCCAATAAATTTGATAAGTACACTTTTCCGAAGTCGACGCTTCCAGATCCACAGCACGCGGTCACCACATCAAGGAGCCCGGAAGGGGCTGCCGCAGAACGGACGCTCCAGGATGTCTTGGATGCCATTTCAGGAGTACGGGTGTCCCTTGATCAGAGGATGGACACTATTACAACGGAGGTAACACTTCTCAGGGTGGGCCGCATGAAAATTGGGGAAAAGGTAAAACAACTGGAAGTCACCATCTCCAGTCTGGTCGAAGACACGTCCCAGCTGCAGCACGAAGTTAATGACCTCCAGACCTTTCGGAAACATGCGGAGGAGAAGCTGGATGATTATGAAGGGCGCACCCACCGTAACAAGGTGCGTTTTATAGGGGTACCTGAGAAAGCGAGAGGGCAGGCGACAAACCTTTTTGTGGAAGACCTTATCCTTACTCACCTCCAGCCCAAGGGACCATCCAAATTCTTTGTGGTCGAAAAGGCACACATGGTCTCTGGTGGGAGACCAAAACCTGAGGCGCTGCTCAGGCCAATCCTGGCCAGATTACTAAATTACCGAAATCGGGATGTCATCCTCCAGTGCACCAGGAAAGCCCTGTCACTTCGCTATGAGAATGCTGAGATCTCCTTCTTCCCGGATTTTACCCTTGCTGTGCAGAAACAGAGGCAATCATTTTTGGCAGTTAAAAAGAAGCTCCGGGAGAGGGGGGCGAAATATGCATGCTGTTCCCAGCCCGTCTCTGGGTAGAGGCGGATGGTAGAGCCTGCTTTTTTGATCATCCAGAAGACACTGCTGACTGGCTTGAAGGCTGGAGACTTGTGGAGGAACATGACGGTCACAGATGAATGCCCGTGAGCTGCCTGGGGACTCTGACTACCTCTGAACTGTAAGATGCACACCTTGAGACTCAAGAAGGGGGGGTCGGGCCTGAGCTGAGGCACTCTCTGCTTGTAAAAACTCGAGTGGGGGCCTGTGATTACAACGTTGGGAAATGTTTTGATAAATAGTATATTTGTTGCCTATAGTCCTGATTTTAGGAGCCTTAATGATTCTTCTTATCGGGGAGGGTTTACGAGGGAGCAGCCACCCACCCCCCCAAGTTAAACTACTGTTAGTTACCAGTTTGGGCGACAGGCACTATGCAGCGTTATCGATGGGCAGTTCTAGGCCCAGAGTGCAGGGGAGCAGGGAGGGGGTATGTTGGGCAGGATCTGGGGAATGCAGCTGTGTTCTTTTTTCTCATTATTTGTTTATTCATGTCTCCGAGTTGGCGCAAAAGGGTACGAACTATGTCAATTAAACTGGGGAAAAACCGAAACAGGCAACTTATACTGTTAAGTTGGAATGTTAATGGCCTGAGGGACAAACTCAAATGTAGCATAGTCTTACAGCATGTTAAACAACACTCCCTGGAGGTGGTGTTCCTCCAGGAGACACACTTGGGCGGCAATTCCTGCTAAGCACTGGACAGGTGGGGTTACAGACTAGTGGCACACTCTGGGTTTACCACTGGTTCCCGGGGAATTGGCATTAAGATCAAAAACTCCTTCCCGTTCTCTGTACAACGCAAGTGGGCCGATGACATGGGAAGGTATGTGGTGATATCCGGCCAGTGGGAGAGCTCAACCCTTAACCTAGTGACAGTGTATGGCCCTCCGGGACTCCAGAGCCTGATGCTTAAAGACCTGGGTGTTTTCTTACTTTTACTCCCGAGGCCCGATTAGTACTGGGTGGAGACTTTAACTCAGTGGTCTCGGGGCTACTGGAGCACCACCCCCCACGGGACGCTGGGCATTAGCAGAGATGGCTCCCTGACTTTCTTGAAGCAGTGGGATTGGTAGACTTATGGCGTACACTCCACCCTGACACTGTTCAACACACCTTTTATTCTGGAGCACACCGAAGCTTCTCTCATATCGACTACCTACTAGCCCCTGCGGCCCAGATAACAAAGACAGGAAATTAGGCAAATGGCAAGGGGCATCTCAGACCACTCTCTGCTTTGGGCGAATCTGGTACTGGGGGGAGGGGAGATTGGGAGGGTTGCACCCATTAACCCCTGGTACCTCCGTAACCCCGTTGTCAAGAAAACACTCCTCCAAGCTATTGTCAACTATTTTCATGACAATGAGGGCACGGTCCAATCCGCACAGGTCCTGTGGGAAGCATTCAAATTGGTGCTCAGGGGGCAGGCCCTGACCTTGATTGCCATGACTCGAAAGGACAAGATTAAAGACCATGTCCAGCTGGAGAGTGAGATCCTTCGTCTCGAAGACACGGAGGCAGAAGGACTCACCCCAGACGCTACATACCCTGCGCTTAAACAGGATGAGTACAAGACCATTGCTACAGACATGGCCAAAACACTGGGGAGAGAAAAAGCTGGTAGACTGTATGATCTTGGGGACAAGGCGGGGAAACTTCTGGCCTGGCTGGACAGGAAAGAACTGGCTAATAGGTTGGTCCCGGAATTGATAGATGAGGGGGGACACACAGTGATTGACCCACAATCAATTGCGAATTAGTTCACAGACTATTACAGCTCCGTGTATAGGTCGACTTCCACTTTCTCCGTCACAAACTCCTCAGGGACATCCGCATGTTAGCCCTTACTGCTGACGAAAGGGATACGTTTGACAGTGACCTTACAGATGACGAACTGGCACAAACGATCCCGGGCCTTCGCCCTGGCAAGGCTTCAGGCCCTAATGGACTGCCGATCGAGCTCTACAAACTGAAACCGGACGCTATTGCTCCCCACCTGCACAATATGTTCACTGAGAGCCAAGAGAAGGGGCTTCTACCATATGACCAGCGTGTAGCTACACTGGTGACGATATACAAGGAGGGTAAGCCCAGGAGTCAATGCTCCTCCTGCAGACCCTACTCCCTGTCGAATGCCGAACCCAAAATTCTATCCAAAGCACTGGCAAACCGCCTTATACGAGTGATCTGTAAGCTGATACACCCTAACCAATCAGGTTTTGTGCCCCATCGTAATACGGTGTTAAACCTAAGACGCCTTTACGGCGTCCTGGGCAGACTTGACACAATTCAAGAGGCCATTAAGTGTAATGAGGTAACCCTGTGAACCTCAGAACCTGGGCGGGTAATTAAACAAACAACAATGATTCTGTTGGAAAACACAATTCAAATCAACATAGTACTTAATACATCAATATAGTCATAGCATCCCATGAAGGATACATGCAATCATTACACACTGACCACAAAAAGAGAAAAAAATACGTCTTTAGTATTCAAATTTTCAAACGTTTGTTTCTGCAGTGAATCAGATATGCTGTCCAGTGTACATAAAATACATAGGCTGTGAATACACAAAGTGTCTAGGTCGTGACTGGTGACTAAGTGATTATAGGTGACAAAACATAAATACATAAAACACAAAAACTTTTTTTTGAATATCCAATGTAAGGCACAATAGTGAAAAGTAATTTGAATTATTCCTTTTGTTCAGTTGGACTTTGTGCAAACTGGTATATGACATAGAACGTCGATGTTTCGACCTTGGGGGCGATGTGCTGATTTATGCGCATCTAAAGCGGGTCTTCATCAGGACTGGAGGTGGTTGCTGCAAAGAGCTCCATCGTAATAACATGCCATAAGCGCACGAACCAGGCTGTGATTGGAAGGGCATTGGGCTTTTTCCAATACAAGGCTATAAGCTGCTTGGCCGCCCCCAGCATTTGAAGCGCCAAAGTCCAATTGCTCTGAGTCAGTGCCCTGAGGCCAACAGGTTTGATACCTAGTAGGAGTGTGCTTGTGGCCTCAGGCAGTGGGAACCCCAACACCCCCCTGATGTGGCTTAGGACCTCTTTCCAGAATAGGGTCAACGTCGGGCATGCCCACCAGATATGAATAAAATCCCCCGTTGCAGACCGGCATCTCCAGCACGTAGGAGAGGAAGCAGGGAACATCTTGTGTAAGCGCTGAGGCGTGTAGTACCACTGGGTCATGAGCTTATAGGCATTTTCCCGCTGCGGGATGCTACGGTACACTTTGGGGATATCCTGCCACAGGTGACACCACTGCGCGGGGGCAATGTCCGTACCCGATATTGACTACCAACGTTGCTGATATGGGTGTGAGGGTGGTGTCTTTGGGTGTCGCAGAATCTGGTAGATCTGGGAAATCAATCCCTTTGAATCAACAAAGGAGCGGGCCAGTCGCTCTAATGGAGTGAAGGCATGCGTAGCCGCCTGATACGTTTCCTCCTTGGCTACCCAGTGGCTCAACTGGGCGTATTGCATCCCCGCTTCTGGAGAGACGTGGAACTCCTCCCTACAGTGGGAAAAGGACTTGAGGGCACCCCCCTCAAACAGATCAGTGATCACCCTACAGTTTCCTTGCACCCATTTGCTGAAGGCGCCCTTGCGATGAGTCGGTGGAAAGGACAGATTTCCCTCGATCGGGGTGTGCGACGAGGGAAAGGTTGTGAGGCCTTTGCACACCGCTATCTTATCCCAGATCTCTAGCATCGTTTTCGTGGGTACCGCCATATAGGCGCTCCGAGAGCGTGCCACCCTATGATGCCATACAAGATCCCAGATGGTTCGCCCAGTCACTGTCTGGTCCATATGCAGCCACCCCTTCTCGCTCTCGGTGACCCCCCACTCCACTACAAAACGGAGGTGCGCTGCCCAGTAATAGTCCACGAGGTTGGGGCAGGCCAGCCCCCCCCTGTCGCACGGTGCCATCAGGAGCGTCTGGGAGAACTGAGGTCGCCTCTCCCCCCAAACAAAATTTGTGAGATCGCTTTGGAGGCCTTGTATATAGTGCAGCGGGATGGGTGTGGGGAGGCATTGGAATAAATATAGAATTTTGGGGAGGATGGACATCTTGATGGCATTAAGTCTGCCCAGCCACAACAGTACAAGCGGCTTCCACCTCCATAGATCATCAAGAACCGATCGCCGACATTCCCACCAGTTTACTTGCGCCCACTCATCTAGAGATGGGGTCAACTGAAGGCCAAGGTAACGGATGTGCTGAGATGCCCATTGATATGGAACAAGCTGTCCCAGGAGGGGTATCTCATCCTTTGGAATGGTGAGGTTGAGGGCCCAAGACTTGTTATGATTAATCTTCAGGCCGGAGGCCCGCTCAAAAAGGCACAGCACTGAGTGCAGCACCGGGAGGGACTCTCGAGGACTCGTAAGCATAAGGATAAGGTCGTCCGCAAACAGCGCCACCTTGTTCTCACGGCCACCCAGGGGGATACCATGGATGCCAGGCATCCACCGGATCATCTCCGCCAAGGGCTCCACCGCAAGGGCAAACAATAACAGCGAGAGCGGACCTCCCTGCCGGTGCCGTGAGTTGCCTATTGACTCGGATCCTAGCCTGCGGGGCAAGGTACGGCGCCATGATTCTGGTGATCATATTCTGACCTATCCCCATCCTTTGTAAGACCGCCCGCAGGAATAATCAGTCCACCCGGTCAAACGCCTTCTCCGCATCTAGCGATAGAAGGCAGGCCGGTATCCTCCAGTGGTGCGCTTTGCCCACGAGATGCGCAATCCTGCGCACGTTATCCGCCCCCTGCCGGTTGTGGTTGAAGCTGACCTGATCTGGGTCCACCAGGTCCAGCATGTGGGGATCTAGCCGTTTCGCCAGTAGCTTGGTGTAAATTTTAAAATCGGTATTTAGCAAGGCAATCGGGCGGTATGACGCACATAACATAGGATCCTTTCCAGGTTTCAGATCAAGGCTATCTCTGCCATACCCATATCAGGGGACGGTCCTGCTGTGTCAGTGAAGGAGTTATACAGCCTGAGAGGGTAAGGCCGAAGCTGAGCTTGGAACATGCGATAGAAAGACAGAGGAAGACCATCTGGCCCCGGGGTTTTACCTAATGGGAGTTGCCTCATGGCTGTTGTTATCTCATCTTGAGAGATAGGACCCTCCAGAGTCTTTGCATAGTGCGGGTGTAGCGGCGTCCTCGTATAGTTACTCAAGACCTCCGTCACTACCTCCGGGGACGGTGTCTCCACCTGATACAATGCTGAGTAATAAGCCCTAAATGCCTCACACTTATCCCTCTCCGCGGTAGCCCTCGTCCCGTCCGGCAACTGGACATTGGCAATATGAGCTTTGGCCGCACGTGCCCTCAGCCATCCCACCAGCAGTCTCCCCACCGTGTCCCTCCCTTCGAAATATTTCTGGTTCAACGCCAATAGGGATTTTTCCGCCCTGTTAGTACGCAGGAGCCCGAGCTGCCCTCTAAGATTGGCCAGTCGCCGCCTCGACGCCAGGGAGGTATGGCCCTGATCCTGCGACTCTGCTTTCTTCACATCCCTCGCCAGTCTGTCTTCTAGAGACCGAGCCTCGCGTGCCTGTGCGATAGAAAGGGTGGTGATATGGCCCCGCATCTTGGCCTTGAAGGCATCCCAAACCACTGGAAAGGGTGTCTCCGGCAGATTGTTACTAACAAAGTAAGAGTCGATGGCATCCCTAATGCTTTCTACATCGGCTGCATCCCGGAGAATAACAGGCGGCAGGTGCCACCTCGTTTCCCGGGCAGGGCAAGCGGCCGTGTCCTGCAGGAGCAGCTCGACATGAGCGTGGTCAGAAAGCGAGATATCAGACATAGCGGCCCCAAGTATGTCCCGGGAGAAGGCGTGGGAAATAAATAGATAATCAATACGGGAGTACGAGCGGTGTGCATGAAAGTAGAATGAGTAATCCCACTGATCTGGGGAATGGTAGCGCCACGCATCCAGCAACCCTAAGTCCGTTATTAGCATGCGCAATGCCGAGGACATGGCCCCTGCTCCACTAAAGGAGTCATCACTGCGATCCACGTCCGGGCTCCAAACTAAGTTGAAGTCCCCTCCCAGTATTAACGAGGGATCTCCTTGCGGGACCTGCTCTCTCAGGAGATCCCGGAGATATCGATCCTGCACCTGATTAGGGGCATATATATTACATAGGGTGTAGCGGCACCGTCCAATCCCCACACTCACTCTAAGAAAGCGGCCATCCCCACTCCGAAAGGGCTTGGTCTCCCCCGCCTCATGCCAGCCCTGCACAATATCGCTACCCCAGCTGTCTTAGTGTCTGCTGCAGCCCAAAACTAGAGAGGGTACTTAGGATGTGCCATGCGCTTAGTATCCGCCTGTAAAAGATGCGTCTCCTGTAAGAATATGACGTCAGGGTGTTGCTGAAGGAGATAATGCCGCGTTTGCCTCCGCTTGTTAGGGGAGTTGAGGCCCTTGACATTAAGTGTTAAGATCTTCAAAGGGCTAGGCAAATTTGCCGTCATGGTAGGGTCCTGTCAGGGGCCACCCATGCCCCCCCATCCCGCGCCAGCAGAGGCCTATAAACGCAAGAAGCGCCCACCAGTACAGTCCCCACAGCACACCACAACTACATGTCCCCCCGCCAAGGGCACGTAGAGGAAAGAAGAGAAAGAGGGAGAGAGGCCAGTAGGAAACAAGAAAAGGAAGAAGAGGTCAAGAAGGCAAAAAGCGACCAACCAGGCCACAAATCCTTGTACAACAATATCGGCCAACGGGGCCATACTACGCTGTCCCAAGTGCAGGGCATCCTACACCCTAGGGTTTGGATACTCTCAGGGATGTCACTCCCTCAGGGACAGTCCAGGGTAGGTCTGCAGTAGCCTCTAAGTTCTATCATCTGGGAACTCCCGCCACACCCCACCCCCGCAACCAGGAGCCGGGGCATAGTGTGAAATACTATACAGAATACCACCCACGGGGTGAGTGTATGTGTTATAAGAGCATGCACCTCGTTAGTTAATTTGCAGCCACTCATCTGATCATGGAGTCGAGGGACGCGAGACAGGCTCCTCCCGATCCCCTTCTAGGGATCTAATGTGCGCAATAATGTCTTGTTTGGCCTGGGAGGCTGATCGTTCATCCACAGGGGGTGTGCTACGATGGCGTTGGAGAGTGGTCCAGGACGGCTTGGCTGGTATCCTTTCCTGCCTTCGTGGGCGGGATGGGTTGGTTGGCGGCGACGTTGGCAGATGAAGGAGCTGCGCCGCATCCGTGTAGGTCTGTATCACCTTTCACTTGGTTTCTCACTGGAAAATGAGAGGGAACTGGTGGCCCCATTGGTAGGAGATGCCCAGGGTAGTAGCTTCTCGATCACAGGCTTGAAGGCTCGCGGTCGTTTCAGAGTGTTGGGCGCCAGGTCCTGGAATATCTGTATCCTGTGACCCTTATAGCTAAGGTCCGGTTTGTCACGTGCCGCTCTCCAGATGGCTTCCTTTTCCGTAAAAAAGTGGACCAGTGTCAAGATGTCTGGAATGAGTCCCAACCTCCCCGCGGGCCCGGAAACTCGGTGCGCTCGGTCCAAAGCCGGTGGAGAGGCATTCTCATCACCCTATACCGGATGCGGAGATTGTTCCGGCGGCTTCTGTTCTCCAAGTCCTCCTGTTTCACCTGGAGCTCTATATTCTGCTCCTCCAGAACCGCCAGACGCTGCACAACTGCTCCTAGTCTTCCGTACAGGCATCCATCGTTTTCTCCAGCCCATCCACCCGGTCCCCCAAGTCTGTAACTCCCATCCGTAGCTCCTTCACACAGGTGTGGACCTCGGACCTTAGGGAGCCGATCTCCATCTTGAGCTTCAACATGAAAGAGGCCATGAACGCCTGGGTGACCGGCATTAAGTCCCCCGTAGCTTGGGACGATCCCTCCGTGGCAGTCAACGCCCCGTCTTACCCCACATAGCCACAACAGTATTGTCCCTGGGGGCTGCAGTCGGTCGCATTGCCCCCTCTGGATCGCGTCATCGCCTGCGCTGCAGTGTCCCACAAGCAGCCGAAGAATGCAGCCACAGCACGCCCAGTGCAAGATATTTAGGGGCCCTCTTCCCGCTCTCCAATGTGGTGACTGTAGTTAGTTAGTTAAGGCCCAAGGCCTCGACCCCAGGACAATATGCAAAGTGGTGGCCCCCAGGTCCCCACTCGACTGTCCGTCAGCACTTTGGCGTCGAAAGCCACGATCAGACCCGTCCCTCCACTTGTGAGGCCTGAACAAAATGGCAGGTCCACCAACCAGGGATACTAGCCGCAGGTGTTCAACAGGATAGCATCCAAAAATGTGGGGCAAGGCACAGAGAGCACTCCCAATCCCCCCGTGACAGACAGGCAAGGGCCTCAGTAGATCAGAGGGGCCCAGGTAATGCACTCAGCCACACCCCGCCAGCGCTGGCCCCGCAGCACCCCACATGGCACCCCCAAAGCAGAATGCAACCCCCCCAGCACTCAGGATACACAATACACAGGGCACAGGGTGAGCAGCCGCAGCAGCGCGGGGCCCCACGATGTCTCTGAGGCAAGATGGGGGTGTGCCGGCCTCTCCGCCTCCCTGCCCGCAAGCGCCCTCAGCAGTTGACCCCCCACACCACCTCTTAGACTCCAAAGTTGCAGTCCAGAAATCCACTCACCCCCGAGCAGCTAGGCCGCGCAGCGTAGGGCGAAATGCATTAAGGCAAGATGTCCAGTTGATCCAGGCAGGGCACCGCTTTAAAATGGCGACCGATGACGCCGCCACCCAGCACTCCCTCCCACTGGCGTTCGGTGGCAGCCTCCCACAGGTACTCCTCAGATTCCCCCCACAGCAGCAGGACACAGTGGAGCAGGGGGCCGCAGCAGGGGTCAAAGTCTCCAGGTGCAAGAGCGTCCAGGGGCCAGCAACACTAGGCCCTTATGGGGGAGCAGTCAAAATGGCGGGGAGGAGCGTGGGCTCCGACTCCCCTCTCACCTGAAGCGCCGACTGTCTCCAAGCCCAGCAGTCCCGGGGAGCAGAGGCCGCCCGTCCCGCAGTCCCCGGGCTACCCACAGGTCCATGTCAGCCTCGCCGCTCTCCCGCCACCTCATCAGCTCCAGTCCGATCACCCGGGTCCTTCCCCTACCGCCGCGTGGATCTTAGACGGCAACCTCTAGGCAAGGCCCCCAGCACCACCGCACAGACCAGCGGGGCGGGGGAGACACAAATGCGGCCCGAGCCTGCACTTCCCTGCCGTGTCTCCAACTCGCTGGTCTCCTAGCCCCTGCCGCCCCCCGGGGATCGAAGGCGGCGCCTCAGCCGCTGAACTCCGGACACCGCCAGGCAAACCATCGCCGTCACCGCCTCCCGGCCCACGATGCGGGGAGGCCCATGCAGTCGTCTAGGTCGCGGAGGCCCTCAGAGTCGGAGGCAACTACAGGAGCCCCTGGGTGCTATGAAGGAGCACGGGGATCCTCAGGCCCAGGTAGGCTGCAAGAGGGGCTCTGCTGGTCAGGCCACAAAATGGCAGCTCCTGCCTCAGAGCCACCGCGTACTCCCTGCCGATCCCTCGCGGGGGCCGCTGCAAACCAGGAGTCCGCAGCTCCGCAAGCTCTTCTGTCCACTACCAACAGCTCCCAACCCCTGTTTGGATTGTGGTTCCTGTTGCTTTTCTTGCCATACCTCCGGAACCCGCTCCGCGGGTCCCGCAGCGCCGTGGGTATTTTTCCTGGACCTGGGCTGACAGCTGTGGGTGCGTGACTGTGTGCAGGGCTGCGAGCGTCGGGACCAGGACTCGATCTCCCAGGAGTCCTGGTAAACCCGAGCCTGCATCACCTGGCCGCTCTCCCTGCTCGCCCCGCCCCACCAACCAACTCAAAAGCCCAGCTGGCCAAACGGTATTTGGGACGCTATTGCTGACCTGTTTGGATTGTGGTTCCTGTTGCTTTTCTTGCCATACCTCGCGGAACCCGCTCCCCGGGTCCCGCAGCGCCGTGGGTATTTCTCCTGGACCTGGGCTGACAGCTGTGGGTGCGTGACTGTGTGCAGGGCTGTGAGCGTCGGGACCAGGACTCGATCTCCCAGGAGTCCTGGTAAACCCGAGCCTGCATCACCTGGCCGCTCTCCATGCTCGCCCCGCCCCACCAACCAACTCAAAAGCCCAGCTGGCCAAACGGTATTTGGGACGCTATTGCTGACCTGTTTGGATTGTGGTTCCTGTTGCTTTTCTTGCCATGCCTCGCGGAACCCGCTCCGCGGGTCCCGCAGCGCCGTGGGTATTTCTCCTGGACCTGGGCTGACAGCTGTGGGTGCGTGACTGTGTGCAGGGCTGTGAGCGTCGGGACCAGGACTCGATCTCCCAGGAGTCCTGGTAAACCTGAGCCTGCATCACCTGGCCGCTCTCCCTGCTCTCCCCGCCCCACCAACCAACTCAAAAGCCCAGCTGGCCAAACGGTATTTGGGACGCTATTGCTGACCTGTTTGGATTGTGGTTCCTGTTGCTTTTCTTGCCATACCTCGCGGAAACCACTCTGCGGGTCCCGCAGCGCCGTGGGTATTTCTCCTGGACCTGGGCTGACAGCTGTGGGTGTGTGACTGTGTGCAGGGCTGCGAGCGTCGGGACCAGGACTCGATCTCCCAGGAGTCCTGGTAAACCCGAGCCTGCATCACCTGGCCGCTCTCCCTGCTCGCCCTGCCCCACCAACAAACTAATTGCCTATATTTGAAATCAACACTTCCCGCGGCGCGGGAGCGTGCGGGAGCGTCCCGGGAGAAGCCCGGGACAAGGGCGGGACCGTCTGTGGCCGTCAGGGGCTGCAGGAGGCTGGGCTGGGCCTACTCTCTGACATTGCGTTACTGCCATAGTGTGTTCTACGCCCTGAGAAATTTTGTTTTGTTTACATTGTTTTTCCCCTTTTTAAGTATACTGCCTGTTAAGTATGCCTTCCCCCTTAATTACACCGGACCAAAGCTCCCCCCAGCCCAAGGCGGGGCAAACAATTCTGGGTCCCCTAGATAAATACTTTAGACGGGCAACTCAAGACATTGATAAAGAGATTGCTTTGGCGGAGCGACGAGCCGAGCGCAGGCTATCTATAGAACTCCTTCAAATTCCCTTGGAGAAACAGCCATCTTTGGGCTTCCCGGCATTGGTCCCTCCCTTATCATCTTTAATCCTGCCAGCGGTACTAGAAACACCCTATGCTTTTCCTCAGTCACCTGGCCCAATGATTAACTTCTCTGCGGGTGATGAAGGGACCATTCTGGTTCCTACCTCACCTACTATATTAACTGACCTACCCACTAGTGAGGCAAATACTGCCCAATTGAGTGTGCCACTCCACGTGGCTACTAACAAACCGTGCACCAAAAGAAAAAGATGTATTGCCCCGAAGAAGTGTTATCCTCCTAAACATCCCAAAAAAATTAGGAAAATTGGAATAGGCTTGTGTACTCCTTGCGAGTCTAATGGGATTGGCTCCGATGGGGTCAAGATTATTAAGGACGGAGCCACCTCGGCTAGCTCTGTGTTCAATCCTAGTGACCCTTCAGTGATGGGATCGGCCGAGACTCCACCCCTGTTTCACCCCTGCTCCTACAGTTGGAGAGGTTGATCAGGTCTCTCCCGACTCCAATCGAAGAACAAGTAAAAAGACTAGCCGATCGATTAGACCACTTCGAGCAGGCTACCCTAGATAATTTCTTTTCTACCAAATCCCTAATCAAGTCCCATCTTACGATGGGGGATAGTAATAACCTTCCGAAATCAAATGGGCTGGCAAACAGTGCATCTGCCACTGAGCCTCTCCCCCCTGTAGCCACCATTACAAATAGGCCCAGGTTGACGGGACAAATCCCTAAGGCTAACTTACATCCACCGGACCACCGAAGTACCAATACCTCTCAACCCAAAAAGCGCCCAGATATTGTAGCCACGGGTACCAACGATGGTTCCAAAACTGGTAATCCTGTATTGAACAATTCTCAAGCCCCGCCAAGCATTCCAACATCCTGCCCTGTTGTTCCTGCCCTTAGTTTGCCTGATACACTCCCTACGAGGGCGCCTCGTAGGACACCGCCTATGAATCTCCCTCCAGATTCCTATCCTTTTGTTGCTATCCTCACCATGGTACCCCCTTTGCAGGATGGGCAAAGAGAATCCTTCCAGATGCTGAAAAACAAGGCAATGCACTGGTTAAGGATCAATAGACCATTGCCCAGGGAAGTGGACGGGTTGATCGTTGGAGTAAGAAGGACAGATTGGATAGGTTGTACTCCCAAGTGCCTGGAGGGGGACTGTATAGTCGTTCATTTCCAGAATACCAGGGTGGTACGCTTGATTACGAGGCAAAATTGGGGTACAAGTAGTGCTGGAATCGGTGTTGTCGATCTCACATTTTTCTACCCAAGACCAATAGGCATTCAATTTGGTATAGTCCCTGAAGTAGGTTGTTACAATAATCTCCTCTCTCCAGGATTTGTTCCTTTCACTGCACCCTTCCAACGGGGAAACCTTTGTAATGTACCAACGTATAATCGTTTTGAAGTGATGGCAGATCCGGGGTGGACTCATTGTCCAAAGGGAAAAAATCTCTAGGGCTCGGGGTATGATGAATTTAATTCTGATTATACCACGAACAACTGGGAAAATATGAATTGTTGGGATATGTGTGGGGAGTTTGTATCAGCTCTTATGACAATCGAAAATGTGGAATCAAATGATATTAGTACTAGTTGTGAAACTGTGAATCTGGTGGCAATGTGTGGGGAGTCTGTTCCAATTCCCGGGGTATCTGATAATGATGATCTAATAATAACTAACACTGATGGTATTCGGGAGGTTGTGCATAATAATGAGGGTAAAAATCGAGATAGGGAGGGGCATGAAGGAATTCTAAGAAGCCAGTCAGGGGTGCCCTCTGTAGAAGTAGTTCTTATAGATGGTTCCTGTTCAGGAAAGATGGTTTCATGGAACATCGCGGGGTTGAGTAATAAGCTGGCATCCCAAAATTGGATAGACTTCATCAATGACTTTGATGTTTGTCTATTCCAAGAGACATGGGCCTGCGAACCTATATTTCTTCCCGGCTACTTAAACTTTGCAATCCCAGCTACTAGAGGCGGCAGGGGCCGACCGATGGGAGGCCTTACAATTTGGATACGGCAATGCCTACAAAGCAACAATCAAAGTGGTGGATCTGGGTTGCAAGGACATCCAAATGATAAGAATGGCATCAGAACACTGGGGAAGGATAGATATCTATAAAATCTACGCCAGGGGCAGTATCATAGGAAATTCACCTATTATAGAGGCTTTGTCCACTTCCCTGGAAATGCAGTCCTTGGGGAATAAAGTTGTAGTAGCTGGTGACCTAAACAGGACTTTCGAACCATTGGATAGCTCCGATGATCCCTTGGGGCAAGAGGAAGACATGCAATGGGGCGTTCCAATTTTAAATTTGGCCCCGGTCAGGCGGTGGACGAAAGATATATTACAACTGAATACCATTTGCCTGGAGCAAGGACTAAGAGCCCTAAATGGGAGAACGAAGAGCGATAGAGAAGGTGCCTGTACATTCGATAATGGTCGCAACAAAAGCAGGATAGACTATGTCCTTTGTAGCCTAAACTTGTGGCAGTTGGTATGCGACATGGAAATCAAGGGCAGATTGGAGAGTGATCACAATCCTCTCTGTGTGACCCATAATTGGTGGTTGGTCACACCAGGGAATCCTCAATCGATTGATGGTCCGCTGCCTACTATGGCCAACAACATGCGCAGACTTAACTGGCCGAGTGTATTGGCTAATGCAGAATCTATGGCATTCATAAGTTCTAAGGTGGATATTGCAATCACCGCTATGGAGGACGCAAACCCAGTAATTCCAGGGTCCAGGGAAATAACTGACATACACGACAAGCTCTTTCCCCTTTTAAAACCGCACTTCTTGAGACCCCGTAAGACAAATAGTAAACTATTACCAAAACCGGCTAGGTGGTTTAACCAACAGTGCAGGGAAGCTAGGCTAAGTTTGGGCAGAGCAATTAGGGACAGTGACAGGGCAGCGATTAGCGGCGCCAGGAAGCACTACAAGGCTAACATATCCCTAGCAAAAAAAAACATGGGACGAAAAGCATTGGGCTGAAATAAAAGAGGCATCGGGGGCTAAGGATTCCAGATTATTCTGGAATATTGTGAAGTGGGGTAGAGGTGGAATCCCAGACAAACCGGACAATAATGTTGCTGAGGGTGCCTGGGTGGATTATTTCAAACCCCAATATGCTGAGACTGCAGAGTTTAACAATGTGGAAGCAATTCCAGCTGTATTCCCTATTGGGAATTTATTCACCCTTAAAGAAACCGAAGTCGCAATATGCACTGCTCCCGGGGGAAGGGCCCCGGGTTTAAATGGTGTACCCTCTGATGTTTTTGCAAACGACAAGGTGAGGTGGGCCAGATATGTATTCCTTCTGGGAAACGCTATTGCGAAGGGAACAGCTGTCCCCGAACTATGGAGGGGAGCGACCATCATACCTAAATATAAAAAGAGGGATTGGTCTCTCCCGGGTAATTACAGGCCGATAAGCTTGATCGCCACTGTCCAAAAAGTGGTAGGGAGGATGGTGGTCAATAAACTAATGAATTGGGTTGAAGAGAACAATGCCCTGTCCCCTTATCAGGCTGGTTTTCGGCGGGCTACGAGTACAGTCGACCAGGTGTTTCGCTTTGCTCTGCTGCAGTGGGGGACGGTGGCGCTTGGCGAAGGCAGCCTGTATGTTGCTTTTGTTGACCTGCGGGCTGCCTTCGACCTGGTCCCAAGGAGAAAGCTCTGGGCAGTTTTGCGCGAAATAGGTCTTCCGGCAGAACTACTCACCTTGATAATGAGGCTGCATGAATCCAATTTCGCCCAGGTCCAATGGGGTATGAATGGCGAATCCTCCGCTGACTTCCCGGTTGAGCGTGGAGTGCGACAGGGGTGCGCAATGGCTCCCCTGCTCTTTTCCCTATTTATAAATGGGATAGTGGCCCGGATGCTGGACGCCAGTGTAGATGCGCCTTCGTTGGCGGGCCTCAGGGTTCCGATCCTGATGTTCGCCGACGATACGTTAATCCTGTCCAAAACTCCGGCTGGCCTACAGCGAGCTCTAAATATTTTCGATCTTTTCTGCAGGGAGCATGGCCTGAAAGTCAACGTGGGTAAGACCAATCTGATGGCCTTTTCATCAAAACGTAGACCCCGACAAAAAATATTCCTGAATGACTGTCAGCTTGAGGAGGTTACTGTATTTACCTATCTTGGGATACAGATAGCAAATGACTCGAGATGGTCCCAGCATAGAGAAAGGGCGGTTTTGAGGCACCAACAGATTTCGGGGGCACTTCGGGTGGAACACAAAAAGTCGAAGTCCAAGCCAATAAAACCTGTCTTGGCTGTATATGACGCCAAGGCTCTTGGGTCTGCCCTCTATGGGGCAGAGCTGTGGGGATTTGGGAAGCTCCTCCCTCTGCAGATATCAGAGAATAGTTTTTTAGGGGAATTACAGGACTCCCGCTGAGTACACCATTAATCCCACTTGGTCTTGATCTAGGGAGAAGATCAGTTAGTGACCAAGCGAGGTTGCGCCCGATCCTTTACTGGAGACGCCTTTGGACTACCCCGGAGATCCGGCATTATGCAGAGGGGTTTCTGGCCATAATTAAAGCTGATATTTTCCATAAGATAGTCTGGCTAAAATAATCTCAGGACTGCCCTAGGCGAGCTTGGTCTCTCAAATCTATGGGACAATCCATCTGAGGAACCCTTTCCAAGCAAAAATACGATCAAGGGCCTATACTGGGATTGGGTAGCCGGAAGACTCTGGAATAAAACGAGACCTGACTCCATGACAGGGCGCTTTTTTGAATGTAAACTGTATCCTGCCTTGGAACCATATTGGGACAGCATTACGAACCCAGGGGACAGGAAGCTTCTCTTCCAGTTAAGATCAGGTGGCCTCCCCCTGAGATCATTGACTGGTCGGTGGAGGAGTTCCACCACCTCTTGCTGCCCAGTCTTTGGTGCAGCAGACGAAAGTATAGGCCACTTTCTGTTTGTGTGCAAAGCTTACGCCGCCCCGAGAAAAGTCTGGCTAGCCCCTGTCTGTAGAAACCTAGGGACATCTAGGGGTGTTGAGGCACTACGAATACTCTGTACCTCCACCGATATGCCTGCTGTCTTGGCAACAACAAAGTACCTGGGGTGGGCATGGTCCATCAGACGGAGGGCAATCCTTACAAAAGCAAATTGATTGGGGTACTGTCTGTGGTTTCTGTGTAAATTATGCATCAAAGTTTTTCATTGTATATGTTTGCACAATTGTTTTAAAAATTTTGTATAACTAGGATATAATCTTTTAAATGATGTATTTTAAATGTATGTTTATGCTTTTATGAGTATTACTCTCGAATAAAGCTTTGATGATGATGATGATGATGATGCAAAAGATCTGGGTTTAATCCATCACCGTTCTTTAGCCCACTCTGCCACCCCAGTTCAGACATGGCCATATGCAAATCAGTCTGACCCTGTGCCTCATGGGAACAGTCCAGCCCGAACTGCCAAGTCATGCCTTCCATGGACCGGAAACAAGCTTCCTAGGACCGGTTTCTGGCATTCTAGCCGTCTTCAGCCAGGCTTGCTTGAATCCAGTGGCAAAGTGAGCAAGGGACTCACGTTTGAGCATACCCTGCCAACTTATGGCGAACAAAGCGGTACAAAAGGGGGTGGTGATGGACGGAGCATCTGAACCAATCAAACACTCACACCCAGTCAAAAGATCTGGGTTTAATTCATCACCATTCTTTAGCCCACTCTGCCACCCCAGTTCAGACATGGCCATATGCAAATCAGTCTGACACTGTGCCTCATGGGAACAGTCCAGCCCGAACTGCCAAGCCATGCCTTCCCTGGACCGGAAGCAAGCTTCCAAGAACCGGTTTCTGGCATTCCAGCCATCTTCAGCCAGGCGTGCTTGAATCCAGTGGCAAAGTGAGCAAGGGACTCACGTCTGAGCATACCCTGGCAACTTATGGCGAACAAAGCGGTACAAAAGGGGGTGGTGATGGACGGAGCATCTGAGCCAATCAAACACTCACACCCAGTCAAAAGAGCTGGGTTTAATCCATCACCGTTCTTTAGCCCACTCTGCCACCCCAGTTCAGAAATGGCCATATGCAAATCAGTCTGACCCTGTGCCTCATGGGAACAGTCCAGCCGGAACTGCCAAGCCATGCCTTCCCTGGACCGGAAACAAGCTTCCTAGGACCAGTTTCTGGCATTCCAGCTGTCTTCAGCCAGGCTTGCTTGAATCCAGTGGCAAAGTGAGCAAGGGGCTCACGTCTGAGCATACCCTGCCAACTTATGGCAAACAAAGCGGTACAAAAGGGGGTGGTGATGGATCGAAAGATGTGGGAGCATGCACATATAGTAGACTGGACTAATTTTTCATATACTCAACCGCCACACAGAGAGTAGTAGATGCATATTATCTTGCCCGATATATCTCAGAACACTCACCGCTATTAATTATATATTCTCTGGAACGGCAGACGTGGAAAGTACTATTATGGAGACTTAACACTGATGCTCTATCTGATCAGGTCTTTCGGGGAACACTGTTAGATGGCCTGACACAATATTTTGAACAGAATTGGGATAGGGCGGACAGCAGGGCGACGGAGTGGGATGCCATGAAGGTGGTGCGCCGAGGGGTGTGTATGGCAACCACTGTCGGTATACACCATATGTTGGGGGAATATCTAACAAGACAATAGGCAGTGCTAAGGCTCTGGAAAGGGCACTGTCCACCAATCCAGGAGTCAATGACAAAATGTTTGTGAGTTATGTGACCAACAGGAAAAAACATGTCTGACATACTGGACGAAGACAATGGTATATGGAAAGCGATAAGGCGGGGCGCTTACTTGTGTGCCTTATTAGGTCTGAGACTTCGTTACAGCCTATCTTGGCAGGCAGAGATCAGCAGGGGCATACTGTATACACTCAGCAGGCGATCAAGAAGTCTTTGTGGCCCATCTGTGTGATGTGTATTCCACGCTGCTGAGCAGTGTGGCGGTCCCCTCACTACCGGAATACCTGACAAAGTTGTTGCTGATGTGACTCTCCTTCGAGGAACAAGAAATACCAGACAGGAATTGCTTGGTGTGGTGGTCTTATTGAAAACCCATAAGTCACCAGGGGAGACAAACTATTGGAAAAATGTTATAAACTTTTTTCCAAGACCTTTGATTGATAAGGTACTACTGGTGTATGCTGAAGCACTGGAGAGAGGCTTCTCCTGGACTCCATGAGAGCGGCTCTTATAGTCTTAACATCGAAACCTGGGAAAGACCCCTTGGAGTCCATGTTGAATGTTGATTAGTAAATCATTAGTCATATATTGGCGGCAAGACTACTTCCACATCTTCCTCGCCTGATCCATACAGAATAATCTGTTTTTATCCCGCATCGGAACACACTGCGAAACCTGGCCGTTTGATGCATGTTCTACACGTGTCCGTATTAGCTGACAATCAGTAGGCACTTGCCTTCATAGACATAAAACAAGCTTTTGACTCAGTGCACTGGGTTAATGCTTGGCAGGTCTTAGCCACGATGGGACTGGGTTCAAATTATATCAGGGGGGTTAACTGCTCTATAGAAGCCCGCCAGCGGGAGTGCGAACTGAATGGTACTTCTCTGCTGAGATCTTATTACAAAGGGACACACAACAGTGGTGCCTGCTGTCCCCCCTTAATCTTTGCTCTCGCGATGGAGCCTCTGGCTTGAAGTCTTCGACAGACCCGTATACAGGTTAGCCATACAATGCATGTACTATCACTATATGCGGATGATGCCTTGATCTACTTGCGCAAGCCTGATATAACTGTACCGATTCTGCTTAACGTCATGCGCGAATTCTGGGAATTCTCGGGCTTCGAATTAAGAGTGCTAAGTTGGTCCGCTTCCCTCTGGGGCAGAAGAAGGGATTGCTGCTGGAACAGCTGTTATAGTAAGGACTGCCATGGAAAGTAGACAACGTCAAATACCTTGGTATATATATCGCACACAGTGAGCAGCAGATATACGACTTAAACTTGGGATGTGTGATATGTAATCTGTGGCCCTCAATTGCATCCTGGAATACGCGGAAAGCATCTCTGGTTGGGAAAATAACTCTCATTAGGATGGTGGTACTGGCTAGATGTTTGTATGTCTTGCAGAGAGCCATATACGAGATCCCCGGAGGGTATTTTGAGGACTAGACTGTCTGTCTCCTTTGGACCTGCAAAAGATGCAGAATAGGACTTAATACCCTTAAAAGGGAATGGGAGAAGGGCAGGATGGAAGTCACAGGCTTGGAATTATACTATCTTGCAGCACACCTCCAACATGCAATACACTGGCTAGAGGTGGAAACCTATATTGAGAGATCACTACTAGGGGCCACACATGACGGACATCAACTTGGATCACTGTTAATGAGAAGGGACATATCGGACACCTTTCCACACCTGATCCCCCTATTAGGTTGTCTATGGGAGAGAGCGATGGAACGGATAATGGGACAGGCGCCATATGCTCCAGACTTAGATTTGTGGATATTGGACCCATTCGAGCAAATAGCTTGCACAATGGCAGTCGACAAATGGCAGGCAGGGAGTTGTGTAATGGTGCCAGATCTATACCCGGCAGGCCGCTTCATCCCCATGCAAGATGCGATTGAGACATTCGATCTGAGTAGAGGTTAGTTTCTCCAATATGCCAAAATAGCAGCCATGGCACGTCAGTTATGGCCATCATTCCCTGAGGCCCCTGAGTCCAGGCAGACATTGGTGACTATTATCCATGGCGGGTGGACGTAGGTGCATAACACACATCCATTGGGCTGCACGCAAATAGACAATCAGACCTGCTGCGATTAGAAGAAACTTGGCAATGCGCCAGCGACACACCTATTACACCCAAAGACTGGCTTAAAATACAGGTGGAAGTGTGCAAAGTGTCGATCAGTGCTAGGTTGGAACTGATTCAATACAACATAGTACACATGGCCTATCTCTCCCCCAAGAGGCTGCATGCTATATACCCCAACAGAGATCAGAACTGAGTCAGGTGCGGTGCTCCTTTGGCAGATTTCCTTCATGTAGCATGGCACTGCTCAATTATTACGGCCTACTCGCTGAGATATTACGCCAAATCCAGCATGTGAAGAGCTGGGATGTGCCACACACGATTAAACAAACAGGGCCTGCTCCCTGACAACCCAAAGAAAAAACTTAAGCAGAAGATTCACAATCCTGGGACTCATAGTGGCTACGAGACGCATTGCGATTAGCTGGCTGAGCACTAGACCCCCTCCCAAAAGGACTGGAAAAATAAACTGCTAGAATGGCCTGGGGGGGGGAGGAGAGGCGCATATGAGGAAAACCTGTCGAGATGTGAGGGTGGCCGATGGTCTGCTTTCTTGGGGCGCTGTGACACAAGCGCTGCTGGAACCTCCTGAGGGCGATTAACCTGAACTAGCTGCTGAGGAGCCTGATTGCTTGAGTGAGAAGGGTAGATGGACACCAATAAATAAGTGGCAATATGTGTCATATTAAAGAGTAATAGACCCATGGTTGTAACTGCAAAAATATTTTTATATTAGGACCATTAGATGTTTGGAAGTTTGGAGGGTGGGGAGGAGTGGGGAATGGAGTTCTTAGGTGTGTAATTAGTATACAATGTTATTTCTGTCATTGATAATTGTAGTACAATTATACCTATTTGATGTACAAAAGTGTGGTAACTCGCTATAGAAATGTGAGTAGAATTCGATGCCCAGTGTTTCAAAAGGTTTTTTTGTATTGAGACAAAGTGTTGCACTAAGATGCACATTATCCGGTTACTTCGGAGGTCTACTGTAATTTTGAGTCTGTACATTAAAAAGTGTCCTACACAGTCGCAGTCAGTACAGATAAGAGCGGTGGGGCAGGGTGGGGTAGGGGGGAAGTTGACACATGACTGGATAGGGAAAATAAAATAAATAAAACCCCTTGGTGATGCGGCAAGCGCAAGGTAAGTGGTTTTATTTATTTATTTATTTTATTTTCTCTATTCTGTAGTCTGTCGACTTTCCCCCACCCTGCCCCACCGCTCTTGCATGTACCGGTCACGCCTGGTCCTACAGCGAAAAAACAAAAACAATAAGGGCTCGATTCACAGAACTAACTTAAGACAAAATCCTAAACTTACTACCATTTTGGTATTCACACAAGGCACTTACTCATTGTGGTATTCACAGAAGGCACTTACTCATTTTGGTATGCACAGAAGTTAGGAGTCCTAACTTTAGGACTTCTAAATGCCTTCTTTAAATACCTAAAGTCTCAAAATTGGGATTTTTCTCAGTTTAGTAGTAGCAAAATTAGGACTTCTAACTTTAGGACTCCTTAATGCCTTCTGTGAATACCGAAAGTCTCAAAATTGGGATTTTTCTTAGTTTAGTAGTAGTAAAGGTAGGACTCCTAACTTTAGGATTCCTAAATGCCTTCTGGGAATACCGAAAGTCTTAAAATTAGGATTTTTCTAACTTTACTACTACTAAACTGAGAAAAATCCCAACTTTAAGACTTTCGGTATTCACAGAAGGCATTTAGGAGTCCTAAAGTTAGGAGTCCTAACTTTACTACTACTAAACTGAGAAAAATCCTAACTTTAAGACTTTCGGTTTTCACAGAAGGCATTGGGGAGTCCTAAAGTTAGGACTCCTAACTTCTGTGAATACCGAAATGAGTAAGTGCCTTCTGTGAATACCAAAATGAGTAAGTGCCATCTGTGAATACCAAAATGGTAGTAAGTTTAGGATTTTGTCTTAAGTTAGTTCTGTGAATCGGGCCCAAAGGTTTTTATTTTCTCTACATTGCATATATATAACATAGAGAATTTAATGTGAAGGATCAGTACATTTTTTAGATATAAAAAAGTCCCTCACGCGCTGCAACAAGCACTGTTTAGGAAATCGGATGATACACCAGCAAATAGTATAAGTTAGAAGGAATATTCTAGTGGGTGGAACAAAAGCCCAATGTATGTATAGTACTATTATATGTTAACAATCGGTTAAGCAAATATCTGCTCTCTCAAGTCAGACCTGAAAAGCAAATAATTGTGGAAAGAAAGAATGATAACAAATGAGGCCAACTGATGGTGTGATAAAACTCAGTCGCGTTTATATCCTAACAGTGTTTGAGCAGATGCACCAAGTGCACTCAGAGAACACCACCTCTATTTGTTGCTGAGTTGCATCCTCCTTCCCTTCTCCTCATTTCCTTTCCAAGCCTTCCAGAGCAGTCGCTATTACCGCCAAGAATTACACTTCCTTCCAGATGGCAGAAAGCGCTGCAGCGGTGCACAGCGGTAATTAACAGGCGCTGTAAGTGGAGCTTCACTAAAGAGGAAGAGCAGAGTGAGCAGGCTTGTGCACATCCCAGGGAGCTGCTGCTTGTCACTGATGTGCCCTTAGAATGCAGAAACGACTCTGGGTGTCAGACTAAGAAAACACTTATTTTATATCAGTGCCTTATATATATGTGGTCTGATCGACTAGAAGTATCCCTGCACAGCACGAAAGTAAGATTGTCAGATGAATCCCTGTACTCGCTCCAGTCCGCTTTTCATTAACAATTTCATGCCTTTTGGGAGTTGCAGTCCTGCAACCATTCTAACTGGACTAACACATGAAAACACTGATCTGTAAAAAGGAAGCCCAGGAATGGAACATAGTGTCCCTGATGGAATGAGTCAGCTTGTAACCTTAATGAAAGAGACCAGAAGTTAACCGAATAGACTTTTCAAGCAATGCACCCTTCTAGGTGAATCTACACCCACAGCTTTGGTTTCAGTGGCCATAAAAGGTGATGGAGATCTGGTACTGGTCCATGGTCCTGTCATTGCATTGTCTGTCCATGGACACTGACCTCAGACCCCAAGCTCCCAACACTGCACAGCCATGCCAGAGCTTTAGATGGGACAAGAAAGGAGGAGGGGTGCTACAGAATCACAGAAGAGTGTTAATGGGCCCGGTCTAATATGATTTGGACATGATCTATGAAGTCACTAAGGGAAGTGTGCCCTGTCTAACTAAGGCAGTAGCCCGACAGACGCGGACGAGTGTCATGTACCTTTGTTTGAATAATTTATAATTAAATACAACTTTGCTAGATACACATGGTATGGCTGAAATGAGCACAACAGTGCTTTAATTGATATCTACATTACACCCTTACCCAGGATCGTTAACAATAATACATTTGGAAAGGTTTTTGCAGAGTATTTGGTTCTTGACACGTAAACACATCCAGGCAGACAGGCAGGACAGACGGCACCCCCTGCCACTGGTCCGGCCTTTGCACTAGGCCAGGTTTGTATCACCATCCCTAACCGGCCTTCTCCTCAGGTGTCGCTGCCTCCAGCAAAGTCCTTGAGGTTTTCTCTTTAATGAGGTTCCTCCCCACTGACACAAAAGTGTTGATCCTACTTGATCTTTCCATTGACATGTATTGGGCGGAGCAATCATTTTGAGGGCGGTGGTAGGAATAATTTCCTCTGTATTTTTTTTATGAAAATGAGTGTAAACTTCATGTGAGAATCAGCATTTTACACTCAGTTTTCATCAATTTTTAAATTGAGAGTCACTTTAAAAATGAGTGTAAGTATGCTGCTGACCCGACCCTCCTTCGGGGCCCAACCCAATCTTTCACTTGTGCTTTTTAGATCTGGCCTACATCCACCTTTAAACACCTATTGGGTGCCAAGAAGCAAATCACTTTGCATTAATTGCTACATACATGGTTAGCAGTATAATTACCCTCCAGACCTACAAAACAATAAATATAATGTACATTAAAGTAATATTATTGTTTGCAAGGTTGAATGCAGCACATCTTTTGTCAATTTCTGGTTTCTTTCGTTGTTCTCTATGACCATTTTAGTACATGTTTAAAATCGATTGCCTTTCCAGAGAGTTTGAGACAATATAACTTTGTCATTTCTCTGATCAGCTTCCTTAGTTGGCTTGAGAATTTGGGCAGGGTGTATTGTGGTAGGGGGGGCCCTGCCGGGACATTTACCTATGGATGAATATATGTATGTGTGTGGTATTTCTACGATGTGAAAATAGCTTAAAGGCAGTGAAGATCTGTAGAGGGTCAAAGACAAGCATAAAGTCAGTCAGTCAGTCAATCCACTTTATTCGATTACTTAAAATCATAAAAATGTACAAAAACAGAACATAGACATGGAAAATATTACAAATCTTTAGACATAACATTTAAAATACATAGGCGATGTTTCATTTCATTATAAAACCTTTCACCCATTCAGATCCCTTGAACTAAAATTAGCAGTAGGTCACAAGCAGTAACTTAAGATGAGCTCATCCTGAAATTTCTCTTATTCTTGATCCTCACTGCTGCTAACAAAAAAGATGCAATATTGAAAACTTCATCAGGGTTACACAAAGACTGTAGAAAAACTAGCGCTGGTCTAACCTGGGTGAAACCCCTTCCTCTCAATATGGATAACAAATATCTTGTATAGCATACAGTCAGTGAATGATAGTAGCTAGTTTATGGGCCAATAATACATTTAGATGCAGTGTTCTTTAAAGAGATATGTCTTCAACTCTTTCCTAAATTGGAGCAGTGCTGGGGCTGTCCTGATATATCATCGATCAAAAGGGGAGGCAGAAGCATAAGAGGGGTTCAATCGGCTCCCAGAGAACATGCTTTTATAATCAAAAGGAATGAACCACATCGGTCTCAATGCCAGAGTCTCAGAGGTGTTATTTCTAAAACCCTCAAACAATAATTACCACGAGCGGTGTATATAATCTCAACTGGGGTGACTTAGTGGGTGGCGTCATCATGGGATTCCGTCCCTGGGTACTCGCTTCTCCAGGTGATTAATTCCCCCATCAGAAGGCAGAGTGTGTGGAAAGATATTGGTGGAATCTGTGCAACCATAAAATTACCTTCTATACCAGAAAAGAGATTCTTTAATATCAAAGTAGGGGTAGGGAAGATTAAAAAAGGGTGTGATGTTATTTGGATGCATTACTAATCCTTAGCAACAAACAGAAATTGTCAACATGTTTTGACCATATGTGCCTGTATGGGTCTGTGGCTTTCTTTAGGACCTATATTAATCAGATCCCTTTTTGTGTAGTTGTCAAGTGTCGTTAAGGTTAGGTAAATATATTAACTTACGGGTCTTTGTTATTATAGTATAACTGGTCGTTGGTGCAGGCTTGATTGTTGCCTACAGCTTTTGGAAGGAAAACTACTGCCTCATAAGTGGCGGGTGAGGGCAAAGATTCTCGTCATCACCTATTAGTGTTGTGAGAGTCTCTGACTGGTGCACCTACAGTGTCCTCCCATCCTCAATGTGGTCCTGATATATACTGGAATGTTGTTCCATATCCCAGGGGCATAGATAACAAAGGTTTGCTGCCCTGTTTTTTTCTTTGTTGCACTTCTTAGTCTGTAGTCTGGTGGTGTCCTGGCTGAGGTGTGTTGATGACCGCCAGAGACGATGAGCTTGTCTGCAAGAAAAGTCCAGGTGCTGGTCATGATGGCTTTGTGTAGAACACAGCTGGTTTTGAAAATAGTGATGCCAGCAAGGGAAGCCAGTGTAGTTCCATCTGTAAGGGAGTGATTAAATCATATTTCTTCAGGTCCTGGATGAGACGTGCTGCTGCATGTAGAATGCCCTTAAGGGGTGCCACTGTGTAGTCTGGTAAGCCATGGAGCAGAGTGTAACCACCATCTAAATACAGCAGTATCTAAACTTAAACTGAAGTTCCAAAGTTGCATTCTGGAAGAAACAGTTTCACTTTCTTTAGAAGACAAAGCTGGTACCAGGGCGCCTTTGTTTTTTTTAGGCATGTTTTCCTTGAGGAAGGGGTTGGTGTCCAGGGTGCATCCAGGTAACTTGGAATTCAGTGAAAGTTGGGGTTTGGCGTTGTCTAGGTTCATGTCATTGAGCCAGGTTTGCACTGTTTCTTGTTTATTATTTTTGGCTAAGAACGGGAATTCTGTCTTGGTTGGGTTGAGCTTCAGGTAAGTGCTTAACAATTATGATTCGCAGGCAGTGTTTGAGACGTTTGACCTCTGGAGCAGAGGAGACATTCAAGCAGAGTTGTGTATCGTTGGGATATTGGTGAATGCTGACGCTGTTTTCTGTGACTAGAGCACTAAAAAGCTCCATGTAGAAGTTGAAGGTAACAGGGGACAGTATGAAACCTGGGGACTCTGCAAGTCATGGAAATCTTTTAGGACCTGGAGACACACCCATAGAGCGCTACTGGTTGTCATTCAGTAAAGCGAGTACAAAAAGAGCTGGAATGCTTTAAACTTTTGTAACTTCCTTGTGCAAAACATCTGGGCAGTTAACTACCGGGCAGGCGAGAAGTGAAAAATCTACCAGTGCTAGATGCCTTAGTAGGGGGGACCCGTCCCCTGCAACGCTTTCAAGCCTGTCAGGGCAAGCCTAAAGACCCCATCTCCATTTTAAAGGGGACGTCGAGTGAAAATTATTAAACGTCCTCTTCCTCAATGCTATTTTATCAACTATCACTAACAATAATAGTTCCGGAGACCCTTTCTTTGATGATGACTGATTGTGTGGTAAACGCTATTGCAACGCCATTCACGAGTCAGCCCAATAATAAGGCCTGCTTTGGAACACCTGGCCCCTCATACCCTCTGCCCACGCGCGTCAGGCCTGCTCCAGTGCGTCTCGAGACCCTGTGCTACACCCTTGCATAGTTCAAGGGCATCCATAACAACCTGGTCTCAGCTCGGCCGGTTCCCACCATCACTCGCCTGCCTCGTGCACCCTTTTTATATCCATTATTTCACGTGGATCGTTCTCAACTGGGAAATCATGCAAATGAGGATCTTAGCTATTCATTTGTTTTAATGCGCACGTTCTGGGAACAAATGACCTGAGGCCCTCTATGAATCTTTGGCTGCGCAAACGGAGGGGCTTTTTATTATTTTTTTTTCCTCTGGCCTCGACGCATTGGCCACTCCGACAGAGGAAAGCGCGGCGGTGCCACTGCCCGGCATTTCCATGCAAATTGGCTCCCGTGCAGACGATATGCGGTCGACGCACTCCGTCAACTAATCACTATGAAATTAGTTTCACTATATTTAAATGCCGGCACTTAATGCACTATATCCATATGCATGAAATTGCCTTGGCTAATGCGCGACATAAAATAGCAAACTTACAACGGGGAGCTAAATTGCCAGCAGTTACGTGGCCGCCCGTAAAGCTGTCTTCCGCCGTCTGCGCGCGTTATTGAGCACGCGCGCACCCCAGAGGCACCCGCGGCGGGGCGGCTATCCACAGATAATTTAACCGGAATCTTGAATATTAATGTACGCTCCCGACACCCCACGTACTCTAGCTGCAGTGCCAAAAGTCCCCAAATCTTGGGTGTCACCTTCCAACAGTCCTGGTTTTCTATCCGACTGCTAGCTCTGTCTGTGATGGGACTTCAAGGCCCTGCTGTACAATGGCAAAAACAAACTTTCATGTTGCAGAAAATAAAGTTTTTGGAAAAATGAATTAGTGCGCTTAAAACGTAAAGCAACATAGACATTAGTCTGCAGCAACGGCTTCTTGCTTTCACATTAGGTACCACAAATCATTATTAAAGTAGACTTAGAGCAAGTTAATCTATACTAACCACACAATTATGCTGATTGATGGAGAGTCCAGGACAAAATAAGGGTGCCCAGTTCATTGGTATAAGGCTCTTTACGAGTGTGAGTAAAATCATGGACCTGTGGTAAATAAATAAATAATACCCTATTTTTGAATATATAAATGAATAACAGATAGCTCAATAAAATAAGAGTCAAAATTCGAGGTAGTAGGAGTTTTGCAGGTTTATTACAGCATAAAGGACAGGAACAGGACAACCTGCATAGGAATAGGATGGCAGGGCCCAGCAGCGCTGCTGGGGACAGGATCGGGACAAGGGCAGGAAGGGAAGGGAATAACTTGTAATAACAATACATGAGCATATATACATAACGCAAACACATAGCATTACATTGCAATAGGCGTAGCAGTGGGTGGAGCAGAAGACATGACGCGTAGCAGTCGCGAAAGATAAGGGGGAAAAGAGGTGTAACAGGGCGTATACATAGACATGTGATGCAAACGTAACAGAATATGTCATGAATGGGGCGGAAACCATGGAGGGGGCTACCTGAGGAGCCGGGACCTCTAACCTGATGGTGCGCGCAAACTTGCAATGACGTGTTACTGGGAGAAGCTGGGGGCTATGAACTCTGTGCTAGGAGCAGAGACTGAAGTCTGGAGAGTCAGGGCGACATGTACCTAAGCAGTATCTAGTATCTGATGTTTAGAGAACATGTTGATATAAACTAGAAGTCAGGAGGGGAAAGGCTAACTTGATTCTAAGACTGGACCATGCATTATTCTACATGTAGTGCGTGATGAAGAATACTAAATGACCATTAAATACAGTATTTCTCTTACATGGAGCCGAGAAGGCTAGACAATGACGGAAACTATTGATGCAGTTCAGTAGAGTAGGAATGTAGAGAAGGAGGACTGAACTGATAACTGGAATCATAACATACTTTTGGCAGACTCAGAGGCAGAGCCAGCTGAACCGGGCACTGCGAGGCAGGAAGTAAGTGAAGGGTCGAGGATACAGGTGGGGGCTGGATCGTTCCTCAGCGAGGCTTCAGGAGACAGGAACTGAATCTGGTGTCCGGGCCCTCTTTGAGGCCTAGAGACGGGGATTTTACAATGAAATAACGTGCACACTGGGAAACGTGGCAACGTAGCTTTACATAGGCCTGATATTCGTAGTATTCACGAGGACTGGAAACTAGCATACTAGAAGTGGACACAACTATAATTGCGTCAGGAATCGAACATGGGGAGTACATATGCATATTTAATCATGCACACATAACATATGATGGATGACACGTAGGGACACAGAACATGGCAAAATTTACTTTTCCACATTCCCTCCTTGTCACTACGTTTCCATCAGGAAACATCAATATTCATGATACCATCTATCATTTCATACAGTATCATTTGCTCGTCTCGAATTATCCTGGAACGGGATTTAGAACGGGGCTTGGGACTAGGAATACAAGAGGTAACACAAATGCCGCAAATCGCAGGGCCACATTGTATACAGAGACAGCAGCTGAATATGATCGCTACTGCAATACCTAGAAAGGACAAGACTTTCCATCCCCAGGCGGAAATTATATTCCAGAACCAACCGGACCATGTCCAGGTGCCTGGATCTTGGTGTATCAGATGGGCAATTTTATGGAGTCTGGTTATAGCTGAATAAACAGACGGCGCGTTATTTGGAATGAAAATGCAGCAACTAGATCCGATGACTCTACAGGCCCCGCCCCTATCGGCCAGTATGACGTCAAGGACGAGACGATTCTGTAAAACGACAAATCTCATAGCAGATTGCTCTTCAGTTAAATTACCTAGAGCAGAGGCAGTCTCATTTACTACAGCTTCGAGGGTTCTGGTTAACCTACGGATTAGCTTACTATTCTGGATAGGTCCTATAAAGAAAAAGAAACCTCTATTGAAATCTGTATACTGTTCTAGAGCAGTTTCAGTATAATCGACAATTGGGGACTCCCTTCTATGTCTAATGTGTACTAGATGTGCATTCCTGTGATAATCAGATGGGGCTAGAAAAACAGGTGGCAGTAGGAAGGCAATGTAACAGGTTCCCTCCCAATCGAGGGGCAGACGAACATATGCAGTTTGACCACAAATAAAATAAGAATGACGTGAAGCTTTGAAAATGGATTTCCCACTGTCACTATACTTGACAATGGTAGTACAATCACTATGTCCTACATGTATGGAACCATTATTTCGGACACATAATTCGCCTTTAACTGGTAGTACTGAAATAGCAGGTAAGTCTGGAGTAGTATCAGACTGAACATTTAGGACCATGAAATTCGACGAATAATTACCTAAATTATACACTTCATTTTCTAGATCTAAACCTGTTCTGTGGGGGAGACCTTGCTTGTCTGGAAAACATGTACTGTTAAGAAAAGACATATCTGTTGAGGATGATGTTAACGTGGACCATGCTCCACACGAACCATTATGTGAAAATGGATAAGGAAAAAGTGGCAGAACTCCATTCGGGGTCTGGAAAGGGGGGAGTCGACCACACACCCAACAATTAGTGGCATTGCTGGTCTGGTGTGAGTAATGTAACATGCGGATAAATGAGTTATTTCGCATAGCGAGTCGGTAAGAGAGTTCATGAGGAGGCAGATCACTAAACATATGCTCTACTGTAGCATTAGCAGACTTATTTACATGAAGAACTGGGAAATACAGGAAAAATGCATAACTGGTGCAGGAAATCATAATGCTGAGAAATAAAATGAAACTTAGAAAAACGATACATTGGATTGAGTTTTGACTGACTCTCTCACTATGGGGGTCTATTTTATACATGTCAGAAACAGTCTAACCGTTTCACCTAGGGGAGGACTTAGACAATCAAACTGACTGACTTATTTTACTAGACCGGAGTTTGAGTTTATACTCCTGTTGCGGAGTTTTCTCTAACAGGGGAGGGGTTGTAGCAATGTCTTTTGCGGGACAGTCCTTGAGAACAATATTTTGGCAATCCTTCAAATCCTGGGAAATGTTCTTTAAGACGGGTTTCAGTCCATTAAATTGTTTTATATGAGAAAGGTGCACCCAGCCTTTGCGTCCTTCCAACTTCACGGCTGTACGGGTGGTGAGGAGGACCTGTCGGGGCTCTTTCCAACGAGGCTCCAGCGGACTTGTTCTGTCAAAATTGCGGACCATCACCATGGATCCTGGAACGATTTCATGCGGTGCCACCTCGGTATTGTCTGGAAATGCAGCGGCAACCTGTGAACGACATGAGTTGAGGGCAGACATCAAGGAAGCTAGGTAATCTGTCAGCATATTACTTGAAACATCGGTAATACTTCGGGGTCTAGGAGTACCCCACATGTTAGGGGGGCGGCCGAAAACGACCTCGTACGGGGACAGACCTGATCTGGAATGTGCGACCATGCGCATATAAAATAAAGCGACTGGCAGAGCTACTAGCCAGTCCACACCTTTCTCTTTGCATACTTTGGCGATTCGGATTTTCAGAGTCTGATTATGTCTCTCTACGAGACCGGCTGCTTCAGGATGGCGTACACAATGGAACTTCCACTGGTACCCTAACAGAAGGGAAACATGCTTCATGAGTTCAGATGAGAATGGCTGGCCGTTGTCAGAATATACGACTCTAGGGAGTCCATAACGAGGGAAGAACTCACGAACCAACTGCTTGGCAGTGGTCGCGGCTGTGTAATCTGGGACTGGATATGCTTCTGTCCACCTGGACAAAGCGCATACAACTACAAGGACATACTTGAAACCTCGACATCGCTCCATCTGAATATAATCCATCTGGAGGACTTCAAAAGGGTGGTCAGGGGGCTGGAATCCACCTTGTTCCACCGGGACACTTTTACCTGGATTAAACTGACAACATATCATACAGGTACGGACTTTCTGCTTGGCTGCAGCTCGTAAATGCTTGTTGAACCAAATGTTCTGGATACTGTCTAACATAGCTTTTTCTCCTAAATGTGCTGGACTATGTGCGGTATTAATAATGACTTGAACCATAGAGTCGGGGAGACACCATGTGGCTCTACCCTTCGTTAACCATCCTTGATCTGTCTGGACCCCTCCTTGTTCGGACCATTTCTTGATTTCTTCGGGAGTAGCATGTAACTGTATGTCTATGACATCTTGTGTAGGGTCCTTAACTGTCATACATGTAGTCGGATCTGGAGTATGTGTCATGTTAACTGGAATGTCTGGAGTCTGTGCTGTAAGCTTGGCTGTGCGATCTGCTAGATCATTACCTTGGGAAATAATGTCAGTAACTTTCGCATGTGCTTTGCACTTCATGATAGCAATAGATGTCGGTAAGTGTATGGCATCTAACAGAGCTTGAATAAGGAGACCATGCTGAATCTTGGTTCCATGAGAAGTCATGAAACCTCTCTCCTGCCAGAGCACTCCGAAGTCGTGTACGACTCCAAATGCGTAGCGTGAATCTGTGTAAACGTTAACTTTCTGGTTCTTGGCATGTATACAGGCTTGTGTCAGAGCAACTAGCTCTGCTGCTTGAGCGGACAGAGTGTCAATGCGGTGTGTCTCTATAACTTCAGTGTCAGTAGTCACTGCATACGCGGCGACTAGTTCTCCTGTACTTGTTCTCATACATGAACCATCCACATAAAGTGTCAGGTCGGGATCTGGTAACGGAATATCTGTCAGATCTTGTCTTGGCTTTGTCGTAATGTTAACTACTTCCACACAGTCATGTGTGGCAGAATTCGGAGTAACTGATGGTAACAGTGTAGCAGGATTTAAAACGTTGCAGCGTCTGATTTCTATGTGTGGCTGGAACAGTGTCAATTCATAACCAGTTAAACGTGCAATTGTCAAGTGCTGAGTCTGTGTTCGGTTTAAAAGAACTTCCACGGAATGTGGAACTTGTACTGTCAAGGTATGTCCTAAGACTATGGAATCACTTTGTCTGATAGCTAGTGCTGTGGCTGCAACTGACTTGAGGCACGCAGGCAGAGCCTGGGCTACAGGATCTAATGTGCTCGAAAAATAAGCACAGGGCTTGTATTGTCCTGCTTGATCTTGTGTGAGAACAGATAATGCTGTACCTTCGCGTTCAGTAACGAAAAGTGTAAAAGGCTTACTGTAGTTCGGTGTCGCTAGAACTGGAGCTTGGCATAGGGCTTTCTTTAACTCATTGAAATTAAGTGTATGTTCAGATGTCCAAGGGAGAACAGTCGATACGGCTGCCTCCTGTGTCGTTAACTGTATCAGTGGTTTGGCTAGAAATGCATACTGAGGAATCCATTGTCTGCAATAAGAAGTAAGGCCGATAAAAGCACGTACCTCCTTCTGGGTCTTGGGCTGAGGAAGACTCGCTATTAACTAGATACGGTCTGGTGTCAACTGCCTACCCCTCTTGGACAGTAAGTGTCCTAAGTATACCACTTGCTGGACACAGAATTGAAGCTTAGAAGGGGACACCTTGTGCCCCATCTCGGCCAGGAAATACAAGACTGTAAGGGATGCTCGCTCGCAAGCACGTTCAGAACGGGCTGTGATCAGTAGATCATCGACATACTGGAGCAGGGCAGTGTCAGTTGGCATGTGAATGTTGTCTAGTTGTCTTTTAAGTGCTTGACTGTAAATACTAGGACTTTCTGTGAAACCTTGAGGAGCTCGTGTAAACATATAGCTCCTTCCATTTAAACAAAATCCGAAAAGGAACTGGCTGTCTGGATGAATAGGAACACTAAAAAACGCGTTCTTGAGGTCAATTACAGTAAAGAACGTGGCTTCGAAATCAATGGCTGTCAATAGGGAAGAGATATCTGGGACAACTGGGTACTGAGGAACAATACATTTATTAAGTTCTCGTAGGTCAATCACTAATCGATATACTGGGGGTGCATTAGGATCAGTACGTTTCATAACTGGAATGATCGGAGAATTACATACATTGGAGTCAGTTTCTACAACCACTCCTTGAGCCATGAGCTCGTCAATAATTTTGGATAAGGCTGCTACAGCCTCAGGTGGCAATCTGTACTGCCTGATTCGTGGTAACACTACACCTGGCTTGAGAGTCACACGATAGGGTGTGATTTGCATATAACCAACATCAGTTGGACCTTGTGCCCATAGATGCTGCGGGACATTAGACAGTCTTGAATCAAAATCTCGTAATACATAGTGACCCTTAAAGTCACGTAGGAACAATCGTATTCCCTCTGGGGAACAGCATATAACTGCACCTAACTCTTTCAGTGTTTTAATGCCTAATAGATTTTCTGGACATGACTTAGTAAGTAACAGATCAGTAGTACGGGACAATGGACCTACTTCTAGAGTAACTGGCTTTGATATCTCATTTACGATAGGCTTTCCTGAAAATCCAAGGGAAACATTTCTTGAGCCTGAGAGCGGAGCCCCTGGAACTTCGGCGTGACTGATGGTGGTCCTACTTGCCCCTGTATCAATCAGAAACTTTCTGTCTTTCCCTAATACTTGACTGTGAACATAGGGACCTTCTTGATCTACAGGTATCTCGATGAGAGGCAAGCCTACCTCCCTCTCTAGGCTGTTTCATGAATACTGCTGGTACTCTGGATACTCAGACTGTGCATACTGGTACATCTGCTGTGTAACGTGCTGTGTTGCAGCGATGGGCTGCGGTGCTGTAACTGTCTGTGGTGCATTCTGTGGCTGAGGAATCTGTGAAACTTGTTCTTGTCTAGGCGGACGTGGTCTTTCTTTAGTCTTACCGGTAGCTATGTTGTGTTTCAGAACTGCACACTCATTTATAAAATGACCTGGTTGTTTACAATAATTGCAGTTCCCTTTAACGGGAGCTGCAGGATGACTGGCTTGATTTGGACCCCTCTTCTGACTGTCTTGAGGAACAGATTGTGCAACTAGTACTTTCATTTTCGTGTCTTTCATACGTTTTCTCTCGTGTTCTTGCTCTTCCCTGATTCTATTCTGGTGGTATTGGAGCATTTGTAACATCTGGGACGGGGTATTAGCTTGCCAGGTACTTTCGACTTTCAAAACTCGATTTTTAATTGATGGACTTGAATTCTCGACTAATTTAGTAACAAAAAGGTGAGGGTATGACTCACTACTTGTCTTGAGGCCACTGTTGATGCTGAAACATTTTTCAAATCTAGAATAAAAATCACTAATATCTTCGTCTTGTTTCTGTTTACAGGCTGAGATTGCATCCCAGTCTTCTTTTCTAGTTGTCAATAATCTGGGTAAAACTTGTATTAATAATTCCGGTAATTCTTTACATTTATCTCCAAGACTGGTACCTGGTACTCGTACCTTGTCTTCAGCTTCTAGAACTGCCCAATCGATCTTTTTCTCTCCCACCTCCCATTCTTTTTCCTTGAGCTTTTCATACACCCCTGCGGGCAGCAGAACTTTTAACATTTTAATTATATCCGGATACGTGTATTCTCCCATACGGAGCATGTCTTTTAATTCTCTATGGAACCCTGCGGGATCTTTGTCATGACAGGGAATTAATTTCTTCATCTCAAGAAGTTCCATCTTTGTGATCGGAGTGTATACAAACACTCGTTGCATTTCGCCACCCGTTCCTCTAACTGGGTGGACTTCTCGTAACGGATTCTGTCTGTCTATGTAAAATGGTTTACTTTCTGGGGGTGAGACATGAACAAAATGCGGGTTCAGAAACGTTCTATATTTGTGGCGCTGTTCTAGAATGACACTAATTAAATCGGTACCTAGACCTCTCCATCTATACTGGAGTAACTCGTTCAGGATATCGTGTAACGGGCCTGGATCAGAATGTTGACCCTCATACAGAGTAATGAGGTGCTGGATCATATACATACCCACCAGTCGTTGTTCGGCTGGGGGCAGTTTCAGAAACATTTGTGCCACTATTTCGTCTGGAAAAGTGGTAGAATCAGTAATCCATCGGACTGCTGATCGGGCTATTTCTTGTTCATGCATAGTACTTAACTCACTGTAACCGATTCGTGATTTCAGAATGTGATCGGTGGCTTGAAACACTTGTTCTAGAGAACCTTGTTCTGATGCTGGATGATGGAAAATAGACTTGTGTTCTAGGCGTAAGTGGCGATCTGGAAATCTAGGTTTTCCTACATACGCTATTCTGTCGGGATTCTCATCTTCTACCTCTTCAGTATCAGAGTTACTTTCTTTCTCGCTTACTTGTGCCGCTTTACGCTGTTCGTGTAACTTTATTATTTCTCTACGGATTTTCTTGTACATACTCTCCATAGCACCGACGGTCTTGTGCTTACCCTCGGCTATATTATCACTCCACCTTGTCAGGGTTCTCATTTCGGCTTGATCTTTAGACGGGTAATCTTGTTCTCTTATTAGACAATTGATCAGAAACTTTAATATCATGAGCTGGATCTCGGCTTTCCTTTGAGACATGGCCTCGCTAATACTTTCTGGATCATCCCCTGTACGGATGAAACAATATATTCTGTCTAGATCTTCTTTCATATTCGGTAAGGTGACTAGATATTCGGCTACCTTTCTTACGCGGAATGAATATAGAACCATATTATCCTCGCCTGGGACTGGATCATAGCAGCATTCGGCAAGGGATTTTCTTATTTCTGCTACAGTCTGATGTCTGGGCGTACGCTGTGACGCTTGTGCATGTAATTCGGCTGTCGTTAAACGATTACGTGGCGGCGGGGTTTGAGGAGGACCTCCTCCTGCGGCCCCTAAACTAGAGTCGTCTACTGAGGCTCTTCGTCCTGGCAGAGTTGGAAATGGAAATGTAGGCTGGACTTGTATGGCAGGCTGGACCGGGGGTACCGTAACAGGTACTCCGGTGTCTGGAGGAGCGGGAAGTGCCTGATTTACGGGGACTGGCGGAGCGCGAACAGGATTTGCATATTCTGGGACTGTGTCGTCCAAATAGGACGAAATAAAAATATCAGCTGCAGTCTGTTTGTGACGTAGCTTGGTCGGAACTAATGGTGGCGGGAAATTACTGGATGCCTCTGGGGTCGCTTTTGGCAAGCCCTCGGCAAGAAGAGGATACATACCCCTAATAAGGGCATGCCTCTGTCTGTCTGACTGTTCGGCTTTGACTTGTTCACCTATCTCGATTAATTCTTTTTCTTGTGCTCGTTCTAAGGATTCTCTACTTAATTCTGACTTTCTGATTTCTTTTTCGGTTCTTTTATGGGCTTCTTTGCGCCATAACTCAATGGCATCTTTCTGTGACTGTCTGGCTTTCTTTTTCCATAATGCTTCTTCTACTCGCATGATGCACTCGGCATCCCATGTACCCGATACGGGCCATCTATACTTTTCTTCTAACTGTTTGGTATACTCTACCCATAAATCTAGATACAAAATGGCGCTTATGCCATGCTTCTGATACATAAAATGACCTGGACTGTCCCTAGGCGGAACTGGAACTGCTGCTTCCAGCAGACCCTTTCTGGTTTTTAACTGACGCAACTTCGAAAAGAGTGGCATGACTGGACTGTAATCTAGACACAATACAATACACAATGAACACGATACTTATTCCCCATTCATACCACGACATTAAAATACATGAAAAACATTTAGAAATAACAGTTCGAACAGAATACTACCTGGAATACGGACTCAGAAAAACAGAATGCATGAATTTTCTCGAGAACTGAACTGACTAGAACAGAAACTAGATGCACTGCTGAAACAGTACGAAACTTACCGGTCTCATAAAGAGACACGTCAGGACCCGCATCCACCGAAGTGGACACTTCGTTTGTGGGACTGTGTACCACCAACCCACGGACCAGAGTCAATTAGATTGACCCTGTCTAGATACTACCCCAGTAACGGTACTCACCGGGCAGCAAGAACGGAAGGCCTCGGACTGGACTGGACTGCTTCGACGACGGACGACGAACTTCGGACTTCAGTTACGGGTGGACCTCCGGATACCTCGGACCTTGGACTCTTGGCTTGGGCTCTGGTCGGGACTCGCCGCGTTCCTCCACCGCCTCGTCTGGATGCTGGACCGCCTCCTCCGTCTCCTCCGTGGGCCTGAGGGATACTTGAAGCAGAAATATCTGCCGGTGCGCAGAAGAGTTCCGTCACGACTGCAGAGGGTCAGGGGGTCGGCGTGGCTTCACCGACGCGTGGGGAAAGGGCAAGTCCCTGTTCGGGCGCCATTACGTGGTAAATAAATAAATAATACCCTATTTTTGAATATATAAATGAATAACAGATAGCTCAATAAAATAAGAGTCAAAATTCGAGGTAGTAGGAGTTTTGCAGGTTTATTACAGCATAAAGGACAGGAACAGGACAACCTGCATAGGAATAGGATGGCAGGGCCCAGCAGCGCTGCTGGGGACAGGATCGGGACAAGGGCAGGAAGGGAAGGGAATAACTTGTAATAACAATACATGAGCATATATACATAACGCAAACACATAGCATTACATTGCAATAGGCGTAGCAGTGGGTGGAGCAGAAGACATGACGCGTAGCAGTCGCGAAAGATAAGGGGGAAAAGAGGTGTAACAGGGCGTATACATAGACATGTGATGCAAACGTAACAGAATATGTCATGAATGGGGCGGAAACCATGGAGGGGGCTACCTGAGGAGCCGGGACCTCTAACCTGATGGTGCGCGCAAACTTGCAATGACGTGTTACTGGGAGAAGCTGGGGGCTATGAACTCTGTGCTAGGAGCAGAGACTGAAGTCTGGAGAGTCAGGGCGACATGTACCTAAGCAGTATCTAGTATCTGATGTTTAGAGAACATGTTGATATAAACTAGAAGTCAGGAGGGGAAAGGCTAACTTGATTCTAAGACTGGACCATGCATTATTCTACATGTAGTGCGTGATGAAGAATACTAAATGACCATTAAATACAGTATTTCTCTTACATGGAGCCGAGAAGGCTAGACAATGACGGAAACTATTGATGCAGTTCAGTAGAGTAGGAATGTAGAGAAGGAGGACTGAACTGATAACTGGAATCATAACATACTTTTGGCAGACTCAGAGGCAGAGCCAGCTGAACCGGGCACTGCGAGGCAGGAAGTAAGTGAAGGGTCGAGGATACAGGTGGGGGCTGGATCGTTCCTCAGCGAGGCTTCAGGAGACAGGAACTGAATCTGGTGTCCGGGCCCTCTTTGAGGCCTAGAGACGGGGATTTTACAATGAAATAACGTGCACACTGGGAAACGTGGCAACGTAGCTTTACATAGGCCTGATATTCGTAGTATTCACGAGGACTGGAAACTAGCATACTAGAAGTGGACACAACTATAATTGCGTCAGGAATCGAACATGGGGAGTACATATGCATATTTAATCATGCACACATAACATATGATGGATGACACGTAGGGACACAGAACATGGCAAAATTTACTTTTCCACAGACCTACAAGGCATCTAACAAGTACAAGTATTCAACACTGGTTGTGTGCTGTACTCTGGCCATTGACTCCAAGCCAGTCGCTTAGCCTGGTAACGCTTTGGTCTAATGACTATTATTTTTGACAGTGGATTCAGGTATCTGACTTCTAATCTTTGTTTTTCCACTTACTCAAAACTTGCCTTCCTGGACACAACAGGTTATCTTCATGTGTCTTCAATGTTAGTGTACACATTCTTGGCAACCTCCTGCCTCAAATATTTGGGTGGGGTCAGGCGTTTAAGAGGGTGATCACATTAGGGTCAATGGGGATTGAACACTTTTTTGGAGGGTGGGACAGGATCGAAATAAAAAGTGTGTGGCATCCGACAAATGTGGTTACGTTGACAGGCGTACATACATTCCAAAACGAAGGAGTTAAGAAGACAGGTAATCCCTACTCACCCCACAATGGCGCACCGAAAAATATTGAGCCCCTGACAGAATGTTAAGAGGGGTGCCTGAGACTCCCATATCTCACAGCTATTAGTGGGCCGGGGCTGAGACACACAACGGAGGAGGGGCGGCGGGGTAAGCACTTTTAGCCCTATGGGCGATGAGCGCCTGCTTATATGCCAGTCAATGCAGTGACTTGACCCAGGGATCCCCCAATACAGCAGTCAGTGTCATGATGTGGTCCTGTTAACCACATACGTCACTCAGTGCCATATCGCACGGTTATCCCCCTCATCAATCAATATTATGATGTGCTTCTCTTTTGCCCACTTGTGAGTTAATGCCAAAAAGTGCCTGTCTCTTGCCATATGCCAATCTATGCCATGGTGTGCCAACTCCCAAGTGTTAGTCAATGCTATGATTTGCTACAGGTACAACCATAGGCCAGTCAATGTCAAGGTGTGCCTCCTTTTGACCTCACGTTCCAGTAAACGTCATGAGCAACTTACTGTAGTCAGCCAATTCCATGATGTGCCCTTGTTTCCACATTAGCCAATCAGTGTCAGGATGAAACTTTGTTTTCATCTCATTCCAGTCACTGTCACTGTGTCCCTTTTTTCCACAATATGAAGTTCAGTCCTGCTGCAAGGTGCTGTAGTTATGAAGGTCAATATATTGATATCCTTGGATTGCACACTTAAGTCAGGCTTCTAATTTATTCTGACACGTGTTTCACTTTTTCTAATGGAGGCCGCAGTCTAAGGAGAAATTTTGGTGGGACGACACATGACAGAAATAGGAGTTCATCTGACAGCCTGCTCAAACTTTATTCCATGTGGAACAAGTGAGTACCAGAGGAATAAAAACAAGTGTGAAGTGACTGACATCTAAGCCGGCCAGCCATGGTATCTAGAAATGTTATCAAGCGCTGTGCTGGCTAATATTATCCCCGTACCCAGAAGTCTTCCCGAAGTAGTTTAGAGTTCACATACTGTGCTAGCCCACTCATGTACCATGTACGGCACGTGCAATCTTTGTAGTGCCCAAGTACTTTGTCTTGGAGCAACACACCATCTCTGTCAACCGCTGCCATAATGTACCTGTGAGCCAGTCTAATAAACTCTCCAGGGTTCTGCACCAACACCTCAAACTCAAGAAACTCCCTTCCTCACTAAACGGAAACCCTTTGCAACAAGGAGAGACACAAAGAATCCTGGAGACAACAGACTCTGCTTCCAAGAGGGACGAAGAACGTGTCAACATGGATGAATGACATCTGCCATAAGCTCAATTCAGAGAAGACCGAGGTCCTCATCCTTGGATGCTGCAACTCCACCTGGGACAACACTTGGTGGCCCCCCACCCTCGGGAACCCACACACTCCTACAGACCACGCACGCAACCTCGGCATCATCCTTGACTGTTCCCTCTCCATGAACCACCAGGTCAACTCCGTCACTTCCAACAGCTTGAACTGCCTGCGCAACCTCCGAAAGACCTTCAAATGGATCCCCGACTGCAGAAAGACCATCCCCCACGCACTCATAACCAGCAGACTGGACTACGGCAACACCCTATACACCGGAATCAACAGATCCTTCCTCCACAGACTCCAGACAATCCAAAATGCCGCCGCCAGACTCGTCCTCGAAAATCCACACCACGAACAGGTGACCCAATACCTACAAGACCTCCACTGGCTCTCTGTCGAGAAGAGTCACCCTCAAACTCCTCACCCACGCCTACAAATCCCTCAACAACATCGGACCCAAATACTTCAACGAGAGACTATCCTTCCACGTACCCAAGCGGAACTTTAGCTCCACCAACCTTGCCCTGGCAGAGGTCCTCCGCATCCGCAGAAGTAGAACTGGCTGGAGAGCCTTCTCCCACATCGCAGCCAAGACCTGGAACAAGCTCCCCCTGAACATCAGACGCTATCCAACCCTTCGCGCCTTTAGGAAGGACCTCAAGTCCTGGCTCTTCACCTGATCCGGTGCGCTCCCCTCCCTCCAACGCCTTGAGACCCTCACGGGTGAGTAGCGTGCTATATAAACCCCTGATTGATTGATTGATTGAGTGTCATTGGGCCTTATTGTGATGGTGGTCAGACGAACGTCCGACCGCCATCATTTCGGGCACAGGACCGTCTGATAAGGAGTAAGCGTTCCCGACAGCCCAATTACGATGAAACTGCAGTGGAGGCAGTCGTAAAATGCTGTTTACTGTTACAGCTTGAGCAGCGGCCCAGGAAAAGGGCTGCTGCACAAGCCGCAATGGTAAAGAGCATTTTTCAAACATCCATGCACCGTATGCCAGGCACTATGTTGTGCCTGGCACACATTGTATGGATGTTTGTGTGGACACCACAGGTGCTCTCAGGGCTACATAGCGGAGGCCCACAGGGGACGGGGACCCTGCTAAGGGCCCTCAAAGTCCATTACCAACAGCTTTTCCATAGCGGTCGGACAACCCTGGAAAGTCTGTTGGAAAGGGACATGCTAATCCTATAGTGTGTCTGCATAGGCACCGCCTTCATTGTAGAGATTACGATCCAGCCGACCCACCAACAGGCTTCTTCAGCCTGTCAGAAGCGTCAGTCGGTTCCTCTGAGCGCTGTGGTCCAACTAACCGCATCTTAATGCAGCGGTCAGACCGCTATGCTGTATGTAGGTGGGCTGTCGGAGGCGGTCCAGCTGGCAAATGTAATCAGGTTCTTAGTCTCCAAGCCGCCTAGGTTCATAAACTAGGATGTTTGACTAGTCTGCCTACTTTCTGCACGCCAGCCATAACAGGTGTGACAAAAAACAACAGCCCTTCCCTGTGTCTTTACATGGAAATTCTAGCCTTTCATTAGGCAACTAAATGCATTATGTTGGGTTAGATGTGGGGCTTAATGTTTACTCCTTTATTTGGGACACCAAGTACCCTTGGATTTGTCATTTTTAGGTCAAGGTTGTAAGTAGGCACCTGAAACATAAACACAATCTTTCCTCTTCCCTTGGCCCTAAAGGAGGGGCATAGGATGGTGGTATACTAAAAATTAACATGAAAACAGTTATTCCCCAATAAATACAGAAAAAACACAAAATAAATGGCAATATTGAATTTAAAAATTGCATGCAAAATGTCAATATTTTGGAGAACAAGGCATCAAAGTAACACATGAAGGGAGATGTGTATGAGGAAAAAATCAAGAAAAGCAGAGAAGACAGCAAAGGAAGCAAAGGCTCCCATAGATAAAATTGCCAAACCACACACCGAAGGGCAAAAGGTATTATTAGAAATGTCAATCAAATGAAAAAATGCGACGGTGTCATTGTGCGACTAATGGAAAATGTATGTATGCATTTATGTGACTGTTTTACATACAGCCACTTCTAAGGGCTTAAGAAACAAGCATTGGCATAGCCATTAGGTCTCGCTTTTGGGACCTTATAAGTATTTACTTATGCAGCACAATATCCTTGGTGCAACAACATAAACTGTTGAATGGCTAAAAACGTATAAGTTCCCAAAGGCGAGACCTATTGGCTATGCCAATGCTTGTTTATTTACTTAAGAGCCTGCTGTTGCATTGCAGGAAATAATTATTGTGCTTATGGGGCGGAGACACAACATATAGTGCTGCGAGGGCTTGGCTTTGAGCAGGATGAAGGCACTATAGAAGCCAGACAAAGTGTAGGTAGGAAAGACAGATTAGCTGAAGGAGTGAGTATGACAGCAAAAAAAGGAGGGAGTAGAATAAACGAATGCGATAGAAATCAGAGCGGCTAAGCTGAGGTTTACCATGGTGAAGTCTGTTCTTGTTCTGGGTCAGTTGATACCATTGACCCAACAAGCCTGAAAACAATCTTTTTCAAAATAATATAAAAAACATATCAGAGGTCTGGGAGTTGCAACCGGAAGCAGGCTTGCAAGCAAATAGGATGAAACAATAACAAAGGGAAAAGCCACAAGAAACACAAGCATTTGCAATGCAATAGGTCTGGCATTTACGCAAGTTTAAGCTATTGGCACTGTAAATGACAATGCATTTTATTTATGCTTTAAAAACCAATATCTAAATAAAAGGCATTGTCATTTACAATGACAATAGCTTAAACTTGCGTAAATGCAAGACCTGTTGCATTGCAAATGCTTGTTGCCTCTGCTACACGGAACTGATGCGGACTGCGCTACAATTTAATTAAATAAATTAGCGCGGCCGCTAAAGTGAAATAAGGAAAGACCATTAAATAAAAGAGACCCTGTAAATGAGCCAAGTAAAAGATCCATTTGTTATGGGCGTTAACTAATGCAGATAAGGCGGTACCAAGGAGGGACTAACAAGCCTATGTATGAATCAGGAGGCAGCATTTTCGAAGGACAATGACACAAGCCAATGACAAATATGGGCAGAGAGTGGATGGGGCTTCCAATGCATACCCTAATACAGCATGCGTCGCAGAACGAGCAGCGCATGAGCTGCTCAGAATGGACCTAAAAAAAGAAGGATGAAACGCAATGTGGGAGGAATCCCAAGAGCCCTTCCAGTGGGAAACTGCATCATCTGCACGCAGACAGCTCCATTCGCCCATCTGAATCTCAACGTCCTGGGCGTGGGCCCAGCTCCCAATGCTGGGTCTACGCCGGCCAGAAGCCCAGTTTGCAAAATAAAAATGTGGACTCGAGGTAATCAGTGTGCTTACATTGAAACATGCTTGTTGTGGCTATCCCAGAGTGCTTGTTTACTAATGAGAAGTTTTGGTACACTCATTGCGAGCTGGTATTTTCCTGTTCAGTTTGAAGATACAGTACCTAGTACTTGACAGTACCTGACCATTCAAAGCACTGCTTTTGACCAAGCACACTCGCCAGCATTAGCGCCGCCTGCTTGCTTCATTGCACACCCAGTGAAATCCAGCCCAGGGGCGATGCAATTGGTGTGTAAGTTCTCAGATATCCTTGTGTGACTTAGGAGGCAGATGACTGCAGTGATGAAGATGCTGGTGAATGTCGAGCCAGGGCGGCTAACTCTTGTGACCTGCCCTAAGCAAGCACATGTGCGCACCCGTTCAGCAATAGAGCAAACAATAGGTGAAATTAAGTGGAAAACTAATCTAAAATATATGACCAATCACCGGAAGTGTAACAAGATTTGTCAAAGATTGGCAGGTTGCATGCATAGACTTCTCAGTGTGTTCGTTTTCACCTTCATAGTGGAATGTACGGTAGCTTTTCTGTATGGCAGCAACATAGATCCAATTGTCCGAGCATGTGTTTTGTACTCTGCCTATAATTATATAACGCTTACCAAACTCATTGTGAGGTGTAAAGCGATTGGCCAACGACAACCACGTTTGTCTGTGCGGACTGGGTACCAAAGGAGAGCAAGAGCGCCACCATCGGTACGGTGTCTCTGCAAGCCTGGCAGACTGCCTCTGTAACTTGGGAGGGTGGAGGTGAGGTGGTGGAGGTGAGGTGTGTAGCCACCTCCATAGGGTAAAGTGGTTGCCCCTGTTTGCATTGGGAAAGAAATGCTGTTTCAGTAGTTTGTTTCTTGTAAGTGATGCATAACAGGGGGAGGGGCATTGGCGAATCACAGGTTTAGCATGCAGATAGTGCGTTAAAATAAGTAGGGAGATAACATTTTGAAAAAAGCAAGCGCGCCCCTCACGCTGAAAGTTTTAAAAACAAGCATTGGCCGCGCGGCCGTGAAAGTGACGTGGCCTGAAAGTGAAAGTGATTGCGATCGTGGACTGTAAGGGTGCCCGCAAGCAATGCACTTATGACCCATGATGGAGGAAAGCCAGATGGCCGCTGCCCGCGTGCCCGGGCACGTAACCGCAAGCTTGAGGCCAGCATAAGCGTATGATAACACTTTGAAAACCCACTCACAATGTCTCGCTAGAGCAACGCATGCGCTGGCTCAGGCGAGACCTTAAAATGGTACTCTGCTGTGGAGGGCAATATAGGCTACATGCTGTCCATCTGGTGAGAGAGAGCAACCATCCAGTATCCTTCATTCCATATTGGACCAAGCTCTTAAAGAGTTCAGTGCTGAAGAGTTTTCTTAACTAGGAGTGATTTGGTTTTGCTCTCAGGCTGCGATTCACGATGAGTTATAGGTCTGGAAAAATCTGAATTACTGAAAAATCTTTTTTATGCACACTCACGGTTGAAAGCAATGATAAGACAGATTTAATGAGCTGCAAGAGTCTGAACAGATGGTTGTTGGGTTGTGTCTCATTGACAAAACAAAACAATGTTGGGGGGCTTTTTTCATCACATTCATTGCTCATCTTAAACTTTTTTTTGCCCCTGTTTTTGCGCCTCTTTTCTGCAGCTGTTTTTCCATGTTGGATTCTTCAGCCTGAAAGATGCCTCAGGGTAGTTTTGGTATCATATTCCTAAACACTTGTAAAACTCCTCATCCTCAAACAAGAACTATCCTTACTGACAAGGAGTTTTTTTTTATGCCCCGTGACCTTTTCCTCCTAAATAGGACCCTCTTTGTTAAGTTATGTTAAAAAGATTTTGTAAAGTGCATCAATTACCCATAGGCATCTGGACGCTGCCAGGATAAGAAGTGCATTCCCATTAATTATTAAAAAGCCAGGTTTTGATAACCTTTCAAAAAGTGAGTAGGCCTGGCAGGGACTTGATGTGCGTGGGTAGTGAGTTCCATAGTTTTGAGGCTCCTACTACGAAACTCCATCCACCCCAAGCACAAAGCTTTGGAACAACAACGTTCAAGGCAGTTACTTGAGCGTAGCAACCTTTCAGGCTGGTACCCTTTAAACCTATCTTTAAGGGATTTAGGGCCTGAGTTGTGTAAGGCCCAATAGGTGATCCACAAGGCATTGCAACTCCTCACTCTATGTTTTACTGGAAGTCAATGTAGCTTCCGTAAGGTGTGTTTGGCTGAGGGAGTTTTAGGAATTCCCCATAGCAGCCTGGCTGCTGCATCTTGGAAAACCTGTAGGTTGTTGGTATATTGCAAACGTAAGTTGAGATATAAACCATTACAGCGGTCAAGTTTGGCTAAAAAAGACCAGTTACTACAGTTGTTTGTAGCCTAGGGGGAATGAATGGCAGGATTTTTTTTGATTATTTTGAAAGTGTAAAAGGATGCTGATGAAGTGACATTCATTTGATCACAAAATGCAAGTCTGTTATCCATTAGGATACCCGAAATTCTTACCTTTGCTAGCTGGTGTAGGTAAGGTTCTTAACTCAGAAGAGCAACAAGATGGCATCCAGAAGGAAGTAACCTTCCCAAAGAGTAGAACCTCTGTCTTGCTGGAATTTAATTTGAGGCAGTACGATCCATCCAATAACTAATAGCTAGCATGCAATTATGAAATCTCTCGCCGGTTTTATTAAGAGAGTCAGAGAAGGAAACAACAATTTGGGCATCGTCGGCATAGGAAGTTAAGAAAATGACGAATGATTTCATCAGCGCTACCGGGATATCACATAAATATTAAACAATGTAGTACTTAAAGAGGACCCCTGAGGATCTCCACAAGGCAAGACAAAAGGTTCTGACTCAAAATCATTTAGGGATACGGTTTGCTCCCTTCCATTTAGGAATGAGCTCAGAAGGGTCAGAGCAAGTGCCTTAATCCCGATACTGTGGAGACGGCCAACCAAAAAACTGTGGTTGACCGTATCAAAGGCCACTGATAAATCTAAAAGAATGAGTGTGGCATGCCCACCCTTATCCAAGATCTGTCTAATTTCTGTGCTGTGGCAGCTCCAGGAAATTGAACTGGGTGAGGTCCAGGAGCTCATGCATCTGTATAAAAGCAGCCAGGGCTGATTTCAAGCGTGTTCAATTATTTTGGCAGGTAATTATAGTCTAGATATGGGGCGATGATTGTAAGGGTTACTGGGGTCTAGGCTAAATTGTTGCAGCAAGAGGAGGTGCAGGTTCCAGAATAAAGAAGCTCACTGTCTTTTTTTGTTTTTTGTAATTTGAAAATAAACAATCACAACTGTTTATGATAAGAATCCAAAAATAACTAAACCCACAGAATGAATGTAACCCTTTATTGTTTGAGGGAAGCTTGTTTGGGCTTTCTTTTTGTAGGTTTTTGTTCTTTTACTGAGAAAGCCTGGTGTTCCCAGAGCAAATTATAGTGGCAAGTGCTGAAGAGAGGTGGGGACTGAATGTGGCAGAGTGGCAGCTGTTATGAGTTTCAAGCCTCTGAAAGAAGGCTGTCACTGCTGGGGAAGCGTCAGTGGCATGTTAGCCTGACTCAGACCCAGCACTACCAGCCCTTCGAAGGTAGAAGCTGGAGGTCAGTAATACAAGCGGAACATGCAGCTGTAAAGCAAAAGGGGTAGTGACAGGATTGAAGGGCAGTTCATTTATTGAGTGGGGGCCATGGAAGTGGGCAGTGACAGGAGGCAAGGAAGAAGTAACATCAATGCAAAAATTTAGAAACAGATAAAAGGGAGATTTAGAAAAAATGGTGGGATGTAATGTTGCCATTCATTTTCATTGAAGTGAAGGGCGCTTTAAGTGAGAGATAGCTCAAATAAAGGCATTTTTTGTCTCTCACTGCTGGCATTTATCTTGAAGTATGATGTGCAGTGAGAGACAGGAAAAGGTAAGTGAGATAAGGTATTGAGAATAGAGAGGGAATGTCAGAGGTGAGCATTAACAGAAGAAGAGATCAGTGAAGAAAGAGGTGGACAGTGATGGGAGAGGCAGTGCTTATTTGTGCCAGTGTTTGTCAGTGCTCAGTACCAGCACTTACTTTGTAATTTCGGCACTTATGACATGGTGGCGCTGTCTAGCCTTTGTTTTAGCAGAGCACATCAGCAACAATGTCCCCCAATTATAGGCCTATTTCACTTCTGCCTTTCTCAGTAAAAATCTTAGAGAAATTGGTCACTAGGGTCCTGTCCAGCTTCCTTGAATCTAACGACCTTTTGGACGCGGCTCAATTTGGCTTCAGGCCGGCCCACGGTACGGAGTCTGCCTTGTTGGCCGTTTTGGACGACCAGCGTTCGCGTGTCGACATGGGGGGAGCAGCGTTTTTGGTGCTGCTTGACATGTCGGCCGCGTTCGACACGGTTGACCATGCGGTTCTACTCGGCAAGCTCCGGGAGTCCGGGGTGACCGGCTCAGCCTTGGACTGGTTGGCATCGTACCTCTGTAACAGGCGGCAATCTGTGGGTATGCCGCCTTTTCGATCAGCGGTAAGAGATGTTAAACAGGGAGTGCCGCAGGGCTCTGCAATTAGCCCGATCCTCTTTAATTTATATCTTCGCCCGCTAATAAGTCTGATTAAGTCATTCGGCATGTCTGTCATCAATTATGCCGATGACACTCAACTTATTTTTTCCATCGAGGGGAGGGATGCGGTCTCCATAGAATCTTTTCACCAATGCATGGCTGCAGCTGCGGATTGGCTGCGTCAGAACTCGTTACAGTTTAATGGAGCAAAGACTGAAGTTCTTTATTGCTCGGCAGACCGAACGCCTCGTCCTCTGCCAGAGGGGCTCTGGCCTTCTTCTACCTTAGACACTGTTGCAACGGCAGACTCTGTCTGCAACTTAGGTGTCCTGCTCGGGCCTAGTCTCCAGCTGGATGCCTTCGTTAACAAAACCACGGCAACCTGCATGCTGCTGCTACGTATGCTGCGGAAGATTCTTCAGCTACTTCCACACTCAGCGAGGGCGGAAGCAGTGCGTAGTATCATCCTCAGTAGATTAGACTACTGTAACGCACTGCCTCTGGGGGCCCCCAACACCTTGGTCATGAAGTTACAGCGGGTACAAAACATGGCAGCTAAATTGGCTCTCTCGCGGCCATGGTCTGCTTCATCTTCCCTTGCTCTTTCGGACTTGTACTGGCTACCGGTTCAAAAACGGATTTGTTTCAAATCTGCCTGCTTGGTTTTTAGAGCCTTGCATGGGCTGGGCCCAGTGGTGCTGCGAGATCTTTTTTCCTGGTACTCTGCTGCCAGACTTTTGAGATCCTCTTCGGCCCTCTTGGTGATAGTTCCCAAGATAAAAAGGGTAAGGATGGGCGGCCGCTCATTCAGCTTTACGGCCGCCAAGCTTTGGAACTCCCTACCTTTGGACCTAAGGTGCAAGCAGGATCTCCCGTTTTTTAAAAAGAATCTTAAAACCTATCTTTTCCCGAGGACAGTGTAGTGGACATCTGTAGGAATGTTTGTGGTCAAAGCGCCAGGATACCCTTTGGGTGACAGCCGCGCTCTATAAGTATGCTTACAAATACAAATACAATGTTTAATTATTCAATACACATTAAAAATTAAAATACCAGCTCGCCCAGCCTATTCACACACCTTTGGGTGACATAGAATTGTTCCAAGTGTCACATTTGATGGAGTGTGATCGTTGGTAGGTATTGTGGCACTGGTATTTGGCAGCAAGAGCTGGGGCAGTGGGTGGTACAAGCCAAGGTGCTCTCCTGTCAAACCATTTGGGACCTGGTACTTATTATATTAAAAAGTATGCACTATAACACTGATGGCAGTGGGGCGGTGATGAGAAAAGAGAAAGGCGGCAGGAAGGGACAGTGATGGGAGAGAGGTTGGCAGTGAGTGGTGAGAAGATGAGAGTGACAGTAGATGGGGCAAATGACACGAGCGAGGTTGCAGTAATGAGAGAGTGGAACAGTGACAGGAGAGAGAAGCAGACACTGGGAAAGGTGTGTAGTGATGTGAGAGAGGTGTGTAGTGGCGGGAAGGCACAGTGACAGGTGAGGGGATAATTAGCAGGAAGAGATGGGCTGCAATGGGAGAAGTGAATATTGACTTGAGAGAAGGGCAACTCTTGAGAGAAGGGAGATCCGCAGTCAAACGCAAGCTCCAGACACCATCACTCTTGTTATGTTATGTTATGTTCATTTAATCTGTAAGGCACAACAGCTACCCAAAAAGGGTTTCCCGGTGCCAGCTTGAGTGGAGGCAGTATATATCTATCTATCTATCTATCTATCTATCTATCTATCTATCTATCTATCTATCTATCTATCTATCTATCTATCTATCTATCTATCTATCTATCTATCTATCTATCTATCTATCTATCTATCTATCTATCTATCTATCTATATGTATATATGTATATATGTATATATATATATATTACCTACTGGCGGTCGCCAGTAGGTATATATAGTTAGAATTTTCAAAAAACCCATAGAGAAAAAATCCTATGTCTAATAACTTTGGCGTTTGTGGACGGAATTGGCTGAAATTTTCAGGAAAATGGCACATTTTTTTTCTGAGCAGCCCCTGAAAATTGGGGGGGGTTCGTCCAGGGGGGGTCGAGAAAAAAGGGGGGTCCCAAAACGTGTTTTTAACATTGAGTTTTCCATAGGGCGGTTGGCCTCACTTTTAGCCCGAACGGCTGAATGGATTTGCACGAAACTTGGCAAAATTGTAGGGACTGGTAGCCCGATGTGCCTTTTGTAGGTCTCAATATATGTGCTACAGTGGATTTTGAGAAATTAACGTTTAAAAAAAGATATATATCTGTAACAGCGGACCGGGCAGCGCTCCAGGACGCGTACTTTTCGCGCAACGGAGCTTTGTGAAGCGAAGCTGATTGGTTCTCCGGCGTCTGTCAACATTCCAAACAGTCCGTAGCGGCCGCCATCTTGTCTCTCGGTAGGATCGAGAGACAAGAGGAGGCCAAAGCGAAGGGGCAAATGACCATAAGGGGGAATAGTAGATCCTCGCTGACCCCCTAGGTTTGATGTGGAGGTTTTGAAAGGGCCCCGCGGGGCAAAAAAAAAAAATAATAATAATAATCGAACGGCTGAATGGATTTGCACGAAACTTGGCAAAATTGTAGGGACTGGTAGCCCGATGTGCCTTTGCTAGGTCTCAATATATGTGCTTCAGTGGATTTTGAGAAATTAACGTTCAAAAAAAGATATATATCTGTAACAGCGCACCGCTTCGCGTACTTTTCGCGTTACGGAGCTTTGCGAAGCGAAGCTGATTGGCTCTCCGGTGTCTGTAAACATTCCAAACAGTCCGTAGCGGCCGCCATCTTGTCTCTCGGTAGGATCGAGAGACAAGAGGAGGCCAAAGCGAAGGGGCAAATGACCATAAGGGGGCATAGTAGATCCTCGCTGACCCCCTAGGTTTGATGTGGAGGTTTTAAAAGGGCCCCGCGGGGCAAAAAAAATAAATAATAATAATAATCGAACGGCTGAATGGATTTGCACGAAACTTGGTAAAATATTAGGGACTGGTAGCCCGATGTGCCTTTGCTAGGTCTCAATATATGTGCTTCAGTGCATTTTGAGAAATTAACGTTCAAAAACAAGATATATATCTGTAACAGCGCTCCGCTTCGCGGAGATAAAATTATATCTGTATTACCTAGCTGTTGCTAACACCAGTTAGCGACGGCTAGTAGGAGATAGCGACCATCTTGGGCCCCACTTTGCATGTGAGTGATATTTATCACTAATGACATGCAAAGTGGGCATGCCAAGATGTTAGCGACTGGAAACAGTCGCTAACATCGCTATCTCCTATTATCAACTTTTGGAAATATTCGAGATAAGCGCGAATATCTCCAAAAAGTAACAGCTGCCCTGAGCAGTTCTTAGCCATGTTATCCAATGGGATGTGGATAACATGGCTAAGAGCATTAGCTCGGTAATGCATGAATATCGCTGAGTTTTCAGCGATATTAATGCATTGCGGTCGTTTTTTATCGTATTTGCGATAAACCTTGATAATAGCAAGGTTTATCTGCGATAATTTCTGACGGTAAAAAAATCTTTGCAATGCATCGTTAGGGATAAATATCGCTTAACTTTGGTAATATGCCCCAACGTCTGTTAACGTTCGATTCGAAGGAAATCAGGAAGTGTTGAAAAACATTGTCTGCGCCATCTTGTCTTTTTTCAAATGCCACACTTTTTTCGTGCACGGCAGCCATTTTAGATGCCTTGACCAGACCCACTCTGTGCACGCTGTCGATCCTTAGCATGGCTCCCCACCCTCGCAAGCATCTCACCCAGGCAGTGGTCACCCCCGCTCTCTGTCTTATGCATGGGTAATAAACCTCCCCCCATCTGCGCTGCTCTTCCCTGAGAATCACACCCTGTGCCCGCCCGACACCTCCCTTTCGCCCTATTCACTACCGCACCCTCTGACACTCCTTTTCCTCTGTGTCCGATTGTCCAGGCCGGTCCTAGGCTATCAGCTAGCCCTGCAGATGTAGTTTATGGCCACAGCTGTAAAGAATCACCCCTCTTCAAAGGAGTTATAGTAGATCAAGGCCCACACTCGATGAGATCCGTCACAGCAGAAGCGTTGCTATTATCTGAAAACCATCCTGTATTGTGATTGGGGAGGGGACCGAGCGTGAAGCGGAAGATTCCAGGGATGACTCTTTGTACATCAAAGTTTTTACAATTATGTGTCACATTAAAAATATATAGCACTCCGACAAAGTAGTAAGATTATAAAACTTTAATAATTTATAAATATATACAAGAAAACAAAAATAGTAATAACATATAATCATTTTTAGGGAAAAACAACGAAGTAGCGGTCGGCTGTGCGAATAGTCCCAACGCAGCACAACGTCCAGATTTCCGGCGTGGGGCGTCGCGGGGGGTGGGTCATCAGTAGCAAACTGTTGTGCGAATAGTTCCAAGGCAGCAGAACGCGCCGAAATCTAGATGACACGAAAGTGATGTCTAGTAAGTTGCCACCCAGCAAATAACGGCGTGGGGCGTCGCGGGGGGTGGGTCATCAGTAGCAAACTGTTGTGCGAATAGTTCCAAGGCAGCAGAACGATGGCACCAAGGTGATGTCCAGTAAGTTGCCGCACTGGTTTTGGTATCCTACAATGCTGCTCTGAATAACGGCGTGGGGCGCCCCGGGGGAGGCGGCGTGAACGGGCCTCTCCAGGTGGAGTGTCATCTGTTGTAGTGGGGCGCCCCTTTACCGTTTCAGTTGCCATTCCGTCCGTTTTTGGTCCACTGTGTCAAAAGCCGCAATTCAGCTGAGTTGCGCCCACTCTTGCGGTGCAGCGATAGGCGGCTGTCACAGGACTCTCAAAATGGCGGCAGGCTCTTTCTTTTTTGCGCCTGGTCCACTGAAATGGCCCTGGGACACCATGGAAATCGGACGCTTGTCTGCTAGGTCTTGGACCCCATTCTCGAAAGCGTCCCCTCCGCCTTGAGAATTCATCAAAAGTTTTGGGGGCCCCGACTCCTGCAGGCTTCTGGTGGGGAGCGGCTGCCATGATTGCTCGCGGAATGACCACGACGGAGCTAAGAGATGGTGGTGCTCTCATGCTGACGCCAGTTTAGTCTGAAACATCCAGAAACAAGGTGGGGCTTTCATCGTTTGGGAAAAAAAAAAAAGTTTTCATCCAATGAAAAGTGTTGTTTTTAGGTCATATGATCAAGCCTTCCATCATTAGGAAACCAAAAGTAAAATGAACCAATGAAAAGTTTTATAAACAAGTCACATGACCTGTTATGCGGCATAGGGTATAAAATGCGGAGAAAATACGTTGGCACGTGAGGCGGCGTCAGTAGCGGACCGATGTGCGAATAGGCCGAAGGCAATACAACGCGCCAAGATCCGGATGGCACCGAGGTGGTGTCCAGCAAGTTGCAGCACTGGTGTGGCCATCCTACAATGCTGAAAGTCGGCGTGGGGCGCCCCGTTGGCCTGTGAGTTTGCGTCAGTAGCGGACCGATGTGCGAATAGGCCGAAGGCAGCACAACGCGCCAAGATCCGGATGGCACCGAGGTGGTGTCTAGTAAGTTGCCGCACTGGTGTGGCCATCCAACAATGCTGAAAGTCGGCGTGGGGCGCCCCGTTGGCCTGTGAGTTTGCGTCAGTAGCGGACCGATGTGCGAATAGGCCGAAGGCAGCACAACGCGCCAAGATCCGGATGGCACCGAGGTGGTGTCTAGTAAGTTGCCGCACTGGTGTGGCCATCCTACAATGCTGAAAGTCGGCGTGGGGCGCCCCGTTGGCCTGTGAGATGGCGTCAGTAGCGGACCGATGTGTGAATGGGGCCGAAGGCAGTGCAACAATATTTTCGGAATAGAAGACACCACTAGGCGCTGAGATGCCAAGATCCGGATGGCACCGAGGTGGTGTGTAGCAAGTTGCCGCACTGGTGTGGCCATCCTACAATGCTGAAAGTCGGCGTGGGGCGCCCCGTTGGCCTGTGAGTTTGCGTCAGTAGCGGACCGATGTGCGAATGGGGCCAAAGGCAGCGCAACAATAGTTTCTGACTGACACCACAAGGCGCTGAGATGCCAAGATCCGGATGGCACCGAGGTGGTGTCATAGTTGAGAGTTCTGAGCAGCGGTTGCAACACTGTCTGAAGCTTATTTGCAGCTGCTGCAGCTTCACTACGCGTCAAGATCCGGATGGCACCGAGGTGGTGTCTAGTAAGGTGCACTGGTGTGGCCATCCTACAATGCTGAAAGTCGGCGTGGGGCGCCCCGTTGGCCTGTGAGTTTGCGTCAGTAGCGGACCGATGTGCGAATAGGCCGAAGGCAGCACAACGCGCCAAGATCCGGATGGCACCGAGGTGGTGTCTAGTAAGTTGTCGCACTTCTGTGGCCATCCTACAATGTTGAAAGTCGGCGTGGGGCGCCCCGTTGGCCTGTGAGATGGCGTCAGTAGCGGACCGATGTGCGAATGGGGCCAAAGGCAGCGCAACAATATTTTCTGATTTGAAGACACCACAAGGCGCTGAGATGCCAAGATCCGGATGGCACCGAGGTGGTGTCTAGCAAGTTGTGGCACTGGTGTGGCCATCGTACAATGGTAAAAGTCGGCGTGGGGCGCCCTGTTGGCCTGTGAGATGGTGTCAGTAGCGGACTGATGTGCGAATGGGGCCAAAGGCAGCGCAACAATATTTTCTGACTGACACCACAAGGCGCTGAGATGCCAAGATCCGATGGCACCGAGGTGATGTCTAAGTTGCGGACTGATGTGCGAATGGGGCCAAAGGCAGCGTAACAATATTTTTTGTATGGAAGATACCACTAGGCGTTGAGATGCCAAGATTCGGATGGCACCGAGGTGATGTCTAGCAAGTTGCTGTACTGGTGTGGTCATCCTACAATGCTGAAACTCGGCGTGGGTCGCCCCATTAGCCTGTGAGATGGCGTCAGTAGCGGACCGATGTGCGAATAGGCCGAAGGCAGCACAACGCGCCAAGATCCGGATGTCACCGTGGTGGTTTCATAGTTGAGAGGCACTTCATCTGCAGTGGGGCGCCGAGATCCGGATGGCACCGAGGTGATGTCTAGCAAGTTGCTGTACTGGTGTGGTCATTCTACAATGCTGAAAGTCGGCGTGGGGCGCCCCATTAGCCTGTGAGATGGCGTCAGTAGCGGACTGATGTGCGAATGGGGCCAAAGGCAGCGCAACAATATTTTCTGAAGAGAAGACACCAAAAGGTGCTGACATGCCAAGATCCGGATGGCACCGAGGTGGTGTCTAGCAAGCTATGCAGTTGAGTTGTGTGCGCACTTGCGGCGAATAGGTCGAAGGCAGCATAACAATGTTTTCTGAATAGAAGACACCACAAGGCGTTGAGATTCGGTTACCACCGAGGTGATGTCTAGCAAGTTGCCGCACTGGTGTGGCCATCCTACAATACTGCTCCGAATAACGGCGTGGGGTGCCCGAAGGGGGGGGGAGCCGGCGTGAATGGGCCTTCCTAGGTGGAGGCTCGTCTGCTGTAGTGGGGCGCCCCTTTACCGTTTCAGTTGCCATTCAGCTGAGTTTCGGCTGCTCTTGATGCTACAGCGACAGGCGGCTGCAAGAGGACTCTCAAAATGGCGGCCTGTTCTTTGGATTTGGGCCTGGTCCACTAAAATGGCCCTGGGACACCTTAGAACTCGGACGCTCGATTTTTTTTTCCTTTCCTGTACATGCAAAAAAAGGTAAATGCCCGGTACGTTACACGCTTCATCTGCCACGATGAACTCTCCAGAGGAACCGAAAAAAAATATAGTTGTGGTAACTATACCATGCATCGTCATATGGAGAGGTGGCACCAATTAATTATAGTGCTGCATAAAAGAGAGATTTGGAGGAGAACCCCTGACCTGCTAGTACATTCATCAAAGAAGTGGCACTGAGAGCTTCAGAGGCAAGGGAAACGGTCCCAAATATTTAGAAGAACTTTGGAAAGATTAAAATGACATGTTTAGATTGTGGCAAATTAATTTCATGTGGACAGATGAGTGTTACTCTAATAAATACAGCATATGAACATCATCATAGTCGATGGTTGGTAGAGACATTTTGACTATATCCTGGACCTGCCCGTCCTCGCCCAAAATGGCGCCGGAATAAATGGGACTCGTAACTCCTTGTTGTGTACTGGTTGCAGAACCTTGAAATCACGAGATACGTATGCAGTTTTGAAGCACATGGCGGGCGGGGACGAGAATTGATTGAATATTTCGACATCCCTATTGATATTAAGTTCTGATGTGTTATTGATTACTGTACTGTTGAAAGTTCGAATTAACGTCACCCATGGTACTTGCCCGCAAATGTATATCTAGATAATTTTATTGTAACTGGCCCTGTCGTATTTTAATTATAAAATGTACGTCCACCGATTCCGTAACTGTTAGACACCTTAGTTCTTGCAACCTAATGGCCCGCCCGTTACGTTCCTCTACAGTGTAAATGTCTATTCATCATATACGATTACAGTTTGCTCCGTGGCAGGCCCACGTGGTTATAGGCTCGTATTTGTATAATGAAATTTTCACAATAAAGGTTTTTAAAAGAAAACATGGTAGTAGTATATACATTGGTAAAGTTTTTAATAATAGTGACTGTTTTAGAATCATTAAAAGGCAAGTGAAATAAAGCAGACCAATTACATGAAGGGTAAAAGGTATAATACGAAGGAACGCAGTAAAGATAAATGGTCAAGGGCTGTTGTGTTTTCTATTCCTGCAACATAAAGTGATCGATAAGAATCTCATATTCAGGCGTATCGGCGACTAAGACAGCAGGTCGACCCTCTTTTGCTCAACGGCTCCGTCATGGGACGAAGAAACGCTCTTTTTCTCGAAAAAAGAATATATTTTACTTGCAGGACAGTTGTAAAATTTCCGGGAAAGTACATTAGCCTGGAAAATTATAACATATATTTAAGAAAAAATAATGTTCGGAAGTAATGAAAAGCGTAATTTTTAGGTCATATGACCAAGCCTTTCATCATTACAATAAGAAAAGTAAAATGAACCAATGAAAAGTTTTATTAACAAGTCACATGACTTGTTATGCTTACGTTACGCGCTGCGCGCCCCGGATGACTTCCGGATGCGCTAACGCGGCGCATCATATGACGCATTACGCGACAACGCAGGTACAGAATATAGTCAAAATGTCTCCACCAACCAGCGGTCGGAACACAACCCCTTTCAGCAGGCTAAATAGTTCTGTTAAATGACAACAGAAGGGACAGGCAACAAGAACCATCAGTCAAAGAGGGGAGGGCTAGTTCTTCTCTACCGGGTTACATTGGGGCGCTACCGGAACTGATCGAATTGGTAGTCTACAGTGTTTCTGGATGTTTCAGACTGAAGCTGGGGTTAGCATGAGAGCAGCACCATTTCGTAGCTCCGTCGTGGCCATTCCGCAACCAATCATGGCAGCCGCTCTTTATCGTTATTTTGGGCGGGGTGGGTGGCGGAGCCGAGCTGTTTTGCAGCCATCATTGTGTGGAGTTCAGTTCATCTCACTAGTTTTGTATTTGTCATGAGGGGTTGTTCCTAATGTTTCTATTTTAGCGAGGTCAAAAAGAGATCCCATTAGTGGCCTACTGATTTTGCTCGATTCCTTTTCTTTTTTTTTACACGATTTTTCGTTATCTGCAAAGACTAAACAGAGTATTGCGACTCTGTGTTTGTTTGTAAATAGAGAATGAACCAAAGAGAACTAATTCTAAAACAGTAAATACTTGGATAACAATCAATCAAATGGAGAGAGAAGCAGGCACGACGGATTACAACGGGGGCAAAGGCCTGCGTTAACTACCTTTCACTATCTGCAAAGAGAGAGTACTCCTAATAGAAATGAGGGGGGGGCACCATTCAAAGCAGATCAGTGTGCATAAACACGAAAATGTTTTCACTTACCATGTACTTGACATTCGACAGCTTATGATATTTGCTATTAAAAAAACATTGAAATTCACTGAAAAAACCATAGGTTATAGACCATATATAGTTAGGAATTAGCATTTACAAAACCTTGAAAATTCACTGAAAAAACCATAGGTTATAGACCATATATAGTTAGGAATTAGCATTTAAAAAACCTTATTTTACTCACACAAAACCATTGAAATTCCATATATAGTTAGTTGCACTAACTATATATCGCGCACCCGCAATCCACTGCTGATCATGTCACATATTACATCATTCATGACATGGTCAGTGACATCACTGATGACATCACTGATGACATCTCAAATGACATCACTGATGACATCACTGATGACATCTCAAATGACATCACTGATGACATCACTGATGACATCTCAAATGACATCACTGATGACATCTCATTTGACATTACTGATCACATCACTGATGACATCATTCATGTGATAATACGATGAACCTCTTCAGACTCTAATATAACCTTAGATACACTCAGTGTAAACAGACACTCATAGACTGTCACTCATCCATGGAGTTACTCAGACACTTAGTCAGTCATGCAAAGAATCAATCACACCTCCATTTCCTCAACTATACAGTTATACACACCTTACTTATTCAAACATATACTAAAACATATTTACTCACTTATACAATCCTGGATACAAGTTCACAATGATCCATACAGCCACTCACACATTCACTGGCTCTTATGCACAGTTATTTATATATGTCAACTCTGACATGTACTGTGTTTTACATATGTACTTACTTTGACATGTAGCACTGAGATATCCATTCACTCACCAATACACTCATGCACACAGTCAACCGCCCATACAGCTGTTTCCACATGCACTTTTGAACCCATACATCTAGTCAATCAACTGCTCACACATCTATGCAGAGAGTCATACACCTCCCAGCCACCCAGACACACACTCAGTCTCCCATACAAATGCTTGGGCAACCAATCAATAACCCATACAGTTAATCATATAGCTAATGATCAACACATGCAGCAGTTTACAGAACAACAGACATAATGATGCACAAATTAAGACAGTTTAGTCACTAACCCATGCACTCAGTGAGACACATTTAATCAGTCACTCATACAGTCAGCCATGCCCCTACTAAAGCCTTCATCAAGACACTTATACATCCACTCATTCTTCAATATGTAAGACATATTTTAACTTTACAGAATTATACAGTCACTGGATGTAGTCATCAGTGATGTCATTTGAGATGTCATCAGTGATGTCATCAGTGATGTCATTTGAGATGTCATCAGTGATGTCATCAGTGATGTCACTGACCATGTCATGAATGATGTAATATGTGACATGATCAGCAGTGGATTGCGGGTGCGCGATATATAGTTAGTGCAACTAACTATATATGCGAATTTCAATGGTTTTGTGTGAGTAAAATAAGGTTTTTTAAATGCTAATTCCTAACTATATATGGTCTATAACCTATGGTTTTTTCAGTGAATATATATATATATTATATATATATATATATATATATATACATACATACATATACATACATACATATATATATATATATATTCACTGAAAAAACCATAGGTTATAGACCATATATAGTTAGGAATTAGCATTTACAAAACCTTGAAAATTCACTGAAAAAACCATAGGTTATAGACCATATATAGTTAGGAATTAGCATTTACAAAACCTTGAAAATTCACTGAAAAAACCATAGGTTAGAGACCATATATAGTTAGCTGGACATTTTATTGACATAAAACCAATGAAATTCCATATATAGTTAGTTGCACTAACTATATATCGCGCACCCGCAATCCACTGCTGATGATGTCACATATTACATCATTCATGACATGGTCAGTGACATCACTGATGACATCACTGATGACATCTCAAATGACATCACTGATGACATCACTGATGACATCTCAAATGACATCACTGATGACATCATGACACACCAATACCAGTTACTACATACGCAAACACTGATTCCTACGTCTACACACACATTCAATCATTCACCCATACAATCACTCATACATACAGTCACTCATTATTACAACACTATCATATGCACTCATACACCTATGCAGACACTCACACACTGCCACTCATCCATGGAGTTACTCACACACCTAGTCAGTCCTGTAAAGAATCAATCACACTTCCATTTCCTCATCTATACAGTTAAACACAGAACACCATACTTCAGTGACATCACTGATGACATCACTGATGACATCTCAAATGACATCACTGATGACATCTCAAATGACATCACTGATGACATCATGACACACCAATACCAGTTACTACATACGCACTCACTGATTCCTACGTCTACACACACATTCACTCATTCACCCATACAATCACTCATACATACAGTCACTCATTATTACAACACTATCATATGCACTCATACACCTAGTCAGTCCTGTGAAGAATCAATCACACTTCGATTTCCTCATCTATACAGTTAAACACAGAACACCATACTTTTCACACATATACTAACACATACTTACTCTCTTATACAATCACTGATACAAGTATACACATTGATATGCACAGAGTCACACACCTCCCAGCCAGCCACACACACACTGAGTCTTCCATACATCCACTCATTCTTCAATATGTAAAACATATTTAAACTTTACAAAAACACACAGACACTAGATGATGTCATCAGTGATGTCATTTGAGATGTCATCAGTGATGTCATCAGTGATGTCATTTGAGATGTCATCAGTGATGTCACTGACCATGTCATGAATGATGTAATATGTGACATCATCAGCAGTGGATTGCGGGTGCGCGATATATAGTTAGTGCAACTAACTATATATGGAATTTCATTGGTTTTATGTCAATAAAATGTCCAGCTAACTATATATGGTCTCTAACCTATGGTTTTTTCAGTGAATTTTCAAGGTTTTGTAAATGCTAATTCCTAACTATATATGGTCTATAACCTATGGTTTTTTCAGTGAATTTTCAAGGTTTTGTAAATGCTAATTCCTAACTATATATGGTCTATAACCTATGTTTTTTTCAGTGAATTTCAATGGTTTTTTAATAGCAAATATCATAAGCTGTCGAATGTCAAGTACGTGGTAAGTAAAAACATTTTCGTGTTTATGCACACTGATCTGCTTTGAATGCTGCCCCCCACCCCTCATTTCTATTAGGAGTACTCTCTCTTTGCAGATAGTGAAGGGTAGTTAACGCAGCCCTTTGCCCCCTTTGTAATCCGTCGTGCCTGCTTCTCTCTCCATTTGATTGATTGTTCTCTTTGGTTCATTCTCTATTTACAAACAAGCACAGAGTCGCAATACTCTGTTTAGTCTTTGCAGATAGCGAAAAACCGTGTAAAAAAACAAAAGGAATCGAGCAAAATCAGTAGGCCACTAATGGGATCTCTTTTTGACCTCGCTAAAATAGAAACATTAGGAACAACCTGTTGAAAATAGCAATGCGTATGTACATAAGCGGCGTTCATTTGTGTTCACAGTACCCCTTGTTGATTGTTTGAATCGAGCATTGAATTGTTCGAAGTTGGTTCTCTTAAGGATCTTCTCTGCCTGCAAACGAGGAAGAATAGGAATATTCTCTCTCCCTTTGCAGATAGTGAAGGGTAGGTAACGCAAGCCTTTAACACGTCGTACCTATTTCATTCCTCATTGATTGATTGATTGTCCGAACATTGACTGTTTGGGAATTAGTTCTTTTTGGAGGTATTCCCTGTTTGCAAATAAACGTAGGAAAATCTTTGCAAGTAGTGAAAGGGTACGTAATGCGGACCTTTCTCCCCCGTTGTAATCTGTCATGCCTATCTACTCCCCACTGATTGATGCACCTGTTTCACCCGGACCATTTACTAGACATACGTCATCTGGCCCGACCAGAGAGCACCCCTAGTGAAAAGGACATATGCAATAATAACGAAGTGATCACTGTATCCTGTTAACAGAAACTTTAGCATGAAACAACCTGGAAAGAAAAGAATAGGAAAACGAAAATCAGTAGGCCACTGATGAACATGAACTTTTATTAAACAACGAACAAAGAAACGTTAACATAACGTAATGATAAAACCTGTTAATGTCCTAGAAACAAGAAAACGTTAAAATATGCCATTGGTGAGAGACCAGAAAAACAGTAAGAGAAACCAAATCACCCCTCGCTGTCCCACCGCCTGCCACGCCAAAAAAATCGATAGACTAGGGAAAATGCAAGTCAGTAGAACATCCGCCCCCACTCTGGAAACTTCCAAGGTGGAGCAGGGTTCCGGCTACGCCCAGCCGGGAGCAGCCCATATAAGGCAGGTCCTGCTGCCACGCCTCGGCCAGGAGATCCTAACGTAGGGTGTAGCCGGAGGAGAGGCCGAGACCAGCGGGACCCGGCCAGGGGATTGCCTTTACAACGCTGAACAGTTGCAGGGGGGGGGAATGTCTCCTCGACCCTCCCCTCTCTCTCCCAGTCCGGCCGCGGTGGCCCTTGAGAGTTGCAGGTAGTCCCGCCACATGCTCTTCCGGTCCGGCCACCAACGGTCGGGGGGCCGAGGCCGACGGGATCCGGCTGCAGCCGATAAACCAAGAAACCCGTTCATGGGGCCAGAGCCAGGGGCGTCCGGCCGACATCTACCGGAAGCCCGGCCCGAAGACGAACGGGACACTTCTTCTTTCTTGTATAATTGCTGCAACAACCCTGGGGGGGGATGTCTTGCACATGCCTCCGACCCCCCCCCCCTCGTCCTCATCGCCTGGTCCGGCCATAACAAATATCAAGCTAGACGCCGTGGGGTACACTGGGAGGAAGAGACGGTGCGAACAGGCCTCTCCCGCCTCCCCAGTGGAGGCTTCCCAGCTGCACCCTCAGCGCTCCAGGCGCCCGGAAAAGAGTTCTTCCACTGTGGCCATGCTGCAACGTCTCGCCCGGCAGGGTGGAGCCCGTCCGCTCATTTGACCCCGCGATCGCCAGTAGCTACCGAACTCTCAAAATGGCGGTCGACCTTGCAAGAGCGGGCCCAGCATAAAGAAATGGCCCGGTCACTGGTTGACTCCACCACCGTAGTCCTCCACGACCTTGAAGATTCTAGAGGAGCCGCGGGAGTCTCCGACCCCCAATGGGGAATGACTGCCATGATCACCCGTGGAGTGACGAAACTGTATTCGCGGGACGTCGGCGCCAGCCTCACTTTGAATTACTAGAATCCTGCAGACCTCACTTCCGGTAAAAGCACAGTGTGACCCGGTAGGAAAAATTGTTGCACCCCCTCCCCTTTTTGACTGATAGTTCAAACCACCGATCCTTTCCTTTGCCCTTTTAACGGAACTTTGGACTGCCTCCCCCTCTTTTACATTTTCTAGAGAAAACAAAACATTAACCACTACATTAGCATAGCAGTTGACACCAGAACTGTTTTCAAATTGAAAACCAACAACATCTTCAACAGAATCCTTTTTGTTTCTGCTGTGACCCTGCTACAGCACAGGCATTGTCCCCAGCAGTAATTCTGCAATGCCGGTAAGAATAGCTGTGGTGCCTACTGGACTCACTCACCCCCGCGGCGCCCCACGCCGTTATGTGCTGGGCGGCAACTTGCTAGACATCACTTTAGTGCCATCTAGATTTCAGCGCGTTCTGCTGCCTTGGAACTATTCGCACAACAGACCGCTACTGACAAGAATATTTCATTATTGGTGCTGTCAATTTCAATAAATCTATTGGATAATTCAAAAGAAATTGCCACGGTCTCTTCGTTGTTTAAATGTTTTTACTGTTTTTGTTTTGTTGTATATATTTATATGTTATTAAAGTTTTATATTCCTACTACTTTGTTGGAGTGCTATATATTTTTAATGTGAGACATAATTGTAAAAACTTTGATGTACAAAGAGTCATTCCTGGAATCTTCCGCTTCAGGCTCGATCCCCTCCCCAATCACAATACAGGATAGTTTTCAGATAGTAGGAACACGTGTGGTGTGACGGATCTCATCGGGTGTGGGCCTTGATCTACTATAACTCCTTTGAAGAGGGGTGATTCTTTACAGCTGAGGCCATAAACTACATCTGCAGGGCTAGCTGATAGCCTGGACAATCGGACACAGAGGAAGAGGAGTGTCAGAGGGTGCGGTAGTGAATAGGGCGAAAGGGAGGTGTCGGGCGGGCACAGAGTGTGATTCTCAGGGAAGAGCAGCGCAGATGGGGGGAGGTTTATTGCCCATGCATAAGACAGAGAGCGGGGGTGACCAGTGCCTGGGGAAGATGCTTGCGAGGGTGAGGAGCCATGCTACGAATCGACAGCGTGCAGAGAGTGGGTCTGGTCAAGACATCTAAAATGGCTGCCGTGCACGACAAAAGTGTGGCATTTCAAAAAAGGCAAGATGGCGCAGACAATGTTTTTCAACACTTCCTCATTTCCTTCGAATCGAACGTTAACAGACGTTGGGGCATATTACCAAAGTTAAGCGATATTTATCGCTAACGATGCTTACCAACGAATTTTTTACCGCTAAGCATCGTCAGAAATTATCAAAGATAAACCTTGCTATTATCAAGGTTTATCACAAATGCGATAATAAACGGCCGCAATGCATGAATATCGCTAAAAACTCAGCGATATTCATACATTACCGAGCTAATGCTCTTAGCCATGTTATCCACCTCCCATTGGATAACATGGCTAAGAACTGCTCAGGGCAGGTGTTACTTTTTGGAGATATTCGCGCTTAGCGCGAATATCTCCAAAAGTTGGTAATAGGAGATAGATATCTTGCATGTTGTAATGCAAGTTATTGTGGTATATGGAACTCATACCATAATCTCTCAGGAAAGCAGAAACTGATCCTTTTGGGACCGCCTCAAAAGGCCTAGGGGGTGAGGAGTACTCTACTTTGCCCCCTTTTCACGTTCCGAACTATTTTATTTTACTCTCTTCTGTAATTACACAAAATAGCACCGATAAGATGCATCGGAGACACACAGTGAGAGAAAGGAGGCCGGAGATGAAGAAGAGATGTCAAATACACATTGGAGATAATATAGTGGCAGAAGGGAAGTAAATATGAGTAAACTTACCATGTAACATAAAAATGTTGCACTCTATACTATAAGTCTCATTTTATACTACAATCACTTCGCTACAACCTCATAAATTAAAAATAAAAATGAATAATGTCTCAAACAATTTTTGATTTCTAAATATAAATTTATTCTTCAGAATTTTCTAAATTTGAAAGAACTAGTAACATGTCCTCATCAGCAATGTCCTCATGAAAAGTCTGCAATAATGATTCTTGTAACTCTATCGTCTCCAAACACTCGATAAATTCGCCATCAAGAGATTGATCAAAAAAATCATTCAAGTCATCTCCTCCTTCTGACAATATTTCATTATTGGTGCTGTCAATTTCAATCAATGTAGTGGAATCATTCAAGTCATCTCCTCGTGACAATATTTCATTATTGGTGCTCTCAATTTCAATCAATGTAGTGGAATCATTCAAGTCATCTCCTCCTTGTGACAATATTTCATTATTGCTGCTGTCCATTTCAATCAATCTAATGGAATCATACAAGTCATCTCCTCCTTGTGACAATATTTCATTATTGCTGCTCTCAATTTCAATCAACGTAGTGGAATCATTCAAGTCATCTCCTTGTGACAATATTTCATTCTTGGTGCTGTCCATTTCAATCAATCTAATGGAATCATACAAGTCATGTCCTCCTTGTGACAATGTTTCATTATTGGTGCTCTCAATTTCAATCAATGTAGTGGACAATTCAAAAGAAATTGCCACGGTCTCTTCATTGTGAGCCATTTTATTTTGAAATTGCTTGCTGTAAATTGCAGAAAAAAATAATCACTTTCATTTATCGTTTTTAGTAATACATAATATAAAACTAACTTTATCAAGTATTTAGTATAACAGAAGGACTGCAAATAAATAACAGAAAACATTTTTCAAATTATCTTCAAGTGTACAACATAGTTCCCCTTACAAATTAACAACTCACCTTTTCAAACGTAGGAAAAGTGTTAGTACTGTGTAAATCAAACACCAGAAATTCACCACCAAAAATTCCTCACAAATGTACCTCAGACAGTAGTATAACAAAATGGCTGTGGTTTCCTCTCATTTGACATATATACATAACCAATTAACTTTCATCACACACAAATACAAAACCAAAGTAACATTTTAATTGGTTCTAAATTTCAACACTTTCAAATGTGTTTTCCCCATGCAATTTTCCATAGGACATTTACATACGTCTACAGCCTGAATGGCTGAACGGAATTACACCAAACTTGGCAAAATGGTACATCAAACCTAAGAGGTCAGGAAGGATCTACTATGCCCCCTTATGGTCATTTCCCCCTTCGCTTTGGCCTCCTCTTGTCTCTCAATCCTACCGAGAGACAAGATGGCGGCCGCTACGGACTGTTTGGAATGTTGACAGACGCCGGAGAACCAATCAGCTTCGCAAAGCTCCGTAACGCGAAAAGTACGCGAAGCGGAGCGCTGTTACAGATATATATCTTTTTTTGAACATTAATTTCTCAAAATCCACTGGAGCACATATATTGAGACCTAGCAAAGGCACATCGGGCTACCAGTCCCTAATATTTTACCAAGTTTCGTGCAAATCCATTCAGCCGTTCGATTATTATTATTATTTTTTTTTTTTGCCCCGCGGGGCCCTTTTAAAACCTCCACATCAAACCTAGGGGGTCAGCGAGGATCTACTATTCCCCCTTATGGTCATTTGCCCCTTCGCTTTCGCCTCCTCTTGTCTCTCGATCCTACCGAGAGACAAGATGGCGGCCGCTACGGACTGTTTGGAATGTTGACAGACGCCGGAGAACCAATCAGCTTCGCTTCACAAAGCTCCGTTGCGCGAAAAGTACGCGTCCTGGGGCGCTGCCCAGTCCGCTGTTACAGATATATATCTTTTTTTAAACGTTAATTTCTCAAAATCCACTGGAGCACATATATTGAGACCTAGCAAAGGCACATCGGGCTACCAGTCCCTACAATTTTGCCAAGTTTCGTGCAAATCCATTCAGCCGTTCGGGCTAAAAGTGAGGCCAACCGCCCTATGGAAATTAACATGGGAAAAATGCGTTTTGGGACCCCCCTTTTTTCTCGGCCCCCCCTTGACAACCCCCCCCCAAATTTTCAGGGGCTGCTCAGAAACAAAATGTGCCATTTTCCTGAAAATGTCAGCCAATTCCGTCCACAAACGCCAAAGTTATTAGACATAGAATTTTCAAAAATCCCATAGAGAAAAAATCCTAACTATATATACCTACTGGCGGTCGCCAGTAGGTATATATAGTTAGGATTTTTTCTCTATGGGATTTTTGAAAATTCTATGTCTAATAACTTTGGCGTTTGTGGACGGAATTGGCTGACATTTTCAGGAAAATGGCACATTTTGTTTCTGAGCAGCCCCTGAAAATTTTGGGGGGTTTGTCAAGGGGGGGCCGAGAAAAAAGGGGGGTCCCAAAACGCATTTTTCCCATGTTAATTTCCATAGGGCGGTTGGCCTCACTTTTAGCCCGAACGGCTGAATGGATTTGCACGAAACTTGGCAAAATTGTAGGGACTGGTAGCCCGATGTGCCTTTTGTAGGTCTCAATATATGTGCTCCAGTGGATTTTGAGAAATTAACGTTTAAAAAAAGATATATATCTGTTACAGCGTCCCGGGTAGCGCTCCGTTTCGCGTACTTTTTGCGTTACGGAGCTTTGCGAAGCGAAGCTGATTGGCTCTCCGGTGTCTGTAAACATTCCAAACAGTCCGTAGCGGCCGCCATCTTGTCTCTCGGTAGGATCGAGAGACAAGAGGAGGCCAAAGCGAAGGGGCAAATGACCGTAAGGGGGCATAGTAGATCCTCGCTGACCCCCTAGGTTTGATGTGGAGGTTTTAAAAGGGCCCCGCGGGGCAAAAAAAAAAAAAATCGAACGGCTGAATGGATTTGCATGAAACTTGGCAAAATTGTAGGGACCGGTAGCCCGATGTGCCTTTGCTGGGTCTCAATATATGTGCTCCAGTGGATTTTGAGAAATTAACGTTTAAAAAAAGATATATATCTGTGACAGCTTCCCGGGTAGCGCTCCGTTTCGCGTACTTTTCGTGTTACGGAGCTTTGCGAAGCGAAGCTGATTGGCTCTCCGGTGTCTGTAAACATTCCAAACAGTACGGAGCGGCCGCCATCTTGTCTCTCGGTAGGATCGAGAGACAAGAGGAGGCCAAAGCGAAGGGGCAAATGATCATAAGGGGGCATAGTAGATCCTCCCTGACCCCCTAGGTTTGATGTGGAGGCTTTAAAAGGGCTCCGCGGGGCAAAAAAAAAAAAAAAAAAAAAATTCGTTTTTTTTCGTGGGGTGCGCCCGGTTCGCGTAACGGGAAGCGGACTGGGGAGCGTACTACAAGGAAACAAGAATGATTGACTTTTAACTTATTGTATGTTTATAGACTTTTTTTTTTCTTTTTTTTCTGCTGAGTGACGTCTCGGCCTATCTCCACGGGATGCAGTCCCTACCATCTCGGCGTTTAAGCCGAGGGGGACCGGTAGTGTGGGAGAGATAACGTCTGTTAACGTTCGATTCGAAGGAAATCTTGGGGGCCCCCGACTCCTGCAGGCTTCCGGTGGGGAGCGGCTGCCATGATTGCTCGCGGAATGACCACGACGGAGCCACGAGATGGTGGTGCTTTCATGCTGACGCCAGCTTCAGTCTGAAACATCCAGAAACAAGGTGGGGCTTTCATCGTTTGGGAAAAAAAAAAGTTTTCATCCAATGAAAAGTGTTATTTTTAGGTCATATGATCAAGCCTTCCATCATTAGGAAACCAAAAGTAAAATGAAACAATGAAAAGTTTTATAAACAAGTCACATGACCTGTTATGCGGCATAGGGTATAAAAAGCGTAGAAAATCCGTTGGCACGTGAGGCGGCGTCAGTAGCGGACCGATGTGCGAATAGGCCGAAGGCAGCACAACGCGCCAAGATCCGGATGGCACCGAGGTGGTGTCCACCAAGTTGCCGCACTGGTGTGGCCATCCTACAATGCTGCGCCGAAAGTCGGCGTGGGGTGCCCCGTTGGCCTGTGAGGCGGCGTCAGTAGCGGACCGATGTGCGAATAGGCCGAAGGCAGCACAACGCGCCAAGATCCGGATGGCACCGAGGTGGGGTCCAGCAAGTTGCCGCACTGGTGTGGCCATCCTACAATGCTGCGCCGAAAGTCGGCGTGGGGCGCCCCGTTGGCCTGTGAGTTCGCGTCAGTAGCGGACCGATGTGCGAATAGGGCCAAAGGCAGCACAACGCGCCAAGATCCGGATGGCACCGAGGTGGGGTCCAGCAAGTTGCCGCACTGGTGTGGCCATCCTACAATGCTGCGCCGAAAGTCGGCGTGGGGCGCCCCGTTGGCTTGTGAGGTGGCGTCAGTAGCGGACCGATGTGCGAATAGGGCCAAAGGCAGCGCAACGCGCCAAGATCCGGATGGCACCAAGGTGGGGTCCAGCAAGTTGCCGCACTGGTGTGGCCATCCTACAATGCTGCGCCGAAAGTCGGCGTGGGGCGCCCCGTTGGCCTGTGAGGTGGCGTCAGTAGCGGACCGATGTGCGAATAGGGCCAAAGGCAGCGCAACGCGCCAAGATCCGGATGGCACCGAGGTGGGGTCAAGCAAGTTGCCGCACTGGTGTGGCCATCCTACAATGCTGCACCGAAAGTCGGCGTGGGGCGCCCCGTTGGCCTGTGAGGCGGCGTCAGTCAGTGGGGGCTGTTTGAGGATCTGACTGCATTGGAAAGCAATGTGATGCTGTGCGTCGCCCCCAAGATGAAGGTTCCTCGGCTACAGTGGGGCGCCCCTTGGTGTTTCACTCGCTATGCAGCTGAGTTGCGTGCGCACTTGCGGCGAATAGGCCGAAGGCAGCACAACAATATTTTCGGAATGGAAGACACCACAAGGCGCTGAGATTCGGTTGGCACCGAGGTGGTGTCTAGCAAGTTGCCGCACTGGTGTGGCCATCCTACAATGCTGCTCCGAATAACGGCGTGGGGTGCCCGAAGGGGGGGGGGAGGCGGCGTGAACGGGCCTCCCCAGGTGGAGGCTCGTCTGCTGTAGTGGGGCGCCCCTTTACCGTTTCAGTTGCCATTCAGCTGAGTTTCGGCCGCTCTTGATGCTACAGTGACAGGCGGCTGCAACAGGACTCTCAAAATGGCGGCCTGTTCTTTGGATTTGGGCCTGGTCCACTAAAATGGCCCTGGGACACCTTAGAACTCGGACGCTCGAATTTTTTTTCTTTTCCTATACATGCAAAAAAGGTAAATGCCCGGTACGTTACCTGTCTCATCTGCCACGATGTACTCTCCAGAGGAACCGAAAAAAATATAGTTATGGTAATTATACCATGCATCGTCATATGGAGAGGTGGCACCGATTAATTATAGTGCTGCACAAAAGAGAGATTTGGAGGAGAACCCCCGATCTGCCAGTACATTCACCAAAGAAGTGGCACTGACAGCATCAGAGGCAAGGGAAACGGTCCCAAATATTTAGAAGAACTTTAGAAAGAATAAAATGACATGTTTAGATTGTGGCAAATTAATTTCATGTGGACAGATGAGTGTTACTCTAATAAATACAGCATATGAACATCATCATAGTCGATGGTTGGTGGAGACATTTTGACTATATCCTGGACCTGCCCGTCCTCGCCCAAAATGGCGCCGGAATAAATGGGACTCGTAACTCCTTGTTGTGTACTGGTTGCACAACCTTGATATCACGAGATACGTATGCAGTTTTGAAGCACATGGCGGGCGGGGACGAGAATTGATTGAATATTTCAACATCCCTATTGATATTAAGTTCTGATGTGGTATTGATTACTGTACTATTGAAGGTTCGAATTAACGTCACCCATGGTACTTGCCCGCAAATGTATATCTAGATAATTTTATTGTAACTGGCCCCGTCGTATTTTAATTATAAAATGTACGCCCACCGATTCCGCAACTGTTAGACACCTTAGTTCTTGCAACCTAATGGCCCGCCCGTTACGTTCCTCTACAGTGTAAATGTCTACTCATCATATATGATTACAGTTTGCTCCGTGGCCGGCCCACGTGGTTATAGGCCCGTATTTGTATACTGACATTTTCACAATAAAGGTTTTTAAAAGAAAACATGGTAGTAGTATTTACATTGGTAAAGTTTTTAATAATAGTCACTGTTTTAGAATCAGTAAAAGGCAAGTGAAATAAAGCAGTCCAATTACATGAAGGGTAAAAGGTATAATACGCAGGAACGCAGTAAAGATAAATGGTCAAGGGCTGTTGTGTTTTCTACTCCTGCAACATAAAGTGATCGATAAGAATCTGATATTCAGGCGTATCGGCGACTAAGACAGCAGGCCGAGCCTCTTTTGCTCAACGGCTCCGTCATGGGACGAAGAAACGCCCTTTTTCTCGAAAAAGGAATATATTTTACTTGCAGAACAGTTGTAAATTTTCCGGGAAAGTACATTAGCCTGGAACATTATAACATATGTTTAAGAAAAAATAATGTTCGAAAGTAATAAAAAGCGTAATTTTTAGGTCATATGACCAAGCCTTTCATCATTAGAATAAGAAAAGTAAATGAACCAGTGAAAAGTTTTATTAACAAGTCACATGACCTGTTATGCTTACGTTACGCGCTGCGCGCCACGCCCCGGATCGCTTCCGGGAAGCTGCGCTTCGCGCACCGGAGCACTTCCGGATGCGCTAACGCGGCGCGTCATATGACGCATTACGCGACAACGCAGGTCCAGAATATAGTCAAAATGTCTCCACCAACCAGCGGTCGGAACACAACCCCTTTCAGCAGGCTAAATAGTTCTGTTAAATGACAACAGAAGGGACAGGCAACAAGAACCATCAGTCAAAGAGGGGAGGGCAAGTTCTTCTCTACCGGGTCACGTTGGGGCGCTACCGGAACTGATCGAATTGGTAGTCTACAGTGTTTCTGGATGTTTCAGACTGAAGCTGGCGTCAGCATGAGAGCACCACCATCTCGTAGCTCCGTCGTGGCCATTCCACGAGCAATCATGGCAGCCGCTCCCCACCAGAAGCCTGCGGGAGTCGGGGGCCCCCAAGACTTTTGTAGAATCTTCAAGGCTGAGGGGACGCTTTCGAGAATGGAGCCCAAGCCCTAGCAGACAAGCGTCCGAGTTCCAAGGTGTCGTAGGGCCATTTTAGTGGACCACGCCCAAATCTGAAGAGCCGGCCGCCATTTTGAGAGTCCTGTGGCAGACGCTTATCGCTGCACCGCAAGAGCGGGAGCAACTCAACTACATGGTGAGCGAGACGCTGTAGTCGAAAGAGCGGGCGGTAAACAGCTGAATAGCGGAAGAGGCACAGTGTAGCAAAAGCGGGCGGAATGTCAACTGAAACGGTAAAGGGGCGCCCCACTACAGCGTGTCTTTAGGTGAAACGGATTGTGGGACAAGGTCAAGAATGGAAGAGTCACCAAAAGGCAAAAAGTTCCGCTTGACCCCGGGAGCCGGCCACCTATGTCGGGGGCGATCTCAGGCCACACCAGGGCAACACGACTTGGGGAGGGGGCCGGAGCCAAGCGCCCCCTCCGAGTCCGCGCCATCACACCGTCCCTCGGGGGCCTCCGTCAAGCGGTTCAGGGTGGCACCGCATCACATTGTTTTCAAATGCAGTCACGTCCTCAAACAGCCCCCACTTACATTGAGAATAGTGAAGCTGTAGCAAGTGCAAATAAGCTTCAGACAGTGTTACAAGCACTCCTCAAAACTTTGAACTATCAGAGTGCATGAGTTTCATGCTCGATCGATTGAGCTAGCCGGATCGGGCACCAAAAAGTATAAAATAGTTATGTAAATAGTTATTTAATAAAATGTTTTACCCTGTTACTTTGCTGGTGTGTTGTATATATTTGTAATATTTGCATAGAGTTTATCGTGTTTTTGGGCGGGGTGGGTGGCGGAGCCGAGCTGCCTTGCAGCCATCATGGTGTGGAGCTCAGTTCATCTCACTAGTTTCGTATTTCTCATGAGGGGTTGTTCCTAATGTTTCTATTTTAGCGAGGTCAAAAAGAGATCCCATTAGTGGCCTACTGATTTTGCTCGATTCCTTTTGTTTTTTTACACGATTTTTCACTATCTGCAAAGACTAAACAGAGTATTGCGACTCTGTGCTTGTTTGTAAATAGAGAATGAACCAAAGAGAACCAATTCTAAAACAGTAAATGCTTGGATAACAATCAATCAAATGGAGAGAGAAGCAGGCACGACGGATTACAACGGGGGCAAAGGCCTGCGTTAACTACCCTTCACTATCTGCAAAGAGAGAGTACTCCTAATAGAAATGAGGGGGATGGGGGGGGCAGCATTCAAAGCAGATCAGTGTGCATAAACACGAAAATGTTTTTACTTACCATGTACTTGACATTCGACAGCTTATGATATTTGCTATTAAAAAACCATTGAAATTCACTGAAAAAACCATAGGTTAGAGACCATATATAGTTAGGAATTAGCATTTACAAAACCTTGAAAATTCACTGAAAAAACCATAGGTTATAGACCATATATAGTTAGGAATTAGCATTTAAAAAACCTTATTTTACTCACACAAAACCATTGAAATTCCATATATAGTTAGTTGCACTAACTATATATCGCGCACCCGCAATTCACTGCTGATGATGTCACATATTACATCATTCATGACATGGTCAGTGACATCACTGATGACATCACTGATGACATCTCAAATGACATCACTGATGACATCACTGATGACAACATCCAGTGACTGTATGTTTCTGTAAAGTTAAAATATGTCTTACATATTGAAGAATGAGTAGATGTATAAGTGTCTGGACGAAGGATTTAGTAGGTGCATGACTGAATGTATGAGTGAGTGATTAAATGTGTCTCACTGAGTGCATGGGTTAGTGACTAAACTGTCTTAATTTGTGCATCATTATGTCTTTTGTTCTGTAAACTGCTGCATGTGTTGATCAGAAGCTATATGAGTAACTATATGGGTTATTGATTGATTGCCCAAGTATTTGTATGGGAGACTGAGTGTGTGTGTGGCTGGCTGGGAGGTGTGTGACTCTGTGCAGATCAATGTGTACTTGTATCAATGATTGTATAAGAGAGTAAGTATGTGTTAGTTTATGTTTGAAAATGTAAGGTGCTCTATGTTTAACTGTATAGATTAGAAAATGGAAGTGTGATTGATTCTTTACAGGACTGACTAGGTGTGTGAATAACTCCATGGATGAGTGGCAGAGTGTGAGTGTCTGTATAGGTGTATGAGTGCATATGATAGTGTTGTAAAGATGAGTGATTGTATGTATGAATGATTGTATGGGTGAATGAGTGAGTGTTTGTGTAAACATAGGAATCAGTGAGTGCGTATGTAGTAACTAGTATTGGTGTGTCAATGGTTTAAAAGATTATACTCTGTATTTAAAACTGGGTGTAACAGAGGTTATATGAAAGTGTGAGGAGATGCATTGTATTGTCACATGAATGATATCATCAGTGATGTGACCAATGATGTCAAATGAGATGTCATCGGTGATGTCATCAGTGATGTCATTTGAGATGTCATCAGTGATGTCATTTGAGATGTTATCAGTGATGTCATTTGAGATGTCATCAGTGATGTAATCAGTGATGTCATTTGAGATGTCATCAGTGATGTCATCAGTGATGTCATTTGAGATGTCTAGTGTATATGTAACAAGGACCCCCTGTATTCAAAAAGAATCAGATTCAGACCATGTCATGAATGATGTAATATGTGACATCATCAGCAGTGAATTGCAGGTGCGCGATATATAGTTAGTGCAACTAACTATATATGGAATTTCAATGGTTTTGTGTGAGTAAAATAAGGTTTTTTAAATGCTAATTCCTAACTATATATGGTCTATAACCTATGGTTTTTTCAGTGAATATATATATATATATCACAAAAGTTGCCTGTGTAAGAAGTGAGCCTCACAAAAGGATTTCCATTTAGCCACATTCATTTCAGGGGCAAGCAGCGTGAGCGAAGACACAGCATACATCAGAATATCTGTCCTGCCTGACGCGTTTCGTGCAATGAGCACTTCCTCATAGGCATAGGACTTGTCAGGAATTTGCACGATTAATTTTTCGGAACCACTTATCACCTGATGAGATCCCGCCCATGTGGGCGTGGCCACTCAAGGCCTGATGGTACTCGTGGTTCCAGTATTGCACCAGTGTGCTCTACGTAACAGTTCCAATGTTAAAATTTACACCCCAGTGGGTTGTGCAGCAGGGCGCTCACCCGCGCTGCTTCCATTGTTCCCCTCAAAACCGGCATCCTCTCACCATTTGCAAAGGCGTCGGTTGGCGTCTCTGCTGGAGGGCTGACAGCCCCGGGGCCACACTTCGCGGCTCAGGCAAGCCGCCAAAACACCACAAAAGTTGCCTGTGTAAGAAGTGAGCCTCACAAAAGGATTTCCTTGCAGCCACATTTATTTCAGGGGGCAAGCAGCCTGAGCGAAGACACAGCATACATCAGAATATCTGTCCTGCCTGACGCGTTTCGTGCAATGAGCACTTCCTCATAGGCATAGGACTTGTCAGGAATTTGCACGATGAATTTTTCGGAACCACTTATCACCTGATGGAATCCCGCCCATGTGGGCGTGGCCACTCAAGTGGCCTGATGGTACTTGTGGTTCCAGTATTGCACCAGTGTGCTCTACGTAACAGTTCCAATGTTAAAATGTACACCCCAGTGGGTTGTGCAGCAGGGCGCTCACCCGCGCTGCTTCCATTGTTCCCCTCAAAACCGACATCCTCTCACCATTTGCAAAGGCGTCGGTTGGCGTCTTTGCTGGAGGGCTGACAGACCCGGGGCCACACTTCGCGGCTCAGGCAAGCCGCCAAAACACCACAAAAGTTGCCTGTGTAAGAAGTGAGCCTCACAAAAGGATTTCCATTCAGCCACATTTATTTCAGGGGGCAAGCAGCGTGAGCGAAGACACAGCATACATCAGAATATCTGTCCTGCCTGACGCGTTTCGTGCAATGAGCACTTCCTCATAGGCATAGGACTTGTCAGGAATTTGCACGATGAATTTTTCAGGACCACTTATCACCTGATGGAATCCCGCCCATGTGGGCGTGGCCACTCAAGTGGCCTGATGGTACTGGTGGTTCCAGTATTGCACCAGTGTGCTCTACGTAACAGTTCCAATGTTAAAATTTACACCCCAGTGGGTTGTGCAGCAGGGCGCTCACCCGCGCTGCTTCCATTGTTCCCCTCAAAACCGGCATCCTCTCACCATTTGCAAAGGCGTCGGTTGGCGGCTCTGCTGGAGGGCTGACAGCCCCGGGGCCACACTTCGCGGCTCAGGCAAGCTGCCAAAACACCACAAAAGTTGCCTGTGTAAGAAGTGAGCCTCACAAAAGGATTCCATTCAGCCACATTTATTTCAGGGGGCAAGCAGCGTGAGCGAAGACAGAGCATACATCAGAATATCTGTCCTGCCTGACGCGTTTCGTGCAATGAGCACTTCCTCATAGGCATAGGACTTGTCAGGAATTTGCACGATTAATTTTTCGGAACCACTTATCACCTGATGGAATCCCGCCCATGTGGGCGTGGCCACTCAAGTAGCCTGATGGTACTCGTGGTTCCAGTATTGCACCAGTGTGCTCTACGTAACAGTTCCAATGTTAAAATTTACACCCCAGTGGGTTGTGCAGCAGGGCGCTCACCTGCGCTGCTTCCATTGTTCCCCTCAAAAACGGCATCCTCTCACCATTTGCAAAGGCGTCGGTTGGCGTCTCTGCTGGAGGGCTGACAGCCCCGGGGCCACACTTCGCGGCTCAGGCAAGCCACCAAAAAACCACAAAAGTTGCCTGTGTAAGAAGTGAGCCTCACAAAAGGATTTCCATTCAGCCACATTTATTTCAGGGGGCAAGCAGCGTGAGCGAAGACACAGCATATATCAGAATATCTGTCCTGCCTGACGCGTTTCGTGCAATGAGCACTTCCTCATAGGCATAGGACTTGTCAGGAATTTGCGCGATGAATTTTTCGGAACCACTTATCACCTGATGGAATCCCGCCCATGTGGCCGTGGCCACTCAAGTGGCCTGATGGTACTCGTGGTTCCAGTATTGCACCAGTGTGCTCTACGTAACAGTTCCAATGTTAAAATTTACACACCAGTGGGTTGTGCAGCAGGGCGCTCACCCGCGCTGCTTCCATTGTTCCCCTCAAAACCGGCATCCTCTCACCATTTGCAAAGGCGTCGGTTGGCGTCTCTGCTGGAGGGCTGACAGCCCCGGGGCCACACTTCGCGGCTCAGGCAAGCCGCCAAAACACCACAAAAGTTGCCTGTGTAAGAAGTGAGCCTCACAAAAGGATTTCCATTCAGCCACATTTATTTCAGGGGGCAAGCAGCGTGAGCGAAGACACAGCATATATCAGAATATCTGTCCTGCCTGACGCGCTTCGTGCAATGAGCACTTCCTCATAGGCATAGGACTTGTCAGGAATTTGCGCGATGAATTTTTCGGAACCACTTATCACCTGATGGAATCCCGCCCATGTGGCCGTGGCCACTCAAGTGGCCTGATGGTACTCGTGGTTCCAGTATTGCACCAGTGAGCTCTACGTAACAGTTCCAATGTTAAAATTTACACCCCACTGGGTTGTGCAGCAGGGCGCTCACCCGCGCTGCTTCCATTGTTCCTCTCAAAACCGGCATCCTCTCACCATTTGCAAAGGCGTTGGTTGGCGTCTCTGCTGGAGGGCTGACAGCCCCTGGGCCACACTTTGCGGCTCAGGCAAGCCGCCAAAACACCACAAAATTCGCCTGTGTAAGAAGTGAGCCTCACAAAAGGATTTCCATTCAGCCACATTTATTTCAGGGGGCAAGCAGCGTGAGCGAAGACAAAGCATACATCAGAATATCTGTCCTGCCTGACGCGTTTCGTGCAATGAGAACTTCCTCATAGGCATAGGACTTGTCAGGAATTTGCACGATGAATTTTTCGGAACCACTTATCACCTGATGGAATCCCGCCCATGTGGGCGTGGCCACTCAAGTGGCCTGATGGTACTCGTGGTTCCAGTATTGCACGAGTGTGCTCTACGTAACAGTTCCAATGTTAAAATTTACACCCCAGTGGGTTGTGCAGCAGGGCGCTCACCCGCACTGCTTCCATTGTTCCCCTCAAAACCGGCATCCTCTCACCATTTGCAAAGGCGTCGGTTGGCGTCTCTGCTGGAGGGCTGACAGCCCCGGGGCCACACTTCGCGGCTCAGGCAAGCCGCCAAAACACCACAAAAGTTGCCTGTGTAAGAAGTGAGCCTCACAAAAGGATTTCCATTCAGCCACATTTATTTCAGGGGGCAAGCAGCGTGAGCGAAGACACAGCATACATCAGAATATCTGTCCTGCCTGACGCGTTTTGTGCAATGAGCACTTCCTCATAGGCATAGGACTTGTCAGGAATTTGCGCGATTAATTTTTCGGAACCACTTATCACCTGATGGAATCCCGCCCATGTGGTCGTGGCCACTCAAGTGGCCTGATGGTACTCGTGGTTCCAGTATTGCACCAGTGAGCTCTACGTAACAGTTCCAATGTTAAAATTTACACCCCACTGGGTTGTGCAGCAGGGCGCTCACCCGCGCTGCTTCCATTGTTCCCCTCAAAACCGGCATCCTCTCACCATTTGCAAAGGCGTCGGTTGGCGTCTCTGCTGGAGGGCTGACAGCCCCGGGGCCACACTTCGCGGCTCAGGCAAGCCGCCAAAACACCACAAAATTCGCCTGTGTAAGAAGTGAGCCTCACAAAAGGATTTCCATTCAGCCACATTTATTTCAGGGGGCAAGCAGCGTGAGCGAAGACAAAGCATACATCAGAATATCTGTCCTGCCTGACGCGTTTCGTGCAATGAGCACTTCCTCATAGGCATAGGACTTGTCAGGAATTTGCACGATGAATTTTTCGGAACCACTTATCACCTGATGGAATCCCGCTCACGTGGGCGTGGCCACTCAAGTGGCCTGATGGTACTCGTGGTTCCAGTATTGCACCAGTGTGCTCTACGTAACAGTTCCAATGTTAAAATTTACACCCCAGTGGGTTGTGCAGCAGGGCGCTCACCCGTGCTGCTTCCATTGTTCCCCTCAAAACCGGCATCCTCTCACCATTTGCAAAGGCGTCGGTTGGTGTCTCTGCTGGAGGGCTGACAGCCCCGGGGCCACACTTCGCGGCTCAGGCAAGCCGCCAAAACACCACAAAAGTTGCCTGTGTAAGAAGTGAGCCTCACAAAAGGATTTCCATTCAGCCACATTTATTTCAGGGGGCAAGCAGCGTGAGCGAAGACACAGCATACATCAGAATATCTGTCCTGCCTGACGCGTTTCGTGCAATGAGCACTTCCTCATAGGCATAGGACTTGTCAGGAATATGCACGATGAATTTTTCGGAACCACTTATCACCTGATGGAATCCCGCCCATGTGGGCGTGGCCACTCAAGTGGCCTGATGGTACTCGTGGTTCCAGTATTGCACCAGTGTGCTCTACGTAACAGTTCCAATGTTACAATTTACATCCCAGTGGGTTGTGCAGCAGGGCGCTCACCCGAGCTGCTTCCATTGTTCCCCTCAAAACCGGCATCCTCTCACCATTTGCAAAGGCGTCGGTTGGCGTCTCTGCTGGAGGGCTGACAGCCCCGGGGCCACACTTCGCGGCTCAGGCAAGCCGCCAAAACACCACAAAAGTTGCCTGTGTAAGAATTGAGCCTCACAAAAGGATTTCCATTCAGCCACATTTATTTCAGGGGGCAAGCAGCGTGCGCGAAGACACAGCATACATCAGAATATCTGTCTCGCCTGACGCGTTTCGTGCAATGAGCACTTCCTCATCGGCATAGGACTTGTCAGGAATTTGCACGATGAATTTTTCGGAACCACTTATCACCTGATGGAATCCCCACTCAAGTGGCCTGATGGTACTCGTGGTTCCAGTATTGCACCAGTGTGCTCTACGTAACAGTTCCAATGTTAAGATTTACACCCCAGTGGGTTGTGCAGCAGGGCGCTCACCCGCGCTGCTTCCATTGTTCCCCTCAAAGCCGGCATCCTCTCACCATTTGCAAAGGCGACGGTTGGCGTCTCTGCTGGAGGGCTGACAGCCCCGGGGCCACACTTCGCGGCTCAGGCAAGCCGCCAAAACACCACAAAAGTTGCCTGTGTAAGAAGTGAGCCTCACAAAAGGATTTCCATTCAGCCACATTTATTTCAGGGGGCAAGCAGCATGAGCGAAGACACAGCATACATCAGAATATCTGTCCTGCCTGACGCGTTTCGTGCAATGAGCACTTCCCCATAGGCATAGGACTAGTCAGGAATTTGCACGATGAATTTTTCGGAACCACTTATCACCTGATGGAATCCCGCCCATGTGGGCGTGGCCACTCAAGTGGCCTGATGTTACTCGTGGTTCCAGTATTGCACCAGTGTGCTCTACGTAACAGTTCCAATGTTAAAATTTACACCCCAGTGGGTTGTGCAGCAGGGCGCTCACCCGCGCTGCTTCCATTGTTCCCCTCAAAACCGGCATCCTCTCACCATTTGCAAAGGCGTCCGTAGACTGGTGCAATACTGGAACCACGAGTACCATCATAGACCGGATGGTAGGAGCTGCATCGTGTGACCTCTGTAAAGCTCAGGGCATTTGAGAGGAAATGTTAAATACACGGCAGCCTTGGCCGTGGCAGAGGAGCACCATTCCCTACAATTGAAAGGGAAGGCTTGGAAAGGAACTTTTTCTCTCCGTGTAAGCATGCAGCCCCATGGCAAAACGAAGCCTGCAGTTTGGCAACCAAACCTACTCAAGGACTAAAACAAGTTTCTAATATTTTCACAGAGACAATGAATTTTTCGACTCACCTTAGAGACTACGTGAACCAGCATGCTATTGTGCAACTCTTCTGTGTAACGCCTAAAGTGGGTGGTGTTCTCAATAAAGCAACTAAAGAGACAACACTCGTGAGTCAGTCATTTCCCCTGTGAAGCAGCCCATGAAGAAGAGGCGCTGGCCTCGAAACGCGTCAGTCGGGAACAGAAAAGGGAATCCTTAAGGGAACAGAAAAGGGAATCCTTAAAATGAAAGGAATGCAAAAAACTGCAGCCCAGCTTTTAGACCGGATGGTAGGAGCTGCATCGTGTGACCTCTGTAAAGCTCAGGGCATTTTAGAGGAAATGTTAAATACACGGCAGCCTTGGCCGTGGCAGAGGAGCACCATTCCCTACAATTGAAAGGGAAGGCTTGGAAAGGAACTTTTTCTCTCCGTGTAAGCATGCAGCCCCATGGCAAAATGAAGCCTGCAGTTTGGCAACCAAACCTACTCAAGGACTAAAACAAGTTTCTAATATTTTCACAGGGACAATTAATTTTTTGACTCACCTTAGAGACTACGTGAACCAGCATGCTATTGTGCAACTCTTCTGTGTAACGCCCAAAGTGGGTGGTGTTCTCAATAAAGCAACTAAAGAGACAACACTGGTGAGTCAGTCATTTCCCCTGTGAAGCAGCCCATGAAGAAGAGGCGCTGGCCTCGAAACGAAAGGGAATCCTTAAGGGAACAGAAAAGGGAATCCTTAAAATGAAATGGATGCAAAAAACTGCAAGCAGCCCAGCTTTTAGACCGGATGGTAGGAGCTGCATCGTGTGACCTCTGTAAAGCTCAGGGCATTTGAGAGGAAATATATATATTATATATATATATATATATATATATATATATATATATATATATATATATATATATATATATTCACTGAAAAAACCATAGGTTATAGACCATATATAGTTAGGAATTAGCATTTACAAAACCTTGAAAATTCACTGAAAAAACCATAGGTTATAGACCATATATAGTTAGGAATTAGCATTTACAAAACCTTATTTTACTCACACAAAACCATTGAAATTCGCATATATAGTTAGTTGCACTAACTATATATCGCGCACCCGCAATCCACTGCTGATCATGTCACATATTACATCATTCATGACATGGTCAGTGACATCACTGATGACATCACTGATGACATCTCAAATGACATCACTGATGACATCACTGATGACAACATCCAGTGACTGTATGTTTCTGTAAAGTTAAAATATGTCTTACATATTGAAGAATGAGTGGATGTATAAGTGTCTGGATGAAGGATTTAGTAGGTGCATGACTGACTGTATGAGTGAGTGATTAAATGTGTCTCACTGAGTGCATGGGTTAGTGACTAAACTGTTTTAATTTGTGCATCATTATGTCTGTTGTTCTGTAAACTGCTGCATGTGTTGATCAGTAGCTATATGAGTAACTATATGGGTTATTGATTGGTTGCCCAAGTATTTGTATGGGAGACTGAGTGTGTGTATGGGTGGCTGGGAGGTGTATGACTCTGTGCATAGATGTGTGAGCAGTTGATTCACTAGATGTATGGGTTCAAAAGTGCATGTGGAAACAGCTGTATGGGCGGTTGACTGTGTGCATGAGTGTATTGGTGAGTGAATGGATATCTCAGTGCTACATGTCAAAGTAAGTACATATGTAAAACACAGTACATGTGAGAGTTGACATATATAAATAACTGTGCATAAAAGCCAGTGAATGTGTGAGTGGCTGTATGGATCATTGTGAACTTGTATCAGGGATTGTATAAGAGAGTAAATATGTGTTAGTATATGTTTGAATAAGTAAGGTGTGTATAACTGTATAGTTGAGGAAATGGAGGTGTGATTGATTCTTTGCATGACTGACTAGGTGTGTGAGTAACTCCATGGATGAGTGACAGTCTGTGAGTGTCTGTTTACACTGAGTGTATCTAAGGTTATATTAGAGTCTGAAGAGGTTCATCGTATTATCACATGAATGATGTCATCAGTGATGTGATCAGTAATGTCAAATGAGATGTCATCAGTGATGTCATCAGTGATGTCATTTGAGATGTCATCAGTGGTGATGTCATCAGTGATGTCATTTGAGATGTCATCAGTGATGTCACTGACCATGTCATGAATGATGTAATATGTGACATGATCAGCAGTGGATTGCGGGTGCGCGATATATAGTTAGTGCAACTAACTATATATGCGAATTTCAATGGTTTTGTGTGAGTAAAATAAGGTTTTGTAAATGCTAATTCCTAACTATATATGGTCTATAACCTATGGTTTTTTCAGTGAATTTTCAAGGTTTTGTAAATGCTAATTCCTAACTATATATGGTCTATAACCTATGGTTTTTTCAGTGAATATATATATATATATATATATATATATATAACATTTCTATGGCAAAATGAAACCCCTCATTTTGTTCCTTTGCAAATTAAATGTTTTAAGTGTTAACACTTTATTCCAATCAAGATGACTTCAGGTGTGCCATACTTTTGTCATAAGTAAGACTGTTAGCGCTCTAGTTGTTCTTTAGAACACTCTGGGACATTCTGTCACTGGGCTATAGTTGGGCTACATCTGGCTGATATTTGGGCTACATTTGTTTTTTTTTGTCTCTGGTGGCCATCTTTGGGCTACATTGGGCTACATTGGGCTACATTTGGGCTCTAACATATATATAGCCCAAATGTAGCCCAATATATATTTTTCAAAGTTAATTTTCGTAAAAACCACTGGAGCATATATCTTGAGACATAGCAAAGGCACATCGGGCTACCAGTCCCTACAATTTTGCCATGTTTTGTGGAAATCCATTCAGCCGTTCGAGCTAAAAGTGAGTCCAACCGCCCTATGGAAAACTCAATGTTAAAAACACGTTTTGGGACCCCCCTTTTTTCTCGGCCCCCGCTTGATGAAACCCCCCCAAACTTTCAGGGGACGCTCAGAAACAAAATGTGCCATTTTCCTGACAATTTCAGCCAATTCCGTCCATCAACGCCAAAGTTATTCAACATAGAATTTTCAGAAATCCCTATTCAAAAAAATCCTAACTATATATACCTACTGGCGACCGCCAGTAGGTAATATATATATATATATATATATATATATATATATATATATATATATATATATATATATATATATATATATATATACATACATATATATATATATATATATATATATATATATGTATATATATATACACGTACGTACGTATGTATGTATGTATGTATGTATGTATATATATATATATATATATATGTCGGGGTATATAGTTGCGCAATGGCAGGTATCTGGTCATTGCAACAGACTCACTTCTCCTTGCTGCATTTCAGCATTCGATTCCTTTCACCATGATGGCATTACCCGCTCGTCATCTGTAGATTGCTTTTTCTCGTGGGACTTTTCCACACGCTCTCGGCTTTACCTGCCATTGCTCAACTATATACCCCGATTAGGCCCGGGTTGGAATTATCACCGGTCCCCTGCCCTGAAGAGTCAAGGGTAACTGCCCCTCTGACAGAACATGTGTCGGCTGGCTTTCTCTTTGATCTCCTTTTGAAGGAGGACCATTACCACGTATAAAATCTTAAAAGAATAAGAATTGCTTGTCGGTCTTGTTTTCTTACTTAAATTCTCGCAATTGAAGGGACCTTGTTACTTACACAGTACATGTGTTACAATTACTATCTTTGCGTGTGCTCTGGACTTTGTATTCATTAACTGTAGGGTGGTTCTAGGGTCCACTCCTTTTCAGGGGTTTTGGGTTCCCCCTGACCAAGCAGCACCGTTCGTACTTCAGATTCCTTTTCTTACTTTACCGTTACCAGTTGTGCATCAATTTTCTCTGAACACTAAAACCCTACGCAGAACTTAATAAATTATCTATGATGAATCCTAGATTGTGAACATGGCAGGAAGGCTGAGGAAAAGCACCCATTTCAGTAGGCTAATGTTGGGGGTCCCCAAAGATCTTTATTCTTCCCCAGGATCAAGACCTCAGTTTTCTCCCCATTGAGTTTGAGAAAATGTGCCTGCAACGAAGATGCACTATTACTCAACCCTAACTGTAGAGCAGATTTCTCAGACGCTCTCTCAGCAGAGAGAGAGAAGATAATCTGGGTGTCGTCCGCATAGGAGAACAGGGACAACCCAGCCTCTTCTGTGATGTTGTCTAAAGGTCTGACATACACATTAAATAATAAAGGGCTAAGATGGAGCCTTGGGGTACCCCTTAGGGGGAAAAATGATTATCAGAGCTGGCCATTGGGGAAAAGACCTGGAAAGTCTGATCAGTGAGAAAAGAAATAAGCCAGTTTAGAGCTGGTCCAGTAACACCCACTCTTCACAATCTTGACATTCTTTTCCTCACTGAGACCTGGTTTAACAACACCTCTCATACTATCTGTGATCTTCTGCTACCCACTGACTACTCCATCTTTAGAAACGATAAAACAGATAAAGTTGGGGAAAACTCCCTACAATTCAAGGTTTTTCCTAACAGCTCCTTTCATATATTCAAATGCCTTTCTCTGGGGCTTCAAGTGCAACATTGCTCCCCTTTTAGATTTAATGCCATTTATCACCCGCCCGGTGACTGCTCCTCTTACTTGGAGGAACTCACCGACTCTCAATGTGACAGACAGGTTTTTCTGGTAGATTTAATCTCCACTGAGGCTCCTTGGAAGATTCAGCTGCCACTTTTCGGCTTGCCACTTTTCTCTCAGTTAATGATCTTATCCAACACTGCGATGAACCAACACACTCGAAGGGCTCGATTCTTGATCTTGTTATATCCAAAGTAGATTTGCTAACTATTGCTGTCCCTATTCCAGTAGACTGGTCCGACCACTTCCTCATCCCCTTCACCTATCTCACTCTGTAACTCTTTGCCAACCTAAAAGGACTACTACCTGGTTCCGTAACACCAAAAACATTGACCTTGACATTCTTTTCGATTCCGCCATGCTATCACTTCCAATATTAGACCCTAATTCGGATGTCAACAATCTTACCTCCCAATGCCTCTCCAGCGTTGCAGTCGAAATTGCTAATGTTGCTCCACTTCAAAGCAAAACAAAAAGGCCTATTTCTTCTGCTCCATGGCTCAATAAATCACTTTATGCAGAAAAAAAGAACCTGAGACTCCTGGGGAATCAATGGAGACAATCACGATCCACCACTAATCTCTACATTCTGCGCTCAGCAAGATCTAAATACCACAAACACAACTTCCATGAAAAAGCGTCACACTTCAGAACCCTCCTCGACTCAGCCAAAAACAGACCCAAAAAACGATTTCACCTCATCAAAAATACAAACGCTTCTTCCTTTAACCTTCAAGCCTGATGATCCTCAAAAGAAAGCAACAGAATTCGCTATATTCTTTGATGAAAAAGTGAAATCACTGGTGGAGCAGGTCATTTACCCTACACCCCTAGAGGAGCGCAAATCCTTAGTCACTTAACAGAACTTTGACATCATCTCTGAAGATGCTTCCTCATATGCATTTATTTATTTATTTATTTATTTATTTATTTATTTAATTTGTATAGCGCGTTATAACCACAGGGGTCTCTAAGCGCTGATTTGTCCAGATTGCGTAGTAAGGTTTGACAGGTACATGATCTTAACAGTACATCTAAGAGCTGCTCCATGCTTGCTTGAACAGAACCGTTTTTAATTTCTTCCTGAAGGCTAACAGATTGCCTTCCTTCCTTAATTCCGGGGCCAATTTATTCCACAGAGCAGGGAGTGTATTGGAAAAGGCACGCCCTCCCATCGTGGCCAACTTAAAACGAGATTGAGAAAGGAAGGTAGCATCCGACGAGCGCAAAGTCCTGCTCGGCGTGTAGGGAGATAGGCGAGATTTCACATATTTTGGTGCATTGCCATATAGCGCCTTATGCACAATGCACAATCCTTTGAATGCAACCCTTTGCCGAATCGGGAGCCAGTGTAGCTCCTGCATCAGTGGGGACGAATGTGCCGTCCTAGGTTTTTTGTAAATCAGCCTGGCAGCGTCATTCATTACCCCCTGTAGCTTATCCAGCAGCCGCTGGGGTAGCCCTATATACAAGGAGTTTCCGTAGTCCAGCCTAGCCAAAATTATGGCTGAGACCACGCGTCTCAAGGTGGAAAATGAGAGTAAAGCTGAAATTTTTCTCAGTTGTCGCATCAGGCCAATGCAGGTACCCACAACTGTCGAGACTTGTTTTCCCATGGAGAGCTTCTCATCCACGTACAAGCCCAAACTTTTCACTGCGGCCGCCGGTTTCGGTGGTACACCCAGCTCCACAGGCCAGAATTTCTCGTTCCAGGGGTTGCCCGTGATGGAAATGGGCAACACCTCCGTCTTGTCCGGGTTAATTTTTAAGGAGTTTTTAGACATCCAATTAACCGTGGCTTTAAGGATGTCCTGCAGCCTGGTAGACGCTCCTGGACCATCATCCAGCCGAATGATTATCTGGGTGTCATCGGCGTAGTTGCATTCTTGAAACAAAACCCTCTAACCATTCTTCCGACCCCATCCCGAGTGACATCACCATTGACTTCTACACCCATACTCTTTCCTACTGGACCAGTCTGGTTAACCTCTTCCTCGGCCAAGGCTCCCTTCCTGTTGCCCTTAAAACAGGACAGATTACCCCACTTCTTAAAAAAGCCTCAGATGATGCGAGCGACCTCAACAACTTCCGCTCCCCTTCACCAACCTCCCTTTTCTTGCGAAAATCACAGAAAGATGTGTAGCAATACAACTTTCCCTACATATTAAGGATAGCAATATTCTCGACAAATTCCAATCTGGTTTCATGCAAGACTGCAGCACTGAAACAGCCCTACTGCAAGTAATCGATGATGCCCTGCATGTACTTGACCTTTCTGCAGCCTTTGACACTGTTAATCACTGTTAATCACAACACTCTCCTAAACACTTTACATCAGAGAATGGGCCTGGAAGGCACAGTGCTTAAATGGTTTGCTTCATTCCTCTAGGACAGATCTCAAGTGATTAAAATAGCGAACAGTCTTTCATCTTCAATATCGGTAGGTCAAGGCGTCCCTCAAGGATCTATACTCCACCTACCCTGTTCAATCTTTATTTGGAATTCTTGGGTAATCTCTTAAGGAAATCTTGGATACTTTATCAACTCTATGCTGATGACACCCAAATCTACCTTAAGGTGTATTCCTCACACAACATCTCAATCCTCAACTCTACTCTCAACTCCATTCAAAACTGGTTGTTAGCTCATCGACTCATTCTGAATCCTTCCAAAACTGAATTCCTCCTCCTCTCTACCTCACTCTCTCCTCCTCCTGTTCAATCTTGGATGAAATCACTGAACTTAATGAACAACAAACCTATCATTGTCGACGGCGCTAAATCACTTGTGTGTAATTCTCAACAAAAGGCTCAATCTGCACTGCCACATCGATTCCATTTTAAAGAATGCACGTTACCAATTGCTCCTTCTCTGGAGGATTTGACATTTCCTTCTGGAGCAAGACCTTAAAACCCTGGTCCAATCTCTGCTTCTCTCTAGATTGGACTATTGCAATTTTCTGCATACTTGCCTCCCCAAATCTCACCTTTCCCCTCTCAAATCTGTACTCCATTCAGCGGCTCATTTTGTCATTCGGGCCAAAAGAAGTGACCACATCATACCCATACTGGTTTCTCCTTGATGGCTTTCCATCGAAGCAAGATCAATCTACAAGACGGCCTGTATCACCCACAAAGTCTTGCACACTTCCTCCCCTCGTTACCTGGCAAATGAGCTTAAAATCTCTGGAGGTTCTAGACCTTCACGTAATGCGGAAAAATTACTGCTTGAGTCCCGCACCTTCGAAAGAGAAAGATCGATGGCTCAATCCTTCTCAGGCAATGCAGTGAGAATCTGGAACTCGCTTCCTCTACTACTCCGTACAACCACCTCTAGCCGGACTTTCAAATCTGACTTCAAATCTCTTCTTTTCCAAAGACACTTCCAGACTTAATACATCCCTTTTCATGTCCCTCATTGTAGTTCTTACAATGTTGTAAATATGTAATCTGTGCCTGTACGCTCCTAATCCTATTGTGTTTTTGATTTTGTGTGAAGGCCATCTATTGTTTTATTTTACTTTTTCATCTATCTCGTTTGTATCTGCAATGTGTAAATATGTAAATGTCCTCATGTAACGTACTTAACTCTATTGTAAAGCGCTCCGACACCTTTGGGTAAAGTAGACGCTATATAAAATTGCATTGAATAAATACATAAAATAAACTCTGGGAGAGCTGGGCAGTACATGAGGGGTATGCCACAACAAAAGATGGGGTGGGGGATGACAGGAGCCTTTCAGGAGACCACACTTTAGAGGTTAGAGACAGGGACAACAAGAACAAAACAAATAAAGTCAGCAGAGAAAAGAGAACCGGACCAATCTTGCACCTCTTATGCCCCAAAAGAATCCTCACTGGCAGTTTAATAATTTCAGTCCCCCTCCACACCATCTTCACTCTCCAACATTACAACCCCCATGTATATGTTGGGGTTGAAGGGAGCATGACTTCAAAAAATGGCCTGGGGGTTGTGACATTGCAAAGTGTGAACAAGTCAGCTCTAAAGTCAGAAAGGGGGACGTTGAACAGGAAAACGGTGATGTCATACCTTCAGACATTGAAACAGAGAAGAGTGACTTCCTGTTAGCCTGACATCAGTGAAGTGGTGAAATAAAGGATTTACTTATAAAGAGAATTGTCTTTCATCCTGCTGTCTTTCCCTGTATACATATTTTCCAGTCTGTGGTCTTAACAATAGTAAATCAATACTTGAGTTTCAACATTTTTTATTAAGATATTTAGGAATAGAACTTCATAAAGTGGGTAAATCCGCTTTTGCACTTTGTCCAAACTTTGTTCCTTATCTCTTAAGAAGTGCACTTTCACTAGGATATCGGAGGGAAGTCCTCGTTCATTACTCTCTGAGGACCCTGTGATCCTTTCAGTCTTCACTGGGTTTCTCTCGGTCATCTCGAGGGTAGCGTCAAAGAGACCTGAGACATAGGCTGTAATTTCCTCCTTCTCTATCCCTGAGGGATGTTATTTCTCCTCGAATGTTTTTGAAGGTCTTCTTTTTTGCTTTGTTAAAAAATAAGTTGTTCTTCTAGCTGAAGCACTTATGCCTGTAGGTCCTCACAGTCCTCAATTTGCTCATCCAAGGTTTCTTTTGACATGTTTACCCTGCCCCCTAGTTCAGAAACTCTCTTGATTTCTTCTAAATCATTTTGTAGTTCCATTTTTCACTACCACAACCTCTTTTTTTTAGTTTCAGAAATGCCTGGATCAGAAATCGTTTTGATGCCTACCCCCTGAAGTCTGGTTTCTTGCACCTCTCGCCTTTCACTTTTCCCACTTGTGGCTCCTTCACTAGCCATCTTCCTGCTGGCACCTCCCATAGCATGTCCTTAATGGTTGAGCCTCATTTGCTGCCCCCCCCTTCATAATAGGCCTCTCAGCACCCAGACAGTCGTGGTTGTGGTGTTTGTTCTTCTGGCTCTGCTCTAGTCCATCTCATTGAGGTGCTTGCAGGGGCAGACTGGGAACCAAAACCGGACCATGCAAACTTCTCCTCCGGCCCTCGGGGGTAGAGGGGGACTTGTGGCCGAGCTGTTTGCTAGGGCCGGTCTCTGCCGATTTTATTACAGGGGGACCTATATTGCCGGCACCTGGTAATAAAAACGGCCCACCGAGGGCTCAAAACCGGCCCCCACCCTGGCGGCCCACATGGAAAAAATTGCCAGTGCCCGCTACGGCCAGCCCGGACCTGGGTGCTTGCCCGCCTCGTCTCAGACCCTCAACAAGGCCTCATGGCAGGGGGCAGACAGCAAAGAGAAGACTGATCTTGCCTAACTTCATATCCCCAACTCCAAGCAGACCTGCTTGTCAGTCCACGGACTAGCACTTCTCAGCCATGGTCCGTGCAGGTAACAGCTGTGGGGCGGTGGGGCTGGGTAAGGTGGGATTTCGAGGGACGATGCAGAGGGAAAATTAAATAAACAATTAATTTCCCCTCAGCATCGTCCTTTGAAATCCCCCCATACCCGGCCCTTCTGCCCCACCGCTGTTACCTACATGGACCACGGCTGGCACTTCTTATAGGGGTAGGCCCTTTGGCTCTAAGCTCTAGTCTTAAGTGCCATTGTCTCAACTGGGTAATAGTATAAACTAAGGTAAATGGCCTGCAAAGGAATCATTTGCAAAAAAAACACTACAGTAAATTGGGTATTTATACGTTATAGTGGTCTTGGATGCATTAAACAAAACTTAAGAGAATTAATCAAATAATAAACTTTCCAAAAACATTAAGAAAGGAGAAGACAATAAATGAAGTAACAGGCACCCTTAAAAGAAATATCACAAGCAATTAGTCTATATTGTAACTCCAGATGCTCAAACTGAAACTCTCAAGGCGTAAACACAAACCTGTCCCGCATATTGGTTACATACAATTCCATATGGTACTTAACTGAGACAGATGCAATCACTCCACTCTTAAAACATGGACATTTTCTGAAGAACGTATTCTTGCAATGTAGAATATATTTCAATGGTGGTGGCTGTATGAGTAGATGGTGGAGTATGCATCAATATTTCGGTCTCCTGTTGGATTAAATATGCGAGACCATCCTCAGAACTGACTTTAGTTTGTAATGACTGTGGAGGACCCCTAATAAGAATCTAAACTGAAAGAAACTTCCTATTGTCCAAGACAAGGAATGGTAATGGTTATTTTTGTACATATGAATAAATGATGGAAAATATCATGAATATATCTGAAGGGCTTTTGCTATGACAAATCAGCATGTAAATGTAAATGTAGTTGAGCTTATATAGCGCACAGCTACCCGCAGTGGGTTTCCCGGCGCTTGCTTAGGGAACCCGTCCTGATATTCCCCTGTGAGATAGCAGGGTATCCACAAGGTGAAAGTCAGGCATCCCGCCGCGAGGGGCCGTTGTGGAGATTAAGCAAGCTATTGCCCAGAGTCGCAGAGTGTGAACCCGTGAGTCGAGGAGGCACCGGGGCGAGAATTATCGAGTCCGTGGAATTTTTAGCCCAAGACCCGCCGAGGCGGGGAATTGAACCCTGGTCCAGGACCGATCTCAGCTTCCGGGTCTGCTGTCTCTAACCCCTGAGCCACACTTCTCCACGCATCGACCTCAAAGGAAATACGTGACTGAAGCATGGAACCACGGAATGAAATTAGGAAGAAACATTGAAGCACACTATCATGGAATGCTTTCTCCCGCTCGTCTGATCACTCCCACGTATCACTGGTAAGGTAAGGTAAATTTATTGCTCATGATTAATTAAAACCTTTGCAGTGATAAAACAAAATTAAAATTCATTTAACAACTCTTAAAATTACACTGTTCAATAAAATTCACCAAGGTGTTAAAGTGCAAATGCATCAGGGTCAGGCCACCAATTTGTAGTTGTTCTAAAATTAAGTGGATTGCAAAGTGCTTGGATTTCTAGAGCGATAAACAGATTGTAATTGACCTGGTCTGGGTGGCAGCTTTACAAAATTAGGATAAGATTTAAAGTCCTTCTTTAAGAGTTGAGTTAGATTACACAGTTGGGTTCTGAAATCGTTGATAGATCTTAAGGTGCATGCCTCGTTGTCCAATAAGCTAGAGAAGTTGCTTAGGTTACTAAGATTGAGCTAGTCTTTAAAGTGCTTGTGCTTCTCTAACTAAAACCTAGTCGTGGGCAGCCTAAACTTCACTCTTAAACTTTGTTTGCAATGCACGGGTCAAGTAAAAGATATTAACGTTTTGAGTGTCTTTCCCAAGGTGGAGCTAGTTTTGGCATTGATGGGCTGAGGGCAAGCTGTTCGCTTCTACGCAATTCCCTTATTACTTCGACGCCGGAGCATGCTCTTCTACCTTTCTACTACTAGATCGAAGAACTTTGTAAGCCGCCAGTTTAGTTGTGTCTCGACTGGGTTGAAGCACAGTTTTACTGCCTGAATGCAGGTTCGAATACTGTGCTACTTATAGAATGAGCATAGCAGGCGTTGCCTAATGTCCATTAGAATTGGACAAATGCAGACTACATGAATAATGTCCTTCTTGCCGTTTCTGCATAAGCGGCAGAACTGCGAGCTGTCTTTCCTTTTCCAGGGTGGCAGATGAGGGGTGAGCGGGATTACTCCGAGGCGTAACTTTAAAAACTTTTCTTTCGTCTTTATTTTGACTCCGGTTTTAAGATAAGATTGTGGTTGCAATGTTCCGTAGTCATTAAGCGTTTTCGAGCCACGTGCCCTTTCGGCAATTGTCTCCTTATCCTCAATGGCGGATATAATTTGAGCTGATTTTTTCACTATTTTTTTAAAAGTCAAAAGGTTGGTGGGGGTACCCCAGAGATCTGACAGTCCCAATACTTTGAGGGAGTCAAACAGGTAGTCCCTGGCAGAGAATTTTCTGTGGCCAAGTAGCTCTTCCCAGAGATTGGAATTTAGAGATCCAACCTCTGTGCTATGAATCTTGTGCCAGCTGATTACATACACCGCCCTTCTTTCCAGCGTTTGTTTTTGTAGGCCAAATTCCAGCCATATTTGTGCTGGTGAAGCATATTTTGGCAGGTGGAAGATTGTTCAATAGGGGTTGGCTATCACTGTATCCAGGACTACAGCGTCCTTTCCTTGAAGGGATTAACTTCTGTATGTAAGGGTCGGCTGCAGCTTTGCTCGCAGTGCCAGGATCAAGGGGTCAAAAGTTAAGTCAGGCAGTTTGTTCTTTATTGATTTTATCGCCAGATACGTCGCAGTTCCCTTCCCCGCAGGGACTCTAGTTAGGGTTTGAACGTATTTTTGTGGTTCATAAGTACTCCCAGGTATTTATAGCTGTTAACAGAGTCCAACTTCTGTACATTTAGATGCCAGTTGATCTTTTTCTTTTTTAAGTAATTTACTGCCATGATCTTAGTTTTTTAAAAAGTTTATTTGCTGGGAGTTCCTTTCTGAAAAGGTATAGGTTACATTTAAAAGATGTTGAAGGCCGATAGGGGTCGGGCTTATCAATATCAAATCATCCGTGTACAGCAAGTTTGACAGCGGTATTTTCCCCAATTGTGGGGCCTGAGACTGACATTTGTCGAGTTCTCCTAGCAAGTCTGCGAGAAGGAGATTAAATAATAACGGAGCTAGAACGCATCCTTGCTTTAGGCCTTTTGTGGTCAGAATTTTTTAGAGAGGTGCACTCCAGCTCCTAGTTTGACCTTAATCCAGGTGTTTGCATGCAGTAGTTTAAGCTGGTCCAAAAGGAGTTTCGGTATTCCCCAATTTTCCAGTTTCCGCCAGAGCTTGAAGCGATCAACGTGATCAAAGGCAGTAGTGTAATCAATGAAGCAAAGGAATTGAGGGGATTTGGCCTCTTTTGCTGCATCCATTATTAATGTTAGTGTCTTTATGTTTGTTATGGTACCTTGGCCCCGGCAGAACCCTGTTTGGTTAATTGGAATAATGAAGTTTTCAGAAGCCCATGATGTTAATTCATCCAATATGGTTCCTGCAAAGTACTTTGCCTCCACATCAATGAGGGAGATAAGCCGATAATTATTTGGGAGATTCCTGTCGCCCTGTTTGAAAATTGGGCTAATTGTTGATCTAGCCAGGATTCCGGGATTTGTGCAGTACCTTTATGTCTTTAAAGACAGGTGTTAGTGCTGCTCCCCAAAATTCTGCATCGGCTTTGTACAGCAATGGTGGAATGCCGTTTGGACCGGGGGCACCTGTGGGTCTGCCCCTGGCTATTTGTCTCTTGATGTCTGATGGTATGGGGCCATGGCATTCTGATTTGGTAGGGGGAAGGGAATTTGGGCCATGCGCCAGTTCGCCTTCCCAGGAGGATTTTGCAGTTCCATATGGATCATGTGGCGTGGTTGTTGAATAGCTGTTTGCCGTGTTTTCACTGTTGGTTTCGCCGCTGTGCTCCTTCGTATTCCCTATTTCCTTAACGATCTTATCTTTATCAGCAGCTGTACTATTAAAATGTGCGAAAAGGTATCCTGCCCATGCTCCCTCCTCCGTTATGTTGGAGTTTATTCCAAGATTATTTGGATTCTTGATTCCTTATATTATTTGCCAGAACCTGGCACTATTTTTTTGTTTGACTTCATACAGCAGCTTGGCCCATAATTCCTTTTCGATTTTTTCCTTTCCCATTTTTATCTCTTCATCTGCGTCTTTGCTTTCCGGAGAGTGATTTGCAAATCCTGGTTGAGTGGGTTTTTGCGTATCTTTCTCAATGTATGATTTATAGTATATTTTAGTTTTTTTGATTCCGGACTGGCTGGTGATCTTATCGATGCTGACCCTAGTTGGCATGGCCTTGCCACTATACGTTTCAATAGTTTATCTCCGACAGTCACTGTGAAACTTTGCCATGCATCAACTGGTTTTGTTGTAAGACCTGCCCCTTAGGTATATGGTGTTTTTGCCGCAAAAGATTCTGTGACGATGTTGCTGGGGTTGCAGCGCAACCGCTTAAGGTTGGAGTCTCCTTCAATGTTGAGCCCTATGTATGGCTCGATCTTGAGGACTGTATTGGCTTTTATTGTCATTTCTTGAGGCAGATGGTCGCTGTGTTCTTTAGTACCTATTGTGAAGGTTACAACTTTGCCAAGCATATTTAAAGACGTGTGGCGGTTCAGAAGGAGGGACACTGACAACTGGGTGAGGTAAACGGGGTTTTATTTTTATGAATGTCTTTTTCTTTCGCTGGGACCTCCTCTCTCTTGCGAGGGTGGCTGGATCCAATGTTGCAGCTAGGTCTCGGGCTCTACGGGGACTGGCTCTTCCGTCTTCCTCCTCCGAGTCTCGGTCTCGGGCCGGGTTCCACCGCCACATAGAAGACAAGAAAGAGAGAGGCTCTCAGGGTTACTGGTCTTGACTCTGGCGTTCCCTTGGGGTACCAGGGTATGTGAGGTCACCGGTGAGAGAGTGCTAGTCCTATATACAGTGCGGGGGAAAGTGAGGGGGCTTCGTGAGGGAGGAAGGTCACAGGGCTTTTACATACGAGGGGGGGTTGTGGAAGAGGGTCGTTGGAACTGTACTCTATTTACACGGCGGCTCCCCGCCTTCCCCACCAACCTGCTACCCGGTCACGCACCTGTGAGAGCCACACTCCTCCTCCTCCTCTTCTCGGAGTGTGGCTGGGCGCAGAGCGGTATCGCGGGCCTCCTGGCGCCGCTCCTCCGAGACTCTCCGCGTCGTCTTCCTCCGTCCTTGCTTCTCATTCGTTCTCTCCGTTCTGGGCGTTCTCTCCAGTCGTCTCCGTCCTCGCGGTGTCAGGACACACCGGTACACCTACTTCCGGGTATATGTTCACTCCGCCTCGCCACACGTCATAAGGGGGCGTGACCGCCTGACCCCTGCCGCATTCGCCGACATTTACAACGACGTCATAGGGGGGTGCGTCTTCCCTCTCTTCATCGGCGTGGTTAAAGGCACAGTCCTCCTGCTGGGTCCACCATTCATCTGACTCCGGTCCCCATGCAGTCTGTGGCAGAGAAGGGGCGTGAGTAACATTAGGTTTCCACCAGTCCACCGGGCAACCCTCCACCCTGCTACAAGATGTAAATGTAAAGTCTAGATGGGAAGATTGTTTTGTTGAGTGAAACGTAGCAACCGGTGGATTGTCCCCCTGAAAGCGCCCATTTAAAGCTCTTAAGTTAAGATTTTCGAATTGCTGTAACAGATATTTTGAGCTTCTTGTGGGTTTTTTGATTTTTGTAGAGCCCTGATTTGGTACTTCCCAGGCAGCGCTATGGTCTTGATTGAGGGATTCGTCTGATCTGGAGCCAATAAGATATATGTTAAAATAGCCTGCCAGGATAATGCAATCAGTGTACTCCTCATCCATTATTTGTTACTTCTATTAGATCCCTGGCCGCTTTTAGTTTTTGTTTGGGGTGGGCATAGACATTAATTATTATGAGTTCTTGGCGTACATTATACAGCTTGGAGGTGCTATTTGTGCCTCTATTGGTGTAATTTCTCCTATTGTTGTTATGGATGCCAAGGTCATTAAGCCCCTCGATCGGCGGTCAAAGTTGGAGCCCTTTATTGCTGGGACGCAATGGGAGGTGTAGCCTTGAAGCTCAAAGGCTTTGCCCTCCCAGGTCTCTTGGAGCAGTACCATGTCAAATGATTTTAAGTATTGCAAAAACTCAGGATCCTCAGTTTTGCTGGCTAGACCATTGATGTTCCAGGTACATATCCTGGTTCCCCTGGGCTCAACCGGTGCTAGTCGCGGCCTGCTCCCCCTCTGTCAGTTTGTTTGATCAATGGTGATTGTGCGCTGTATTTTCCTCCAGTTTTCCGTTGCTGCCAATGAAGCGTAACATGCTTTCCTTGGATCTAGATTCGAGGCAGATGCCTTTATATCTAAGGCATGTACTCCGGGGGAGCTGCTCCTAGCTCCTTATAATACTGTGGTGGTATTTTCACATGGAGCAATCATGCTGGAGGGTAGTAAAGGTGTTGGATAGGGTTTTTTTTATTCGACATCCAATATTATCCCCCATTGCTTGAACGTGTTATCTTCTATCATGATTTTGTTAACTACCCCACTAGAATTCCAGGTTGTTTTAGTTACTTCTGGGCACTGCAGGTTGTTAGTAGGTTGAAACTCTATTGAGAGGAGATCAGCTGAGCTAATAGTGTCAAGGCTTGTGATGGAGTGTAAAAGCTGCAGTATATTCTCTCTATTCAGTATATCTTTACTGCCCCGAGATGCGTATTCAGGGGTGAATATGATTGTGGTCATGCCTTCCCCGTATTGCACCTTCATTTGTTTTATGGAGGGCGCCTAGTTTTCAGGTGGTCTGGGTTGAGTGACCCCTAGGTTGACGCTTGTGGGGTGAGTGTGCTGTTGGTCGCATTGCGAACTTGTGTTACCAGAGCCCCGTGTTGTATTCATGATCCCTCCCGTTGACTGTTGCATTAACTCTGTGTTGTTAATCTGAGTATCATTGCAGGGTCTTAAGCTTGAGTGTTTTCTGTTTTAATGGTCTTTCTTGGGTCTGGTTTTGATGTAATTAGTCCTTTTCTTGCTTCAGACAACGCCTGCTTGCTGTCGCTAGTTGGAGCATTCTGTGTTAAGTCTAATGGAGGTAGTCCAGAGTCCATTAGCGAAACGGTGTTGGATCCCGTAAAGGAGAATTCGGGGTGATCAGCCGGGGAAGTTGGTTAAGGTTAGATGTGGCTGAAACCTTATACGAAATGCTTGGCCTGCTAAGTTCCTGTATCTTCCCTTCCTTTTTTGCTTCCTACAAGCTTTCCACGGTGTCTGAACTTTGATAACTGCGCTCTCTGCTGCTTTTGTTATTGGTTCGCAGGCTGCTGGCTGGTGATTTCTGATTTTAATTACTGCACTTGATGCTTCACTGCCCGCTTTTAGGGGGTTCCTAGTTTGCGTCCGCTATTGTTGATGTTCTAGGTGATCCGCTACGCTGATGGGGGTTCGGTAAGACAGTTGTTTTTAAGTCTAATATCAGGTCCCCTATCATAGATGGTAATGATTGTAACATAACTACAATTGGTACACAGGAGCATACTAAGGGTGGTGTTTGAAACACATGAGCTGCTTCCTGTCCTCGCTGTATGAGGCCGTTGAGCTCAGAAATCTTCCAGTCAATCCCGGAGATGGAATCAGGCGTTGTTTGGAGGACCGTGAGCTGCAGGTCCATTTTATGGGATTGGTATTGTAATTCTGTGGCTGAACTTTGCAGAGCACTTAGAATTGTTGTCCAGTTGGATTCCGGGACTAAGCTTCTGGTGTTATTGGATTTCTCCAACTGTGAGATGTTGGTTGTTTCTTCAGTTGAGTGATGCAGGACGGGTTTTAGATTGTAGGAGGCGACAAGTTCTTCCCATTCCTGTGTAGCTATAAAAGTCATATTGGTGTACGTCAAGTGGGAGTTGTAGTACGGTAGCAGTGTACGATGCACTGGAGGTGTGTTTACTATTGAGTTGTTGTGCGCTGCTAAGTCACCCCAGGCGTCTGCTTTAGCTGCTTGCGTTTGAATGGGAGAACTGTTTTTTGGCTGAGGAGGTAAGTCTCGTGGTTTTTGGCCATGTTGATCCTGTCCCAGGGTGAAAGCAGGTGGATCTATGAGATCCCTAAGGCCCGCCCAGTCACCAGTGTCTGCTTGACTTGAGTTTTTCACGGCACATTTGGCTAAGTGGCTGTGTGTGTCCTGTTGGGGGGTCCACCCGCCTTCTGAAAGCCCAGCAAGCTCTTTTTTACACCACAGGGCATGTCCTTGATGTTGCAAGGTGAGCCGGGCGGTAGTTCATTGCCAATTCTACCAGCTCTGGCCCCTTCTAGGCTGCCAGCCTCACCATTTGTCAGGATGGCTATGCCCCTCATTGCCTTTGCCTTTCCCGGGACGTTGTGAGAGCTAATCCTTACACATGGTGAAGGCTCGGCAAAACTGGTGTTAGTCAAAGGGCTGTGATCGATTTTGCTTGGTTGAAGTGGTGTTTGCAGCCCCTTTATGTTCTCAGTGTTGGAGTAGATAGCTGTTCTGGCGTCTTTCAGGAAGGAAAATTTTGTATAGATCATGGGCTGATAGGTACACAACTTTTTTCTCTGGGGCATCCCTTTGATGGTTACAATATCTTGTTGGTCTTGATCCCTTGGTGGTGCTGGTAGTGGTAGTGGAGTTGGTAATGGTAATGGTAATATGCTTTCAACCAGGGTTAGAAGGCTGGTTGACGCTGAGTCATAGGCCTTACACGTGCCTTGATTCTCCCAAAATGAGCTTGTGGGGACACCCCTTCTGGGTTGTGTGAGGTCGTTCGTATTTTTGATTGTACTTTCTATTGTACTTGTACTTGTCGCAGACATGGTCAGGAGTGTGGTCCTTATTGTGGGCTTTCTCTAATTGCAAGTGTTCTTTAAGGTTTTCCTTAAGGTCTTTAGGGTCAATTTTCCTCTTTTTTTACTTAAGGTTTGGCTCTAGAAGTAGTTTCCTAACTCTGCCGGATCTCATGGTTCCCCCTTATTGTCTTAATTATTACTAATGCTTGGTCAAGGCTCTAACAGGGAGGAGGCTGGATTGCAGGCTCACGGTTAGTTCCTGGCTTGAACACTGTTGGACACTGGTTCCCGAAGATGCAGGCCACTTAATGCTCCTCAATATCCATCAGCGCGCGCTTGATCATACATGGGAGGCCACACTGCACTAGGTAATGATTAGTGGAGCTGAGAGTATGATCCTGATGCTGACGTTGACCCCCCGTGGTTCTGGTGGGCTAGAGGTAAAATTGTGAGTGGTTAATGAGGTAGGCTAATGAGATAGAGGTAGAGGACAGAAGAGGGAGCATCCAGTACTCTTGCACACACGTTGTGTGCTGGCCGTCCTGTCAATTGTCAGCTGGCTGGGGCTTGCTGTTGCTGACAGGAATAACAAACAAACAGTGTTTGGCCGGACCTCACCGCGCCGTGCCGCGCCACACCGTGCGTTTCTTTTGTGCGACGTGATGTCTATCAGCGGCAAAGATGGTGATGCTGGCCTCTGGCCTCTTAATGAGCCTCTAAGTTGAGCGGGCGTGAGCAGGTGGGAGGTAAGCTGAAAATGATTTACTGGAGCCCCTGACCAGCCGCACAAATCTGCAGGTCCCTCCCCCTCCTCCTCCTCCTCGGCTGTGTGCATCGGTCAAGCCGGCGTAGGAGGTCAAGGGGCAAAGAGGTGAAGAGGTAAAGAGGTGAGGGGGCGGCTGGTTGCTGTTAACGGGAGGCCCCCCTTGGGAGTAGCGGGGTAGAGGAGTGCTGTTGCGGTGAGTGAGTTGAGTGGGTTGAGTGGTTTGAGTGATGGGTAGGGCAGGGCAGTGCAAGTCTGGGCCGGGCTGGGCCAGAGTTGAGGAGATGGCAGGGAGGGAGCGCGAGAGCAGGGCACACTGGATGCCGCAAGCCACGCCCAACCTAGTTGGGCCGCCTCCACGGTCGCACCTGGGCACCAGACTCTGCGGCCTTGCGTCTCACGTCTTACGTCACATTTAGGGGGACTTAGGAGTATGCAGAATTAAAAAGACTTCAATTGTGGAAGAAGTTTGCCAATTGTTTTCATTTGTGTGTTTTGCTTAAATCCAAACATAAGAACGTGTTGTGTTTTCGAAATATATTCTCCGTCCATGTAGATGGTGAGGGCGCAGCTTCCGTCAAGATCAAACACGGTGCTAGCGGTAACTAGCAGTCACGGCAACCTGGATTTCAACAGTTCTGGTAGTGGTCTGGTGAGAAATGTTATGCCCAGCATGGAGTGATTGCAATACTTTACTATTCCCATGGAACTGTGGACTTCTGACCCATTCTTAGATAATGGTTCAGTTTGGTCATCATCTACTTTTTATTGGAGCTGGACACACTATTTCTGCCGAGAATCGATTGTTGAAGAATTCCATGGTCTCTGTGAGAAACTTGCATTTGTTGAAGAATTCCATGTTCTCTGTGAGAAACTTGCATTTCTCATGATGTGGCATGATGCTGCGGTGTTTGAATCTCTCTTAAAGGACTCTCAGCCTCTTGTTCTGCTGTTCAATTGAAGTAGCATATACAAGAATATCATCAATGACATTGAGTACTCCACAGAGTTCGGGCAACACTTGTTGATGCAATTTTGAAACACCTCAGCTGTGCTGGAGAACCCAGAGTTCAGCCACCGATAGCGCCATTGGCCTAAATGTGTAGAGAAGGTTGTGATAAAGTACAACTCTTTGTGGAGTCTAATCTGGTGGTAACTGGACTTCAAGTCAATGTTGGAAAACCATTTTAGGTCTGTTAATTTCAGAGTTTTTTTGTTGACTGTCAGTGTGAGATAATGCTCTTATTTTATTGCTTTGTTAGAGACTGTCATGTCCACACATATGTAGACAACACTAGGTTGCGTGGCTTCATGGCAAAGACGATTAGGGACACACATGTACAGAGTACTTCCACTTTTTTCAATTATACCACAATTTTCTAACTTTGCTAGCTCTTCCTCTACTTTGTCTCGGACATGGAACAATATCAGATGGTATCCTATGGCATTGGGTTAGATGTCAGAGTCAATGCACAGCTTCACACCTTTTCCTTTCAAATCTCTGATGCCATTAAAGACATCTGCACTCTTGTCAGCCATGGTGCTCACTATTTATGGACCCCAAAAATGAGAGCGATAAGCTTCTGGGCTTCCACCACCTACCAACTAGTAGGAGGGGTACCTTTTTCCTTGGTTTAAAAAAATCTGGCTGATATCGAGTGGTCATTGAAGGTCACCTTGGTTGTGAACATGCTCACTGGTGGAATAAGGATATGTACTAGTATTCAATTCAATTTATTTTATTATGTTTTGGCTCTCAAAAGAGGGCCACATAAGACAAAATACAACAAATACAAACATACATTTTTCTTAAATGAAATAACAACTACAACATTTTCCAATAACAAGAAAATCAATGTCACAAACCTCCATATTTCATCAATAAATAGCTAAAAAACATTTGAAAAAGTTAAAAATATTGAAGCAAAACATTTCATTTGGAGGCGAGTATAATGCCTGTAAAAAAGAATTCATATTAAGGATACCCAGTTGCAGACATATTGGTTTTATCCACTTCAAACTAAGTGGACGCAATGCATGGCAAATGAACAATATATGGGAACGATCCTGAACAGATATATTACAAAAGTTACATCTAGAAGAGGATCCATACCATTTTGCTAAAAGATTATTCAAGGGTAACAGGTCCTGCCTTAACAGGAACCAGAATCTCCGAATACCATGGGGTAAATTCCAGGCGACATAGGGTTGGGCAAGCTTCATAGAATAAGAGGTAACCAGAAAATCACCTCCCCTCTTTGCTTGCATAGACTTTTTATCCAACATAAAACATAAATCCCATGACGCCTGTTTCAAAAGGGAATTTAACTGGGAAGGAGAAATAGCAAAGAGAGTACTCTCTTCTAATTCGAGAAGTGCCACAGCCTTTCTAAAGTTCTTAACAATTTGGGAGTACTCCTTTAAATTACCCAACAATTCCCCTTTGAGAAGGAATCTCAAAGTCCCCATTTCACCTCTAGCGAGGCTAACAACCCATCGAACTAAAGCAGATAGGCCCTGCGCCCAGCTGCTACGGAGACCGAATTCCATTCTGCACGCAGCCACGGAACAGGCCGGGTTAAGAGATGTAATAGACCTTAATAATTTTCCTTCTATCGTCTGCAAAAAGCCCCAGTGCTTTATGTCAACCAGTTCCATTCCATACAGTAGCGTTGGAGGAATTTTTGTCCTAAAAACCTCCAATAAGCAAGCAAAATGTCTTCTCCCTGTGGCGGAGTAAAGGGCACTCAGACTTTTGCCTTGGGAACAGGCTTTACGGGAATTATTATCAATATGAGGCTTCTCACTCAAGTTAGCGGAAATTATTTTTCCTAAAAAGGTATATGTCTTAACCACCTCCAGTTTCTGGCCGCCTACTGCCCACCCAAAATTCTCAGATTTGGATTTTTTCTTTCCTGTAATGCACATGATTTTACTTTTTGACGCATTTATCCTCATATAATGGGACTCTGCAAACAGATGCAGAGCCTGCAGACGATTGGCCAATCCCTTAGGAGTTAAATCCAGGATAAGAATGTCGTCTGCGTATAGCAGGCAGGAAATAGAAGATCCACCCACTACCGGGGCTATGCCAACACAAGATAAAAGGGTAGCAGGTAGATCAGCAATATACAAAGAGAAGAGTAGAGGTGCAAGAAGGCAGCCTTGTTTTAATCCATTAATGGAGGGGATAACCCGTGATAAACCCCTTTCTCCTCCTTGTAACACTCGGCACCAGGTGTCCGTATGGAGGGATCGCACCAGGTCTAGTAGGAGGGGAGGCATGCCCAAATCAAACAATTTTCTCCACAGCAGGGGACAGTCAACTTTGTCGAATGCTGTGGAGAAATCAATAAAAGCCGCATACACTCCCCCCCCCCCGAACTCTTATATATTTGTCCGTAATAACCTGAAGGGTTTTAAGATTATCCAATGTACCATGCCCCTTGCGAAAGCCAGTTTGTTCAAGGGGTAGTATCTGATTAACCTCAACCCAATCCGTTATTAAAAAGAGGAGACATTTGGCAAAGACTTTGCCAATGGCATCCAGGAGAGCTATCTGGCGATAATTCATTGGATTATCCCTATCTCCCTTTTTGAATAGGGGGACCAATATACTCCCTTTCCAAGCTCCGGAGGAGCGCATTTCCCTAATAGCCAATTCAATAGTTTTTTCCGATGGAGAATCAACAGGAACCACATCTTCTTTAATAGACTCCTTACAATCTACCATTGCGATATTCCCAGCATACAGGTTGGAAATATGGGTAACCCATGATAATTCAGCAATGGGAATAGGGAGAGAGCTAACTCTTGCACCACAGCCCTCGCCAATGAGAGACCAAAATTGTCTTTGTTGAAACCTGAGTCGGGTCGGGGACAATCGATATTTGCCCGGCGGTATTGCCTCTGTGACCCTCTAGTTATTTAATCAATGAAGAGGCAGGCGCTGGAGACTGGAAGGCAGGAAACAAGGTTTTTATTCTCTCCGGAGGAGAACACAACAAAACGGGCAGAAGGTATCGTTCTGAGGTGCTCTAACCGCATCCCTGAGGCCTGGCCTCTTATACACAGGTTTATCTCTTTATTGCATGTAACACATTCTCGTCGATACTTTGATGTACGGAAAGACATCCTCGGAATCCCCCCTTCCCAGCCCGTTCCCACGCAAGGTTACAGTGGAAGTCCCCGCCCCGTTCACAACAGGTGATGATCATCGCGCAGCTGGATATTCCGCCGATTCACGGAGTGTGTGGGGTTCGATCGGATCTCGTGGGGTGGGGGGGGGCTTTGATCATCTCGGGGGTCCTTTGAGGAGGGAAGCTTTCTATTGTACGGGGAGGGGCAAGGGATTGGTATCAGCAGAGCTGGGTGTCGGCCTGGGAACGGGGAAGACAAACGGGCACACGGGGAAAAGGGGTTTGCATCAAAGGGCCGGGGATCATAAATGGGAAGAAGGGAGGTGATGCGCTGGGAACAGGATGAGGGCCTGGGGCAGAGCAGCGCCGAAGAGGGGTTTATGATTCAAGGCAGGTGCAAGCAGGGGGGGTGGTCAGCGTGCAGGCTTAGTGAAGGCGAAGGGCTATGTCAGGGGCCGGCGGCATGCAAAAGGGTTCGTTCTGATCAGGGCATTCTAAAATGGCGGGTGCGCACGACAAAAGTGTGGCATCAGGGGAAGAGGCAAGATGGCGCAGATAATGTTCACCAAACCGTACTAATTTTCAACAGTCCTCCCTTTAACATATTCAAGACATCTTGCTGGTTCATTTTCTACTTGGTTCTATTGTGGTAGGCATGAGAAAGAAAACGGTAGGAACCCTAGATGAAAAAAAGAGTTGTAAACAATACATTTTAACATTTCTAGGTTTAGGAGGTGGACCTATTTGATAAATTTTGATAAACTTGTTCAGCAGGAAAGTCATAGGAATGTAATACAAAAAACGGTTCTGTAGCGAGAGCAGCAAGTACATATCATAACGTGAACTGGCAGGTTATTACATATCTCAGATTCGGATTGGAGCAGGATCAATACAATGGCGGCTGGGAGAGAAATGAGGCATAGCAGAAACGGTGATTGAGGATGTCAAATGTTCGAAGTTAACGAGTTCTCATTATTCTTTGTGGTCTTTCGTTGGCGCTGTGGAGCACCGGCGATGGAGCTACGGGTCCAGCTCTACTCTAAGTTCTGCGTTGCAGGGCACGACCCTTTCCTCGCGTTTCTGGTCGGAAAGGTCCCTTTCGCCCTGTGTCCTTTGAGGTGATTGTCAGAAAGTTCAGATGGAAGAAGAGCGTACAAAAGAGTCCATAGGGTAGCAGTATTTTTCGATTTGCCTCTAAACTTGGCTCACGAAGCATTTTAGATATGATGAACATATACAATGTTTGTTGTGTCTCCTCAGCACTGTACGGGGCAGGTGTATGGGGCCACAGCAAGGGTATACCCATGCAAAAGGAGGAAAACAAGTTTCTAAGGAGGCTGTTATGTGTTCCTCCTTCTGCCTCTGTTCAACTGATTCATGAAGAAGTTGGGGTCGAGCTCATCTCCGACTTAGCAGCAGTTCGGCCACTTTTATTGTGGCGATCTATTTGGGCTAAGCCGGAGACTCGATTCACTCAGGATATTATTCTTGACTGTATAGGCTTGCACCATTCTTCACGTATACAGTGGTTGAGATACATCCATCACTGGTATCTCCTTCTTTTTAATATCGATGTGTATCTTGAGCCAGAAGAGGTTGTCTCTATTTCAAAAAAAGAAATTAAGACAACGTTTCTAAATTTTCAAAAGGCAGAACGAAATAGAATTTCTGATGATCTTACTACTGTGAAATTCTATAAAAATCTGAATCTAATTCCGGGGTTCCAACCTTATTTGGGGTTTGTGACTCGTCCCACTCATCAGTATGTTTTGACACGTGTTAGATTGGGTACTGTCCACCACTTGGTTGCATTTCCTAATGCAAAAGCCAGGTCAGAGTCACCCTGTCCGTGTGATAGTATCTCTCGCCAAAGTAGTTGTCACTTTTTACTTTTTTGTAAATTTTTTCATTTTCTTAGGTTAAAATATCTCAAACCAATTTTTAAAAAATATAATATTCGTACTACCGAAACAGCACTGCTACTCTTATCCTCTTTAGAGAATGAGGAGATTTGCTTTTTTTTGGCCACTTTTATTTTGAAGTGTACAGCTGCCAGGAAAAGTATAGTACTGTAATATTCTTTGTGCTTACCTGTCTGTACCTATGTTATTTAATACAGCTGCCAGGAATTGTATTATGCTGCTATTTTTCTTCTTACATTTCTGTCTGTATATATGAGCTTCTAAATTTTATAATAATACTTTTAATCAAGGTTATTCTTATTTGTTGATGACCACAGTGTGCTATGATTATTTAAATGATATGTACAGCTGCCAGGAAATGTCTATTGAGTAATCTTTATTGATTTCCTGTCTGTCCATTTTCTGAGTGTCTTGTATATGTTAACAGTATGTTGATTTAAATTTGCAAGATTACTTTTTTAATTGTTGCCCACTACCCTTTGTATAGCTTCCTACCTCCTTTCTTATATATGTTTATATGTCGATTTTCGAAGTTTTAACTGTGTATTTCATTATGCTTGTATGATTTGTATGTACAAATCGAATAAAAGCTTTATGAATTGAATTGAGTCCATAGGGTAGGTCGGAGGAAAAGGGGGATGGAGCAAGGCCAAATTAGGAACAAACTAGGGGAACGAGAGACTTCAGATAGGCGGGCGTGTGACGGAATTCAGAGAGCGGGGACTTGTCGGCAAACACTGGACATCGAGCAGGGGCATCAGGTCGCCCCTTTCTTTTCATGTTGTCGAAAACAGTGCCTCGTCCTGCAGCTCTTTTCTGTCGTGGTCTCGCCTTGGCTAATGACGCAGGTGTTCCTTAGTCTGCAGTCAGGCCTCGTGCTCCCACATCCGGTCCTTCTCTTCTCCAACAGCAGTACCCTTAAACAAGTTTGAGAAGACAGTCTTTAGAGAATTTGCAGATGAAGATAATCAAAAAGTCTATTTCTCTCCCAGCTCCAGGCAAAGAATGAAAATGCCCGTTATATTAGTGTTCACAACTGGCATATGAATGACCGGTGACGGGCCTGTTGGATCTACTATGACTTTCCTTCACAATTATTTATTACAGTCACGACAGTTCATCTGATGGTGACCCACCTTCGTGAGACGAACCTGGCAAAGATATGCCGTTCTCTAGAGTTTTACATTTACAAAGGGTACTGTGAGTTGTCAACATGGTACTACACAGGCATTTTGCTGAGAGACGAACATGGCTAAACATTTCTTTTCTATCGATGCATCCTGCTTTTCAACTACTACGGGGTTCATTTCGATGATTCACCTTGGACTAGTCAGTTAACCTTGTAAAACATCATTCTGGGTCCTACGTAACTTCCTACGGCCTGAGTACTTAATCAGAAAAGACAGGGGTTTTATGGGAAACAACCAGGGACATAGGAAACTTGTGGTAAGGGCATAAATCGACCCATCTCTCACAACCGGAAATGAGGGGTAGTTTCATAACTCCAGTTTTTTTTTTTTTTTTGGGCGGCTGATACAGGGGAGGTAACAGGGGTGATCATTTTTCCGGTTTGGGTATTGCGACAATTCGGGGCGGGGAGGGTCGCGTATTCTGAGGTCCTCGTTTTATACCATAGGAGCCGTTGACATGTAGTTCCCTTATTTCGGGCCAGATTAGGGAACCTCTGTCGTCTTACCTGTCCTTTCCCTTACGGCCTAACCTCGGTTCATTGACTTCTAGCGGAAAAGGAGAGGTAATGACGCGGTCTCAGGGTGATTGTATTAAAGACAAGTTTTTTTTTTTTTTTTGTGCAAATACTGACGGTATTTGAAGCCAATTAGGTGGTGTGCTAGGGGTGGCAGTCTGCCAATTTCGGGGCTAATCACTCGGAAGAGTGGGAGTGCAAAAATAGAGGGAGAGAGAGAGAGAGAGCGGGAGAGAGAGAGGGAGAGAGAGAGAGAGAGAGAGAGAGAGGGAGAGGGAGAGAGAGAGAGAGAGAGAGAGAGAGCGCAACGGCAGGCTAAATAGTACACGTACAACAGAGAGGGTGGCAGTGTATTCAAGAAAGGCTATTTAGTGCATTACACAGTAAAGGGCATTCACGGGTCTGCGTTAGAATCTTGTAATCATGCAGTTGAGCATTAGACAGGGTAGAGGGGACGTGCCTTGAGAAAAAGAAAAGAAGAAAGGAGGTACCATTTTGTCGCACTTTCTCGCATTCTCGGTCCTTCGACCAATTGGGTCAACGCCTCAGTCACACACACACATTCTCTCATAGTTTCGCACCATACGTGACATGGGTTCATTCGTCCGGTCTGGTTTAAGGGTGATCACTTTTTATCAGGTTGTGCTAATTTTTCGGGTTTGTTCGATACGTGAGTAGTTTGCAGGCGTGCTTAGACACCACCTTGCGGCGCTAGTCCGCTTCGTGTATTAGACATGGCAAGGCTTCAGATCTTCGCCACACCTCGGCTGTAATCTCTGATGTAACCTGCAGAGGGAGGAAAAAAAGGGGGGGGTGGGGGAGACAGCATTCGCGCATATTCAAATACATGGATTCATAAGTCCTTTACTTACCTCTTACTCGTCTTTCCTCCTCGGGGCAGGGTCCCCGGGGATATGGTTTCTGGAGTCGAGGGGGGTAGTGTGTCCATATAGGTCGTGTGCGGGGAAACGTGAAAAGGAAACCAGAGGTGCTTAGTGCGAGGTATCTAGTCAAAGGATGTATCTCATTATCGGGATCCTTAAACCTCTTTCAACGCTGTGGCGTTCTAAGGTTCTTCGGTTCTTGGGTCAGCTCCGTTCCCTGATACTTTGGAACGTTGTACTTTATAACATTTACATTATTTCATTTCACCCTCCTTTTACATTCCCTCATTTACACCGTTCGTTTTACCCATCCTTGGAAGTCAAGGTCTTCCTCTACGCGAGAGTTCATGGGTCAGTCGCGTACTTTGAAGGCGGAGTGTCGTGTTGTCGATCCGATCCGTCCTCCAGGGCTGGGCAACCCTCTTCTTTTAACCTTAAAGAGAGAGCAGAGTAGGGTGCACAGAAAAGAACTTTCCCACCGATCCCGCATTTTTAAAATAAAGCATGCAATACCCGTCCATAGTTTCAAAAAACTTTATTTTGCTAAATCATTTCAGCACGTGGATTATGAGGGTGCGGTCGTATTTGGCCGGTCGTGGCAATGGCTAAAGTGCGTACAGTGGGGGGTGTCGTTTTGCAGCAATAAAAACATCGGAAAGTTTTACTCATTCATTTGTAAGAAACTAAAACGTCTATTAATTGGCTGGGGGTTCGGGGGCATTTATTTTCATAATTTAGAAGCATAATCATAATAGTTGTAATCAGATTTCCTATATGCATACCGTACGTGTGCGTCGTAAATGAGGTTTACATCAGTTATAGAAATATAATACATTGTACATTTGTAATCAACATTTGTAACGGGGATCCTTTCATACTGTTCGTCGAGTGAGTTCTCCTTGTCTTTTCTAGCCAAGTGCACAAAGGATCATATAAAGTCTCAGAACATCGAGTTTATATTAGTGCGAAGGAACACCACGAGGTGTTCGTAAGTTCCGATTGATACCAGCGCCATTTTGGGCGGGGCCGGCTCAGTCCGGAAGCAGCATCAGGGGGAAATGTTTCCCATTACTGGCAGTTTGGACCAGAGTCCTTTTCGGCAGTTCTAGAATTCATGCTAACAGAAGGAGTGGCAATGTTATGTTTGTTTCGTTGGCGATCAAGGCAGCCGTCCCTTACCGGAAGCCTGCAAAGGCCGAAGGTTCCGCCGGGGACCTTTGTAGGATCTTCAAGGCTGCGGAGATGCTGTCGGAGATGGGGGCTCGTGCTCCAGTGGGCAAATGTTCGAGTTATATTGCTGGTCAAAGTTACTCTAGTGGCCGGGGCCCGCCTTCCAGCGGACCCAGACGCCATTTTGAGGCCCTACAGGGGCCACTCTCGTCGAGTTTTGCAAGAGTGGGAGAGATCCTTCGGAGTGAAAGGAAGAGGTCCCTGTTGTGTGAAAGCGGGACGTTCAGCTGGGGTGCAGCTGTGGTGCCCCCACCTGGGGGGGGGGCGAGGGAGACTCGTTCGTGCCGTCTCCTTCTCCTGGTGCACTCCATGCTGTTCTTTTTCATCGCCCCGCATGAAGGTCTCTCCACATCCGGTGTTCCCCAAGTCTTGTGCTCAGTGCTGTGGGAGTATGGCCACCTGTGGCGCGCATTCGGCGCGGTACGAGTATCAGTGCAGTCATTGCTGGTTCGGTGTTCCGAAAATATGGCCACCATTGCACGTTCGGTGCTGCGCAAGTACTGGGGTGCCACCATGGTGTGTTCGGTGCTGTGGAAGTATTGGCACCATCGCCTGACTGGGGGTGTTCCGCGTCGGGCCGGGGGCTGGGAGACCTCCTATCGGTGGAGGTGGGAGAGGCTCGTCCGCGTCGCCTCTCCCTCCCAGCCCAACTTGGACAAATTGTTGTGGAGGTACGTGCAGGACATCTCGCCGTCCAGGGCTGCTGCGGCTGTTACGGAAGGGAAAAGAAAGAGGTGCCTCGTTCTTCTCTGGACATGTGGCGGGACTACTTAAGTCTATCCAGGCCCGTTGCGGCTGGCTGAGGAGACATGTGGCGGGACTACCTACAACTGCCCAGGCTGCTGGCTCCTGCCTCTCCTCCGGCTCCCCCATACGTTAAGATTTCCTGACCAAGAGTTGGCGGCCGGGCCCGCCTTATATGGGTTGCCGTTGGTTGGGCGTAGCCGTAACCCTGCCCTACTTTGGAAGGTTCCAGAATGGGGGGGGGGGCGAATGTTCTGTTTGACTTTCATTTTCTACAGTTTACCGTTATTATTCCTTGTTTGTTGTGCTAAATTAAAAGTTCAAGTTCATTAATGGTCTACGGATTTTGTTTTACCATTTCTTTCTTTCCAGGTTGCTTTTATGCTAAGTTTCTGCTAACAGAGGTTGAGTAACACGGAAACACGTGTAGAGGGATGACGCAGATTCGTACATTACATACACACAAACTCAGACGGGGGACAGTACAAGTACGACATACAAAGACCCAAGACGAATATAAAACAGTTATTGGTCATAATTATCTCTTTCCGTCTGTGAATTTAAAACGAGGCTGGGTTCCCGTCTTGACGTTGCCCGACCTAGGAGAACTTGAGCATGCCGCTGAAATTGTCCTGGCGAAATCTGTGCCATCGGGCATAATCAAACGTGGTGGTTCTATCTGGTCTGTCTATGTAAGTCGGGTTCTTCTTTGTCTCGCGCTTTTTCTCGTACTGCCGGTCTGTCGTTCCTGTCGGCCCTTTGCCTTTGCTCACGCTCAGTAGAGTCGGGCATTGGGCTTTCCAGTGTCCGACATACCTACAGAAAGCGCATTGGTCTGGCCCTAAGTCTGGTCGTCTTTTGCATAGTGTCGGGGGATAAGTTGTGGGTAGCGGTGTCCTGGGGTTGTCCTGTCGGTATATTTCTCTACTTGGTTTGTCCTCGTCTTTTCTCTGTCGTTGCATAGCCTCTCTGCGCCACATACCGAGACTGTCGAGCATAATAGGCGTTGTCTTATTATTTCGAAGGGCTATTTCTAACGTTTCTATTTTATTAAGGTCAAAGGATCCTGCCAGTGGCCACTGTTTGTCTTGACTTTCTTCGGTATACCTGTGCCACAATTTATTATAGGCTATGGTGACTAATCCATAGTTTATGAACATGTCCTTATTAGGGGTGCCTTCTAGTGGAGCTATATGGTCCACCTCTAATACACGGTCCGGGCTAAACAGGCTATTAATCAGTGGGGAGAAGACAGACATGACGGCTCGTAACGAGGGACTAAAAAGTCAGCACTGCCTATCTTATCACTAGGTGCAAAGACTGGACAGAATATTTCTATTCTACGTTGTTTGCAGGCAGTGAATACCTCATGGATCAAAAATAACAAAAAGACCAATAAATAACAATGGGGAGAATGAGTAGGTCCGCAAAGATCTGCGTTACCTACCCTTTTCACTATCTGCAAAAAGGGTGGTCTCTTCCCTGTTTGCAGACAGGGAATCTCCAGGAAACAATAGTTTTGCGAACAACAGTTCAGTTTCAAGTAATTATTGAGTGGGGGAGAAAAAATAAGCACGGCTGCTGCCCTACCTATCCTCCACTGCTTGCAAAGAGAGAGCCCGTTGTTTCTCCGTTTGTAGACAGTGAATCTCCAAATAAATAAAGAGCAATACTAGTATTTTTAAACAATCAAGCAATCAAACAATCAAGCAATCATTTCGCAACTTGTCGTGATTACACGACCTTACCCGGACCATGTGGACAGTTTCCTGTCTTCCGAATCCAGCGCCCGATCGTCCTCTTTTCTCCGTTATCCTCGCGGCACTCCTGATGGTTCCCAGTCAGGACCGTAGATCACTCGAGAGAGGTCTGTTCGGAACTAGTGAAGTTCGGATGATCGGCTGCCAGACGAGGGTCTATTGGGCAAGAGCTCTCCCGATCGTTGCAGTCGTTCACTCTGTCGTCGGGACCTCTCCCACTGGATCCACGAGTCGCTGATGGGCCCCACGCTTGGGACGCCAATTGTTGAAACCTGAGTCGGGTCGGGGACAATCGATATTTGCCCGGCGGTATTGCCTCTGTGACCCTCTAGTTATTTAATCAATGAAGAGGCAGGCGCTGGAGACTGGAAGGCAGGAAACAAGGTTTTTATTCTCTCCGGAGGAGAACACAACAAAACGGGCAGAAGGTATCGTTCTGAGGTGCTCTAACCGCATCCCTGAGGCCTGGCCTCTTATACACAGGTTTATCTCTTTATTGCATGTAACACATTCTCGTCGATACTTTGATGTACGGAAAGACATCCTCGGAATCCCCCCTTCCCAGCCCGTTCCCACGCAAGGTTACAGTGGAAGTCCCCGCCCCGTTCACAACAGGTGATGATCATCGCGCAGCTGGATATTCCGCCGATTCACGGAGTGTGTGGGGTTCGATCGGATCTCGTGGGGTGGGGGGGGGCTTTGATCATCTCGGGGGTCCTTTGAGGAGGGAAGCTTTCTATTGTACGGGGAGGGGCAAGGGATTGGTATCGGCAGAGCTGGGTGTCGGCCTGGGAACGGGGAAGACAAACGGGCACACGGGGAAAAGGGGTTTGCATCAAAGGGCCGGGGATCATAAATGGGAAGAAGGGAGGTGATGCGCTGGGAACAGGATGAGGGCCTGGGGCAGAGCAGCGCCGAAGAGGGGTTTATGATTCAAGGCAGGTGCAAGCAGGGGGGGTGGTCAGCGTGCAGGCTTAGTGAAGGCGAAGGGCTATGTCAGGGGCCGGCGGCATGCAAAAGGGTTCGTTCTGATCAGGGCATTCTAAAATGGCGGGTGCGCACGACAAAAGTGTGGCATCAGGGGAAGAGGCAAGATGGCGCAGATAATGTTCACCAAACCGTACTAATTTTCAACATCTTATTTTGCCATAAACAGCGGCCTCCCGAAGTTTTATCCAAAGTGAGTCTTCTTTTTCTTTTCTAAATTTCTTCCTGATTCTGTTTCTCCTTCTTTTTAGCAAACATATTTTCTTATTCATTTCGATAGATCTACACAAAAATTGTCCCCGCACCAATTTATTTATTTCTTTGTTTAGGAGGAGAATTGGTCTGGGAACATAAGTCCTTTTCTCAGAAAATCTGGACCTTTTGGCAACAGAGATGACCTCTTTCATAAAATTGTCAAAATGGATCAATTCTGAACCCTGCCAAACATTCAGTTCTGATATTACTTTACCGAGTATGCCCTCCAGGCCTTTCTTGGCTTTAAAATTCCAAAAACATCTACCAGAGTCCCTATGAAAGTTAACTAAGTCACTGCCAAAGGACCATGGATCAGAATCAGGAGGAAGAAAAGAAAGGCTTATAGTAATCAGGTTGTGGTCGCTAAATTGTGTCAACGAGACCACCAAATCCTTCACTAAGGAGAAAGTACAATAATCAGAGATTACATAGTCCAGAATTGACTCACTTTGGGAAGATCTATGGGTATAACTGGCAGGGACATCGGAAGGAAGCCTACCATTCACTATTAATCCCTCTGCCGCTGCAAGTTCTTCTAACAATAACTTCCCTCTCTTATTAGTTTTAATTTTACTAGGGAAGAGGGATTGGGGAATGAAGAGGGCTTCTTCTTTAAATTTATTTCTATATAGCTCCAGACTTGAATTGGAAACTTTACAGTTAAAATCGCCCACCAGCAAAACATATGGGGGAAATTCCACATCTTTAATCTGCTTAATATATGAAAACATTTGCTTCAATAGGATATTAAAACATTCATCGGGTGGAATATAGGCATTTATTATTATCAAGGAATTAGAGTTTCCCCTGCTATTTAAGCCACAGAGGGACACAGCTTGAAATAAGTTGCTGGGATCAACATAATGGGTGAAGTTCCACTTCAATCTATTGGATAAAAGGCACGCAATTCCCCCTTTTGCACGCCCTTTCTTCGATGGAGCAGCCACCGCCTCTAATACAAAATAATCTCTCCCTACACACATTCTACTAGCGCACCAAGTCTCTTGGATGCAAATCACACTAGCGTTCAAGGAGAATAAGTACTGTAATTTCTCAGGGCTACTGTTTATCCCGGCGGCATTCCAAGAGATAACTTTCAAGTTACTGCTAAAGATGTTGGAAAAGTTTAGGGTTATCTGTGGTTTTACTAGATAAAGCACCGGGCAGCCAATTCCACCGCTGATTGTCTTCTATTGAGAGACTATTCTGAACTAAAGGGGGGGGCATCACATGTGTCACCAGACGGGTATTTTTCGATACCCATATTTTTAAATCGTCATAAGAAGTCGTATGCCCATTTTTGCCATTGCCCTGCTGGGGAAGTCTATTAGAAGGGAAACTGTCTCTACGAGAAGAAAAAAACAGGTAAAACATCAATTCCCCTACGCTGGAAATTCTCAGCCTGTTGTAATATAAGATTTACTATAAATTTAGAATATAACTTTACCCTAGCATAGGGCGAGGTAGCTGTTCCGGATAGGAGATCTAAGTCAATATCATTTGTTTGAATTAACTTTAGACTCTCTATGCTTTTGAAACATTTGAGTAGCCATGCTCTATTTAGGGGCTGGTCAGAATCAAATAACGATAGAAAATCCAAAGTCAGTGTATCAACCGAAGCTTCTGATACTTTTGTGGGCAAATGGTGAGGCCATGTAATGTCGACACCAGTAGTATGAAAAACAGGTGCTAGTGGATTTAGAACCACAGGTACGATAGGACCAGACTCTATCAGCTCTACTGCGGGGGAAGGTATCGTCAAACCTGCTACATTTAAGGAGGGGACTCCCGCAGGAAGAATGGAACGTTTAGGAGAGTTTATAATATTTATTGTAGAGAGATTCAAATTATCAGAGGAAAGAATGGCAACTTCCTGACTCAAGGACCCATGCACGTGCTCCTGAGAACTAGGTTCAATTATATCAGGAACAACAGAGTCTTCAAAGATTATTTGTCTCTGCTTTTTTTTCCTATATCTGCGAATTGGTTTTCTCTTTGTCACTTTATTTTTTCTATGATTTCCAGATTTTACTTTTTCAACACCCCCTATGACCTTACTTTCGGGGACAAAAATTGGGAATAGCTCTTTTTCAAGTTCTGGAGCATTAACAGACATATTTTCTTCTTCAATTACAAGAACAGAATTTCTTACACAATTAAATGCAGAAGATGTGGAGACTAGAGGAGGCTCATAATTAGAAATAACCACATGTTTATTTTGGACTGGATTAACATTTCCAGCTAAGTGATCACTACTCAGCTCTAGAGGAGGCTCATAATTAGAAATAACCACATGTTTATTTTGGACTAGATTAACATTTCCGGCTAAGTGATCACTACTCAGCTCAGACCCTTGCAATCCCGCCTTAGGATCTAAATCACGATCCTTTTCCGGAAGCTTTAATAGTAAGACATTTAATATCTGAGTAACTGACTCCAAAATACAATCAGAGCTACCCACAAATTTACCCAATAACATTAAAATGGATGCCAACAAATGTTCCAATGCAATCATAGATTCAGAAATAGGTTTTTCCAATTTTTCAGAGCCAGGAAGACCTAAAGGACCAATGCCAGAGATGTTAAGCAATGGGCTCTTCGATATATTATACTGTGAGGAAATATCTTGTGATTTTATGGAGGGGGTACTACTATAAAGCAGAAGTCCAGATGGAGTAACACCAATAGGGGACTTGATCGCTTCTTCTGGTTTCAAAGAAACATCAGCTAGGTATCGGCCACATAACTCCAGGTCAATACTCGACAAATGGGAGTCTCCCCTCACTTCCACCATTGGCGGTGAATCTCCTCTTGGAACATTAGAATATAATACTTCAAGGGTTGAAGCTACATTTTTCTTTTGTTGGCCGCCTTCAAAACTGGAAACAGGGGATTTGATAACACTAGTTATTGCAACAGACACTGGACAAGGCTCCTCAAAAGTCAAGGAGCCAGGACAAACTTCATTCAACGGAAAAGGAACCTTCTTAACCACCACAGGGGTTATGCCAGATGGAGAAGCTATAACAGAAGCTTTGTTCGCCGAGTTTAACAAAGCCTTATCCTGGGGTTTTTCCCAAAGATTCAACAGCTGACATTGTCCCTTTAACAGCAGATTTGTGGCAGCCCTGTTTCTGAGGGGGTTTGAACGTGTCTTCATACAGGACCTTCCCCCCAGTAATCTCCCTGAGCGTAACTTTTTAGCAGTCATCCTTGTGCTTATAATAGAAAGAGAAACGTAGTCCCGATGAGTATAATTAATAACAGATTACACTAAAAATATAAATAAATGGAGGTGAGTCTCAAAGAATTCCTGAGTAGAAGGAAAAAGAGCTAAGCTAACATGTTATACCATGTAGTGCTGTACAAGAAATACTTACAAACAAGGTAAATAAAAAATGTTAATAAGTGGGCCCAGCCCAGCCTACTTCAGCCACTGAGGGCCACAGAGGGCCCGCCCTTTGTCCGGGCTTAGTCCGGCGCGTCCCGCGCGCGTCCACGCGGGACGAGGGACCTGCCGGAGATTTAAACGCCTCCTGGCGCGCTGTTTCCAGGCGTGCTCGTTGCCCCCTAGGGATGCTGGGGGATGTAGTCCGGCCGGCGGAGCAGAGCCCGGCCGGTCGGATGCAGCAGGAAGCTGGCGGAGCCAAGCCCGGCCGCTGAGCTGCGAGGAGAGGCTTTGTGTCAGGCAGCAAAGTTAGAAGCAAGAAAAACGGGGAACTCGGCCCCTGCCGGAGATTTAAACGCCTCCTGGCGCGCTGTTTCCAGGCGTGCTCGTTGCCCCCTAGGGATGCTGGGGGATGTAGTCCGGCCGGCGGAGCAGAGCCCGGCCGGTCGGATGCAGCAGGAAGCTGGCGGAGCCAAGCCCGGCCGCTGAGCTGTGAGGAGAGGCTTCGTGTCAGGCAGCAAAGTTAGAAGCAAGAAAAACGGGGAACTCGGCCCCTGCCGGAGATTTAAACGCCTCCTGGCGCGCTGTTTCCAGGCGTGCTCGTTGCCCCCTAGGGATGCTGGGGGATGTAGTCCGGCCGGCGGAGCAGAGTCCGGCCGGTCGGATGCAGCAGGAAGCTGGCGGAGCCAAGCCCGGCCGCTGAGCTGCGAGGAGAGGCTTCGTGTCAGGCAGCAAAGTTAGAAGCAAGAAAAACGGGGAACTCGGCCCCTGCCGGAGATTTAAACGCCTCCTGGCGCGCTGTTTCCAGGCGTGCTCGTTGCCCCCTAGGGAGGCTGGGGGATGTAGTCCGGCCGGCGGAGCAGAGCCCGGCCGGTCGGATGCAGCAGGAAGCTGGCGGAGCCAAACCCGGCCGCTGAGCTGCGAGGGGAGGCTTCGTGTCAGGCAGCAAAGTTAGAAGCAAGAAAAACGGGGAACTCGGCCCCTGCCGGAGATTTAAACGCCTCCTGGCGCGCTGTTTCCAGGCGTGCTCGTTGCCCCCTAGGGATGCTGGGGGATGTAGTCCGGCCGGCGGAGCAGAGCCCGGCCGGTCGGATGCAGCAGGAAGCTGGCGGAGCCAAGCCCGGCCGCTGAGCTGCGAGGAGAGGCTTTGTGTCAGACAGCAAAGTTAGAAGCAAGAATAAGAGATGAGCTCCCATATTAGTAGGTTTGATTTGCTGTAGATTCAGTGACTTTGTTGGCTTTAGTTTTCGGTAGTCATTCTTTTTGAAAAAAATATTTTTCTCGGGTTTTCATACATGATTACTTATCATAGCAAACCAAGTAAAACTTCTCGGTAGTCATTGTTGGATATGACACGTACAGCCAACCTGAACCTGTATCAATTAGGTTGATCAAGTTCTGTCCATATATGACCATCTTGCACCAAAGTTGTGAATTTGATTTGTTAATGGCAGATATGATAATGGGGTTGTTTAGTCAGATCCCTACAATGGTAGAGGGCTGATGCTTATGTGGAGGTGTCAACCAGAGCTCTTTGGTTTGGTTGGCAGTTTGTAGGAATGGAACTTGGCAACTATTGCAGATCGGCATACCTTAGTGAAATGGTTCACTTTTCTGCAGGCGGTGCAATTGTTTCCTCACGTTGGACACTGAGAACAGCGATGTTGGGCATTGCCACAGTACAACACGGTTGGTTCTTTTTCCTATCTGACGGTTTCTTGGAGATGGCATGTGCCTCACTACTCGACTCAACTAGTTCAATTTTCATGGAGCAGGTGGTTATGGACAATTCAATGTGAGCAATTCTTAGCGATTTTTAACAAACAGATTTACATTTTAACTTGAATGCTGTCCATGGGTTAGAAAGGGACTTACATAACACTTCCAACTCACGAGGGGTTGCATGGAACAGAATAAGATCATTATTGATCCTTATCGTAGCTGCTATCAAGCAACAATCAAAGGTTTAGTCAGGTGACGATCATGAGGAATGGCCTCATCTTTGTCCAGTGGATGCACTGATTGCACAGTAAATGCTACTCTTGCATAGCTGCATCAATGGTTGCTCTAGACACCTAAGCTTATTAGGCTGATAGAGGCTTGTTAACAAGTTTGCCTTTTTGCACATTCACTTTCCTGTTAATGTTTCATCTACGCATGTTGATAATACTTTTTGCCACAGCAGCACTCTATACACTGTACAACTGCTCTAAACTCATTGCATTTTGCACTTTGATAAAGCATTACATGTATAAACTCTCATTCGGTAGGTAGGAGTATTTTTAATAGGCTCAAATTACTTATGCCTCTTTGCACAATTGTATTAATGTATTTTAAGCATCTTGAAAATGCCTCTTTTGCACAGCAGTGTCAATGTTTGCATTAAGCATTTTCAACAATGTTTCTGTGTGCTTAACTCCAGCAGATGACGCAAGTTGTCGTCTCTTCTCAAAATGTTTACACTGTTTTTGCCCCTTTGCACAGTAACCCCTGGATATTTGCGCATTCCACAGGCCATATGATCCTTTGTAGCTTGGGATCATATATTTATTTTTGTATTAGATAATGTATTCTCAGTGATTTTCCTGTATCCATTTACACCATGAAGGCCAATGGTTTTAAATTAGTCAAAATCTTCAAATTTTTATCCTGGTATTTGAACAATAAGACCCAGGTATGCAGGCATGATTTTTAGAATTTGGTCTGTGCGCCTTTGATGGACACACCGGTGTTTAGACAGCCTGAAGTAGAGATTCATTGATTGTATATGTATTGTATTGGTGACTATGTGCCAGATTTTGTGCATGTTTATGGTTTTTATTAACAAATAAACGAATTTGTTATTGATTGACTGACAATGTGAGAAATCCTTGTGTCAGAAAGCGCATGTGACCGTCCTAGAGTCAACATGGCATCATTTGGGCTGTGCGTAGAAGAGGTGGTACTAGTGGCAGCCCTGTATGACCTGTACTCTTATCTCCTCTGCAATGTTTATTAATTCAAATGTAGTAGCCAGACCAGTCGGTGTAGAATGCATCAATGGAGTAAAATGGGCCTTACTTTGCTTGGCGTAACATAAACCTCTCAGTCAGGATTTGCTTGCATGCTTGTATGCAAAACTTTTGTTTCAAGAGGCCAGAGCTTCCTGTGTAGGCCAGTTGTAAGTAGATTGAGGGACCTGTTACTGACTTTTTCTCCTACATAGTGAAGAAGAATGAATCATTGACCGTCGGCTCAGCATCTGACATGACCCACATTGTCTGTCTGGAAATAACAGATGATGGGGTGACAGAATGTCAAAAGGCTGAATGGCGATTGCGGCACTGTGGAGCATGATATTGCACTATGGGTGCCCTCAGTTCTTTAACAGTTTACTGGCTTCAGTAGAGCAATGTGTAGAGTGAGAAGTCTGTCTAGAAGGGACGCTTGTCCATCAGCCGGTATGTTTGTGCTTGCCACTTGATGCAGCGGTTGTAGGTTCACCTGTGTGCTGTGAGTTTTGTTTGCAGAGAACTTCAACACAGTTTCAGATTACATGTTGCAGTAACAGGGTGGCAGTGTAGAGAAAACAGTCTTTGGTTTATGGCATGGGGACTATAGAAACCACATGGCAAGACCTGTGTCTCATTGCACCCCAAATGCTGACCTCATAGAGCAGGTTGAACCATAGCACACCTTTGATTGCAGTACCACGGAGCTTGGGTGTGAGGCCATATTGTCAGACTGGATGTGCAGATTACCACACTGGGGAACGGCTTGGTGTCATGCACTAGAGCATCACTGGTGGAGTTCCGGACACCCTTGAAAATTGGAGGTAGGTGGTAAAGAAGACAGAGTGCTGTGGCCATGCAGGGGAGCCGCAGGAGTTTGGAGACAACAACGTGCTTCTGAAGGCATGGACAGTTCTGACTGCCGTAAGGCACTGCTCAGCAGAGAAAGCAGCAATGGTTTTATTCAGTGGACCTCATCCGCATCGCTAGTGGCCTACACTGGGTCGTGGGTGTTAGTAATGAGTAGGCACATGTAGGAATATTGATTTCTGTGCTCCCATCTGGTGAAACAGGCAGGGCTAAATTGTTTATATATTCCAACTGAGGTCACAACTAGGATTATACCATCACTACTGAAAGGAAAGGGATAGGGGCCATACTATCCAGAGGATATAACAGCCAACTCTTGCACTTCTGTCTCAGAAGAAGGTCACTGCACTGGTGAAGTATACAAAGAAGTGGTGAGAGGAGTGCTTGAATCAATCTCAGCCACTGGTAATAACTCGGGCCGCATATCAGCCCATTGTTAGTTTGCATACCATGCCACCTCAGGTTGGACGATTCCATATTAAAACCAGTCTTGACCCAGCTCCAATCAATACTGTCCAGCTCGAACAGCTAGGACAGATCCTCCCTGAACTGGAAGACAAGCAATACAATATACGGAACGGGGGGAGGCGTCCGCCTCCCCCGTTCCATTCCGAAGCCTCCGAGATCATCTGCAGCGTACCTCAAGGATCCTCCCTCAGCCCAACACTGTTCAACATTTACATGGCCCCGCTCACACATGTCGCCCGACAGCACGACCTCAACATAATCTCCTACGCCGACGACATTCAACTCCCTCACCAAGGACCCCATCACCTCCAAAGCCAACCTCCATGAAGGAATGAAGGCCGTTGCCGACTGGATGAAGATCAGCCGTCTGAAGCTGAACTCGGACAAGACGGAGGTCCTCATTCTCGGCTCCAACCCGTCAGCCTGGGACGACTCCTGGTGGCCAACGGCACTGGGGGCAGCCCCAACCCCCACCGACCACGCACGCAACCTGGGAATCATCCTCGACTCAACGCTTTCAATGACCAAGCAAGTCAACGCCGTCTCCTCCTCCTGCTTCAACACCCACCGCATGCTCCGCAATATCTACAGATGGATCCCGACAGATATAAGAAAGACAGTCACCCAGGCCCTCGTCAGCAGCAGACTCGACTACGGAAACGCCCTCTACGCGGGAGCCCCGACCAAGCTTATCAATCCACTACAACGCATCCAAAATGCCTCGGCACGACTGATCCTCGATGTACCACGACACGGCCACATCACCCCCCACCTGAGAAACTTACACTGGCTCCCCGTCAACAAGAGAATATCCTTCAAGCTCCTCATCCACGCACACAAGGCACTCCACAAGACCGACCCAGCCTACCTCAACAGACGGCTCTCCTTCTACACCCCCAACCGCCAGCTACACTCCACCGAACTCTCACTCGCCACCGTCCCGTGCATCCGAAGAACAACCACCGGCAGGAGATCCTTCTCCCACCTCACCGCCAAAACATGGAACACCCTCCCACTGAGCCTACGACAGACCCAAGACCTGCTGACCTTCAGGAGGATACTAAGGACCTGGCTGTTCGATCAGTAGCGCCCCCCCAGCGCCTTGAGACCCTCGCGGGTATGTAGTGCGCTTAACAAATGACTGATTGATTGATTGATTGATACTGATTGGGGCTCTTCATTCAAGTGTAGCTGTAATCTAGGGGCACAATGAGCACAGGACCAATGTTTGGGCATACCCATTACACCTCGGGCATTGCAATAGTCTAAATGCTAAATCTGAAATATCATTCAAAGATTCTCCTGTGCTGTGAAACCGAAGGTGGGTAGACATCTAAACAATAAACAAGCCTTCTTTGCTGGGTACCTGCTTGCCTCAAAGAAAATGCAAATTGGTTAATCTGTGAATGTAAAGGGTGTTTGGGAGCCAATACTGGCTTTAATTGATGGAATATCTTGAAGCATTGTGATAACAAAATATTTATTATTTTTGAATGGTACTGCAAGGGGGTTACTAGCTGTGAGGTGCGTGCTTTTAGGGACAGTTATATTTTAAAAATTGCATTACATTCAGTTGGGTATTACAAAAGTTTATATTTTGAAAGCACCATTGTATCTTAAAACTTTTTGCACACTACATAGCGGTCTATCTTATACTGTGTGTAATGTAAGTTTGAAATGATTACTTACATATTCACAGTGGTTTCTTTCACAGACTGGGGCCTTGTAGCACTAAACATACACAAGTCACTATTCTCCACTGCACCTACCAAGATTCCATTCTGCGGCTCTCTGATTACACACAGACCTCTAGGTTTCATAATGTACTGTCGTGCAATTTCCACTGATTAACTTAACTTTGTTTTATTGATTTTTCATTTCAACTGTACGTTATTTTATATGTAGCTACCTGAATGCACTTCGACCGCTGTTGTAGAGCACTGTGTGCTGATACTGGTGTGCCCCGTTGATTTGAAGCACCTGGCTGGCGCTGTCTACGAAGCCTGTCGGCTGGCCTGGGCATCCTTTCGAGTGCACTCTGATAGCCCCTGTAGTCTCGGCACATCCTGAGCTGCCATGCTTTGTTACCTCGCAGGGTCATCTCACTGGTCCTGTGCAGTGCCGCTTTCCATTACTGTATGGAGAAACAGCCTGCTGACAGAGGCCCAGCACTGCACATCGGCACCGAGGCGCCTCCCCTATATTTAGGCCAGTGGTTCCTCCACAGTGTATCCGCGCATCGTTATCTTAAGTCTGCTCCACACGCAAAGGTCTCCTCAGAGTCAGAGACCACAGACGTCCGTCCGGGGTCCCCCTGTCGGCGCCCCACTATCTCCAGAGCTTGCAGGCTGCACCAGAGACCGGGGCCACAAGCGGGACCATTGAATTAGCCTGGGGGAGCGGCCACCGTTGGGGAGCACAACGCATGTGCAACCAGTCAACCACCATCGTAGTGTGCCAGGCCACACCACGTAACCTACACTTATTTATGCACACTGTGGTAGTCTGTTTCTGGCTAGGATATTTTTGGAGGGCGATATTTTTGGACATGATAATCTGAGGCACAACGCCGGCCTATAATCATATTTCCTCTCCCTGCGAGAGAGCACGCTCGTTCCCAGCCTCTGCACCTCAGCGCAGACTCCTACAGCCGCCCAGTCTCTCAGAGAAGACATGCCTGTCTCCTCACCCCCCGTCCCCCACGTGGAACGGCCTCGTAGCCCCACCATGTCCCCTTAGCCAATTAATGAGCGTGTATATATTGCGCCGGGCTAGCGATGGCTGTGGTGTCTCCAGAGCAGCCGCGGGAGTCACCCGAGAGTCGGAGGGAGGCCAGTGACTTGTAAACAAACACATTCAGTCTAAACACCGCGCCGCTCTCCATCTGGAGCGTTCAGCAGCGGCCCCTCCATCAGACAGGCAGCCGGGCCCATACGTCACTGCAGGCAGCGCCTGTCAAGGCCCGGCGGGGGGCAAATGGGACGACTCCGCCGACTGGATGATAGCGGGGAGGAGAGATGGGCGTACGAGGCGGGTGGTGGGGGGAACAAAGAGGGGGGTTCTGGAGCCGGGGTGGCTTACAGCCCAACCTGTCGTCGATAGTTGTGAGAATGTGCTGGAAGAAAGAATGAACGTCAAGAAATGTATCGCGAGTCTATGTTCGAATCAGTGTCCCCCTCTAAGCTGAGAAGCCGGTGAAGGAATCTCTAGTTCAGAGAGCTCTGCATTTGCTAAGGCTCCATTGGGGCTTGGAATGTCTGTCGGTCTGTCACAGAGTCTCAAAGATTGAATCTTTGATGTTAGAGACAACTTCCAAAACACGATTTTCCTCAATGGGTTGAAGCTAACGATACACACATGTGTACATACAACACCAAGGTCACATCTGCGAATCCCAACCACCTAAACTAAGTCAGTGTCTGTCGACATAATGAGTTCCATTGCCTTGGGTTGTAGAGTACCCGAGCCTGGGTGCACTAATGAGATGGCGTACATATATGTGAAAAGTATTACTTTTGGCAGGGTGGTCGACACTTCCTCTGAATTTATTATTATTGAGTTTTTTGGTTTATGTTCTTTGAAACTTAGTAAATGAGCCAGAGTAACATGAAACCCGCATGCATAGTTCTGTGTAGCACCTACAAGGCTACAATGTAGGTATTTTATGTCCTGCAGTGCCTGTCTGTGTGTATGGCGGCTCCTAGCCACTAACAAATCGCAGGATAAGGCGCACTTAAAGATTCTCCTTTATGCCAAAATAGCCAAATGCTCCATGTGTAGTTTTAAGTATTGATGTACTATTTAAGGTTTGCTTTCTTCCTTAAAGTTAGTCATTTTCCACCTCCTTTCACTTCAAATTCAAAGGAATGTTTAAGATGAACCTCTCTCTGTCCGCACTAACCCAAAGTTGCAAATGTCAGTCAGTCATACCCGCTTCTTCAGTTTTGTAGGGTACATATGAAAAGAAAACGTCTTTTTCTTCGACTATGCCTTTGCCACCAACTCTTATACTTGTTATACTAAATTAACAATTAAACCATGAAAATAATATTTTTCTTGCAAGGCCACATCAGATGAGGCCTACTGGATGCTTAGTGTGGCGTTCCTTGCTATTAAGGAAACGTTTTTACAACAGTTGTTCTCAGAGATCACTGGGGTTAAGCATGGTCTGGATCCTTTCCTAAAAAGATGGTCCCTACTTTCCATGCTTGGTGCTACGCAACATCATGTGTCAAGTTGTTGGGTCTCTACACCCAGTCAATGCATAGGAGCTGCAAACAAGATTTCAGCTTAGTGGCCTTAAAATAAGATGTCAGCTGTTGTTCTATGCACCCACCTGCTTCACAGCAATAACAGGTGTTCTTGTGAGGGACAAAGGTAGACTCTAAAGAGAAAATCTCACCTCCCAACTCGACTGCTCATTGTGCGTGAGCAGCCGTCCTCATGCAAGGCATCTTCATTGAACTCCCAATTTATCACGCAGCAGCTAAGATAGATGTTAGGTGGGGCTTTCATGTGGAATTTGAGAAGTCATTGGCTCCTAAAGGATGGAATTCTTCCATTTGGAACCTCCTAATGCATATATGTTTGACTTCTTCTGATTGACTTGGCAGTAACAGGGTGTAGGTGCCCATGGTCCCCATGGGTGCTAGACTTATCTGGCTAGAGAATAGGTTCTTATGTTACTTTTTAGAATTACATCAGTTTTTTGTAGTAGAACCCTTAATAATAGCTTTAGACGGCAAGCCGCCTACAACCCAAATGGGCCGACTGCGACAAGAGATACCAAAGAAGACAATACAAGGAACAATTGAGTGCAAAATACTAATAGAGGTTACACAGCATGCCGCCGACAACCCATCATGGGCCGGTCGCGTCAACAGAGGAGCAGAGGGGGCTGATCTGCAGCCCTCGTTCAGTCAGTAACAGAGAAAGTCATTAGACATTACATTGCGTCCTCCAAATGCTACTCTCGTAAAGGATTAGCTGTGGAGCCGTCCAATTTGCCATTTCCAAAACTGAAAACAACAGAATATACCCTAGGGAAAAGAAAAAACTCCAACCCCTTCCGAACGAGCCAAGAACGACCGAGAAAAATCAGGGCTATAGTGACCACAAAATGGTATCAGTGACATCCCTCTCCTCCTGAGAGTCAGGGATCAATCTCAAAATGCATAGATAATTAGGGCAAGTCAATTCCTGTAACTCACAGGAGAGGATAGATATAAAGGGGGCCCACATCTTCTTGTAATCAGATTTATCTCCCAAAATTGCCATCCATAATCTTTCCATGCCAAGTAGAGACTACAACTGGTGAAGCTACTGCATGTGGTCAGGGATTCTATCAGATTTCCAGCAGGTCAAGAGCACTTGGTGGGCGGCGTTAAGTGCCAGAGCTCTCTGTCTACCCTTTATTGAGCGAAGCGGGAATGTTAATGTGTTTGGTAGACCTAGCAGAGTATAAGCGTGAAATCTGGGAATGATAGTGTCATAGGTCCGATCAACCACATCCAAAATCCGCTCACAGTATCCAGTAAGTTTTGGGCAATTCCATAGGAGGTGGAGTAATGTGCCTGGGTTGCCACAGCCCCGCCAACACTGGCCGTCACACTGAGAGTTCCACTTCTGGATTGGGAAGAGAGTATAATACCAGTATGATATGATTTTATAAAACAACTCAATATGTCCTGTAGAGTGTGCTGTGTGGTGAACTGAATAAAAAATGTCATCCCACTCCCTATCCGGCAATGATCGGCCTAGCTCCTCCTCTCACCGCTTTTGGCCTGAAGATCTGTCTTTGTGCAAGTTTATAGATAGGAATGAATACATTTCGGAGATGTGTTTTTTATCATCTTTCTTGAGGAACATCCATTTTTCGAATGGAGACATAGGTCTGCTCGCATGGGGAGGCATGGACGTGCCAAGTAACCAATGCAGCATTTGAGAGTGGAGAAATTGGTCTAGCTCAGACAAGTCATAATCTTCCTTAAGTTGTCTGAATGGCATAGGGCCATTGTGATCAAAAAGACATCCCAGCCGTTTACATGCACCTTTTACCCAGCGGGTATTAGCACTCTTAGCCATGCACGGGGAAAGTCCAGATTAGAAAATAAAGGGGTCAAGGGTGAGGGGGATGTGGTGAGGCCCACAAAAGTTGCTACCATGTCCCAAACCTGGAGTGTCAGTTGTGCCACAGGGGAAGAGTAGAGCCCCCATGCTCGGAAGGACCTAGGTATCCATACTTCCCTCCATATATGTCACCCCGCGACAGTCTGGTCCATAAAGATCCAGTGTTTCTCCGTGAGTGGGCAATTCCATTCCACCAAGTAGCGCAACTGCACAGCTTGATAGTAGCGAGTCACGTTGGATATCGTGAGGCCGCAGTCATGTTTTGGATGTTGCAAAAGTTGTTTCTGCAACCTGGGTTTTACAGTCCCCCAGATGAAGTAATCAATCTCCCATTGGAGTTTAAGGAGCAGACCAGGGGGCGGTTGCAACGGGAGAGTCTGGAAGATATATAAGGCTATGGGAAGGATGTTCATCTTTGCTGTGGCAAGTCTGCCAAACCATGATAGCGAGAGCCCCAGCCAATTTGTCAGATCCTAGCGTATGAATGCGAGCAACTTGAAATAGTTGGCTTCGGCAGTCTTCACCAAACTCCTACTGAGAACCAGACTGAGGTACGGTAGTTCTTCTGCGACCAAATCAGCATCAAACTGATTGCGCAGAAAGCCCACCATATGTGGGGTGGAAGTCAAGTTCAATATTAGTGATTTCTGTCTATTGACTCGGAATCCTGAGATCTGCCCAAATGCATAGAGGTCTGCCACAATAGCCGGGAGCGAGGTCACAGGGTGGGTAATGGAAAAAATAACTTATGTTACTTTTTAGATTGATCCTACCAGACAGTCTGGTTGTAAAAGACCTATTGTTGGCTTACCAAGAATTTACAGGGACTCTGTTCCCACCCATTGGCTACCATTGGTGGGCTTTGTTGTCACTCTCATTTGCTTGCTTCTTATTTGATGGCTTTCCTTATCCATCTTGTGTTTATTCCTCCCCATACCAACCTCTTAACTGGCAGACTGATGTCCCTCCACTGCTCACTTCAAGAGCACTACTTTTTTCTTTTTGTTGAAACGCTCCATCAAAGTGCGTTTAGTTTCCAGCTCTCTCCCTGTTGTGTTTTTCACTCTTCCCACCTTTGTCCCCTGCTCTGTGTTTGCTCTCTCCCTCATGGTTGCTTTCTTTCTCACATGTAGTTCTTACCTCGGTACTCCATGTTGGTGTCTACTGTGAGAAGTTGGCCTGGTATATGATGTTCACTATTCTAGTGAGCACCTTGCACCAGTCCAAACAACCCTTATGGTGATGGTTGTAAGTCAACCTTATAGACCAGCTATCCTAGTGGTAGTGTGGACAGAACAGACTTAGGCTAAAAGACTCTTGAGGGCGTGTAAAGCCAGCTGTTTTACCATATGTAACCCCTTGAATACCAAATGAAAGGACACCACACAGGATATATATATAAAATATATATGTATTTATTCACTAACACACTCCTCTGAACTCTTTATGAGGTCAGAGGTAAAAGCACATAACAAGTTACACTTAGAAATACTTTAAATAGCACAATTTACAGTTAGGCCCTAGGGGCGCGTAAAACCATATACTAAGTAAGTGGTATAAGAACTACGACTTGGGAAAGGAGAAGGCCTAGGGCCTAGGGAATCGCTGGGGCTACCCTATCTGACCCTTAGGTTAGGAGTAGGAGGCCCACAGGCGGCACGTGCAGTGTCAGTACACTCACGCGAGAGTCAATAGAAAGTCAATGGGAACTTTAAAGGTAAGTAATCGAATATTTAGGACACTTCTGGTCTAACTAGGAATGTACAACTAACAAAACTGGACACTAGGATAGTCAATCCCTACAGGAGCACCGAAGTACTGGCGTTATCTCACCCACGGGCTGCGGGTGCACAGGTGTCAAAGTGTGTCTGGTTTTCTCGTTGATTCCTATGGAGCCTTGGAAGAAGATGCTGCAGGCGACCAGGAGGAAAATGTCCGGGTGGATCCAAGGGTGGATCTAGGATGAAGAGGACCTGAAAGCTGAGGGGACAGAGTCTAGGTCACTAGCCAGTGACCGGGTGGAACCAGGGAGGAACCAGACGTCGTCGAGGAGCAATCAAGTGCGGATGTGAAGCTTGTCGTTGCAGCCACGCGGACCAGGAGGCGTCGAGGACGACCAGGTGCTGGAGAGGAGCTGACCCACAAAGGTTCTCGTAGATGGAGGGGCCGACTTCAAGATTGGAGCCAACAAACCTAAGCAAAGGCAACCCACGCAGGATACACAAGGAGCTTCTGGTGCAGACCAGGAGGGCCTGAGGTACTTCACCTTTTCAGGGAAGCAAGTGCCAGTCTGGAGCAACCAGACCAGTGTTGGATTTTCAAAGGAATCGTTGTCACAGGGCTACTAGCCAACTGGCCATCAACCAGGACAACGCGTCGAGCAGAACACAAGCAGAAGGGCCCCTCCCAAATCTCGTGGAGTGTGGAGGGCTGGTCTTCGGTGCAGGTGGAGCTCGGTGTCGGGGTGTCTCAGTCCCCAGTGCACAGCTTCGAGGATGCCTCAGGTGCTGCGCTGTTAGCAAGTTGAAGACTTTCCAAGTTGCCTGGTTCCACGGATTCCGACGCCTTCCACTGCGCTCAGCTGTGCTGGAGTCATGCAGTGGGGTCAGAGGAGTCCTGGAGTCGAGGTCTTGTCAAGCTCTGCGTTAGAGTTCCGGCAGGAACGGGGACAAAGCAAGGATGGTGCCTGGTTTCCCAGGGTGGTCACTCCTTGGCCACAAGGGAGATTCTTCAGTCTTCAAGCCGGTTGAATGTCGAAGGGTCCAGAGTTTCGTTTCAAGTTTCAGTTCAGGATCAAATCTAAAGTCTCCTGGGTCAGCTCCTACCTTTATACAACTAAAGGGGGCTGGTTTACTCACTAGGTCCCTCCTATGGGTGGGACCAGGAAGGGGGGTGGTTACACGCCCTTTCCTTTGTCCAGTTTTGCGCCAGAGCTGGGGCTGGAGTGCCCCAGCACCGGTTTGAACTGGACTATGCATGGAGCACCTAGTGTGCCCCAGGCAGTGTCTCATTCTATTCAGCCCTCCCTGTCTCAATACACAAAGTCCTGTCTGGGGTGGTGCTCGCACCTCTCCAGGCAGGAAACCTATTCTCCAGGCCTCCCTCGCTGGAAGGACTCCCAGCAGCAGGAGGTCAGACTTCTGTCTGTGGCAACAGCATCCAATTTGTGACGCTGGGGCTCTGGTTAACCTTAACCGGGATAGTCAGCAACAACATGCCTTCTCCCTCTAGAAGGGTGGAATGCTACCCCCGTCGCCAGCATTGGCGAGGGGGTAGTATTCCAAATCGTATGACACCTTACACAACATATTTAGATAAAGCCAAACCAAAGTTAGCATTTAACCGCGAGGTTCATAATGCACTTAAGAGTATATGGTTTGGCAATATCATAGAACAGTTAGAAGGACATGGTTCTGAAAGCTGCAGACAGGCTCAGCTCATGCTAGAGCACCATCTCACACATAACCAAGCACTCTGCCTCCAGGATTGTTAAGGCCTGCCTTAGGAGTGACTTATAGGTTACTGTGTGTCTATATATAATGGTAGATATAGGAATACTATACCTAAGCAAGGGGTGATTAAACGACCTTGCCCCAGCTGAGTGATCAGCCAGTTGTGTCAGTTTGAGTGGCCAGCCAGGGGTGGCATAATACATGCTGCAGCCCCTGGTAGGCCTTGGTTACACCTATGCCCTGAGTACATAGGGTACACTTCTACAGGGGCTGATAAGGTGATCCAATTCCCAATTGTGGATGTACCTAGAGTACATGGTGTGAATTTAGAGAGAGTGCATCTGGGCTGTGGGTCTGATTAGCAGGCCCACAGCCACATCTAAGTCGAAAACCAGTAAAGCAAAAGCAAAAATTGGGGGTGACCATAGGAAGCAGACCCAACTCTCCTACACCCTCCCCCCCAAACTTAGGGACATTAAACTAACCTTGACGAGTAGAGTCTTCATGTTCTAAGTGGAAATATCGGGAGAGTCCATCTGCATTGGCATGGTCAGTCCCAGGTCTATGTTCCACTGTAAAGTCCATCCCCTGTAGGGAAATGGACCACCTAAGAAGTTTGGGATTTTCACCCTTCATCTGATTTAACCATAGGAGGGGCTTGTGGTTTGTCTGAATCTTGAAGTGAGTGCCAAAGAAGTATGGCCTCAGCTTCTTCAGGGCCCAAACCACAGCAAAGGCCTCCCTCTCTAAAGCTGACCAACGTTTCTCTCTAGGGGTCAGCCTTCTGCTTATGAAAGCAATGGGCTGGTCTTGACCATCTATACTCAATTCCGAAAGTACAGCTCCCACACCCAACTCAGAAGCATCTGTTTGGACTATGAACTCTTTGGAGTAATCTGGACTTTTCAAAATAGGTGCAGTACACATGGCCTGCTTCAGGTCATCAAATGCCTTTTGACAGCTAACTGTCCACTGAACCTTCTTTGGCATCTTTTTGGAAGTGAGGTCATTCAGTGGTGTCACAATGGACCCATAGTTTGTCACAAACTTCATGTAGTACCCAGACAGGCCCAAGAAAGCTCTGACCTGTGTCTGGGTGATTGGAGGAGTCCAGTCTCTGATGGTCTGGATCTTGCTCTCCAGTGGTTGAACCTGATCCCCACCTACCAGGTGGCCCAGGTACACAACCTTGCTCTGCCCTATCTGGCACTTTTTAGCCTTGATAGTGAGGCCTGCCTTTTGCAGAGCCTCTAAAACTTTCCTCAGGTGGACCAGGTGATCCTCCCAGGTGGAGCTAAAGACAGCAATATCATCAAGATAAGCTGCACAATAGGCATCCAGTCCTGTGAGAACTTGATTCACCAACCTTTGGAAAGTGGCAGGTGCATTCTTCAAACCAAAGGGCATTACCACAAATTGATAATGTCCCCCTGGGGTCGAAAATGCTGTCTTGGCTTTTGCATCCTCAGCTAACCTGATTTGCCATTAGCCTGCTGTCAGGTCAAATGTGCTCAAGAACTTGGCAGAAGCAAATCTATCAATGAGCTCATCTGCCCTGGGGATGGGGTGGGCATCTGTCCTAGTGACAGCATTGAGACCTCTGTAGTCCATGAACAACAAACAAACTTAGAGGTCTAAATCAGAAACCTGATCTGAATATCTTTCAAAATACCTTCATGTCTAAAAAGTACAACAAGATAAAGAAGTGGCTAACAGTTATGAACAACAGACCAGATCGCCAAGAAAAGGGCCACCTGTAATTGCTAATCAAAACCCATTATGGATTCCCATCAATAACTTGTATGGATCAATGTTTTCATTTGGTAATCCTGCCAGGGTATTCTGTCTCTTGATAATTGAGACATACGGCATACCCCCATCTTTGGCATGGGGTAATGACCTACAATTATTAGATTAGACCAAATGATGATGATCTGATGGGAAAGTGCAGTGCAAAAAAATGAAGAGGAATGTGATGGTTAAAACAGGATAGGGAGCTTTAACAAAAATTACTTTATTGGGCATAAGCCCCTTCCTTGTTAAAAACAAGAACAGTGCAACAACATAAACGCAGTTTAAACAAATAGCTGCGAGAGGACCAACATGTTTCAGCCTATTATGGGAGGAAACCCAAGGCTTTCGTCAGGGTCTCTGTTCTCAAAGAATGCTACTGCCAAATTAATGAGAAACGTGTGAAAAAATTATAATAAAAAACACACAAGTGAACTAATAACAGTAAAGGATATATTTCTCCTACATCTGTTTCAATTCCTCCTTGGCACCTGGTGTGATCTACAACAACAAAAACATATGTGGACCCTTATTAGGTTCAAAGGTCTGTTAAAAACGGTAATCTATTCATTAATGTTCAAGATTTTCAAGTACTCACCCAGTGTGCCCGGGGAAAGGACCTCACCTCTTCCTGGACCTGGCTCAGGTAAATGTGAGACCCCGCTCTGTAAGGACAAGACAACCCCTACACTTAGTATAGATAGAGCGAGCCCTTTTTACCCTGCTCTGTCTATTAATAATGCTTGGGGTGCACCAATGTGTCTTGCACATAGAGCCTGACTTCCTGGTATAAACTTATCACCCAAGAGAGTCCTCGCACCCACATACAACTCTCTAGCTAGACTTTACAAAAAATATTTTAGCATATGTAGTTGAAATAAACTCAAAAAATGATTACCAATACAGCAAAAAGACCTTTTGTCCCCTATTCAAGGCTGACAGATAAAAGGGGCCAAACTTTAAATGAGACAACCATGAGGTAGTTGGCTTGTTTAGAGCACGCGATTAAAGATGTTATCGGTAAATACTGTTTGCTTTAACAACTATATCCCGGTATACGCAATCTGTTTTTCCTAACCCTTCCTGTAGAGCTTAGGAAATGTTTCCCCCTTTTTTGTTTGCTATTTCCAACACAATGTTTAAATACAACCAGGCTGTGGTTGGTTAAAACTACTCCTTCCTGGTCTGGTGACATCATTTTGTAGTCCGTCAAAATCTCGCGAGATTACGCGAGTTAAGCTGGGGTTGCTTTGAACTATTCCTTCCTGGTTTGGTGACATCATCCTGTAGAGTTTACGAAATGTTTCCCTTTTCTGTTTGCTATTTCCAACACTATGTTTAAATACAATCAGGCTGCGGTTGGTTAAAACTACTCCTTCCTGGTCTGGTGACATCATTCTGTAGTCCATCAAAATCTCGCGAGAGTACGCGAGTTAAGCTGGTCTCAACGTATGAAATAGAGGCTCTTTCGAGCAGCCCAATGCCTCCCCCTGACTCAGTCATCATTTGGGACAACGACGGACAGGTAGGCTCTAGAATCAGTCTGGGCTGTTTTTTGGCACTTGTTTTATGAGGACTTGGTTAACATTAAATAGTGATAAACAAGCCAACTACCTCATGGTTGTCTCATTAAAAGTTTGGCCCCTTTTATCTGTCAGCCTTGAATAGAGGACAAAAGCTCTTTTTGCTGTATTGGCAATCAATTTTTGAGTTTATTTAAACTACATATGCTAAAATATTTTTTGTAAAGTCTAGCTAGAGAGTTGTATGTGGGTGCGAGGACTCTCTTGGGTGATAAGTTTATACCAGGAAGTCAGGCTCTATGTGCAAGACACATTGGTGCACCCCAAGCATTATTAATAGACAGAGCAGGGTAAAAAGGGCTTGCTCTATCTATACTAAGTGTAGGGGTTGTCTTGTCCTTACAGAGCGGGGTCTCACATTTACCTGAGCCAGGTCCAGGAAGAGGTGAGGTCCTTTCCCCGGGCACACTGGGTGAGTACTTGAAAATCTTGAACACTAATGAATAGATTACCGTTTTTAACGGACCTTTGAACCTAATAAGGGTCCACATATGTTTTGTTGTTGTAGATCACACCAGGTGCCAAGGAGGAATTGAAACAGATGTAGGAGAAATATATCCTTTACTGTTATTAGTTCACTTGTGTGTTTTTTATTATATTTTTTTCACACGTTTCTCACTAATTTGGCAGTAGCATTCTTTGAGAACAGACACCCTGACGAAAGCCTTGGGTTTCCTCCCATAATAGGCTGAAACATGTTGGTCCTCTCGCAGCTATTTGTTTAAACTGCGTTTATGTTGTTGCACTGTTCTTGTTTTTAACAAGGAAGGGGCTTATGCCCAATAAAGTAATTTTTGTTAAAGCTCCCTATCCTGTTTTAACCATCACATTCATCTTCATTTTTTTGCACTGCACTTTCCCATCAGATCATCATCTTTTGGTCTAATCTAGTAATTGTAGGTCATTACCCCATGCCAAAGATGGGGGTATGCCGTATGTCTCAATGATCAAGAGACAGAATACCCTGGCAGGATTACCAAATGAAAACATTGATCCATACAAGTTATTGATGGGAATCCATAATGGGTTTTGATTAGCAATTACAGGTGGCCCTTTTCTTGGCGATCTGGTCTGTTGTTCATAACTGTTAGCCACTTCTTTATCTTGTTGTACTTTTTAGACATGAAGGTATTTTGAAAGATATTCAGATCAGGTTTCTGATTTAGACCTCTAAGTTTGTTTGTTGTTCATGTTGTTCCTTCAAGGGGATAGAACTTAGACGGGTCTTTAAATGTCCCTTTAGCCCTCCGATACAGTTTTGTTAGTTATACCTCTGTAGTCCACACAAAACCTCATCTCTCTCTTACCATCTTGGGTGTGAGGTTTTGGCACCAGGACTACTGGACTGGCCCAAGGGCTCTCTAAGGGCTCAATAACTCCCAGCTCCAACATCTTTTGGACCTCTGTCCTAATGCAGTCCCTGACATGGTCAGGTTGCCTGTAGATGTTACTCTTGACACGCATACTGTCACCAGTGTCCACTTCATGGGTGCACCAGCTTGTCTGACTTGGGGTCAGGGAAAACAGATGTCTGAAGGACTGACAAACTTGTCTGCAGTCCTGTTGCTGATGTTCAGAGAGGCTGTCAGCAAAGACAACACCATCTACTGACCCATCATCAGGGTTCTGAGTAAGCAGGTCTGGGAGAGGGTCACTCTCTTCCTCCTGCCCCTCATCTGTAGCCATGAGCAAGCCCTTGTCTGCCCTGTCGACAAATGCTTTTAGTCTGTTGAAATGAAGTACCCTGTGGGGGTTTCTGGCAGTCCCAAGGTCCACCAAGTAGGCGACATCTCCCTTCTGTTCAACTATTGTATGGGGTCCAGACCATTTGTCTGGAGTGCTGCTGGGGCCACTGGCTCCAACACCCACACTTTCTGTCCTGGCTGGTACACAGTCAGCACAGCCTTTTGGTCATGCCAAGCTTTCTGAAGTTCTTGGCTGGCCTGAAGGTTTTTGGAAGCCTTCTCCATATACTCAGCCATCCTGGAGTGGAGACCAAGTACATAGTCCACTATGTCAAGTTTAGGCTTTTTGAGAGGTAACTCCCATCCTTCCTTCACAAGACATAGGGATCCTCTTACAGGATGCCCAAACAAAACCTTAAAAGGGCTGTAGCCAACCCCCTTTTGTGGGACCTCTCTGTAAGCAAACAGAAGGCAGGGTAAAAGGATGTCCCATCTTCGCCTCAGCTTTTCAGGTAACCCTTTTATCATCCCTTTGAGGGTCTTATTGAATCTTTCCACAAGCCCATTGCACTGTGGGTGATAGGGGGTGGTGAACGTATAGTTGACACCACACTCCTTCCACATTGCAGTTAGATATCCTGACATGAAGTTTGCACCTCTGTCAGAGACAACCTCCTTTGGAAAGCCCACTCTGGAGAAAACTCCAAGTAGGGCTCTTGCCACAACAGGAGCTGTTGTGGTCCTCAGGGGAATAGCTTCTGGATACCTGGTGGCATGATCCACTCCCACCAGTATAAATCTGTGCCCAGATGCTGTTTGGGGGTCCATTGGTCCAACAATGTCTATCCCCACTCTCTCAAAGGGTACCCCCACCACAGGTAGTGGTATGAGGGGGGCCTTTGTTGTGCCACCTGATTTGCTACTGGCTTGGCAGGTAACACAGGAGTGACAAAACTCCTTGGTATCTTCTGACATATGGGGCCAGTGAAAGTGAGGGACAAGTCTGTTCCAAGTCTTGTTCTGGCCCAGGTGTCCTGCTAGGGGAATATCATGGGCCAAGGTAAGAAGGAAGCCCCTAAATTGCAGAGGTATAACCAACCTCCTGGTAGCACCAGGCTTGGGGTCTCTAGCCTCTGAATAAAGGAGCCCATCATCCCAATACACTTTATGGGTGCCTTGAGCATTCCCAGCAGCCTCAGCAGCAGCCTGCTGTCTGAGGGGTTCAAGAGAGGAACAATCTAATTGAGCCTGCCTCAGATCTGCCCTTGAAGGTTCCCCTGTCCCAAGAAACCCAACCTGATCAGGCTCAAGCTCTTCTAGGACAGTTCCTTCTTGGATCTCAGAATCATCCTCCTGGGAGGGCTGATCCTCAACCTGAGGCAGGGGGGGAGGCACTGCCTTAACCCTCTTGGTCTTTCTCTTGGGTAGTGTCTGTTCTATTGTTTCAAGACCCAGCACTGGTTCAGGTAAGCACTTTTGGCCTGTGACCTGGTCACAGCAAGGACATGTACTGAGATTCCCAGCATTTCTGCATGGGTCCTATACTCCACCTCAGACCAAACTGAGGTTTCAAGATCATTACCTAACAGACACTCTACTGGAAGGTCTGAACTCACAACAACTTTTTTTGAGGCCAGTTACCCCTCCCCAGGAGAAGTTAACAACTGCCATACTATGGGAGGTAGTTGTTGTAATGTGCCTATTGCCAATGCAGTCTCTCCACTATGGTTCTCTGCCTGTCTGCTCATCCTGTGGTGAGATCACTTGGAATGTTGGGGTTGCTTTGTATGAGGAGAGGATCAGTTGGTGTGATGGGCTGAGCAGAGAGGACCCTGCTCCTGGTGGGGCATTTCCAGGCATTACTAAGGATCTGAACATCTTCCTGAATCTGAGAACCTGTAAGATTACCACATGAATAAATCTATTACAACCATCTACAAGACTTGTCTGAGCTTTCATACATCGTTTTAACACTGGCGACTATTTAAAAAGAACCCATGTGAGCTATCTTGGATTGACTGAAGAATCATAAGAAGAAGAAGAAGCGCTTTTAAAAAGGATTTAAAGAACTGTGCTGATTAGAAGACTTAAAGACTTCAAGTAAGTGTTTTGCAACTCGTGGAATGGATGAAATTAGGCACCCCATATGCCCCACCAGTGACCTCATCAATGGTCGCCCTTAATTAAGAAGTGCCTTCCACTACCTAATATTTACTTTGGCCTTAACGACTTCCTGTATGTATGTCAGCTGTCAGTACATAAGTAACAGCTGTGTCGAGGAGAGAAGCCAGCTTTGAATGTTTTCCTGCCCTGTTTATTTATTATCCACGTTGTGTAAAATGGGGATTCTGCTCGTGTGTTAAGAGAGTCAGCACCCCTATGTGACATTTCTTGTCCTAAGCTAAGTTTGGAAACGCCGCAAAATGAGGCAAATGTAAACACTTCTACACTGTTTATTTTTGAACGGATATGCCTACCGTTATTATGCACGCTCGTGCTTCTGCCTCATTTGCGTAGCTGGGTGCACGCGCTGACTCTTCTCTCAGGAAGCCAGTGTTCCCTTTGTGCCTGTGCATTCTGAAATCATCACGTCATGCGCACATCACCCACGTCACGTACCCCCACGTGGTTACTATGACAATGTGACAACGAAACGAAGAAAGGATTTTGGAAAGGGTTTTGGCAGCATTTAAACTCTAAGGATTTATTGCGAACTTTCACAGTTTTATGGAAATATTCTCGCTATTGTGGGGATTTCCCTTAAGCTTCGTGTATTACTTCAGTGATACACACACTTTTCATTTTTCATTCAGAATATTACCATCTGAGGTTGTGAACTTTGTGCAGTTCCACATGGCGGTTGGTGACCGGCAGTACATCTCTCAGCTTTTTGGCTCTTAAATTTGAAGCATCATCACTCTGCCTCCAACTCTTCTTTACACCTTATTGTGGATTTAACACTTGGTTTTTCATGAAGTACTGTGCTTTGGGCCTCATCTGCAATCTGCTGAGAATGAGTTTTAAATGGTGTTTGGACGTTATCAGTAGTGAATTCGGGTGAGGGATCGCTCACCGGAGCATCACAGTTCGTGAGTCAGACAGGGTGTGCCATCCTGTTGTATGCTTTTAAGACCACGGTGACTACGTTTTTTGTGTTAGCCTTTTATTTTCTTGTGGACTGTTTATATACATGATTTCACCTCACAATTTGTATGTAAAGGGGGAATGTGGGTTGTGTTTTGGACTTTCTCATGTTTTATTAGGTTAAAGTATTTTTTTGTGTTTATGTGCCCTGTCTTAGTTTGGGTGGGGTTAAAGGATACCCCGGATTTACTTTGGATTTAAAAATACCCAGATTGCTTTATGGTGGTTGTTTCAATTTTGGGTTTTGCACCTCTATTATTTTTGGAGAATTTGTTGTTTTGGATTTAGACATACCCATAGAGTGCTCGCGAGTGTTGAGTGTTTGGTTGGGGTTTACCTATTATTTTTTGTGAAGGTGTCATGGGTTTAAGAATAACCATAGTTTAGCGAGAATGTCATGGGTTAAAGGATACCCTGCATTTGCTTTGGGTTAAGGAATACCCTAGGTTTTTGGTTTGCCTTGTGTTATGTAGACTGTGTGTGATGTGATGACTACACACGTGGGGTTAAGGGATACCCTAGGTTTTAGGTTTGCCTTGTGTTATGTTTATATGCTACATAGACTGTGTGTGACGGGTACACACGTAGAGAGTTACCTCAAGTGTAGTCTAACTTCTCCTATCACACTTGTTACCCTTGGTTTTTGGGTTTTGTGCAGTGTGGGTTATAGATCCCTGTCTTGCACCAGTGTTTATGCTGGTTTAGTATTGTGGTTGTTTTGTTTAACCGCAGTTTTTCTACTGATTTAGTGTATGGCACATTAGGTATTGTGTGCAGTTTTGGATTTGTTGGTTTTTAAGAAGGTATTTTCTTGTCTTGCATTTCTTTTTGTTTATGATCATTTTCAGAGAGAAGGAGGTATTATATTGTTTTGATAATATGTCTTCTTCTTTCTATCAAAAGTGTGTTTTCCATCTCTATACATTTTTGTGTTTATGATCATTATCAAAGGGGTGGGATGTGTTGATTGTATTTATTAATGCAATCTCATATTCTCCTATTCCTTTGAATGTTTAGGGAATGTGTTGGTTGTATTTATTAATACATTCTCTTCTTTTTCCTATTCCTTTGAATGTTTAATTATTAAAGGGGGAGATGTGTTGTAATGTGCTTATTGCCAATGCAGTCTCCCCACTATGGTTCTCTGCCTGTCTGCTCATCCTGTGGTGAGATCACTTGGAATGTTGGGGTTGCTTTGTATGAGGAGAGGATCAGTTGGTGTGATGGGCTGAGCAGAGAGGACCCTGCTCCTGGTGGGGCATTTCCAGGCATTACTAAGGATCTGAACATCTTCCTGAATCTGAGAACCTGTAAGATTACCACATGAATAAATTTATTACAACCGTCTACAAGACTTGTCTGAGCTTCCATACATCGTTTTAACAGTAGTGGCATTGCTAGCGTTGGTCACTAGGTAGGTTTCACCTAGTATGATCTGTTCAGGGTCCACAAAGTTAGGTGTCACCATGGTGACACTGGCACAAGTGTCCCTGTAGGCCTGAGCCATCTTATTATTAATAAAAGGTGTCTTTCTGTACTTGCTCAGATTACTGGGACTTACAGTAGAGGACATTGCTATGTCTCCATCACAGACAAGAACAGCCTGAGTTGGTACTCTGACTAGGCCAGAGTCCACCTCAGAACCCAGGGTTAACCCTACTACACCCTTTTGCTGGGAACCACCACTAACAGTTGGACTAGGGGGAACAATAGCCTTAGGGGCAATGGTGGCTGGTGCTGTGCCCTTCTTGGTGCACTCTCTAAACCAGTGAGAGACTGACTTACAGTATCCACACCAGGGCTTCTTTGGACCTTCTTGTTTTTGTTTGTTCTTTTTGGAACCACCCTCTCCCTGTGCCTTTTGGGGGCCTGGTGAAGATTTCTGGTCTTTTTGTTTCTGCTCATTACCCTTCTGGTCTGCCTTTTTCTGATCACCCCCTTGGTTCTGGTTTTTCTGCTTAATACTGGTTCTGACCCATTTGTCTGCCTTCTTTCCCAATTCTTGGGGAGATGTCAGACCAGAGTCAATCAGGTATTGATGCAATAGCTGGTTTTGACAGTTGCTAAGGATTTGCTCCCTCATGATGAAATGATACAATCATGTAGAGTCCCTAATTTGACTTCCCAATAACCAGCCTTCCAGAGCCTTAGTGGCACAATCAACAAAATCAGTCCAGTCCTGAGTCTGTGTCTTCTGGGTATCTCTAAACATCAACCTATACTGTTCAGTGGTTAGGCCAAGCCCATCAATCAGAGCACTCTTCAGGACAGAGTAGTTGTTAGCATCCCCATCACTAACTGTGAGGAGCTTATCTCTACCTTTTTCAGAACAGGAGAGCCATAAGATTGCTGCCCACTAACTTTGGGGTACCTGCTGCACTTTGCAGGCCCTCCCCAAAGCAGTATTCCAATTGTGGATGTCATCCCCTTCTTCATAGGGGGGCACAATCATGCTTAGGTGTCTATTTTCATAGGACCTATCTTTATCCTTAGGGATATTGCTGCCACCATTGGGTTCTAACCCACTCTCTCTATGCTCTCTAGCACGAGCCAGCTTTTCTTTGGCTAGGGCAACCTCAAGTCCCTGCCTCTCAATCCTAAGAGCAGCCTCTCTCATCTTTGCCTCATGTTCCCTTCTCTGAGGGGAAGTCAACCCTCTCTGAGTAAGGCCATGAGAGCTATTTGAAGCATGAGATTGGAAAGAGTCCCTGGAGTGGGATCTCCCTCTTCTCTGCCCCTGGTTAAGCCCACTTGGGGGTCTGTATGAGGGCTGCACATACTGACTCCCATGTATGCTTAAGTTAGCCTGGCTAAGTCTTCTGACTGGGACCTGGCTGTTTGTCTGTCTCAGGATCAGAATCATCTTCCTCTACCTCATCTGGTACTATGGTATCAGTGGTATCCTCTGTGGAGGGCAGGATTTCATCTGAGCTACCTGAAGCACCTGAGTCAGGTGTCTTTTGAGCATCATAATCTTCTAAGAGCTCAACTAGGAACTTGAGGGTAGGGGTTGAACCCTGGTTTAGCCTTCTATAAGTACACAATTGTCTAAACTCTTGGAAGGCTAAGGCTTCATATCTTGAAGCAGTCCTCAAGGGATCTACTTCTTCAGGCAGAGAACCACTGGGGTTCACTGGATGAGACATGGTTTCTAGTGAGGTGTGTTTTCCTACAGAACCTATCTAGGAGTTGTAGTCAGGGTGTGCTAGGCCCAGGCTCTACAACAGCTAAGTTCAGTAGAACTTAAGTATACTAAGACTTGTTTTTATATGTACCTACAGGTACCTATGTGATCTTTCAAATGATATCTCAAGATTACAAGTGGTAAAACAACAGCAAGCTCTAATCCCAACCGCTGCACACCAATGAGAAGTTGGTCTGGTATATGATGTTCACTATTCTAGTGAGTACCTTGCACCAGTCCAAACAACCCTTATGGTGATGGTTGTAAGTCAACCTTATAGACCAGCTATCCTAGTGGTAGTGTGGACAGAACAGTCTTAGGCTAAAAGACTCTTGAGGGCGTGTAAAGCCAGCTGTTTTACCATATGTAACCCCTTGAATACCAAATGAAAGGACACACCACAGGATATATATATAAAATATATATGTATTTATTCACTAACACACTCCTCTAAACTCTTTATGAGGTCAGAGGTAAAAGCCAATAACAAGTTACACTTAGAAATACTTTAAATAGCACCATTTACAGTTAGGCCCTAGGGGCGCGTAAAACCATATACTAATTAAGTGGTATAACAACCACAACTTGGGAAAGGAGAAGGCCTAAGGCCTAGGGAATCGCTGGGGCTACACTATCTGACCCTTAGGTTAGAAGTAGGAGGCCCACAGGCGGCGCATGCAGTGTCAGTACACTCACGCGAGAGTCAATAGAAAGTCAATGGAAACTTTAAAGGTAAGTAATCGAAGATTTAGGACACTTCCGGTCTAACTAGGAATGTACAACTAACAAAACTAGACACTAGGATAGTCAATCCCTACAGGAGCACCGAAGTACTCGCGTTACCTCACCCACGGGCTGCGGGTGCATAGGTGTCAAAGTGTGTCGGGTTTTCTCGTTGATTCCTATGGAGCCTTGGAAGAAGATGCTGCAGGCGACCAGGAGGAAGATGTCCGGGTGGGTCCAAGGGTGGATCTAGGATGAAGAGGACCTGAAAGCAGAGGGGACAGAGTCTAGGTCACTAGCCAGTGACCGGGTGGAACCAGGGAGGAACCAGACGTCGTCGAGGAGCAATCAAGTGCGGATGTGAAGCTTGTCGTTGCAGCCACGCGGACCAGGAGGCATCGAGGACGACCAGGTGCTGGAGAGGAGCTGACCCACAAAGGTTCTCGTAGATGGAGGGGTCGACTTCAAGATTGGAGCCAACAAACCTAAGCAAAGGCAACCCACGCAGGATACACAAGGAGCTTCTGGTGCAGACCAGGAGGGCCTGAGGTACTTCACCTTTTTAGGGAAGCAAGTGCCAGTCTGGAGCAACCAGACCAGTGTTGGATTTTCAAAGGAATCGTCGTCACAGGGCTACTAGCCAACTGGCCAGCAACCGGGACAACGCGTCGAGCAGAACACAAGCAGAAGGGCCCCTCCCAGATCTCGTGGAGTGTGGAGGGCTGGTCTTCGGTGCAGGTGGAGCTCGGTGTCGGGGTGTCTCAGTCCCCAGTGCACAGCTTCGAGGATGCCTCAGGTGCTGCGCTGTTAGCAAGTTGAAGACTTTCCAAGTTGCCTGGTTCCACGGATTCCGACGCCTTCCACGGGGCTCAGCTGTGCTGGAGTCGTGCAGTGGGGTCAGAGGAGTCCTGGAGTCGAGGTCTTGTCAAGCTCTGCGTTAGAGTTCCGGCGGTAACGGGGACAAAGCAAGCCATCGGGTTGCTGGATGGTGCCTGGTTTCCCAGGGTGGTCACTCCTTGGCCACAAGGGAGATTCTTCAGTCTTCAAGCCGGTTGAATGTCGAAGGGTCCAGAGTTTCGTTTCAAGTTTCAGTTCAGGATCAAATCTAAAGTCTCCTGGGTCAGCTCCTACCTTTATACAACTAAAGGGGGCTGGTTTACTCACTAGGTCCCTCCTATGGGTGGGACCAGGAAGGGGGGTGGTTACACGCCCTTTCCTTTGTCCAGTTTTGCCCCAGAGCTGGGGCTGGAGTGCCCCAGCACCGGTTTGAACTGGACTATGCATGGAGCACCTAGTGTGCCCCAGGCAGTGTCTCATTCTATTCAGCCCTCCCTGTCTCAATACACAAAGTCCTGTCTGGGGTGGTGCTCGCACCTCTCCAGGCAGGAAACCTATTGTCCAGGCCTCCCTCGCTGGAAGGACTCCCAGCAGCAGGAGGTCAGACTTGTGTCTGTGGCAACAGCATCCATTTTGTGACGCTGGGGCTCTGGTTAACCTTAACCGGGATAGTCAGCAACAACATGTCTTCTCCCTCTAGAAGGGTGGAATGCTACCCCCGTCGCCAGCATTCCAAAGCGTATGACACCTTACACAACATGTTTAGATAAAGCCAAACCAAAGTTAGCATTTAACCGCGAGGTTCATAATGCACTTAAGAGTATATGGTTTGGCAATATCATAGAACAGCTAGAAGGACATGGTTCCGAAAGATGCAGAAAGGCTCAGCTCATGCTAGAGCACCATCTCACACATAACCAAGCACTCTGCCTCCAGGATTGTTAAGGCCTGCCATAGGAGTGACTTATAGGTTACTGTGTGTCTATATATAATGGTAGATGGGAATACTATACCTAAGCAAGGGGTGATTACACGACCTTGCCCCAGCTGAGTGATCAGCCAGTTGTGTCAGTTTGAGTGGCCAGCCAGGGGTGGCATAATACATGCTGCAGCCCCTGGTAGGCCTTGGTTACACCTATGCCCTGAGTACCTAGGGTACACTTCTACAGGGGCTGATAAGGTGAACCAATTCCCAATTGTGGATGTACCTAGAGTACGTGGTGTGAATTTAGAGAGAGTGCATCTGGGCTTTGGGTCTGATTAGCAGGCCCACAGCCACATCTAAGTCGAAAACCAGTAAAGCAAAAGCAAAAAGTGGGGGTGACCATAGGAAGCAGACCCTACTCTCCTATATCTACCTCATGTGGGTCTCCCTCTATTGCTTTCTCCCTTGTGACCCACACACACTCCCCTTTGATTTGCTCCAATCGCTACGTCAATGCACTCCAATCCCAACTGCTCTTTTTTGAAAAAAAAACATTTTTAGAAGACTAGGTGGCAAATTGCTACTGGCTCGCCACAAAATCTCTGTCGTGCTCTTACAATCTTTTTTAACCAATCTAAGTGGTGCCGACCATCATAGATCGCTCAATAAAAAAGAAAAGAAAAAGGCATTTGTGTAATTCTGTAGGCACATGCATGCATGGTGACGCATGCATGTGTCTACAGAATGATGCAACTGTCAATAGCAGCTGTGCCATTGTGCCTTTTAGTGTTGCAAAAACACATTGGCCAAGCCAGCAGGTCCCAAAGGGGAGACCTATTTGCTTTGCCAGTGCTTGTTTTTGTATCAAACATGTGCCATTGGCATGGCTTCCTTCTCTCTGAGCTGCTTTTTGCAGGTTGATACGGTATGGATATCTGGCTTTCTGAAGATAATTATCTGTTTATAGAGATGATGCTGCCATCTCCTATGTTAGTGTTTTTCAACCTGTGTCTCCTTGTATCTTAATCTCCCCAGTTCTTAAGTGACTACCCGTACACCACAGTGGTTTGATACATGTGACAGGAGCACATTCAGTTCGATCACGAGGAGGAAGGGGGCGAGGGGAGAGCCAAGAGTTGTGTGAGCTGAGCCGTTGACCAAGGCTAGTGGCAAGCTGTTTGCCTGGTCCTGAAACCCCTCTCTCCTGCCCGATCATCTGGACCCCCATACACTCCAACAAAGAGGGTTAGGTGCGCTGGTTTTGGTGCTTTAGCGGGGAACGGATATCCATGTTCTTCAGCGCCAGACGCCCTTTCAGGCATCCAGGCAGGTGGACTGCAGCCCACGGCTAGGGCAGGTAAGCAGCAAGTGAACGGCAATGAGCAGCAGCAAAGTAGCAAAGCAATTACTTCCAGCTACTTTCAGCTAATACCAGCATTTGGAAACTCCTGACGAAGCCCCGACCCATAGCCATAGACCCGAGCCTCAGCTATAAGCATAGAACCCCCCTCTTTAACTCTAGTGCCAATTTCAGATTTTTCTGGCTTCTACTCCGCTCTCCTTTTAGACTGAGAAAGGCCTGGCATACACTATTAACTAGAATTCATTTGAGACTCTTTGAGCCACAGTTGAAGCCCCAGTTTAAGCCATAGACAGAGTGAGATCCCAATGGCAGTAAAAGCAGCACAGCTTTGTTCTGGTGCAACTTGCGGCCTCCGGGGTTGGGGGGGAACGTTGGCTCCTGCTTCACCACCTACACCACCTTGACTGGACACCTAACCACTGGGGACAGGTACAGGTACAGCCATTACCTGAATGATTCTGAAGAACCACACAGCACTGTATTAGGCGCAGGAAAGGGGAGGTTCTCCTGCAGAAGTGGTCAGCCTAAGTGCCGGTGCCACTTGCAGATTGTCTGCCGTTCTTTTTCAAGGACCCTGTTACTCCAACATTCTGCGAATAGTGACAGAGCCCAATTATTTTCTCTTGTCGGTAGTCGAAGTGTAGGATTGTTCACATGTGGCTGGTGGGAAGGAGTTCGAGTAGAGTGGAGCTTGATTAGAATTAGATGCAACTCTCTTCAGTGAATTGTGCTGTTATCTCTTTATCCTGGAAAAGCTGATTCAACTGTTTAGTTCGGTTATCTTTTGTTTATAGATATTCTATAATTTTTGGCATACACTATGCCAGCAAGAAAGTTAAGATTCAGGAGATTAATCTCCTCAAGGTGTTGTCAAAAGACCAGGTCAAATCCATAAGGAATAAGGCACCACTTTTGGTATTTTAAAGGAAAAGTCAACAATTCTGATTTATTTTATGAGGTCTGGCAAAGAACATCGTAAGACGGAAGCTGATCTGTTCCCTATGAAAGTTGCAACAACAATAAAATCACAATTTGATGGCTCTTCGAATTACTCTAAGAGTATTTTTCATGATTCTTTATGTAGCAAGAAATCCCCCTATACCTCCGTGCTCTTTCCTGATAATGCTTCAGGCCCAATTATTAAAGAGCATTCAATCTAAGGTCTTCCAGGTTCAGATTCACCTGAGTGTCTGCATGAGAAAAGCCAGAAAGTTCAACAGAGTGACCACCCTAGAAAGGCCTCCTTAGTGGTAGAATACCAGAGATATAGCCATTTAAGGCTGCCTCTTCTGTGTCAAATAAAAGTATCTCAGAAAGAGTGATACCGTTATCACAGAGAAAGAGAAAGTGAATGGAATTATTTTGTAGTGCACCCAGCATTAATCTTTTGTCAGGGCTAAATTTATCTGGGGCATCAGAATTATTGTTTAATTTAGCAGTAAATCCCCCTGGTGACTATGTCTGTTTCTGTAGAACTCTTCTATGTCTTGAGGGAATTTTGTCCTCCATCATGCAACTGTTAGAAAACTACCAACAGCATAGATCATATTCTGGACATCTTATCAGTAATTCTGAAAGAGCTCCCAATTAAATCTGTGGGGGTTAACGTGCCAGCTGGTAAGCAGACTGTTCAAGTTAACCCTACTCAAAAGAAGGATATTGGTCAACAAGTTGACTGTCCCATTTCGAAACTGCCAACAACTCAAATAAATCAATGCTGTAGGTAGATCTACCCTCACTGGAGCTTCTCTTCATGAAGAAGGATTCTACTCTCTAAGCTTCATCAATGGCAGCTTTGGGTGAATATCGCCGTTCTTCAGTGCAACCCATGGGACTCAAAGTATTCCCAATTTTTAATACGAAAGAAAAAAGGGAAGTGGCAGTGGAAAAGCCACTGATTCCAACTATAACTCCCAAGAAGGAAAGATTGGCTAAAAGAAAGCTAAGAAGATTAAACAAAAGGGGGCTAGAAAAGTAAAATTCCCGGAGGAACATTTTTCAATTGTGTCCTCAGTAGACCATAGGGAAAGGGTGCAGTCTACGGTCCTTATTGAGAATCTGCAGACAACTGTTGCTTCTGAGATCCTTCGTGAATCAAACAGGCTAAATAGGATTATACCACCGAATGAGCTGGAGTTTGTGACCAAACTAAAACAGTATCTTAGATAAGCAGGCGGAAAAGATGTCCCTTGATCTGAAGACTTTTGTACGAAATGTTAATCAACACTAGGACTCGAAAGATTTAAAAAAGGAAGTAATAGCTCCATCAGTTCTTCTGAATCCAACTTCAACTGCCTTTGTGCCTCGTAGACTGTCTCACAATGTGGAAAAGGCCCTCAATATCTCCAAATGTACCAGACTAAAGTGCAAAAGAGAATAGAGGATATCATATCTTTTGACATTATTATCTTATTTACGATGATTCTACTTTTTTAAACTGTTCTCTTTTGTTGAATCTCTTGGCTCAGGTACAGCCACTTAAGTTGGTAAGGAGCAGTGATCTTGAATTGGTGGAACATTTCGACACATGACAAGAGAAGAAAACAAGGGTTACCTTTAGGTCACCAGTTATTTTAATTTGATTTTGAACAACTGTGAGTTTTTTATGTCACCACAAATTGATATTGTTTCATACCCTCTTAAAAACAAGGTTTTGCCTGTGGGTGGGAAAAATTATTTGTCAATGTTGCATCCCATTGAGGAATGATCTGTTTCACAGGAAGAGAGGGCCACTGACATAAATTTAACATTAGTTTCTTGCAAAGCCAGCTCTAGGGTAGTTTCATGCAATGATTACAAATCGGGCTTGATGTAAAAAAAAAGTGATGATGTATCTCAATGGGCCTGGTTAGCTGCCCTGCTAATAAGTCAAAAAGAGGCCATGCTACTGGTGGTATAGCCACACTACTGTCCACAAACTTCACTTGGACATATCAGGTGTTTTGTCATCAATGAAATTTATTACATTGTATTATATTATCAAAGCAGAATACGGGTCACTACTCTGGTTTTCCTTTTATTTTGGTCAATCTTTATATTTTCCCAGGTCAAGAAAATAACCATTTGTTAAGTGAATTCTTACAGAGTGATATTCCAACTAATTTCACTCATGTTACAGCAGTAGCAACTATGAACATTGACTGTGTTGTTAGTTTGTATATGGCTTTCCCCTATTTATTGGATTTAAAGCTAATAAATAATATTTGGAGTGACCACAATATTCTCCTTCTTACCATCAATGGGAAACCTGATGATGTACATTCATGGCAGATACCTGATAGTGATGACGTGTTATTTAGCTCTGCAAATGGGAAGATTTTATGGACAAAGAAAGATAAGAATTCACTAATAGTAGGATTAAGGAAAATTACTGAAAACCTTCCCTCATTACGTTTGCTACCTGCAGACGTATTTCAGGAGCATATGGAAACATTTGTGGGGGTAATCCCGAATTTGGTAAGTAGTCTATGCAAAAAATCCATAAATGAATCTAATAATTTTATTAGATTGTTTTAAACAAGCTTATTAATCATTTGCAAAGAAGGTAATTTACCTTTTTCTCTAAAGAATGTAACAAGCATTTACAATGCAATGGTCTCGGCATTATTTAAGTTAGAGCTATTGGCATTGCTCATGACATTTTTATTTATGTTTTTGTTTTTAAAACATATAAATAAATGGCATTGTCATTTACAATGCCAATAGCTTAATCGCTCGCAAATGCGAGACCTATTGCATTTGCACCCACACACAGAGCCACACACACAAAGCCACCCCCACACACACATACAGAGACGCGCACACACACACACACACACAGACAGCCGCGCACACACACACAGATAGAGCCACGTGCACACACACAGACAGAGCCACGCGCACACACACAGACAGAGCCACGCGCACACACACACAGAGCCAAACGCACACACACAGACAGAGCCACATGCACACACACACAGAGCCACAAGCGAGCACACACAGACAGAGCCATGCACGAGAACACAGACAGAGCCACGCACACACAGACAGAGCCACGCGCGCACACACAGACAGAGCCACGTGCGCACACACAGACAGAGCCACACAGACAGAGCGACGCGTGCACAGACAAAGCCACGCGTGCACACACAGACAGAGACACAGACAGAGCCATGCGCGCACACACAGACAGAGCCAAACGCGCACACACAGACAGAGCCACGCACACACAGACAGAGCCACGCACACACAGACAGAGCCACGCACACACAGACAGAGCCACACATACACAGACAGAGCCACGCGCACACAGACAGAGCCACGCGCACACAGACAGAGCCACACGCACACAGACAGAGCCACGCACCCAGACAGAGCCACGCACACAGACAGAGCCACGCACACAGACAGAGCCACGCACAGACAGAGCCACGCACACAGACAGAGCCACGCACACAGACAGAGCCACAGAAAAACCGGGATGACAAGCAGGGAACAGAGGCACAGAAAAACCGGTATGACAAGCAGGGAACAGAGGCACAGAAAAACCGGGATGACAAGCAGGGAACAGAGGCACGGAAAAAACGGGGGAACTGAAGAACCGGGTTTTAGAACCCAGCGGCGCCAGGGGCACGCCCAAAGTCTTCGGGTTCACCTGTCTTAGAATACAGAGACACGGGATACTTCTGAGTGGCGTCAAAGATCAAATTTATTGGCTGCAGCCAGTAACAGAAGTCCTAGAAATCATCACGGTATGAGTTCTCAGGAGACTGCTCAATTTTACAAAGCAAGTCATCCCTTTTTATGCCAAACATTATGCTTCAGGCAAACATTCCTTGTTTACAGTTTAACCAATCACATGTTTCTACAACAAAAGTATTGCATGACGACAAACTCATTTTTCAGTTGCCCAGCCCATGATCAATCATCGGGCAAACCCAACATTCTTCTTTAGACAGGTCGAACGAACCCATAATAAAAAAGGCCACAACCCAATCATAAATAGACCATAAAGAAAGGAGCAGAAACAGGTGAGAGTAGGATAAGGCATACCTGTGTGCAGTAAAACTTTATGATGTCCTGTGCTCTGATCCTTAATCTTGATCAGCTAAAGGGCAGGAACTGGTTTAACAAGGGCAGCTTCAGGCAACAGGGTCAGTTCACTCAGGTCAAACAGAAGTCAGCACTAACTGGAGCTAAGGTGTACATGTCCTTAAAAAGACTAGTTCAGCCACAGTCATCGACCTATGTGAGGGCAACCACAAAATGGCTGCCATACACAAAATGGAACCCAAGGGTTCAGAACGAAATCCCTAAATACGTAGGGAATCCATCGGTCTAACATGATGAAAGCACTCATACTTGCCGCACTAACTAGTTACGGTTCGCTAATATCAAATTCGTAACGAAACCATGACCTTTATGAAACGGGTTCAGAATTCACGGAACCTCAGAACAGAGGCACAGAAAAACCGGGATGACAAGCAGGGAACAGAGGCACAGAAAAACCGGGATGACAAGCAGGGAACCGAGGCACAGAAAAACCGGGATGACAGAGGCACAGAAAAACCGGGATGACAGAGGCACAGAAAAACCAGGATGACAGAGGCACAGAAAAACCAGGATGACAGAGGCACAGAAAAACCGGGATGACAGAGGCACAGAAAAACCGTGATGACAGAGGCACAGAAAAACCGGGATGACAGAGGCACAGAAAAACCGGATGACAAGCAGGGAACAGAGACAAGCAGGGAACAGAGGCACAGAAAAACCGGGGGAACAGAGGCACAGAAAAACCGGGGGAACAGAGGTACAGAAAAACCGGGATGACAAGCAGGGTACAGAGGCACAGAAAAACCGGGATGACAAGCAGGGAACAGAGGCACAGAAAAACCGGGATGACAAGCAGGGAACAGAGGTACAGAAAAACCGGGATGACAAGCAGGGAACAGAGGCACAGAAAAACCGGGGGAACAGAGGCACAGAAAAACCGGGATGACAAGCAGGGAACAGATGCACAGAAAAACCGGGATGACAAGCAGGGAACAGAGGCACAGAAACAACGGGGGAACAGAGGCACAGAAAAACCGGAATGACAAGCAGGGAACAGAGGCACAGAAAAAACGGGGGAACAGAGGCACAGAAAAACCGGGATGACAAGCAGGGAACAGAGGCACAGAAAAAACAGGATGACAAGCGGGGAACAGAGGCACAGAAAAAACAGGGGAACAGAGGCACAGAAAAACCGGGGGAACAGAGGCACAGAAAAACCGGGATGACAAGCAGGGAACATAGGCACAGAAAAATCGGGATGACAAGCAGGGAACAGAGGCACAGAAAAACCGGGGGAACAGAATGACATCACAGGAAAACTTAGCCCACCGGCACACAGGTCCCACAGCAGGTGTAAAGCAAAAAAACTGAAACAATTTGTTAAAGTTACGAGACAAATCTAAGGGATCAGAGCCCTGTGAAAGCAGGGACAGAGCTGGAGACCAGCGCATTAAATCTTCGGACCGAACTGAGGTGTGCTGGAGTGCACCAGGGTGTGCTGGGTGCACTTTGGTATGCTTGAGTACACCAGGGTGTACTGCGTTCAGTGCAGTATGCTGGAGGGGACACGGGTGAACTTGGTGCTCTGTGGTGTGCACCAGGGATGCTGGAGTGCACTAGAGTGTGCTGCTGGAGTGCACTGCGGTATGCTGGAGTGCACATGGGTGAACTGCGTGCTGGGTGCACTGCGGTATGCTGGAGTGCACATGGGTGAGCTAGGTGCACTGCGGTATGCTGGAGTGCACATAGGTGGGCTGGAGTGCACTAGGGTGTGCTGGAGTGCACATGGGTGAACTGCGTGCTGGGTGCACTGCGATATGCTGGAGTGCACATGGGTGTGCTGGGTGCACTGCAGTATGCTGGGTGCACTTGTCCTTAAAAAGACTAGTTCAGCCACAGTCATCGACCTATGTGAGGGCATACACAAAATGGAACCCAAGGGTTCAGAACGAAATCCCTAAATATGTAGTGAATCCATCGGTCTAACATGATGAAAGCACTCATACTTGCCGCACTAACTAGTTACGGTTCGCTAATATCAAATTCGTAACAAAACCATGACCTTTATGAAACGGGTTCAGAATTCACGGAACCTCAGACCCTCCTTTTGCCCTTACATAGGGAATAACCTAAACTCACGTCAATCTGAGTCCAGGTCTATATTCATCAGATCATCAAGATGTTGCTGGAGCATAATCCTATTACTTAGTACCTCTCTTGGGACAGGTCTCCTTGCACACGTAGTAGCACAGAGGCCACATATAGCAGGAGCGCACTGCACACAAAGGCAGAACAGGAAAAGAATCGCTAAAGCCATCCCAATGATCATCAGAATCTTCAATCCCCAAGTGGATAACAGTCCCCAAAACCATCCAGTCAACGACCAATCTCCTTTGTCCACATGTATAGACTCGGAGATCTTATGCAGTCTGGAAATAGCCTTGTATACTGTAGGAGCATTATCTGGAATGAAAACGCAGCAACTTGATTGGATCACTTTACATACTCCACCTCGATCTGCAAGTATGATATCCAAAACCATTTGATTCTGTAATGTCATAAGGCGATCCGCTTGAAGCTCAGCGGTCAGATTACTAAGGGCACCAGCAGTTTAATTTATGGTGGATTCAACCACTCTCGTTAATTGCCGTAGGTTTCTACTGTTTGCCATAGGTCCCCAAAACGGCAGGAAACCCTTGAAAAAGTCTCCCACTTCTTGTCCTGTAGTATCTTCCTTACTGAAGACACCTCTAACTACTCTAGTTCTGTGGTAATCTACAGCAGCAGTATACGTAGGAGGCAACAAATATGCAACATAACATGTTTCCGAAAAATCAGGGGGCAACCATGTATATGCTCTATCATAGCAGACAAAATACATGCCCTTAGCTGCTAAAAACGGTGGGGAAGTTTGGGACGCAAAAACATACGTCTGAGTACAAACACTCTTCCTTAACTGAGCTCTCGGATTCTTGCCTTTCCCTTGCAGACAAAAATGACCACGATGGGGTACAATCCAAATCGGAGGTGACCTTTTTCGTCTCTGCTTCTCACCCAGACTAATACTATATCCGGTTGCATTCCAACCAACATATGCTAGTAACTCATCCTTGGGTACAGTCTTATACGTTTCGATATCTCTACTCATATCTGTAATTCCCTTCACCAAGGCTTTATTACTTGAGTTATTTCTCATGGAACGCAGGGGATAGACTTCGATGGCATAAATAAACATCGTCTGATATGCCCATACGGACCCATTGTAACTGAATGGCAGAACCAGATAAGGAATACCTCTATCCATAGTATGTGGCATAAGACCACACACCCAACAATTAGTGGTGCTCACTACTATCTGGTGTTGATGGAGAAGTTGCACAAAGGAATTATTCACAAATTCCGACCTTCTAATTTGCTCGTGTTCAGGTAAAATATGAAAAGAATGTAAAGAAACAGTAGTAGGAAAAGACATAGGTTGGGAAGTAGGTGCAAACGGCTGTTGTGTGGCATAGAAAACCAAACCCACACAAGCTAATGCAATATTTAAAAGCATTAAAAAACACATTATTAAAAAACATTTGCTATGAACCAATATACATATTCGGACTTTAGAGTCCATTTTCCTAACATTCTGGGCAGCGTCAAAAAACTCCATCCTCTAACCGTGCTGTTCGCGGCAGTTAGTTCTCTTCTGCTCAGGAATGCGCCTGTCAGTCTAGGGAACGCCCTTGGACCAACCAGAACCGTCGACCTTGTGTCTACACGGCTTGCAATCCCAAGTCTTTATACCGCGACCCTACAGCTGAACCAGGATGGTGGTTCGAAAAAGTTTCTTCATCTGCCAAAGTGTAAATTCACTACATAAAAAAGAAAATATTTATTTGTCCATATGTACAATCTTTCTTGGTCTCAAATCGTAGCGTTCTTTGTCTGGCACAGTCTGATCTTTGAATAGAAGATCCAGATTGGTGGTGTCAATCTTCAGATGAGGATGCACAGCAGCTTGTAGAACATCATCATCCTCACGTTCAGACCGTGTCCATGTCAAATGAGCATCACTAAATGGAACGAATCTAGGGACCTTCTCACAATCAGAATCGGCGATACCATCCCTTACCCACTGATCATATGGTAAAGGCAAAGGAACTTTTTTACAGTGGGTGGCATGCATCCAGTTCTTTTTGCCTGCTACTCTAACAGCGGTACTAGTAACCAACAAAATCAGATAGGGGCCGGTCCATCTGGGTTGCAAGTTCTTGGTACGCTGAAAATTCTTCACAAGAATGTACTGTTCAAGTACGTGGCCTGGATCTGTAGTAGCTGTCGGCAAACTGTGGAGAACACGTAATTTAGCAGTCAAGTCATGTAAGTAATCCACCAACATAGGGTATTCAATACTGCTGTATTCTTTCGGACGAGGCACTCCCCAAACATTCGCTGGACGACCAAACACAATCTCATACGGACTAAGTCCCACTCGAGAATGCACAGTCGTCCTTGTTGACAAAAGAGCCAACGGCAAGGCATCTGGCCATGTAAGACCATTGCTCGCTTGTACCTTAGCTAGTTTCAGTTTAAGCGTACCATTGTAACATTCAACAAGTCCAGCAGACTGGGGGTGATTCGCTGCGTGGAACTTCTGACTGATTCCCAATCCAGAGCATACTTTCTTCATGATTTGACCCACAAATTCACTCCCATTGTCTGACCATACAATTCTCGGCAATCCATACCTAGGGAAATACTCTCTCAACAAAACCTTGGCTGTTGACAAGGCAGTATTATCTTTTAGGAGCTACGCCTCTATCCATCTAGAAAAGGCGCAAACAACCACAAGAACATATTTCAGATTGTTGCATCTCTCCATGTGAATATAGTCTAACTGTATCACCTCAAACGGATACGTCGGAGGAGCAAAATGACCAGCTGGAGTTGGAGTTCCCTTACCAGGATTATATTGCAGACAAATCATACAATGTTTCACCACGTTCTCTGCACATTTCGGTATTCCAGCATTCTGCCAAACTGGAGCCAACAACTTACATATCCCTTTCGAACTTATATGAGCCAATCCATGACCCATTGTAACCACTGGGAGCACATACGCATCTGGCAACAACCATCGCTGGTGTTCCGACAACTCAATCCAACAACCTGTAGAATCCAACATACCCGTACTCTCTCTCCAAACATTCATTTCCTTTTCTGTAGCTTCAGCCTGAATCATCTTCACACTTTCTATCGTGTCTTCACACATTCCACCAGCCATAACCCATCTTGCTGGTCCTGCAACATACATACGGCTCATCATGTCTTTCGCTGTTTCCTTCGCAACTTCATCCGCAAACGCATTCCCTCGACCAACATCATCCACAACTTTCTTATGCGCACTACATTTCACAATTGCAATCTGCTTTGGGAGAGTGAGAGATTCCAAAAGTTCATTCACTAACTGCCCATGCTGAATTTTAGTTCCATGAGAAGTAAGGAACCCACGCTCTCTCCACAAACATCCAAAAGTGTGCGCAACACCAAACGCATACTGACTATCGGTATAAACATTCACTCGCTTTCCTTCCGACAACACACACGCTCTAGTCAGTGCAATCAACTCTGCTGCTTGCGCAGAATTCTGTTGTATGCGTGCTGTCTCAACAACTGTATTTAAAGTTGTGATAGCATATGCTGCAGTCGTTTCACCATTCGGAAGCTTAAAACACGAACCATCAACCCACAGCGTACCATCAACATTTTCAAAAGGAGTGTCCTTAAGATCCACTCTAGCCTTTGTTTCTTCTCTGTACGAAGAAAACAATCATGCTGTTCTTGAGCATCCGTCTCTGTAGAGATCGGCAACAACGTAGCTGGATTCAACCCATTACATCTTTTAATGTGAACATGGCTAGCCAACAGTGTCAACTCGTAGCCTGAAAGATGTGCACTAGTAAGGTGCTGTGTCTTAGTCCTGTTTAACAAGGTATCCACTGCATGCGGAACCATCACAATCAGCGTATTATCCAATACCAAACCAGCAGACTGTCGAATAGAAACGGCAGCTGCGGCTGTAGCTCTCAAACAACTCGGCAATGCTTTAGCAACTGGGTCTAATGTTGCTGAGAAATACGCACATGGACGCTGCTTGTCCCCAAAAGATTGTGTCAACACTGACAATGCACATCCTTCTCTCTCGTGTACATACAACGTAAAAGGCTTGCTATAGTCTGGAGTACCCAACACAGGAGCCGAACACAATGCATCACTTAATTCAGAAAAACTTTTCTGTCATTCATCAGACCAAGGAAGAGGATACGGAGTATCTTTTAGAGTCAATGCTAACAGAGGTTTCGCCAACAGTGAAAAATTGGGGATCCACTGTCTACAATATGACGTAATACCCAAAAAGGCACGAACTTCTCTCTGTGTCGATGGCACACTCATTTGCGCAATCGCTTGAATTCTTTCTGGGGTCAATTTCCTTCCCTCCTTCGACAAGAGATGACCTAAGTAGGTTACCTCTTGGCGGCAATATTGCAACTTCGAAGGCGACACTTTATGATGAAGGTCAGACAAATATCGCAACAACGAAAGAATAGCCTCTTTACAAATCTCTTCGTCATCAGCAGTAATCAACAAATCATCAACATACTGAATAAGAGTAGAACCAACTGGTAACACAAACCCGTCAAGCTGAGTTTTCAACGCTTGACTATAAATTGAGGGACTTTCACAATAACCTTGGGGCGCTCTCTTAAATCGGAAGCTTCGTCCTCCTAATGAGAAGCCAAAAATATCCCTACTCTCCTCAGCAATAGGAATACTGAAGAAAGCATTCTTGAAGTCGATGACAGAAAACCAAACTGCCGAAGCAGGAATCAGAGTCAATAATGCAGTAATATCAGGTACCACGGGAAACTGTGGCACGACAATCTTGTTGACCTCTCGAAGGTCGATCACAAACTGGTACACAGGTGGCTGAGAAGCATCTGTATGCTTAAGAACAGGCAAAACCGGGCTATTGCACATGTTACCTCTCGTTTCCTCAACCACACCCTTCTCAACCAGATCATAGACAATCGCTAAAAGAGCTCTCTCACCATCACTGGATATCTTGTATTGTGGTATACGAGGCAACTTAACATTCGACTTTAGCGTAACAACATACGGTGGAATCTGCAAAAGGCCAACATCATTTGGACCTGTAGCCCAAAGCGTTTCAGGAAGCGAACGCAATTCCGGTGGAAGCCGATCTTTAGACTGGTACATCGGAGAGATCACTTTCTTACCCAATGTAAGCTGTACTCCCGAAGGAGAACAATGAATTGTCGCATACAATCTTTTCAGGAAGTCCAATCCCAACAAATTCTCACCACAACCAGTCGTTAGAATAAGTGGAGCTTCCAATTCACAAGGGCCAATAGAAAGGGACAAAGGACTAGAAACCGGATTACGAACTGGGGCGCCTGAAAATCCTACGGAAACATTGGTCAAGCCAGACAAAGGTGCGCCAGGGAGTTTAGAATGCATAATAGAACTCTTTGTCGCACCAGTTTCCAAAAGAAAAGGTTCTACTACACCTGATGTAATCACTTCAACATACGGTCCACTCTGATCTACTGGAACTGACACTACTCCCTTACTTTGTCCATGGCTGTCCTAGTTATCATTATAACCAACACTCTCACCTTCAACATAGTAATCCTCAACATAGTACTGAGGAGACTGACCACTCGGAACACTCTGTCTATCAAAATAATTAGCAGAATTCTGTAGGGAAGAGGAACGCTCATTCTGGGGGATCACACCACGACCTCTTCCTCTAGGCGCTTGCTGAAAACCACCACGACCTCTCTGACCAGGTGCACCATTCGCACGCTGTAACAAAGTCGGACAATTATTCTTGAAATGACCTTCCTCGCTACAGTAAGCACACTGATTCGGGCCAGGAAAGAATCGCTGAACATAAGGCTCAGGCTTCTGTAACAATCTCTGAAATTGTGGAGGTTGCTGAAACTGAGGCTGATTCTGACAAGGCGGATAAGCTTGCTGCAAAAGAACTTTCGTCTTTAAATCCTTCGTTTTCTTCTCTACTTTATCCTTCTCATCTTTATCCCTATTCTCGTAATATTGAGCAGTAGCCAATATCTGGGCCGACGAAGAAACAGCCCATGAACTCTCAGAGTCCTTCAACTTATTAGAAAGTTCGGGAAGCAAATTAAAGACACATTTATCCACGAACAACCTTTGACCACCTTCCGTACTCATATCCTGACCACTGTGATCAATAAACGTCTCTTCAAACCTAGTGAAGAAGTCAGACACACTCTCATCTTTCTTCTGCTTGCATGCTGCTAACTTATCCCAATTCACTCGTAAAGCAGGCATCATCATCTTCATTAAATTAATAATTCTACTTGGCAATTCCGTAACCAAAGGTTCAGGTTTAGCACCTCCCTGTTGTCTACCATCTGCAGCAATAATATTCGCCCAAGTATCTCCTAATTCTGCCGCATGATTCTCATGACGAATCTTCGCCCACAAAGGTTGCGGAACTACATTACCCATCAACATGTCAACGTCGGCTAAATTCATTATACACGCATCTACTGTCTGAGACAACTCTTTGTAGTAACCAGCAGGATTCTTACGAGGATCAGGTAAGGTCTGCTTAAGAGCCAAGACCTCTGCTCTCTTCCAAGGGACATGTACCCATATTCGCTGAAAATGAGGCAAAACAGGCGGATTAGCAGTTGCGTCTCCTTCTTTCCAAAGTGGAGGAACCCCTCTCATTGGATACTGTCTCACTTTCCTCCTAACAGAGGGATCAGGTTCATACAACGTCTGAGACGGAAGTCTAGATCTAAAAGCCAATATCGTCTCTACAGCATCTGTAACATCAGTGACCACTATCATCCCTTTAGCAAAATCTGACTGAACATCAAGCACATCCTGCGGAATTGGACCCAACTCATTATCTTCCCATTCCTGACGCAGGAAAGTACACATCACATCGAAAACATACCTTTGCTTAGGCGGTTCCCACTGAAAGAAAACATCCATAACCGCTGGCAAATTATACCTTGAAGCATTCAAAATCCAACTACGAGCCAACAAATCCAACACTGTCCGTTCCTCGGAACTAGGAAGCTGACTACGACTCTGCTTACGTTCCGAAACAGGGGTCATATTCAATGACCCAAACAATGGAGACAGCAAACTAGCAGCAGTCTTGGTCATTCGTTTTCGAGCAGAAGGAGAAGAAGCAGACATAAGAACAGGAGAACAAGTATTCTGAGGCAAAGAAGGTGTAGGCATGAGAACAGTCGGAGGCGAAGTAACAGAAGTAGAAGGCAAAGGAGCTTGAGGCAAAGCTGGTAGCAAAGATGGCGACCCTAGAGCGGGTTGCACAGGAGAAGGTAAAACCATCTGTGGAGCACCGGGTGGCTGAACAACAGCAGGAGGTTGAACAACAAAGGGTGGAACAACCGGTGGTAATGGAGGCGCAGTAGCACCCTGCACATAAGGAGGTGGCAATCTCAGTAAATGAGAGATCAAAGATTCTTTTTCAAGATCTTCAATCGCTTTCGGAGGAGAAGACAGCAAGGCCGGATAACATTTATCTATGGCCATGCAACGTTGCCTATCTGACACCTCAATTGCTTTATCTTCTTTGTTTTCTTTAAACTGCCTAGCAGCTTGCATTATTGATACATCCTTTTCTCTTTTATCTCTTTTAGCTTGTTTAATTTCTCGTTGTCTGGCTTCTTTACGCCAAAGGCGAAAGGAGTCAAACATTGCCGGCCGGGCTTTCTTCCTGAATAATGCAGCTTCCAAATTATTTAAAATCTCAGTATTGAAACTACCGTGTTGGGGCCATCGTAAGACACCATCTTTCCTAGTGTAGCGGATCCATACCTCATTATACGTAATGGGACCCACGCCGTATTTAGAATAGAGCTCATAAGTCGGAGTTCCAACCGGAGGTATTGGACACGAATCCTCCAATCGGGAATCCCTGTTGCAACCACAACCAAACCAAGTACCAAATTTGCTACTATTAGGCATCTTCGCTCACTAATCGAGCTTCAAACTTCAAGGGATTATCTCTACCGATACACTCGTAAATATACAAGACCCTCAGCTTTGGAAATTGCAATTTTCAAATCAAAACTACGGACCAAACAAACTAAGAACCAAAGAACGAAAAACTAAGGACTGGGAGCGACCCACTTATACTTAACTGAGGTATCAGTCACGCCACAGAAGACCCGTCTATCGTCTCGCCGTACAAAGCATCACAAATGGGTCCAAGACAGGGCGACAGTCAGGGCAGCAGTCCTTAGTAGCCGTCAGGAAAGCGGGAAGCCTCGCAGAAAAGACCTTCAGTCCACGTTCGACATGCCGGGGTCGATGAAGTGGTGGCCGTCCTCCAGAATTTCCTCACGAAGCTCCTCACGATCTTCAGGCTTGGACCGGTACCGCAGAAGTCGCCCCACATTGGAAGCGCCAACTGAAGAACCGGGTTTTAGAACCCAGCGGCACCAGGGGCACGCCCAAAGTCTTCGGGTTCACCTGTCTTAGAATACAGAGACACGGGATACTTCTGAGTGGCGTCAAAGATCAAATTTATTGGCTGCAGCCAGTAACAGAAGTCCTAGAAATCATCACGGTATGAGTTCTCAGGAGGCTGCTCAATTTTACAAAGCAAGTCATCCCTTTTTATGCCAAACATTATGCTTCAGGCAAACATTCCTTGTTTACAGTTTAACCAATCACATGTTTCTACAACAAAAGTATTGCATGACGACAAACCCATTTTTCAGTTGCCCAGCCCATGACCAATCATCGGTCAAACCCAACATTCTTCTTTAGTCGAACGAACCCATAATAAAAAAGGCCACAACCCAATCATAAATAGACCATAAAGAAAGGAGCAGAAACAGGTGAGAGTAGGATAAGGCATATTTGTGTGCAGTAAAACTTTAAGATGTCCTGTGCTCTGATCCTTAATCTTGATCAACTAAAGGGCAGGAACTGGTTTAACAAGGTCAGCTTCAGGCAACAGGGTCAGTTCACTCAGGTCAAACAGAAGTCAGCACGAACTGGAGCTAAGGTGTACATGTCCTTAAAAAGACTAGTTCAGCCACAGTCATCGACTTATGTGAGGGCAACCACAAAATGGCTGCCATACACAAAATGGAACCCAAGGGTTCAGAACGAAATCCCTAAATACGTAGTGAATCCATCGGTCTAACATGATGAAAGCACTCATACTTGCCGCACTAACTAGTTACGGTTCGCTAATATCAAATTCGTAATGAAACCATGACCTTTATGAAACGGGTTCAGAATTCACGGAACCTCAGAACAGAGGCACAGAAAAACCAGGATGACAAGCAGGAAACAGAGGCACAGAAAAACCGGGATGACAAGCAGGGAACAGAGGCACAGAAAAAACAGGATGACAGAGGCACAGAAAAACCGGGATAGCAGAGGCACAGAAAAACCAGGATGACAGAGGCACAGAAAAACCGGGATGACAGAGGCACAGAAAAACTGGGATGACAAGCAGGGAACAAAGACAAGCAGGGAACAGAGGCACAGAAAAACCGGGGGAACAGAGCCACAGAAAAACCGGGGGAACAGAGGCACAGAAAAACCGGGGGAACAGAGGTACAGAAAAACCGGGATGACAAGCAGGGAACAGAGGCACAGAAAAACCGGGATGACAAGCAGGGAACAGAGGCACAGAAAAACCGGGATGACAAGCAGGGAACAGAGGCACAGAAAAACTGGGGGAACAGAGGCACAGAAAAACCGGGATGACAAGCAGGGAACAGATGCACAGAAAAACCGGGATGACAAGCAGGAAACAGAGGCACAGAAACAACGGGGGAACAGAGGCACAGAAAAACCGGGATGACAAGCAGGGAACAGAGGCACAGAAAAAACAGGATGACAAGCAGGGAACAGAGGCACAGAAAAAACAGGGGAACAGAGGCACAGAAAAACAGGGGGAACAGCGGCACAGAAAAACCGGGATGACAAGCAGGGAACAGAGGCACAGAAAAATCGGGATGACAAGCAGGGAACAGAGGCACAGAAAAACGGGGGGAACAGAATGACATCACAGGAAAACTTAGCCCACCGGCACACAGGTCCCACAGCAGGTGTAAAGCAAAAAAAACTGAAACAATTTGTTAAAGTTCCGAGACAAATCTAAGGGATCAGAGCCCTGTGAGAGCAGGGACAGAGCTGGAGACCAGCGCATTAAATCTTCGGACCGAACTGCGGTGTGCTGGAGTGCACCAGGGTGTGCTGGGTGCACTTTGGTATGCTTGAGTACACCAAGGTGTACTGCGTGCAGTGCAGTATGCTGGAGTGCACACGGGTGAACTTGGTGCTCTGTGGTGTGCACCAGGGTGTGCTGGGTGCACTGCGGTATGCTGGAGTGCACTAGGGTGTGCTGCTGGAGTGCACTGCGGTATGCTGGAGTGCACATGGGTGAACTGCGTGCTGGGTGCACTGCGGAATGCTGGAGTGCACATGGGTGAGCTAGGTGCACTGCGGTATGCTGGAGTGCCCATAGGTGTGCTGGAGTGCACTAGGGTGTGCTGGAGTGCACTAGGGTATACTGGAGTGCACATGGGTGAACTGCGTGCTGGGTGCACTGCGGTATGCTGGAGTGCACATGGGTGTGCTGGGTACACTGCAGTATGCTGGGTGCACTGCAGCATGCTGGAGTGCACATGGGTGTGCTGAGTGCACCAGGATGTGCTGGGTGCCCGGCGGCATGCTGAAGTGCACCAGGGTGTGCTAGAGCGCTCCGAGCTCCACTGGGAGGTGAGCTGGGATGCAATGGGGGTCGGCGCCGGCACCGAGATTGGCTGGATGTTGCCAGAGTGAACAGAATTCCATTCAGGCCCCCCTCTGCTTGGATGTCTCCGCGGGGGTCGGGTCTCTTGGCGGCATTTCTTTGCATACGAGTTTTAACAGGGAATACAGGCTGCGTGTGCTTCCCTTTTGGTCACTTGTGTGATAAGGAAAGTTTGGGGGGTTTCCGGAAGGGGTGGAAGTTCACTGATCTCCCTGGCTCCTGGGGTGCGGGCCCCTTCACCTGCCCTGCCTCTCACAGCTGCTCGTCGGGGGGAGAATGCAGAGCCCTCTGAACCAGTAAGGGGGCTCTTCACACCCCACAGGGAGGGGACGTCTCTGGAGCAAGAGTCGTTTCTCCCCTCCAACCCTGGGGTGAGGGCCCGCCTCTGTCACCATCAGGACAATGTCCCCTTATCCTCCCTGTGGAGAGGGGCTGATTGCAAAACCCCGACACCCAGGCCATTGTTGGATGTCTGACTCCGCCTCACATTCAGGCGCCTCAATACAACAACAAGGCGCTGGCGATGCTCTGCTCTTTATTTTATTTGTTTAGTCGCGGTTTTCTATAGCGCGGACTTGGCTCATGGGCTTTAGAGCGCTTTACACCGAGCAAGATATGTGTCCAGGGTATCAAACAAGATACAACTGCAAATTAGTAACTGGAAAATAAAGTGTAGCCTCTGACCTTGCCAAGAGAAAGACATTGGAAAATTTGCGTTAAATATACGATAGTTTTAAAATAAAAAAAGTTATTGTGCTCTGTAATGTGTATCACTTTACAATACTATCTTTCGCGCGGCAGTGAGGACCCCGGCCCCCTTGCTCTCTGGAAGTCTTGAGGTGTAAGATGGCTCCGTGCTCTCCCGGTGCTGGCGACCCACCTTCACACGACCCTGCTCTGGCCTGGAGCACAAGAGCAGACAGCGAAGGCACACTAAACCGTACACAGCTCGAAGCCTGAGCGCCTAGAAGAGGTTCCGCTCCCAGTGTGCGCTACACGAAAGGTGTACTCTGGTGTGTGCCCTTCATGCGGGGCTGAGCAGTGCACCCATGGCAAGGACAGAAAAGAACGAGAGCGGTTGAATACAGGCCCTTCTCTACACTGAGTGCAGACCCACGGAGACACAAAGACATGCCCGTAACCAGGCCGCACTGTTCCCGCAGTGGGCCGCACCCCACAATTTCCTCACATCTCCAGCCTACCAGAGAAGCATTGTATAGCATTTAAGTCTCCCCCCCACCTCTCTTGAAGGGCAGTGTCTTCCGTAGAGACCTAACCTAACACCACCTTTGCTTCACTGGAACTCTTCACCACAGCGGCGACTTATGACTGCTACGGGCTCAGTTCGCGCTACAGAAATCCTAACGTAAATAGGGGGCAGGACGAGCAGCGAGCGGAACGAGGAACAGGGATGGCAGAAAAGCAAGCACTCACCGGCTGGGGCGAGGACTCAGTGACTTTTTGCGGCGGCGGACGGGGCGAAATGGCATAACAGAAGCGCCACCATTTTCGGATTCGGGGACGTGGTTTTGCAGTTGAGTGACGGATGACATCACAGAATTAAAAACTGCAAAAAAAAGCCCCCGAATCCGAAAAAGACGGTGCTTGAACTGAGTGACGCCCCTCTCCTCCAATGGCTGGCCAGCATTTACGAGGCCAGCCAATGGAGAAGAGGGGCGGGTTCAAGCCCCCATACTGCCAACACATAAAATTTCTGAATCCGCCCACTGCTGCGCAGTGCGACGCTAGTCCGAGACCTAAAAAGTGTATCTCTTGTTTGAAGAGAAGATGAACTAGGTGGGTAAGAATCCAAAAAAGAAGTATCTGCGATAGCATCTGGGTAAAAATAACAGAAGTAAAAAGTAAAATTAAAAAAGCCTTTAGGAAAATTATAGGGGGAAATAGTGGCTATTTCTCTAAACCTAAATCAAATCATATTACTAGTATGGAATGGCAAGCATACATAACCTCTCTCTATGCTTTGAATACTCAGATGCCGAGTACCAGTGTTAAAGAGGAATATATGACATTACAACACAACAATTACAATGCATGCTTTTACAACGCGGTTTTTACATCGCAACTACCATTACATTGCATGATTCTACAACTCATGCCATTAAAACGCATTTTTAATAACTATCATTGCAACTCATTCCATTACAACACATACCATTACAACTCATACCATTACAACGCATAATACTTTTAGGGCAACAATAAGGTAAGGGTTGGATAGTGTAGGGGTAAAAATTACTATTCCCCCTCCAGTGAGTACAACAGTAGGGTAAGTGTTGGATACTGAAGGGGTAAAAATTACTATTCCCACTCCAGTGAGTGCAACAGTAGGGTAAGTGTTGGATAGTGTAGGGGTAAAAATGACTATTCCCATCTACCCCAAAACCCATACCCGCTCTAACATGAAAAAATCTCCATTACTTACCTTATAATGCTTTGTAATGGCATGCGTTGTAGTGACATGCGTGTAATGGCATGCGTTGTAATGGCATGCATTGTAATGGCATCCGATGTAAAGGCAGTTACATTGTAACAATTGCGCTGTAAAAGCAGTGAGATGTAATGATTGCGTTGTAATGGATGTTTCCCTTACAGAGTCCCTAGATGAGGTATCTGGAGATGCTCTCTCCTTTCCCCTCCTTCTAGACAGAAGGTGTAGCATTATCGTAAGGCTGCTGGGAATACCAGTGCAAGAGGTCCAGACCAACTACCTAGCAGTATCATGAAATTGGATCTGGACCTATGGGCCTCGTACTTAGTGGTGCTTTTCTGCTACTGGTATCATACTGGAGTGGTTCCTAGTTCACGGAGGGTTTGTGTTATCTTACATAAAAAGGGACCTTGAACATACCTAGCAATTATAGGCTGATTACCCTGTTGGACACTCCCAGGATATCTTTCTGGACCCTTAGAAGTTCAATAATCTGGCCCAACTGATTTTCCGGCCACATAGCTGCTCCCAGAGGGACTCTACTCTTGGTGTTCACATAAGGGACTGCACCCTGAGCCTCCCTCCCCACAGGAGGTCGTACCCTAGCTTTTTTCAAACCACCCTATGATATTGATTGGGTGGTCACAGGTGTAACATAACATAACATGTATATTTGGCGCAGATTCACCCCTGACGGGGCATCTTGGTGCTGAATAACAGATGTTTATTGTTACCCAACTCAATGGTACTCATTTTATCGACCTCAGATGGATGAAAGACTGAGTGGAACCGCCAGGATTTGAACCTGTAACCATGAGGTCAAACACAGGCCCCTGCAGTGGATGCATTAGTCCACTGAGCCACCAGACCCAGGTGTAGAGTGTCCTGGCTGCAGGGCAGATGTTAAGAATGCGTTTGTATGTATTTATATGATATTTGTATAGCGCAAACCTAGATTAGAGTCTGCGGAGCACTGCACGGGGTCCAAGGCATGGAATGTCAAAAACAAGGGTTGTCACAGGAGCCAGGACAGGGTAAGCTACAGCTGTTTCGGGATCACAGGGGGCTTATGGGGGTAATGGGGACAAGACTCTGCCAGATGTTCTTGTGTCTTTATGGGGATAAAGAGCACCTGATGGGTCAGACTGGTTATCAAAATTGTGGAGTGCTGTTCCCACTGAAGGCTTGGGATCTTAGATCCTCAGACAGAGTAGACAACAGGCAGAGTAGACAACACAGTTGAGGCAAATTACTGTGATATTGCTGCATTACCTTGACAAAAAAATATAACAAAACATAATTTGCAATAGTATGCTATTTAAAATGCGCCTTTTTTATTGCTGTATGTAAGGTCGGACATCTCATCATTAATTCTCCCTACCCTACTGATGGAATTGAGGGTCCTGATTTGAATTTTAAGTAAGTAACAAACCTAAGATATACTGAGTGGCCTATTGATACAGAGTGAAGTTTTGTGACTTAATGCCCTCTCTTTCAATATCCCTTTATTATTTCTAGATGGTCATACAATCTGTATTATTTTGGATTTGGAGCTATTATTTTACTCAACATTTGTTCAGAGTTACATGTTCATTAAAAATATAAGTAATACCCTTAATATCATGCTAAATTTCCAACAGCTTTGGGTTAGGCTTTTGAGAGTAACTCAAACAGACTTTACAGCTATTAGCTATAAAGACATTTGCCCATATGATGTTTTTAAAAGTTCTGTTAAATATGCAATTGTATGAAGTTTGCCTTTAGCATACAGCTCTGGCATGTTTTTATTGCATATATCAGAACAGAGATTTGGTTGCACTGTGGCAGTGACTTCTTGCACTCCTTATATTTTCTGACCTTGGTGTGCTTATTGTACTGATTTCAATCTTTATTTCGGCCAATTTGACCATCAAAGATATGCAGTAAAAACACATATAGTACAATATAAAACCATCGGAAATGTACAAAAAAGACCATACATTAAAATTCATATTCTTATAGTTGAGTGGTCAACTGCGACTTTAGAATACGGGTGCGAGTATGCCAGACATTTGTAAGGAATTTGGCTAGTGCAAACACCGTTGGTCCCGAGACGTCAGTTTTAAAAATTCTATACATTGGGAGGTATTCCCTACAACCAAAGTTTCTAATAAGTGGTAAAAGCCAATATTTCCTAGCGGCTTTGTAAGTTGGACAAAACAAGACCACATGTAGGTCGCTTTCCTCAGCACAGGTGCATGCCGGTCATTGCTTGGTAGAGGGCGGTGTTGACCAGGAGCTAGTGTATAACCGCAAAGGCAGTGTGCCATATCTCCATTGGAGAAATAGCTTCCTGGCCAACACAGGAGTCATCCCGTCCAGGTCCCTCTCCAGCCTGTAGGAATCCTTGCATTGTGTAAATACAGATGTTAATGACCCCTCGCCCTGACGATCTAAAACCATAGCCAGTTTCTGCTCATAATAAGCATTGGCCAAGACTCTTCGTGGGATCCTAAGTGACGCATTAGCTCGATCAGACCATAGGTCCGGGAACCCCATTCTCATACAGGACTTTTTTATATATTTTATCCAGGGAATCTGTAGGGCTTTGGGGTGGGTTAGAAACTCCCTCAGTTCTGCCCTGTAGGTAAAGAGTTCCTCACTGCTCCATAACCTTCGCCAGAAGGCTATGGGTCTGAGGCCCAATTCGCCTGCTATGGGTCTCAGGCCCAAGTCCATCCTCAGAGGGAGGAGCGGTGTACTAGACGGGAGTGCAACTATCTGTCTAATAAATTTGTTCTCTGTTATAGACAAATTGTGGGCAGATGTATGGCCCCACAGTTCCGCCCCATATGTGATGGCACCCCTGGCCTGTGCCTTATAAATCTGGATAACCGGCCCCAGTGGTTGATATGTGGAACTTTTCATCATCCTTACGATGCCACCTGTGGTCTGCACTAATTTGAGGTTTGCCCTAGTCTGGTGTGTTCCCCAGGACATGGTTTCATTTAGCGTTACACCCAGATATTCAAAGGTGGAGACTCTCTCTAAATGTGATGATCCCAGCAGGGGGTTCGGTCGCGATCTTTGGGTTGGATTCAAGACCATAAACTTAGTTTTCATAGCATTGATCTCCAACCCCCTTTCCGTGCAAAAAGCCTCAAAAGAATCAAGGATCCTCTGTATCCCCATAGGGGTTTTGGACAGCAGCAGGGTATCATCTGCAAACATAATTGCAGGTACCCTGCTGCCATTCAATTTTGGAGCATCAGTATATTCAATGCCATTGAGATGGGCGATTACCCCGTTGACAAAGAGGCAGAACAGGGTCGGTGCCAGTACACAACCCTGCCTAACCCCTCTGTCAACGGGGAATCTGTCCGTTAGTTCCCCAAGCTTCCCGCACCTAACCCGGGCATAGTTGTTCTGATGCAATCTCTGTAGAATTGCCAGAATATCCGGGGGGAGCCCCATCTCGGCCAGAACACTCCAGAGTTTCCCTCTGGGCACCAGATCGAAGGCGGCCCGCAAGTCCACAAATATGGTGTACAAGCTGCCGCCTTCGAATATCGCTGTCCTCCAGTAGATAATGTTCAAACGAAAGACCTGATCCACTGTGGAGACTCCCTTCCTGAAGCCCGCCTGGTATGGACTGAGGGCGTTAGTTTCCTCCACCCAGTCCTGGAGGCGATTCAACAGTATCCTACCAAAAAGCTTCTGAGGCACGTCAATTAGACTGATTGGTCTGTAGTTGGCTGGGAGCGGAGGCGAGCCCTTCTTGAATATAGGAACCACCTCTGCCCCCAGCCAAGTGCTCGGAATTTCCATGCCATGTAGGACTGCATTGAATACAGTAGCAAGGTAGGGGGCCCAAATATCGGGCTCCTGCTTGAACAGGTCCCCAGGGAGACCGTCCAATCCTGGCGCCTTCCCCGATGCCAGACCTGTAATTGCTGCCCTAACCTCCCCCAGTGTGATCATGTCCCCGCCAAACTCTGCCGGTCCACTACCGACTGCAATCATGGTTTCTCCCTGCTCTGGACTATAAAGTGACTGAAAATGTGCCTGCCACGCCCCTGCTGCAATATTTGGCTCTATTGCCGAATGGAGGCTCCCCGATCCCCCATTTACTACTCGCCAAAACATTCGGTAGTCCCTTGTTACGAGGGCGCTAGTAAGCTCCTCCCATTGGCCCTCCTCCCATTCCCTGCATGAGCAACTAGTTTTTTATATGCCCGTCTACTTTCACGTAGCTTCTCTCCGCCTATTCCCTCTTTGATACTTCTAAGAAGTTCTCCCTTTGCCTTCCTGCAGGCTGCATTGTACCAGGAGGATTTGTGTTGTTGCCCCCTCCTAGAATTCTGTACCTTGCTAAAGAGCTCGAATGCCGCTCCCTTTATAAGGTCCTCATGTGCCTGATATAATTTATTGTGGGAATCTTTATTGCCCACATCATTAGCTAAATCTCCCACCTTTTCCAATATTGGAATTAATCCTGCGTAGAGCCTCGGGAGTTTCACTTGGCTCGTGACTAATTTTTCCCACCTGATTCTTCTCCTGTTGTTACCCAGTAGAAGTTCAGGTTTATTCTCCTCCTTAGTTGTAATAGAGGCTTCTATACCAGGGTGGGTGATATCTAGTTCTAGGGCATTGTGATCGCTGTCTAGCCTCTCAGTAACCCTAAAGTCCAGAATGGATGACCAATTCGCTAGCTGTACAAGGGCGTAATCCAGGCGGGACTCTCTTCCCACTCTATTGTACGTGGGTTTGCTTGGTATATCAGACTTAGTACGCCCGTTGCAAGCTCTGATTCCATGCTTTAAGGTTAGGGCAGTAATCTGGAGTGCTAGAGGTGTCCATGCCTTCGGGGGAGGTGCTACTACAGGGGGTACTGACCACCTGAGCTCTTCTTCCATGGGAAATCCCTCTAGAAGACCAGACAGTGGCTCAAAATGAGAATTTAGATCCCCTCCCACTACATAGGGGGTGCCCCTTGGAATATCACATAAATAAGTTGAGAGCTCATCTATGGTGGAAGATTCTCGCGATACTCCCACAGGCCTAGAGTATATATTTATCAAGGCAAGTATCGCTAGATTTGGCCAAGCCAATAGGACCACTAAAATGTCATCCGATGGCACCGGTAGGCGTGAAGCCTGGCACCCTAGGTGGGACGCCACCCAGGTTGTAAGTCCACCTGAGGGGCGGCCCTTACCCTCCCACCTAGCCGGGATAGAAAATGACAGGTAGCCCTGCTGAATATATTCTTCCCTTGCCCAGGTCTCCTGAAACATGCAAACATCCCCAGACTCAATATAAGTAACCCAGTCTTGTTTGTCCAGCTTGTTAGCTAGGCCAGCCACATTCCACCAGATTAGTCTCAGATGCGCCGGAACAGCAGCGGAGGGGATTACAATAGTGGGAGTAAGAGGGGAACTAATACCAGATGGTACACCCGGACCAATGTCAGAGGTAAGTGGGTCTGGGTCAGATGGTTCACCAAACCCTTTGTCAGAATTCACAAGGTTTAGATCAGGGGCTGAGATCAGTCAATCAACCCCATCCAATCCAGCAAGACAATTAAATCGGTTAGAGTCATAGAAGGGTGTCTCCGGAGGGTGATAAACCGGTCGTGCAGCATACCCCCGGTATCTAGATCTCTGTTCAACCCTCATCCAATTGCCTTGTAGTGGATCATGATGCATACGAGTAGGGGGAAAGAAAAAAGACACTGGCAAAGTCTGTATGGTGGAATCAGGAGATCTATTTGACCCGGCACATATATGTAATACTGTCCTAGGGTCTCGGAAAGTCACCATGATACAATCCCCTATTATTGATTTTCTAGTTTTCCCCAGCCAAGGTACCCTTCTAACCATGATAATTTCATTGTTGAGATGGACCGGGAGGGGTCTGTTCCAATTCAACCATTTAATGATTTTCCTTTTGAGTGAGTGAAAGTTCTCACCTTCTCCCACTTCAAGAGGGGGAGCACCCGCCAAAACCACCGTAAGGCTATTAGCCTCAGGCGGCAAGTCGGGTCTCCGTGGTCTGGGAGCAGGCTTCTCAGGGAATAGGGGAACAATACTATCATTAGGTATATCCCCAGAGGTTATGCCAGGGGCTATGCCAAGGGGAACTGGACCCACTGATTGTAAAAATGGAGTATTGGGTTTGCTGGATGGGATTACCGCTAAGTTGGCCATGAGTGGCTGCAGGAAGGGAACAGCAGCAGTACCCGAGGAAGGTCCCGCATTAATTGAAGGGTTTTGAGTGTTAGGGGGAGTTTTAGTTGGGGGATTAGGCTCGAGGGGTCGGCTCTGTTTATTAGCCGAAGTTTTCAGGCTGCTTATAGTTGCCTCCAAAATAGTGAGTCTGATCTCTACATTCTTCAGGCTCTCGCTAATGGGCAGAAGCAGTGATCTGAGTAAAAATTCTAAATTCCCCATAGAAGTAACAGGGGATGATATATTAGATAGATTATCCCCTTGGACGCTAATAGAATCAACGATGTTAGTATTAGTGCCCTTAGCAGGAGTAGCATTATGCATATTCAATGTTAACCTATCAGAAGTAGGAGGGGGCTTAGGTGCTTTTCCGAAATCGGAATGGGGGATTTTGGTCTTGCCCTGCCCTCCCCTCAACTCCCTTCTACGCTTATTTGGTGGAGGGCCATGCACCTCTGCCACAACTATTTGCTTTGGCTTGGTTTTTCTTGTTTTGACTACAGAGGGCATTTCAGTGACTAGGTCAACAGCCATACTCCTAGGACTAGGGAGGGAGATAACATCAGAGGTCTGCTCAGTGAATGGGCAAAGGTTGGGAATACTTTCCCGCAGTAATAAAGGGACGCTTTCTTGGGATGATGAATCCTGGCTAACGTTAAAGGAACCTCCCTCTTGGGAGATAGGATAAGGAGTAATATCACAAAAAGGTCTATTTTTCATATTCTCAATAGAGCGGCGGCGCTCCGCCCTACGCTTCTATTAGCTATAAAGAGGTTTGCCCATATGATGTTTTTAAAAGTTCTGTTAAATATGCAATTTTATGAAGTTTGCCTTTAGCATACAGCTCTGGCATGTTTTTATTGCATATATCAGAACAGAGATTTGGTTGCACTGTGGCAGTGACTTCTTGCACTCCTTATATTTTCTGACCTTGGTGTGCTTATTGTACTGCTATGTGGGTGGCCAAACTACTCCTTAGGCACCTTCCACATGTCAGTTCATGGAGATAATTTTGTGGCATATTGATTTAAAAAATATTTTTTTCTCAGATTTTTGCTTCTTGCTGTTATGTGTATTGACTTATTGATCTGGTGTTATGAGCTGCTTTGACTTATCAAAAAATATACTCTTATTTATGTTAATTGTTTATTAAACGCGTATGTGTTGATTGTGAACATTTAACATACATCACAGCTTCTTGTGTTACCGATTATGAAATGGCATTTGGAAGTCAACAAGACAGGCCTGGCATACTGGGCATCAACTGTGGATCGTAGGGGTTTTTGGCTGTCTCGTCCCAGGGTCCATCCTTCTATCCCTTAGCAAATCTGAGCCAAGTACAAGTCTTCAAGTACTTGACTGTCATAGTTCGTAATGGTGAGCAGTCATAGGCTACTCTGGGAGGATAGCGTGGGCGTAAATCACATTTAGATCGCAATATACAGCCAAGAGTGAATTAAAAAAAAATGAGCAACCCAAATGCATGAGTTTCACTTAAAAAAAGTCTTCATGTCAATAAAACAAATTATACAAAAACTAAAGACAATTTTAGGTAGACAAATGTAGAGGTGAGGGAAAGATATCTAGGGTTGCAGATTCTCTGTAAGTCAACCTACTTACGTGTGTACTGTTGTGCCTATTAGCAAAATCCACAGTGCAGACACTACACTACCACTCAGTTCGTATTTGGGACTGTATGTTTACCACAGGCTCTCAAACAATCTCTGGGCATCAGTAGGTAAAGGTGTCCCTTCTACTTACCCTCTATTGTTACCAGACAAGTGGTCGGGTACAGTTGAGGGACACATTTACCACTGTGGCCACTTTGCAGTGTTCTTGAGTCACTCATATATATAACTCTGTTTCCATTTCAATGTAGATGGGGTGGTGGTTGTAGATTTAATTTTTTTAAAAGGAGTCCTTGTGCTTTTTACAGTGCAGCCTACTCGCTGTATGGGTGAGGAGCATGTGTGCCACAGTAGTGTGCTGCTTAGTTGACCTAATGCATCCATGTCACTGTGACAGAACATTTCCATTCTTTTTATTTGCTTTTCGCTATTAGTGTATTAGTTAAGTCGGCTAAACGAAATCGATAAAATAAACTCCCAGAATGCAGTCATATGGTAAAACAAAACCCAAAACTGGAACAGTTTTTCTTAGTGACATGGATTCATCTTACCATACTAGTCCAACTAGCTATTTTTGATGTGACATTGTAGTGGCTCCTGATTGTTAGTATGTGCTATCTGAATGTGAGAAGGCGCACTTGCAATGGGCCGAGTAGCTTGATAGATGATGCTTTTACATAGAGGAGGGTGTCATTTGTGGTCCAAATATGACGTAACAGATGTTTACATGGGTTTCTAATATGAGTAGTGTTAAGCAGGATTGTGTGACAGAGCGAATACATGGTAGATTGTATGGTGAATATTCTGAGTTGTGACAGACATCAGGTAGCTTATTGATGTGAATTGGTTGGCATTAGTGCAGAGATTTGCATTAGGGAATGGGGTGCCAGAATGCGGAAAGGGTGAATTTGTTAGTGAGAAATTGCTAGTGTTCTTACTTACCAGTCCCCACACTGCCTTAAATTCCCACAATGTCTTCAGTGTGGCGTATGAGCAACACTTTCTCCTCCTCAGGCATGATGTTAAGGGGCCTGGGAGAGAGTCATCACCAGTTGCCAGGTCCTATTGGTGTGCCCTGTAAGCAAGGGATTTGGGTTCTCCCTCGCAGGTCGTTACACCTGTTTGCAGATGTTCTCTTGTGAGCATCTGGTGTTGGACACAACATTCACCTTATCCATGATTCTAACCCACATTTACCTTCTCTGGCTTATGGTTTTTGTCTGGGCTTTTGCTCCAAACAACTGGGACTCAACCCGAATTATCTCATTCACTATCACAGTTATCTAATTTTTTGAGACCTTGAGTTATTTTTTTCAGGCCTTGTTTATAATTTGGTTCCCAGAAGCTCTGCTGTTGCTGCCTTGTATTGTGAGTGGTAAATGGTTTGAGAAGTATCTTTTGTAGTGGAAGCTGCAGCCATTGTCGATGAGGTTGTAAGCACATCTTTGTGTGAGGAATACGAAGACTATAACGCGCTATGGAATGGAACAGGAGTGGTGTTAATCTCCTAAGGATTTTGGTTCTCTCCCAACCCCCTGAGCCTAGTCAACAAAACAATATATTCAACAATATGTGAAGCACATTAGGCTCCACAAGAAGGGCAGAAAGTATTTAACATCAAACCATGAAGGTTTATTAAAAGTTAATGATTTTCTGAAGGTAGAAAAAGGATAAGTATAACTTAATAATTAAAATGAGCATACATCAAAGGATGTATGTCGGAACAACGCATACCTTTACCATGCATGCCGTTACTCCACAGTCTACAACAAATGCGTGTTTACCACGCACTACTTTCCACGCATATCGCTACAACAACATGTCTTAGGGAAAGAGCTGGACATGGAGCGGTATAATTTACTATGCAACTATATAAATCTAGTCTGTGCAACAGTAGAGAAAGTGTTGGACTTTAAAGTATAACGCTGTTTTTCTAAGGTATGTCATTGTAATGGCATGCGTGGTAAAAGAATTCAAAGTAAAGACACATTTGTTATAATGGTCGCATTGTAACTGCAGCACATGGTCCAGCTGTCATTGTAAAGATTGTTTCCTTTACATCAAATAATATGCAATTCAAATTAAATCAAATCTTACAAATCAACGGATGACCCAGCATGGGGTTGCCCCAAAGGGAAGGATAAAAAAAGTCAGTCCTCTCTCTGAGAGAGTACTCTAAAATCATGTACTCTGCTCTATTTTACTCTGATGTCTTCTCCTCTGTTCTATGAACAAAACATCCCCTGACATTTTATACAGCTGCACACAATGCCCAAAAGGATGTCCAATCAGGTTAAAGTGAAAAAATACAGTTACATACTCAATAGATTGTCAAGGTTTGTCATAATACAAGCTTCTCTGTATGTCCTTCACAAGTACACTATCTGTAACTAGATAAGATACATGGAGTATTCTGCACACTGCAAATGTGCTATTTACTAAACAACATTCCATGATGATCACAATGAAAAGAAAACATTTCTTCATATGGAAAAAAGGAAAAAGAACATCAATTTTGAAAATTGGAACTCCAGCTTGCCTTGAAATAGAATGTTCACGTCACAAAACAAAGATGGAGCTCATTTCGAAATTCAGGCCTACGTTAGCTATAATAAAAGCTAAACTTGACTAAACATAATTTCTCCCAACAAATAGCATTAGAGTGATTATGGGTTACTGTAATTTTAATGCAATCAATTAATATATATAAAAAAACTTCTCCTAAGTAATTTTGTGTAGGTGTAAGTTGACGGAAGCGCCCAACAATGTTGATGGATGCGCCCACCATAGGAAACGACATCTGCCATTTCTGTCCCATGTCGTAGGTGTCCCTCAGTCTCACTCGGACAGTGGACTACTCTAAATATAGCAGAAAGATGTCCGCCATACCAGCATTAATGGAGGGTTGACTGATGACAGAGGATGAGAGAATCAATGATAGAGGATGGAAGGACAGCCATCGGTCCTTCTTCTGCTATGATAAATTCTGACTAGTCATGACAAACCCTAAATACAGAGGATGGTTAATGGCTGCCCGCCTGAGGGATGGATTTGTTCTGGATGGAGGAATGATGGTCTGTCTGCCAAATGCAAAATCCCAAAAGTCATCTTCCTGTAGATTCTCTGTGGTCAGCAGAAGCCTGTGGTTCTGGACCTTCCCATACACCAATGTACTTCTGTCTTCTCAAGATCCAGGTTCCCACAGCAGACAGCTTCTGTCCCCAGAAGAAGTAAGCTTAAATGTCCTTTACCTTGCACTAGTTTGTGAATCCAGTCCTGGAAACCAGAATTCAAGTCAGAAGGAAGCTCTTCCAAAGTCCTTTTAGCAGCGAATTAACAACTTCCTACAATAGGTAGGATTATCTCTGTACTAGTGTTTTATTTGCTAGCCTTTCGTCTTGTTCCAAGGTCATTATGAAAGGCAAATTACTTGAGCAAGGGGTTTTAAAAGGCTCAATGGAATGCTTTTGGAGATTGTTTTTAACAGAATGCTTTCAAGCTTTCCACAATTTAACCTCCATCTTCAACTTCATTGTAATGTAAGTCCTGGACTCAGTGGAGCCTTATGGCTACCATATTTCTTAGAGGCTATTGCTAAATCCAACACAGAGAATTTCTCAGCAGCTGAGACAGAGCTTCTTCATCTCCTCCAACTGCACCCACTGCTCTCTCAGCCTTGTATACTTCAGATGCATTCTGGGTACATCCGGAATTCCTACAAAAGGTTTATCTTACAAAACTGAGGGGCCTGGAGTCTGGAAAGCTAAGTGATAATGGAGCCATTCAGACTGACTGATGGCCATTGTACAGCTCCCTGTACACTCCCCCCTCTCCTGGGGAGGCTCATCTTCTCTTTGAATCAGGTTCATCAAAAGTCGAGAAGAGACTACTGCACGTCACACCTTGCTTAAAGAATCATTAGCCACACAAGCTGGTCTCAGGGAAGTACATTTTCACATTTCAAAAGCATCAAAATTAAAGTAGCTGGGTCAATTCTGACTGGATGTTTGGGCCTGTTACGTCAACCTACCCAAATAATCTAAGGGTGATTTCATCGGCTGATACCAAAGTATAATCAGATAAAACGTATTCCCCCTCTAGGCCAAAATAGTGGCACGGTTTTGACACAGAAAGGGAATATAAGATTAATTGATCCCATCTTATTGTTAGAGAGAGAAAGTGAGGTAGACACAGTTTACAATTAATTAATTATCAATATATATAAATATAAATACATATTTACTTAATTACAATTAAATTACTTCCCACCCTATTCCCCTATAACTCACAACCCACTCCAAATAATAAATTAAAACAATTAGCATAATTACCAATTAATCAATTAATTAAAGCTTAAATACCAATTAATAATTAATTAACAATTAATTAATTATCAATACATACAAACAAAAATACATATTTAACTTAATTACAATTAAATTACTTCCCACACTATTCCCCTGTAAACCCACAACCTGCTACAGAACTACAATGCAAAATTAAAGTAAAAATAATAATTAATTCATAAAAATGAATATTTAATTTACTATAATTAAATTACTTCCCACCCTATTCCCCTACAGACCCACAACCCGCTACAGAATTAAATTACGCAAAAGTTAAATAACAAAACATTCATTATTTAAAAAAAAAACAAATATAATATATATTTTTAACACATATACTAGCATACATAACACTAAAAAAAAATCGATATTATTTAAAACGATATTTTAAATTCGATATTATGGGAATCGATATTTCTTACCTTAATTTCCATATTCTAACCAACTATATTTTGGTCATTCGATATTCTGTCCATTCTATATTTTTCACTCAATATTCTGGGCAGTCTATATTTTGAAATCGATATTTAGGGTGTTCACCCTATTGATTATATTCCATATATATGTTGATATCATTGCGAGGTTATGTTGGGTGGACCTCCCCAATATAGGTTGAGTGACTGTGTGGATCCTTTTGGCATGATGTACTGGTTGTGACGGTTCCTTAGCCTTCTACTGGGCTCTTACTCGTAGACGGGTTATTGTTCTTGGTTGTATCCCAGAGCCCAGGGTAGATGTAATTATCTTGGCAAAAACCATGTTTTCATCCCTCTTCTGAATTTTAACCTCTTCTATGCTCATGACGAGCTCAGCTCGTCATGAGCTACGGCGCTCCGGTGCTCATGACGAGCTGAGCTCGTCATGACCACGCCCGTTACTTGGAACGCTCGCATGCTGGGCTGATTCCCCTGCAGTGCTGAGCGTTCCATTGGAACGGGTGTGGCCATGACGAGCTCAGCTCGTCATGAGCACCGGAGCGCCGCAGCTCATGACGAGCTGACCTCGTCATGAGCATGGGGGCGCTGTGCGTGCCCCCCGCCCCCCAGCACAGCAGGGGGAAACAGCCCCGCAGAGAAGGGGTTAAATACCCTTGGAAGCTTCCAATCTTTGAAAACAATGAGATCCAGAGCTGTGTGGCTTCTACTGAGAAAGCAGAGTCCCCTATTGATGAGCCACAATATTCTATTTTTTTTCACTGTTTAACTTTAATTTATATGTATGATGGTCCTTTTTCTTGGGGGTCTCCAAGGATGACCCAATGCGCTTTGAAAATTGATTTTCTAGCTACAGGTAGCCAGTTAGGTGTTTGCAGGGCTGGCATCATGTTTTCTCTGGGGAGTGGGTGAAGGAGAAGTCTTGCTGCAGCTTTTGGATTCCCTGAATTTTGCGTATGATGAGGCAGGGGTTGACAAGCTATGCCAATTGACATCATTGAGCTTGGGGATCATCATAGTAAGGATAGTTTATACTTTTTGTTGGTGTCCAAGTTATGGATAGATGCATCATAGCATTTTCATTGTGTTGAAGCTGCTCCTTGTTACTGCATTGGCACGTGATATCAGGGACAGAGCTGAGTCCATGGTTGCTTCTATGTTTCTCACTTCTTTTGACATTGATGGGGGAACATAAAGTTCCTTGGGCCAAATCTTCGAGGCTGTTGTTTGTGCCAATGTCCAGAGGTGTTAATCTCTATTTATGCAATGTTGATCACCATCCTTGAATTGAAGGCATAAAGGAGATCACCGAATATAGACGTGCAGAGTCTGTTAGAGAACAGGGATTGTGAAGAAATGGTACCTGAAAACATATAGAAAGGGAGTAAAGAAAAGATTAACAGGAAGAGGATGGAGAGAGAAAAAACTAACGAGAAAGTAGAGGTCAATGGCTACAAAAACAATATATTTGAAGGCTTTTTTGAGAGGGGGAGGGTCTGAAGGAAATTCTAAAGGCCTGTTTTCATTGATACAATGGTAGAATTGTTTTTCAGAGAGAGCATGAGAGCATTATTTATTTATTTATTTATTTATTAAAGTGTTTTGTATAGCGCGAACAAGACCCATGGGTATCAGAGCGCTTAACATCGAGATCGGTTACAAATTGGCAGTACAATAATAATTATAGAACAACACAGATATGAGGTAGAAGAACTTAAGGCTATGAGGGAGTGCATAAATATATATATTCCACATGCATGTGCAATTAAGGCTAGCTTATATCCCTATCTATATCGATAAATAAGAAGAGGTAGAGGTTATATAGTTTTCTGCTATAGAACAGTTATCAGTTCATCTAGTAAGGAGATGGCAGTGAGGATAAAGTTCAGTTCCGGTTATTGGGTGAAGTCATTCACTTCTCGATGATATTGTTCCTGAAGATGGCCGCCGTACATCGGAATAAGAATATTCGTCTTAGAGTTCCATTAGCTTCCCTAGTCAAGGTATTTCCTCAACATATGACTTTTCAATTCCCGTTTGAATTGAACAATATTTTGAGTCTTCCTGATGCTTGGAGGGAGCGAGTTCCAGACTCTAGGGGCAGCTCCAGAGAATGATCGGTCATAAGACTTTTTCTTTCGGAAGAAGGCTGGCCGCAACAATAGCTCCTTGGCACTTCTGGTTGGTCTGATTCCACCCGATAGCTTGATTTTCTTGGCTAGATATCTTGGTGTGTTATAGTGCACCGCTTTGTGGGTAATGCATGCTATCCTCATTTGAATTCTAGCCTCATACGGTAGCCAATTTAGTACTTTCAAGTGCGGAGATATATGATCAAATTTCCTAGACCCCGTGATGAGTCTTGCCGCTGCATTGAGACAGGCTTTTAATGGGGCTGTGGAAGTTTTTGGTAGGCCGGCTAATGTGGAGCAACCATATTCGATCCTTGATATAACTAAAGATTGAATAGCCAGTTTTAAATCTGCTTCCGAGATTAATGGTTTTAATTTTCTTAAGTAACTCAAGTGGAAGCAGGCACTTTTCGCCATTGAATTAATATGCGCTTTCATGTCAAGATTTTCATCTAAGGTAATTCCAAGTGATTTCGCTGAATTGACTAGCGTTGGGGTGCAGTTTAGTGCCGTCAGCAGTTTGGTCCATTCCTTTATTTCAGCGTTGCTCCTTGGTGGTGAAATTAGCAAGAATTCCGTTTTATGGGCATTTAGTTTCAGATGATTGGAGGTTAACCATTCCAGAACCAACTTTAGTGTCTCATTCATTAGGTCAATGTCCTCAAGATTGGCGATCTTCAAGTATATTTGTGTGTCGTCTGCATACATGTGGTAGGAGATCTGTGATTTCCGTAGAATGTCTGTAAGAGGTCCGACATATAGGTTGAATAGATCTGGGGATAACGTTGATCCTTGCGGGACCCCAATTGTGTTAGGACATGAGGGTGATATTGCTTGGTTAACCAGGAATCGTTGGGTTCTGTTGCGTAGGAAAGAATTGAACCATTTCAGTACATTTCCGGACAATCCCATCCTGTCCTGTAATCTGGACAATAATGCTTCATGGTTTACCGTATCAAATGCAGCTGATAGGTCTAAAAGAATCAATAGGCAAGCTTGCTTTTGGTCTAGGGCTTGTAGGGCATCATCGACAATGTGCAGGATCGCTGTTTCCGTGCTGTGCCCTGCTCTGAAACCTGATTGGCATTCGTCTAGTAAGGAGAACTTGGTGATGTGTTGATTCAATTGGCTCTGCACGCATTTCTCAATAAGTTTGGCCAATAAAGGGATGTTGGTTACTGGACGATAGTTATTCGGGTCTGTTGTGTCTGCGGTTGGTTTTTTGATTATTGGCACTACTTGCCCTGTTTTTAAGCAGTCTGGGAGGATCCCTTGCGCAAGTGACGCGTTTATTATTTTGGTCCAGATTGGGACCAGGATGTGGCTGATCTCTCTTACACACTTTGCCGGTAAAGGGTCGTGATAATGGTTGTTCGGTCTAATTGAAGTTGAAGTTGGTGAGGGATGGATGTTGTTCATCACTGCAGTGGTGCTGTCATGCATTGGAGGGGTGTTCCCTGTTTTTTTCTCTATCTTTTCAAACTTTTTTGATCAGTTCCATGGAGATTTTTGCAAAAGAAGGCTCACAATCTCGGGGTCTCTGTGCTTTGGTACTCTAGATTTAGGAATTCTTTTACAATCTTTAGGAGTTCATTTGATGGTAGTCAGCGACAATTATGTGTGTGTAGTAGTGGCTTTTGATTGCTGATTTATAGCAGTGCAGTATGATTCTGTCATTTTCATTCCTTGTTTTCCTTCATTGGTGTTGGAGGATGCTGAGTTGCATTTTAATGTTTGGGTTATTAAGCCATGCAGTCTTTTTCTTGTGGTTCGGGCCTCGTAGCAGTCTGTAGCTGTATCTGGTTGTCAGGTCCAGCGGAGATCCAGTTGTAGAAGGTGGGTACATGTTGACATCACATATTGATTGGTGTTCTTTTGCGGGGGTTAAGTGTTGGGTGGTCCAATTTATTTCCATTGTCTGCCTGTGGGTTTGATTTTTATGGTATTTGTTGTTTTTGAGATGTTGTTATAGATGGTATGTTGATCCTGAAAGTAATGATGTGGAGGTCTCTCCGGATAGCTGGGGATTTGCCAGTCACCTAGGCACTGTCCGAGGGGGTGAATATAATGTCCAACATGTGACCGGTGGAGTGTGTTTGGCCCAGTATGATTTGTTGGAGTCTGAAGGTCTCAATATTTAATATCATTTCAATCATTGTTGTTAAATTCTTCTTTTCAAAACAACTATTGAAGTCTCCTAGGATGTATACATTGAGGTGGTTGAACAGAGTCTAAGTCGCAGTGTATATTAATGCATCCTTAAACATTGTGTTGCTGGCTGATGGCATCTAGATCAAGAGGAGGGAACAAGCAAAGGTTGGACAGATGTAACATATTACAAACAAGGATTCACTCAGGGTTCAGTCTTCAATGTGAGATATATGCAAAGATGTGTTGTGGATGACTGCTAAACTACCTCCATCAATTTTTGTTGAAGATGCTGTATTCTGGTGTTATTTATGCTAAACGAGGTGTGATTCAGTTGTGGACTATGGAGGCTTGAATCAATAAATAAAGAATCAAGGTGGGGGTGGTGCCTCCCAGACCATCGATCAAATGACAATTTAAGAGAAGAAACCAACATGTTGTTCCTTCTGTTGTCTTTGATTTGCCCTGTTATTTTTGAATGTTTCACCCAGGTTATATACTCTGATATATCATGCCTGTGTGTATAGTTTTTTGTGCTTTTTCATTGAATAATTCCTTGTATTTTGCTCTTCTATGTGTGCTGCATTTTGCAGCACACATAGAAACAGCAAATCATCTTTATAGATTATTCATGTGAAGGAAGGTGTCTCTTCCTGTTTTAGTTATCAATTATAGTATTTATAGGTGTACTTAAAGTTATGTCTCTATTTATTCTAATATTTATGCGAATATGTATTTAGATATAGTTATTTAAATATGTATTGGTTTGATATTTACATATCTATTATTTGGTTTGTATCTTTGTGTTGTGTTTTAAGGGGGGGAAGATATGTCATGACGTAAGGCAAATGGTCCGGGTTGATGTCACAGAGAATGTAGGGACAGGAATTAGAATGCAGAGACATTGGAAGAGTGGGGCAAAGGATTCAGGAGGATGTTTCTCATTCTGTCTTCTCAAGGCCTGTGCTAGGGTCATTATTACAATAAAGTCCTTACTAATCTCTGAGTGGAATCATCTTTACACCCAGCGTAAAATGTGGACTCAAAGGTACAACAAAGCATGTTCTTCATGAGGCACACTCTCCTAATGCATGGTTGCACTGACACTGCTCTCAGTGAGAACCCTGAAAACTGGATCCCACAACATCTCACTAAATCACATTCCATTACAACACAAGTAACACAGCACACAGAAGCAATTTAAGAATGATACATAGTATTGACCTTGCAAGGACAGACATATAGCATAGTCATTGCACCTTCAAGCATTGAATTCAGAGAGTTAATGATATATTAATCTAATCTTAACCTTGCATACTGTTAATACTTAGGGGCATCTTTATCAAAATTGTGTATTACCCTTACGCCATGCAAGGGTGAAACAAAACCTAGAATGATATGTACCAAGCCACGCAAGGCCACCTTACGTGGTCCTGCGTGGCTTGGTAAATCAGGAGCAGCGCAAGGCTGCGCAAGTCGCTGTGCTGCGTTACTCGGCGCCAGTCCATAGGAGGAGCATGGGTGTTCACACGCATCGACCCATGGATTTTAGCGCATTCCCAGATTTACGAACACGGGTAAACCTGGGAATGCATCACAATGCTATATCTTCTCTTGGGAGGCGTAACAAGGAGTAATATCTTTATTTCTCCTCTTTTTCCCTCTTTTATGTGTGCTGCATTCTGTAGCACACATACAAAGTGGAAAAAGCTTCAGAGGATTGTTTTTGTGCAGGAAGATGGCTCCTCTTGCACAAAAACAATCCTGTCTGCAAGGCAGGCACCCTTACTCCAGGGTGCAAGGGTGCCTGCGTTGGCACTAGGCAGTAGTTTGTGGCAGCAGCGCAGGCAGAGAGCAGGAATGCACCACATCTTGGTAGGTATTCTTGCCCTCCCCCTTTCATGCAGCTCAGCGCATCAAGGTGTCTTGCAGCGTTGCATGAAAAAATGATAAATATGACCCTAAGACAACACTGATTTTCAATATATAAATATGGGGGGAAATTGTACTACTGTGGTACAAAGCACTGCTATCAGCAAACAACATTGACATCTCACCAAAACATTTCAGTGGTAATGCAAGGCACAACACATTGAAACATCCATAAACAATACAGAACGGAAGTTGCTTCCTGGTTTCCGGAGATCCTCTCCAAAGATGAAAGCATAATAAGAAGCCATAACAGGTCTCTAAACTGTTTCTGCATCCTGTGCATTCCTAACAAAGACCATTTGCTCACGGAATGTCATCCATGCACCTCAGCATGGCAGGCTTCCACAGGTAAGCCCACATCAGCTACCCATGTAGAGCATCATATGTTTGCAGTGCCATTTTGATATGATTTGGGGGCCTTGGGCAAGGCATACTTTAGGGGCTCTTGTCTGGAACAGAGTTGCATTTTATTACCCATCTACTAGTTCAAGCCCATTAATGCCAAACAATATTGAATAATACATTAAAGATTGAAAAGGAGAAATAGACAGATGTGAGATAGAGAGAAAAATCACTTTCCCAGGGGGTCCCTTGGAAGGTTGGTGCTCTGGGCTGATGCCCTCTTTGCCCATGCCTTTAAACATCTGTGTGTTTTTACCCTTATGTTGTTGTAAAGTGTACTGGTGACCAGATCTGCCACGTGCCAAGAGTTTGAAACAATTGTTTGTTTGGAATTAGCACCTGCTCTGCTGAAAATGTCTGTGTGTGCTCCATTGAGGTGAAACAAAATGTGCCCAGGATCACATAGTTAGTATATCTGCAAAGACCAGCCTACTAGCTCGACCACACAGCCACCTGCTGTGGTCTATTCACTACATGGTCTGCACCTCACTCTAACACACTTACCAACAATAACAACAAAATGAGACTGCTGGGCAGTCTAACAGGATACCTGTCTTGCACTGCTCATTATTCTTTAAACTTCAGTTTCTCTACAGTTCTCACTACTCCACTGTGCTCAGTTTTGAAACTGCAGTGCACACCACACACAACAGAATTCCTTGGGACTTCTGCCACACTCTGTCAGCACTCTCCTCCAGGGTAATCAACCTTTACAACGAAACTTTTACAACGCACTACCATTACAACACGCTCATTACAACGCAAACTATTACAACGCATTGCGCTGGGGGGCGCTCTAGGATAGGGAATAAGTTAATTTACTATCCAATAACCTTCCCTAGTGTCCACGGGGACTGGAGTTGGAATAGTAAATTAAACTATTCACTATCCAACACCCACAAACACTATGCATTGTAATGGATTGCGATGTAAAAACCGCGTTGTAAAGGCAGGCGTTGTAATAGCCTGCGTTGTAACGTCATACATCCTCCTACAGCTGCTGTTAAGAAGGCTGGGCTGTAGCCAACACAAACTGTGGCGGTGGGCGACTGAAGGCTCTTCAAAGATCTTCTGTCTCCATCTAGAGATATTTAATTTCTGTTAAGTGACACTCCCTATGGTCCTCGGAAGATCACATGACGGGTTCTGCACTCACAGCACAGTTAACAACTCCCAGTACCACGTAGGATTCCTCTGAGCTCCAACACTGCGCCAACTATTTGCACTGTGAAATGAAGGACTTTCTTAAGTGCCCACTCATCCATCCGATGTACATGACGCGGGGGTTTCTGCATATCTTCACACATCCGCTGGACTCTGCTGTAGGGCTGCCAGGTCTTGGGGCTCTGGTTGGGTTCCTTCCTTATCTTCTCCGTCACATGGATCTCACCTCCAGTCTCCTTCAAACATCTTTAGTTTCCACTTGTCGCCACTGTTACACATTGGTAAGAAGACCCCAGGCAGGTCCAAGTACTTTTGTCAGGAACAAGTTTCAGAAAAAGGAATCCCACTAGGAACTAGGGTGTAGCCAGCTCAGCCCCCAGCTGTAGAATGAACTCTTAACTCACAAGGGAAGAACATTCACACAACATAAAATCACAGTCCACAGGACTCACAACATTCCACAACCAAGTAGATCAGAAGACCAGATACCACACTACCCTGGTAGCACGACGAGCCTAGGCCCAAATACTAAAGCTACCCCATCCCAAGAATTGATGTAATTCAAACAAAAAATCTTGATGTTTCCATGATGTGTTTTGGGGGCTTTCCTTCCGAAGTGATAGCTCCCCTCACACCCCAGGGGTACTATTTTTATCAGGAGGATTGTGGTACTGCAGTATAGTAGATCATATGTTATTATCAACTGAACTTTCATGCATGATGCGAACAGAATAAAAAATCATTGCAAACCATGAGGTGGTTAGTTTCTCTAGGTAGTGCAAGTTTTTGGAATTCAAATAAACACTACATCTCTGTAACAAGGAGTATGACGGACATATCAAAATATGACTTTTGTAGATAGGCCTTCATGAAAGATAAAACTATTGTCACCTATTTCTATTGTTTTCTTTTTACTTTTATGTTATGCCTACTAAGATTAGTTCTTTAGAAAAGCCATGAGTGATCTAGACAAGTGGTCCTTTGCTGAATTCAAAATGATGTCTACTTTTTACAAATATGTACTTTTCTGGGCTCACGCATCTGTTTCACACCTCTCCCCCCATAAAGTGCAAATATGTTGAAATGGCAAACATAGGAAATGTCGACCACCTCTTCAAACATTTCAAACACTGTGGAAAAAAATTTTTTTCCTGCTCTTCTTGTCTAAGAAGAGGACACTCTTTTCACAATAAACCTTTTGTTGATGGCATAGCTAGAAAAAACACACACTTTCCTATAGAGCACTTCTCCCTTACTCTTTGGGAAAGAAATCTAAATGTAGGTACATTTTAACTTTTGTCTCAGTTCACTCTGGGGGGAACCACAAATCCTGGGTACCTTGCAATTGTCAACCCTCCTCATTACGCTTGCTCGCTTGTTGAAAGGTTGTGCCAGGATTGGTGTTGGTTCCAAGTTCTGCAAACAATGGGTTGCCTGTTATATTCCAGCACGGGTGTGCCGACTCCTGGAGAAAGCAGCCAATACTGCCTCTAGCTCTGCCTCTACTGCCACTTTGAATTGAGTTAAAATATCATTTTTCATTCGAGAATGTGTTTGAGAAAATATCCATTTCATTTCTAAATTGGGATGAAATTGCTTATAAAAGTTGCTTTGACTGAAAGTGTATTTTGACATTTTTAACTTAATTTTGCTGTTATGTATTTATGTTTTTCTACAATGGCTGCTTTAATGTGTTACTGTTAGCTGATGTTGGAAAAGCATGTAACAACTACCAGACTGCTTGTTTATACAAAATAAAATACAGAAAAACATCATTGGCTAAGGCAATTGAGCTGGATCCATTTTCAGATTGAGGGTGTTGCAATCAATGCTACTGTCACTGAAGTCATAGGGGTTATGAAAAATTCAAGCGTCGTCCACAGAAAAAGTATAGGAAATGAGTCACCCCTATTCAGCAGGAGAGTGGTATGGGGGTAGTATGTAGCCATAGGTGCCTTTGGAGCTCACTGTCGCAAATATATATGAACGTACGTGCCACACTGTCATTTATAGACAGCACATTTTCCAATGAAATGTCCACTAAATTTCCACAGACATACATTTTTACTGATAAAACTATATAGCACACAAATGATATTCGATTGCCACAATGAGAATGTGTTGCAATTGGGTTTCAGTAAATGTTTATCATATGTGCATCACCAAGTAGTGTCTTGATTAGTAGTATCTTGATTTGTTTTGATCCTATTAAAATATTTGTTTCCATCAGAGTTGCATACAAACAGGCTACATATGTGGTTTCCGAACAGCTCATCTATTTTGAAATATTTGTACATACCAATTACAGGTATTTACATTTAGTTGAGTGTTAATGAAAAAATGCCACCCTACATCCTTTCCATTGGCATGCACGCCATGTACCCCCGCAAGATTGCCACATCGTTCACTTTACAAAACCCCCTCAGTTTGCAGCCAAAGAAAAGTAAACACCAATCTCCATGTTAAAAGAATAGCCAACAATTTGTCAGAAGTCATAACCTAAAATGTGACCTCTTTCTATAAACACACAGCAAATATGAGAAGATAAAAACAACATTTAATGGCACCTAATTGCTCATTCATCTTCTTCAGCATGTTTATTTTGGGTAGCTAACCCTCCCCGCGCGCACCGGCCCAGGAACGGGACCAGTCTATTTACAGACGGTGCGAAGGCCCGGAGTTAAAGTACAGGCCAGGCGAAGCTACAGAAAGATGGAGGGTCATGGTTGAATGGAGATGAATCATTACAAAATATTCAACTTATGGGTCCAGACACAAGAGATGATCGCTGTGAGGGGTTGCGAAGACTCCAGGCACAGACGAGAAAGACCGAGGAAGAACAATTCTACCACAACTGTGAAACACGTGGAGGAAAGAGACCAGAAAACATGCCGACGTGTTAAAGCGGAGCCGTTCCTAGACTGTTACTGCCCTCTAGTGGCCAACTGATGGAATTTCCAATATAATGAAATAACAGATCTATTGAACCCAGTGGAAAGAGCAGGTGTCTTGTTACCTTTGTCCCATGGATGGGCTGAGATACATTTGTTACAACCGATTGACAAGAAGGATATTACGAATCTCCATTCATCTTTAGAGTTCATGTCATTGTAACGAATAATTCTTTTGTTATGCAAGTCACCAGACCAGAGGCCGTTGCAAAGCAGCGCTAGTGCAATAGAAAAGCAGCGAAACGAAGAAATAAAATGCTATTAGCGACCCTGGACCCTACCAGGTAGGTCGCTCCCCCTCCGCACAGCATCACCTGTGTCTCCCTGCCCCAGCTGCCGCTGCTGAGAAAGTTCGAGGCCCTCCTCCACCAGCGCCTCATGCCTGGTGGCCAGTGGTAGGCCGTAAATTGTCCATCTTCCGCCTATTTTTACTGTATTGCCTGAATTTCATTGTATTGTCTGTGAGTGCTGTTGTCTGTCTTTCCCCCGCTGCCTGTACATCGTCCTGCCCGTTTTTCTTTCCTTCTGTACCCCTCGCTGCCCCCGTGTCTCTGCCCGGTTTTCCTTCTGTACCCCTCGCTGCTCCCGTGTCTCTGCCCGGTTTTCCTTCTGTATTGTATTGTACTGTATTGTAATTGCATTTATATAGCGCTTACTACCCCAGACGAGGCGTCAAAGCGCTTTTTCAGCGAGTAGCACGCTACTCCGGGACCCATAGAGGATTAGTGTTGAATTAGTATAGTGAAACATGCAAGTACATTTTAAGTGGTGGATAGGTTAGTCAGTTAATTGGATTTGGAATGATAGCAGGATGATACAAGAGGACAAATGTTTGTATTTATATAGCGCTTGTTGACACACCCTATTCGGGAAGCCTACAAAGGATTAGTGGTGAATTAATATGGTGAAATATTAAGTAATTTCAGTGGTGGATATTAGTCAGTTACTTGGAGTGAGAAGGATAGCGGTGGGATAACAGGGGAAGAAAGATTTGCATTCATATAGCACATGTTACCCCTGATGGGTGTTGAAGCGCTTTTCTGGCAAGTAGCACGCCACTCCGGAACCATGGGCGTCCGCAGGGGGGGCAAGGAGGGGCACTTGCCCCCCCCCTGGAGTGACCCTCCTTGCCCCCCCTGCCGACGCCCATGAAAACCGTGACTTCAAGAAGGGGTTCTCACTCTCTTTCCTCCCCTTTCTTTTATTTGCTTCCTTGTGAAATGGATCCAAAAAAGAAAGACGCTTTTGCTGGAAATGTCGGATTTTTCTGACATTTTAATTCCAAAGTGCAGCATTGGGAATAAAAGGCTAAAAATATGAAAAATAGATAAATAACTAAATAAAGTAAGACAGAGTGGTAGCAAACTGGCCAAACTGATTTTATTCACACTGAAACACATTAGCGCCACTTTTACAGAGTTTACTAGTGAAGCACTATTTTTGTTTTCTTGTCTTTGTTTTCCCTGGACTTGGAACTAGTGCACCAATCCTGGAGGTACTGCAATGTGTGGATTGGAAAACAAAATGTGTGCTGCGGCTCTGCGTCCAGGGATGTGGTCTTTTTCCCATACTGCTTACGTTTTGTAAGGATATAAGCAATGGCCATTGAAATGGGTCCATTCCGGGCCCTGTAGTCGTGTCCTTAACTTTTCAGGCAAAAGCACTCACTGATTTCTGAATAGTGAGTGTAAAAGCATTAAGGTAACCATGTTGTTCCTGCTTACATTTCCCATGGTTTGCTAAATTTTGCATTCCCTATAAGTGTTTGCTTTTTCCAGGATGTTGTTACTTTTTTTTTTTGTAGGCCGCATATTGCTCTTGTTTAGTGCGTAATTTAAATTGCGCATCAAGGTGTTTATAGCGGGCAATAATTGGGTTGTAGTTGAAAACAGTGGGAGTTTTTCTCAGTGGGGCAATACGGTGTTCAGTCGGGGAGAGGATGTGGCACTATGGTCAGAGCTGCTGAACTATTTGGAACTGGGAACCAGGTTCAGCCTTAATAACCAGCCCACCAGACCTGTGAGAGCACAATCACATGCTAGACCTTAGAAGACTTCGCAACACCTTAAAAGTCCTGGTGTCTTCGCACCAGCAGGTGGACCCTAGCATGACAAGTGTAGGTTAACCTTCAAGGCTTGTCCACCACTATCCATGATGAAGTTCACCTCCAGTCTTGCGGGCAGGCCTATGAAGCAGCACACCCTAAAACAACAGTCACTGAGGTCACAGGACCCTTGAGAAGGGCCAGCTCTAGGGCGGTGCAACCAGTGTGACCGCACCGGGTGCTGACTTTAGGTGAAGGCATCATGTTTGCAAGTGTATTATGGTTTTAAAAACGCTTGCAGCCTCCTTCCTGGCCTCCAGCAATTTTCGGCAACAATAAAAATGTCATGATGACTCTGGTGATTAATGTTCTTCCTAGAGAGAGATCAGAATTTTGTCTAGTGGAAGTTTTGATTCATGGAAAGGTAGCTCAGAGGGTTAATGTACCGGCTGCAAAGAACATGGGCCATGCAGATCACAAAGTGCACATAATGTAAATAGGTCAGTGGGCTACTGCTTTTGCTTTAGATCCTTTTGTTACTTGCAATTTATAAGTTAAAATCCTAACTTAGAACAGTGAGCTATTAACTGTCATCTAAGAGCTGCATACAAACTGCAAGGTATGAATTAGAGCGTTATGTTCCCCCCTCAACCCCCCAGTCTTTGATTATCCTAATGTCCCAAAAAGTGTTCTTTTGGACAGAAATCAATTCTGATTATTAAGGAGAACCCCCAACCATGGTATTACGTTTTAAATTCCGGGTATTGTGTTTCTCCTGACCAATCACTATAAAACTATATGGGCTACTAGTATGGTTGTCATGTGACTCCTACACCTTGTAGCAGGGCTTAATTTGTGCCGGTGCTTTCCGGTGCTTAGCACCGGCACTTATTTCACAGGGCCGGGTCTACCCTCCACATGGGTCTTTCTGGTGAATGCTGTAAAATATTTTAAAATGGATGACTAATGAGGCACATTCCACCTCTCTGGAGAAGAACTATCCGACTCCGAGAGCACACACGGAGCAAGCAGTACCTGCCCATGCTCCTGCCTAAGGCTGCTGATGGAACATCGTTTTCCCCGGTTTTAATTTAGTTTGTCACGCTTTAAAAGCTGCGTTGTCTCCAAGACAGACTGAGCCTTCCAGAACAGGCACCTTCCCCCACTCTCTGCATTCCGCCCGACTCTCCGCTTCCTGCCCGGGCTGGCTAGATTTGCTTGCAGCTCTGCAAGAACGGCTACAATGTATGTATCCAAGTTGCAGAGGGCAGGTATGTGGCGCCGAAATTAAACTGACATCACTGCTGTGCCCACTTGTGAAGTTAATTGACTTCCTGCCGCCCGGGCTTCTTTCTGCGAAGCTCCGGCTCCAACCTCGCAGTCGCCGCTCTCACCACAGCAGGGAGGCATGATGAGGTGATACTCGCACTTGTGCTTTTGTTTTTGTGGAGAGAGTATCTTCAAACCTAATCACAGCATTAAGGCAGGCCCGCGCTGCAGCCAGCTTCCTAATTTGACCCAGAGCTGAAACGGCAGATAGGAGTCTCCCAGACTCCTAGGCGCGAGACCCCGGGGAGTTCGAGGCACTGTAATTTATTCAAACAGGGTGTCACTGAGAGCCAAGGAGACGCCCGTATGAACTGCCAACCATGTGCTCACTTGAGTTCCAAACGGAGGTCTGGTCACGGGAGTTCTGATTCCACGCAGGTATGTGTAATATAGGACAGGAATAACTTCATTTATTTTGGGCTGGGCGGGAACACCTGATATTTAAAGTGGTGATTGTGTTAAAAGCGTTGCTCATCTAACTCTTTCTGTGGCGCATAATGCAGTCTAATTTTTTTACGTGTGTATTGGCTCTCCTTACATGCCGGGGTCTCGTCTATTTTGATCAATATCCACGAATCCATCATGCGTTTTTCATGCCATGGTAGAGCTGAGCTTCTGAAAGGGCAGTAGTTTGCCTAGCCCAAATAACTACTTCCAAGAATATCTGCTACATAATGAAATCATTAAAATATGTTTTGAAACTCTGAAAGGAAACCCACCGTTCCGTTTCTTAAGTATATGTATTCATGTTTCGCCTAGCCCTGAGCACTTACTTCCAAGATTTTTAAGACCGTCTTAAAGTTTCTTGTTCTCAAATGGGTGTAATTTCTTATAATTATAGGGTTTCCTCCTCTTCATTGCTGGATTTTGCTTGCGAGGAAGAGTCACTCATATTTACAGTGAAATTATTAAATTGTCACACATAGCAATCTGAAACCGTGACAGCTATGATAATGCAAAGGCTCCTGGCCTGCTCCTCCCGAACTCTCTCTGCCACTTTCTTCTGAATAGCAGACACCTTCTGTGATGTAAGGAGACTGGCCTTCGTGGTTTCTTTCACTTGCAAATGACTCAGTCTGTCACTAATCCCTGCAGAGTCACTCAGGCGAAGAAACCCCTCCCTGCCGCGCACTGATGTGTAAACAAACATACTCACCGGACTTTAGTGTAGCGCTGCCCTGCTCGCTTCTGAATTCGCTCCAGCCAAAGCTCCTACCGCTGTTTTTTTTTATTTGAAACAAAGCTACAGTAAAGGACTTCCAAACATTCTACTGTTAATGCATTTTAAATGAAACTGCTAGTTTTTTTAAACTAACTGGCAAGAAAACATGTTTTAAAAAATATTATTTTAAGCTGTGCCAATTAATTGTAGTTTGCACTCGCCACAAGCAGCACAGTGATAGACCCGCTCATAAGTTTCAATCACAAAGAACTTTGTCTAGCAGCAAATGTATTCAGTCACAGGAGTCTGTCATAGGCAGACACCCAACCCAGTCACACAGTCTCAGAAGGCTGCAGAGTAGGAAAATGAACAACGCAGGAACAGACACAATTACTGTTGTGACAGCCCACACCACGTGATCCAATCACCAGGGCACTTTAGCTGAAAGTGATCAGCTTTATTTAATAAATGCCCCTGGACAAAATAACTACAGCAGCTGTCTTCTCTTTGGTACATAGCTGCTTGTCTCCTGAAGTCACTGTGTATTGATTGGCGTTTGACAACGTCATTTCATATCTTGAAAAAAATCATGACTTTTGAGAAACTCTAGGAATCTCTTGTGTGGGTGTTTGTATGCGGAAGATCACATGACTGTGTCATCCAATTTGGTGGTGCAGTCTCACATTTTCTAACCTACCTCATCCTGGTGGCTGTTTGTGCTTTAGGACATTGAGGTTGATTGACAGATGCATGCTGTATGCCCCCCTTTGCCATTTAAACTGCTCCAAATTACGGATTGCCACCTCTCAGTGCAGCAGGACACGAGGAACGGACACGTAGTTGTTGGCCAGGTATAGTGAATCATTTCTCAAGCTTTTATTTTCTTCACCCGAAATTAGACTTACCATACGCCAAATATTAAATCCAAGTCAACATTGCACATTGTCACTTGTGCTTTACTTAATCACCTGAAAGGTTCATGCTTAAGCTTTTTACCAATTAAATTCATTTTAATCCCAGCCCACACTGCTGTGCAAACAAAGATACCCTTCTGACTTTTGTATAGCTCTGTCCTGCTTCTTCTGGGACTTTGAGTACATACTGTATCTACATTTAGGTTCGCCGGTATAAATATTTTCTGTCACCCCTCGTTTCTAATGCCTCTCAATCTGTGACAGTTGTAATGATAGGCTTTTATTATTAATATTGGAATAAGAACTTATTGAACTGTATGCATAGTTTGGAGGCTTTGAGTTTACGCAAGCTGTTCCTGTTAAAACAAATGTAAGACTCCCCCGGGAGTTGTAGCGACGCTGCTGCCGGCCACATACCTCTCCATTGCTGATGCGTGTGTGCGGATTGTCACAGTGTAACACACATGGCTGCCAATCTCCCTAGTGTCTTTACAAATACTGCACTGATCCTGGCAATGCCATCTTTCTCTGAGCACCCAATTTCCCATCTGTGCTCACCCAGTGATCACACCTACGGGTCACCTCTCTGTAAATGCACACACCCACAGTTTTCTTATGGGCTCCCACGATTGTGTGGATAAGAAAAACATAGCAAAAGACAGGCACGTCAATAACGAATGCTCATAGAACATTCCCTAATGTTTGGACGATAGAAAATACCCCCTGGAAATATACCCAAATGACATGCACTGTACTATAATACACAGATGTTGCAATACACTGTGATAAAATCTAATATTCTAGAAGTGATGCTCTCAACGCTATCTATTCACCACGCCACATAATTCCACCACACAAATTTCACTACACACCACACAACAATTCAAATTCAAACCACATAATTCCACTACATACAACATACATCCTCTACACTAAAAACAAAAGAAATATGTAAAAAACAATGCCATTTACAATGCCAAAAGGCTTAACTTTCACAAAGGCGAGACCAATTGCATTGCAAAAGCGTGTTTTTTTCTTTCTCTCTATTTTTATTTACCTTAAAATTAAAATCCCAACCATGTCTGCAAAATATTGCCCACAAGAGCACAACAACTGTGTTTAATAAGTCAGAATACATTAAAATAGCCTGAATTGTATCACTTTTACTGGTGAGATGGTAAGTAGTTGTGTTGGAACGGTCATTGGCAGCGCTGGCAGGGGCAATGTGTGGTGCAGGCTGTCAAGATCTCCCGAAAAGGGCCCTGGCACTTATGTTTACAAATTAAGCGCTGGGGTGGAGCAACTAGCGTAAGTGGGTGGAGCCATTGGTTGAAGTGGGTGGAGCCAAGGGAAGTGGGTTTGAGCACCTGCACTTCATATTTTACAAATTAAGCACGGCCTTGTAGTCCCTAGTCTTATGTAACATTTTCTATACAGTGATTTACACACATATTGATTGTCTCTGTGTAATGTGTGTGATGTAAAGTGCTCTGACACCCTACAATGGTATGAGTGGCGCTGTAAATCAAATTAAATGCATCTGAGAGAGAGTGGTTATGAAGACTTGGGGGGCACGGTTAAAGGGTGGTAGTGAGGGAATCCATGGCAGAGGTGGTCATTGGGGGGCACTAACAAACATTAATGCACAGGACACCACCAGTGCTATGGCTGGCCCTGCCTTTGAGGCCAGTCTGTCTCACCCAAAGGTACCTCCATTGGCTTTGTTTCAGCAGCAGTAGCTGCAACTCACCAGGGATTGGCAATGCAGGATTTGCACGCACACCAAACTAAGGGGCTCATTATGATGGAGGATTTTCCGCATCCTCCGGGCCGGCGGAAGCCACCGCCGGCCAGGAGGATGCGGAAAATCCTCTGTGGACCCACCAGAGACCCACCGCCACATTAGGATGGCTGGTGGGTCCTGGTTTAGGTCCGCTGCTTTTCCGCCGCGGTTGGCTTACAACCGCGGCGGAAAAGGCCTGATATGGTGGCGGTGTCTCTCAGACACTGTCCACCATATTAGGATGTCTGTATTTTAATGCCTTTACACGGCGGCATGTCCGCCGTGCAAAGGCGTACGGATTCTTGTTTGGGGGCCCGTTGCGGGCCCCCAGGGGTGAAGAGGGGGTGGGGGGTGCACATGGGGGGTACCTATGGTACCCCCCTGCATTTGCGTGCACAGAGCGGCAGGCACCGCGCGGTGCCTGCCACTTTGTGCATGCAAATGCAATGCGTGCATTTTTAACATTGCTGCGGGTGCAACTTGAAGCCGCACCCGCCGCAATGTTAAAAATAGAGGATGTGACCGCCAGGGTGGCGGTCACATCCTAATTGCACAGGAGGGAACCCCGCAGGACATGCGGAGGTTCCCTCCTCCTCTATGGTCGCGGACGGACTCAAGTCCGTCCGCGATCATAATGTGCCCCTTAGTTCGCAAACTTCACAGTCTCCCTGCTTCATTCACAGGCACTTTTAACATGTGCTTCCTGCTGTGGGGCCACTGGAATTAATTATGCAGCAAAGGATGACAACATTATACCGTCGTGTTGACTAAATAAAAGGCTGCAGCATAATGCAGTATATTTTCAGATATTTTATTATTTTGACGTGTGTACACATGCTAACAGTCTCTGGAAATATTTTGCCTTATTAGTACCAGTGTAACATACAAATGCAGCAGTGAGAAAGGTGACCAGTCAACCTTTACAATAGGCCATCCACTCCGCAGCAACACAAGTCACATTTTATATTAACTTTTGATATGTTTGAGCTACAAACAATTTATTAGTTTAAATGGTCAGATCATGCAGCAGATCTTGTATTATGACAAATATGGCTGAGCCATAATTTTAGAGAAAACATTTGCAAACTAGGATATTTTGCCATTCATGTTTGAACTGCTGTTGTTGAAAAAGGGTGAAGTGCTGATGACAGAAACTCCATGGCTCAGAGACAAATGGCTTGTGTTTCCACATTTTAATGTATTTGGTACATTCTGTGATTAGAAGCATATCCCACTTTGGGAATATATTTTAATGTCAATAGCTCATTATAACCTTAAATAATCATGTGTATCCATTGGTTGATTAAACTGGGCAGTGAAATGGCAAACAAATACTAAAAATTGGGATGCCTGTGCATTCTAGCCACACCTCTGGCTCCACCCCCTGATCCAATCCTTGGGTTATTCCCGCCCTCTGATTCTCCGCCCACTGTTCCCCTACTTTTTTCCCCCCACTTCGACCACTGTGTAAGACTCAGCATCCCTGGACCTGTGATGTGGCGCAGCTGTGGGCGCCGCATGTGCCACACATTTACGGTGCCGGGCTTCCGCATAAGGGAGCTGGCCATTATTGTATCCCTAAACGTGCGCACAATGTCAGTTTGACATTGACTACGCGTAGAGGGACTCTAAGTTTCTTTTAAAAAATATAGCTAACATTTGGACCTATACATTTTATTTTGTATAAATTAATTGAATGTGTGTAAAATTTTGCAATGCCCGGGGAATTCTAGTAAAGGGAGCACCCACTGGCAAATCACTAGCGGGTGTGATTGCTGCATTATTTATTACTAACTTTGACGTTGTGCTTTAACTTTGGGTAAAAGTTATCATGAATTCTAGCACCAAGAAGCCAATATGAGTAAAGTTGTGTGCTACAAATAATCCCTAACATACACTGTGCATACAGTATATTTAATCTGGTGCTTTAATCATAGGCTGTTTTAAAGTATTCTGATAAAAATCGAATCGTGCTGAAGAGAGCCTTGATTGGTGTTGGATCGAGGACCCAGAAATCTGCACAACTAGCAGACAGAGATAAAGCACCTTGCCAGAAAGTTTAGCGTTTTCCCTACAGGTGGTGTTTGTTGGCCTGTGGCAGGGTCAGTCACATGTCCTGGATTCCTGGCATTTAATTGAGTCTATCCTAGTTCTGCGCCCCAGTCTTTCTTGTGCCCCACCTGGCACACATCATGTCGGAGGATGTGATGATGTTAACATTTTGCCCCCCCCCCCCTGGAAAATGTCTGCGGACGCCCATGTCCGGAACCCATTAAGGATTACTGTTGAAAATTAGTATTGTAAAAAAATATGAAGTAATTTGAGTAGTGATATATTATTCAGTAATTTGGATAGTATATTAGTATAGTTTAATATTGAATTTGAGAAGTGAACATGTTAGTCTGTTAATTTCGATGGAAAAGGATAGTGGAGGGATAAAAGAGTGAAGGATTTTTTTTAGGTCTTAGCAGTAGGAGGAGGCTTTTGAATGAGTAAAAATGAGTTTTGTAGGGGAGGACTCAGAGAGAAGAGTTTAGAAAGGTTTGTTTTAGGGGATCGGTATAGTAAAAGAGGTGTCAGGTGATGCAAGGAGGGGTAGAGTAGGAGAGGGTTATTTTGGCAATCATAGTAGTGGTATGGGGTTTGGGATAAAACAGAGTGGATGTAGAGGATATATTGATAGATGTATAGGATGAGAGATAGGGTAGTGCATTGGAAGGAGTAGTAGAAGGAATATGAGCTGAGTCAGAAGGTTGGGCTAGAAGATTGAGCGAAGTATAGGCTGAGAAATAAGGTAGTTCATTGGAAATGCTAAATTAGAAGAAAGTGATAAATATATAGATCCATAATTACATTGAAGGTATATAGATACATAAAGGAGGTAAGTATATGTAGATTAAAGATATTGATAGAGGCACAGGATGAGAAATAGGTTTGTGCATTGGATATATGGTTTTTCAGGAGAAGAGTAACAGACACACAGATCCAAGTACATGGAAGATACATAGATGCACAATGGAAGTATGTACATGTAGACCAAAGATGATTTGTATGTATTTATTATTATTTTCTTTTTCTCTCAACAACATAATTATTTTACATGTTTATACAAAGTAATACGCAAATATAGGTACATATCTATAGTGAAAAAAATGGTTGTATACAGAGGGATATGCTGTAAATTTCTGTTTGCATATGGTGCTTATGTGGGGAAGAGCCAAATCTTGAGTAGTTTTCTGAAGAGGTAGAAGAGTGATCAGTATTGTGTGGGTTTGTAGCAGGTGTGTTTTTAGTGCTGGTGTTAGCTGTATTAGGATAGCAATCATGTAGCTGTTCTGTTTCGTGTTCCTCATCCTGCCTGCTAAGAAGGCATTTTGATGGGTCTGCATGTGTATGTGTTGGAGATGGTGTTTGAGAGTGAGTTGGAGTGCTGTACTGCTTTTGTGGTGTAACATTGTGGTGAAGTAGACATGGGGAAGCAAAGTTGTGAGGTGTGGCATGTTGCTTATATTTTATGTGTGTGTTTAAGGCGGAAGGTGTATTAGTGTGGTTCTGAAATTCTCAAACCTGTCTGCATTTTAATCTTGCCCTTACGTAGGCCAGTACTGTGGGCCCAACGAACAAGTGGCTTTTCGTGCATATATTAATTTGGGTTTCTCTGTCTCTGAATGAACTGCAAAGAGTAACCCTTTTCACCTGGAACTGACCTTTTGTAAAACTAGTTTCGCTAGCTGATGGTTGTCCACGTTTTTCAATTACTGATTAGGACCTTGTTAACCATTAAGTTTCCTTGCGCATGTGTTATCTTAAACAACATCTAAATGTTTTCTTTTCTTAAAGACTTTCTTTTCTGAAACTTGGGTTTTTGCTATGTGTCGTTACTGCCATCTAGTGTTACTTTTTATGTAGGCTTCAGAAGTTAGTTTGTGAGCCAAACAGTCTGACCTGTTGTGAATCACATATACACATTAACCAGGGATTTTCTTCGTGCGCTGGAGTTAATTTTAGAAGCTGGCCTTTCACCTAGGAATTGACCCTGCCAAGCCAATTTCCCTGCAAGATCGTTATTTACTTTTTCCAATCACTATTCAAGACATTTGTTAACTTTTAAGTTTATTTACGTCTCTGTTAATCTTGCACATTATCTGAAACTACTTTTCTTTATTTTTCCTTCATTTCATGGGTTACGCTTTCAATTAAAGGTTAGATTAATATTTTAGATATGCCTAAATATTAACTTGTGGGTTGGGACACTGTAAATTGAGCTTTACTGTATGATGCTGTGTGATGTCATGTACTTTCTATTGGTTGAATTTTGGTGCAGGGGTGTGCATTTTAAATGTACCTTTTTGTGTATAAATAGGGATGTCTCGCCTTAGTAAAATTGAGCAGTTTCTTGAGTTGTACATCGTGCTGTATTACTGGGATTTCTGCTGCTAGCTGCAGCTAATAAATTTGATCTCTGACGCCACCTAGAAGTATTCCGTGTCTCTGTATACCAAGGCAAGGGAACCTAGAGGACTCTGGGCGTGTCCCTGACGCCGCTGGGTACTTGAAAACCCGGTTCTTCAGTTGGCGCGACCAACGCGGGCCGACTTCAATGGTACCGGTCCAAGCCCGAAGTTTGCGAGGAGCCACGTGAGGAAATTCTGGAGGAGGGCCCCCACTTCATCGACCCCTGCATGTCGGCGTGGACCAAAGGACTTTTCTGCAAGGCTTCCCGCTTTCCAACGGCTGCGAAGGACTGCTGCCCTGACTGTCGCCTTGTCTTGGACCCTCCGATTGATGTCTGTAAAGCGAGACGGTAGACGGTCTTCTGGTGGCGTGACAGATATTTAGTTAAGCATAAGTGGGTCGCTCCCACGACTTTGTTTGGTTCCTTGGTTTTGATTTGGCTGCTACAGTATCCAAAGCCGAAGGGCTTGTATATTTACAAAGTATATCATTTTTTTTTGATTCCCTTTGAAGTTTGAAACCAGACTAGTGAGCAAGATGCCTAGTTTTGGTAAAATTGGTAATTGGTTTGTTTGTGGTAGTAACAGGGATTCCCGATTGGAGGATTCATGTCCAATACCTCCGGTTGGAACTCCGACTTATGAATTGTACTCAAAACATGGAGTAGGCCCTATTACTTATAATGAAGTATGGGTCCGCTACACTAAAAAAGATGGTGTTTTACAATGGCCCCCACATGGTAGTTTTGAAACAGAGATTTTAGACAATCTAGAAATTAAGCTATTTAAGAAGAAAGCCCGGCCGGCAATGTTTGACTCTTTCCGCCTTTGGCGTAAGGAAGCCAAACAGAGAGAAATTAAGCAAGCAAAGAGAGATAGGAAAGATAAAAATATGTCAATACTACAAGCTGCTAGACAGTTTAAGGAAGATGGAGAAGAGCGTGCGAGTGAAGTCTTAGATAGACAGCGTTGCATGGCCATAGATAAATGTTATCCGGCCTTGCCGTCTTCTCCTCCGAAAGTGATGGAAGACCCTGAAAAAGATCCTTTGATCTCTCATTTACTGGGATTGCCTCCTCCCTATGTGCAGGGTGCTACTGTGCCTCTATTACCCCCGGTTGTTCCACCCTTTGTTGTTCAACCTCCTGCTGTTGTTCAGCCACCCGGTGCTCCACAGATGGTTTTGCCTTCTCCTGCGCAACCCATTCTAGGGTCTCCAGCCTTGCTATCAGCTTTGCCTCAAACTCCTTTGCCTTCTGCTTCTGCATCTTCGATTTCTACTGTTCTTGTCCCTACACCTTCCTTGCCTCAGAATACTTATTCTCCTGTTCTTATGTCTGCTTCTTCTCCTTCTGTTCGAAAACGAATGACAGAAATAGTTTCTAATTTATTGTCACCATTGTTTGGGTCAGTGAATATGACCCCTGTTTCGGAACGTAAGCAGAGTCGTAGTCAGCTTCCTAGTTCTGAAGAACGGACAGTGTTGGATTTGTTGGCTCGTAGGTGGATTTTAAATGCTCAGAGGTATAATTTGCCATCAGTTATGGATGTTTTCTTTCAGTGGGAACCACCTAAGCAAAGGTATGTTTTTGATGTAATGTGTACTTTTCTGCGTCAGGAATGGGAAGATAATGAGTTGGGTCCGATTCCGCAGGATGTGCTTGATGTTCAGTCAGATTTTGCCAAAGGGATGATAGTGGAATCTGATGTTACATATGCCGTAGAGACAATACTTGCTTTCAGATCTAGACTTCCGCCTCAGACATTGTATGAACCTGATTCCTCTGTTAGGAGGAAAGTGAAACAGTACCCTATGAGAGAAGTTCCTCCAGTATGGAAAGAAGCAGTTCAGGCTAATGTAAATTTGGGTATTCAGGCCGCTCCGGCTCATTTTCAGCGAGTATGGGTACATGTCCCTTGGAAGAGAGCAGAGGTCTTGGCTCTTAAGCAGACCTTACCTGACCCTCGTAAGAATCCTGCTGGTTATTACAAGGAGTTGTCCCAGACAGTTGAAGCGTGTATTATGAATTTAGCTGACATTGATATGTTGATGGGTAATGTAGTCCCTCAACCCTTGTGGGCGAAGATTCGTCATGAGAATCATGCGCAAGAATTAGGTGATACCTGGGCGAATATTGTTGCTGCAGATGGTAGACAGGAGGGAGGTGCTAAACCTGAACCTCTAGTTTCAGAATTACCAGGTAGAATTATTAATTTGATGAAAACGATGATGCCTGCTTTACGAGTGAATTGGGATAAGTTAGCAGCATGTAAGCAGAAGAAAGACGAGAGTGTATCTGATTTCTTCACTAGGTTTGAAGAGACGTTTATTGATCATAGTGGTCAGGATATGAGTACGGAGGGTGGTCAAAGGTTGTTTGTGGATAAATTTGTCTTTAATTTGCTTCCTGAATTTTCTAATAAGTTAAAGGACCTGAGAGTTCATGGCCTGTCTCTTCTTCGGCCCAGATATTGGCTACTGCACCTTATTACGAGAATAGGGATAAAGATGAGAAGGATAAAGTGGAGAAAAAAACTAAGGAGTTAAAGACAAAAGTTCTTTTGCAGCAAGCTTATCCGCCTCGTCAGAATCAGCCTCAGTTTCAGCAACCTCCACAATTTCAGAGATTGTTACAGAAGCCCGAGCCTTATGTACAGCGATTCTTTCCTGGCCCTAATCAGTGTGCTTATTGCAGAGAGGAAGGTCATTACAAGAATAGTTGCCCGGCTTTGTTACAGCGTGCGAATGGTGTATCTGGTCAAAGAGGTCGTGGTAGTTTTCAGCAAGCTCCTAGGGGTAGGGGACGTGGTGTGATCCCTCAGACTGAGCGTTCCTCTTCCCTACAGAATTCTGCGAATTATTTTGACAGACAGAATGTTCCGAGTGGTCAGTCTGCGAAGGTGAGAGTTCTGGTTATAATGATAACTAGGACAGCCAAGGACAAAGTGAGGGAGTAGTGTCAGTTCCAGTAGACCAGAGTGGACCTTATGTTGAAGTGAATACATCAGGTGTGGTAGAACCTTTTCTTTTGGATACTGGTGCGATGAAGAGTTCTATTATGCACTCTAAACTTCCTGGCGCACCTTTGTCTGGCTTGACCAATGTTTCAGTAGGATTTTCAGGCGCCCCAGTTCGTAATCCGGTTTCTAGTCCTTTGTCCCTTTCGATTGGCCCTTGTGAATTGGAAGCTCCACTTATTTTAACGACTGGTTGTGGTGAGAATCTGTTGGGTTTGGACTTGCTGAAAAGATTGTATGCGACATTACATTGTTCTCCTTCAGGAGTACAACTTACCCTTGGTAGGAAAGTGATTTCTCCAATGTATTTGTCTAAGGATTGTTTGCCACTGGAATTACGTTTGCTTCCTGATACAGTTTGGGCTACAGGTCCAAATGATGTTGGTCTTTTGCAAATTCCACCTTATGTTGTCACACTTAAATCGAATGCTAGGCTACCTCGTATTCCCCAATACAAGATCTCGAGTGATGGTGAGAGAGCTCTTTTAGCGATTGTTTATGATCTGGTTGAGAAGGGTGTAGTTGAGGAAACGAGAGGTAATGTTTATAACAGTCCTGTTTTGCCTATCCTTAAACGTACTGATGCTTCTCAGCCACCTGTGTACCGGTTTGTGATTGACCTTCGAGAGGTAAACAAGATAGTCGTGCCACAGTTTCCTGTGGTACCTGATATCACTGCTTTGTTGACTTTGATTCCTGCTTCGGCAGCTTGGTTTTCTGTCATCGATTTGAAGAATGCTTTCTTCAGTATTCCTATTGCTGAGAAGAGCAGGGATATTTTTGGCTTCTCATTAGGAGGCCGAAGCTTCCGGTTTAAGAGAGCTCCCCAAGGTTATTGTGAAAGTCCCTCCATCTATAGTCAGGCGTTGAAAACTCAGCTTGATGGTTTTGTGTTACCTGTTGGTGCTACTCTTATTCAGTACGTTGATGACTTGTTGATTACTGCTGCTGATGAACAGATTTGTAAAGAGGCTACTCTTTCTTTGTTGCGGTATTTGTCTGACCTTCATCATAAAGTGTCACCTTCAAAGTTACAGTATTGTCGCCAAGAAGTGACCTACTTAGGTCATCTCTTGTCGAAGGAGGGAAGGAGATTGACCCCAGAACGAATTCAAGCAATTGTGCAAATGAATGTACCATCCACACAGAGAGAAGTGCGTGACTTTTTAGGTATTACATCGTATTGTAGACAGTGGATCCCCAATTTTTCACTGTTGGCGAAACCTTTGTTAGCATTGACTCTGAAAGATACTCCGCATCCTCTTCCTTGGTCTGACGAATGTCAGAAAAGTTTTTCTGAACTACGTGATGCATTGTGTTCGGCTCCTGTGTTGGGTACTCCAGACTATAGTAAGCCTTTCACGTTGTACGTGCACGAGAGAGAAGGTTGTGCGTTGTCAGTGTTGACACAGACGTTTGGGGACAAGCAACGTCCATGCGCGTATTTCTCCTCTACGTTAGACCCAGTTGCTAAGGCGTAGCCGAGTTGTCTGAGAGCTACAGCTGCAGCGGCTGTTTCTATCCGACAGTCTGCTGGTTTGGTATTGGACAATACGTTGATTGTAATGGTCCCACATGCAGTGGATACCTTATTAAACAGGACTAAGACACAGCACCTTACTAGTGCACGTCTTTCAGGTTATGAGTTGACACTGTTGGCTAGCCATGTTCACATCAAACGATGTAATGTGCTGAATCCAGCCACGTTGTTACCGATCTCTACAGAGACGGATCCTCAAGAAAAGCATGATTGTTTTCTTCGTACAGAGGAAGAAACGAAAGCTAGAGTTGACCTAAGGGATACTCCCCTTACGAATGTTGATGGTACCCTATGGGTGGATGGTTTGTGTTTTAAGCTTCCGAATGGTGAAACGACTGCAGCGTATGCTATTACAACTTTACATACAGTTATTGAGACAGCACGCATACCACAGAATTCTGCGCAAGCAGCAGAACTAATTGCATTGGCTAGAGCGTGTGTTTTGTCAGAAGGAAAGCGAGTGAATGTTTACACCGACAGCCAGTACGCGTTTGGAGTTGCCCATAGTTTTGGGCGTTTGTGGAGAGAGCGTGGGTTCCTTACTTCGCACGGAACCAAAATACAGCATGGGCAGTTGGTGAATGAACTTTTGGAATCTCTCACTCTCCCGAAGCAGATTGCAATTGTGAAGTGTAGTGCGCATAAGAAAGTTGTGGACGATGTTGGTCGAGGGAATGCGTTTGCGGATGAAGTTGCGAAGGAAACGGCGAAAGACATGATGAGCCGTATGTATGTTGCAGGCCCAGCTAATTGGGTTATGGCTGGTGGAATGTGTGAAGACACAATAGAAAGTGTGAAAATGATTCAGGCTGAAGCGACTGAGAAAGAAGTGAGTGTTTGGAGAGAAACTACGGGTATGTTGGATTCAACAGGTTGTTGGGTTGAGTTGTCAGAACACCAGCGATGGCTGTTGCCGGATGCGTATGTGCTCCCAGTGGTTACAATGGCTCATGGAATGGCCCACATAAGTTCGAAGGGAATATGCAAGTTGTTGGCTCCAGTTTGGCAGAATGCTGGAATCCCAAAATGTGCAGAGAACGTGGTGAAACATTGTATGATTTGTTTGAAGTATAATCCTGGTAAGGGAACTCCAACTCCAGCTGGTCATTTTGCTCCTCCTACGTATCCGTTTGAGGTGATACAGCTAGATTATATACATATGGAGAGATGCAACAATTTGAAGTATGTCCTTGTGGTTGTTTGTGCCTTTTCCAGGTGGATAGAGGCCTACTCCCTAAAGGATAATACTGCCTTGTCTACAGCCAAGGTTTTGCTGAGAGAGTACTTCCCTAGGTATGGTTTGCTGAGAATCGTATGGTCGGACAATGGGAGTGAATTTGTGGGTCAAATTATGAAGAAAGTATGTGCTGGATTAGGAATAAATCAGAAGTTCCATGCAGCGAATCACCCCCAGTCTGCTGGACTTGTTGAATGTTACAATGGTACCTTGAAGCTGAAATTAGCTAAGGTTCAAGCAATCACTGGCCTTACATGGCCGATGCCTTGCCGTTGGCTCTTTTGTCAACAAGGGCGACTGTGCATTCTCGAGTGGGACTTAGTCCGTATGAAATTGTGTTTGGTCGTCCTGCGAATGTTTGGGGTGTGCCTCATCCTAAAGAATACAGCAGTATTGAGTACCCTATGTTGGTGGATTACTTACATGACTTGACTGCTAAATTACGTGTTCTCCACCAACAGGTCTATGACAGTCTACCGACAGCAACTGCGGATCCAGGACACACAATTCAACCCGGCGACTACATTCTTACGAAGAATTTTCAACGAACAAAGAATTTGGAGCCGAGGTGGACTGGACCGCATTTAGTTTTGTTAGTGACTCGAACTGCTGTTAGAGTAGCTGGCAAGAAAAACTGGGTGCATGCCACCCATACAAAAAAGGTTCCATTGCCCTTACCATATGACAAGTGGGTGAGGGAAGGTATAGCCGATTCTGAATGTGAAAAAACTCCTAGGTTTGTTCCTTTTAGTGATGCTCATTTGACATGGACACGGTCAGAACGCGAGGATGACAATGTGCTGCAAGAAGCTGTTCCTCCACGTTTGAGATTGGACACTACCGAACCTGAACTTTTGTTTACCGACCAAAGTGTACCGACTAAATCACGTTACAACCTCCGATCTCGAAATAAATAAAGGGACTTTGAACATTACATTTATTTTATTTTTTCCCACACTGAGACCAAAAAGAGACAATTTCTTCAAGTATTTTGCATTTGACTTTTGTTTTTCTTTTTCTCTTGCTTTTTCTGAAATTGTATTATGGTTTTCTGTTAAATTTTTGATTGGTTACCATTTGCCAGTTGCAGGGTCACGTAGGAGTACCAACGGTTCAGTTTGTGACCTGAGTAGTGGCAGTAGGTCTGCAGGACTTGCAGTGTCCCTACGACCTGCTAATAATCACAGCTGAAGTACTCTATCAAGATTGCGTGAGCGACATCAGAAAATGGAGATTGTATTGAGGAATGACGATAAAAAGCAAGAGATGAAAAACCAATATTACAGAATGTTGTTCTCTAAGTGTGGTATAGCTTTATCTATTTTAATACTTTTATGTATTCTATTAGCTACTATATTCTGGTTTGTTTCTCCTACACAATTGACGTCTGCACCAACTTCTCAACCTACTCTTTCTTTTTCTACTGTTTCTTCACATGAGTTTCATACGTTACCTGAACATGAACAGACACGAAGATCGGAATTGGTGAACAATTCATTTTGAACAGAGAGATAAACGGTTAAGGGGGGGTCCGAGGGGAAAAAAATTATTATAGACCTACTGGTACCTAGTCCCCCAACTAGACACTAAAACACACGGAAGGTACAGAAGGTCTCAGAAATACAGAGGGAGAGAAAAGAAAATAGCAAATCTCTCTATTGGGACCTAATAGTGTCCTCTTTACATGCCCAGAATACACAGTTAATCTGGAAACAACCAAGAAAACAAAAACAAGAGAAGATGCACAAGGAGAGGAAAAAGATACCCATCAGCCCACTCATAAGTGGAATCTCGTCATCTGGGTATATGTTGGTAAATGGTGTCCTCTAGGGTCTGCCTTGGAAACAATCCATAGGACTGCCTAGTGATGGACCCAGAACATTTCACCAACAGATGACAGTATATGAGCGGGAGGGGTTGAGGTTGCAGTGCTCAAAGAAAAAGAAGAAGAAAAGGAAAATAATCCAAGTGATTCTAAAAATACCTACGATGATGTCATGAAATACTTTATTAGGGCTGACCATCAAAGTGGTATGGTTAAAAACAGTATGCTGATAGCATGTAAGGAATTGCTACCCACCAATGTTGTTATTCGGTCAACATGTTTCAGCCTCAAGGGCTTTCGTCAGGACCTATGGTGCTACTGCAACACTTACTTAAGTGATGTGAAAGTGGGATCTACATCTGCTTTCCAAACTGAAAAGAGTGTATCTTCTCCTGCATAGACACAATACAAAAGACAGAAACAGAGACATGGACAAATTATGTCAACAAAAAGAAGTGCACAGACTGCAAACTCTCGTTTCTATGGTCTTTATAATATGGCTATGAACACTTGAAAGACACTCACCCTTATTGTGGGGAGAGAAAACCTCACCTCACCTGGCCACTGCTCAGGAAGAAAGGGAGGCCACGCACTGGAAATAAACAGAACACTTAGAAAGTTATAACCAGTGGTAGTAGAAACACAATCTACAGACAAGAAAAACTGGATTCAAAACACATAAATCAGAGACACACATGGTGACACAATGGCCAGACTGGTTTCCTCTTGCATCAGGAAAGTATACCACAAAGCCTCACTGACTGCACTGCTTGCACAAACCTGTAGACCTATAAAGTACAAAGGCCCAGGTAGCCAGCCGCAGTCACTGGGAATAGAGGCGCCTACTCCTGTGCTTTCCACCTAGTACTCAAAGACCAAAGACCAAAGCAATAATGCTATTGACTGTACCACCACCACTGACCTCTCCGTCGTTGCCTCGGAGTGAAAACTGAGCCGAGGGGGAAGCGACGACTGATGGTCACACGCGATGTTAAATACACTGCAGTGGACCTGAAAGGAAACTCCTTTGTTTCAAAATTTGATTGGCTCATGTGTAGGCCAATGGGAATCGGCTCACAGGCAGCCAACCGTGACCTACACTGATAAGCCTGCAGTGGACCTGAAAGGAAATTCCTTTGTTTCAAAATTTGATTGGCTCATGTGTAGGCCAATGGGAATCGGCTCACAGGCAGCCAACCGTGACCTACACTGATAAGCCTGCAGTGGACCTGAAAGGAAACTCCTTTGTTTCAAAATTTGATTGGCTCATGTGTAGGCCAATGGGAATCGGCTCACAGGCAGCCAACCGTGACCTACACTGATAAGCCTGCAGTGGACCTGAAAGGAAACTCCTTTGTTTCAAAATTTGATTGGCTCATGTGTAGGCCAATGGGAATCGGCTCACAGGCAGCCAACCGTGACCTACACTAATAAGCCTACAGTGGACCTGAAAGGAAACTCCTTTGTTTCAAAATTTGATTGGCTCATGTGTAGGCCAATGGGAATCGGCTCACAGGCAGCCAAACGTGACCTACACTGATAAGCCTGCAGTGGACCTGAAAGGAAACTCCTTTGTTTCAAAATTTGATTGGCTCATGTGTAGGCCAATGGGAATCGGCTCACAGGCAGCCAACCGTGACCAACACTGATAAGCCTCAGCCACATTAACAGGCCGACCGTGAGACATACCTCACGCGCATATGCACACCAGTCAAATCGTAAGGCAGTAAGATGGTGTGTTGTATTCTATCCAAAGAAGAGCCATAAGAAGAGCTAGGTGTGTTTATTTATTTATACTGCTAGAGGGCAATGTTTAGAGGTCGCGCGCTAATTTAGCCGTTTGCCAACTTCCAGTCGGATAGTACCGGGGGCTTAAACTGATATAGACACTGGCTACATATATTCAATATATATAGAACATGAGAAGGGGAGGTAACCCTTATGCCAAAGGCTGTTAGCACAAGGACTCTGTGTTCGGAAAAACAATCTGCGCAATCACAGCTGCATCCAAGGAATGTCATCATTCAATCCTTCTGTGTCACTATGAAGTTTGAATGGAATTAGCTCGGATTGCTATGACCGAGAACTTTTTTGCCTTTGAGGATTCCCTGTATTTACAAACCTCGGGGACATCAATGGGCAGCAAATTTGCCCCCAGCCTGGCTAATTTGTATGTCCACCAGTTTGAGACCCACCACGTGTTGAGCACCAACAACCCTCATCATCATCAATTGATGATGTGGAAGCGGTACATCGACGACATTCTTGTCGTCTGGCGTGGCGATGTACCTTCCCTCTTGTTGTTTCAAGAGTGGCTGAATGGTCAGAATGCTTTTTTGAGGGTTACCCTTGAGCATAGTAGAACAGAGCTCCCCTTCTTGGATCTTGTCATCTTTCCAGAAGATGGCCATTTGGCGAGCTCCTTGTATCGGAAACCCATGGCTCGGAACTCCCTGCTGAGATTCGATAGCCATCACCCCCGGTCCCTCCGTGAGAACCTCCCCTTTGGACAGTTCTTGAGGGTCCGGAGGAATTGTTCAAACATTCCAGACTTCCGCCGAAAAGCGAAAGATCTCTCCATGAAGTTGAAAGTGAGACGCTATCCGAATAACCTTGTCCGGACTTCAATGAAACGCGCTGCGAATAACCATCGCGAAGCGCTGCTTGAGCCTCCAGTTGTCAAACCACCACTAGACAGATTGGTGTGCGTGACAACGTACAACACATCATCTTCTAAAATCCAAAAGATGATCAGGAAAAGGTGGCGCATTCTGAACAGCTCCGGTGAGACCATTCCCCTTCCACTCTTTTCTTTTAAAAGAGGGAACAACTTGAGAGACTCTCTTGTGCATACACGACCTCGGCAAGAAGTATGTGAACCCCCGCAAACTCTATGGGGTTTGCCCCCGTTACGAGGACATCATCCCTGCGGGAATTGCTCAGTATGCCCACTGACCAGCAAAACACTTGAAGTGGACATTGGGACCTCGCGACCATGGCAATTGAAACACCACACTAATTGCAACAGTGAGAAAGTGATATACCAGATTACCTGCCCCTGTGGACTAAGGTATATCGGCATGACCGCAAGAAAAATTAAATTGCGCGTGCAGGAACATATGAGCACCATGAGACGCAGAAAACAGGCAACACGGCTCACCACTCACTTCCTTGACAAGAGACATAGTCCAGATGAACTGAGATGGTTGGTTCTAGAACAACCTTACATACCTAGTCACGTCACGGATGTTTCACTTTTCCTATTGAGGAAAGAACAGAAGTGGGTTTTCAAACTTCATAGTGACACAGAAGGATTGAATGATGACATTCCTTGGATGCAGCTGTGATTGCGCAGATTGTTTTTCCGAACACAGAGTCCTTGTGCTAACAGCCTTTGGCATAAGGGTTACCTCCCCTTCTCATGTTCTATATATATTGAATATATGTAGCCAGTGTCTATATCAGTTTAAGCCCCCGGTACTATCCGACTGGAAGTTGGCAAACGGCTAAATTAGCGCGCGACCTCTAAACATTGCCCTCTAGCAGTATAAATAAATAAACACACCTAGCTCTTCTTATGGCTCTTCTTTGGATAGAATACAACACACCATCTTACTGCCTTACGATTTGACTGGTGTGCATATGCGCGTGAGGTATGTCTCACGGTCGGCCTGTTAATGTGGCTGAGGCTTATCAGTGTTGGTCACGGTTGGCTGCCTGTGAGCCGATTCCCATTGGCCTACACATGAGCCAATCAAATTTTGAAACAAAGGAGTTTCCTTTCAGGTCCACTGCAGGCTTATCAGTGTAGGTCACGTTTGGCTGCCTGTGAGCCGATTCCCATTGGCCTACACATGAGCCAATCAAATTTTGAAACAAAGGAGTTTCCTTTCAGGTCCACTGTAGGCTTATTAGTGTAGGTCACGGTTGGCTGCCTGTGAGCCGATTCCCATTGGCCTACACATGAGCCAATCAAATTTTGAAACAAAGGAGTTTTCTTTCAGGTCCACTGCAGGCTTATCAGTGTAGGTCACGGTTGGCTGCCTGTGAGCCGATTCCCATTGGCCTACACATGAGCCAATCAAATTTTGAAACAAATGAGTTTCCTTTCAGGTCCACTGCAGGCTTATCAGTGTAGGTCACGGTTGGCTGCCTGTGAGCCGATTCCCATTGGCCTACACATGAGCCAATCAAATTTTGAAACAAAGGAATTTCCTTTCAGGTCCACTGCAGGCTTATCAGTGTAGGTCACGGTTGGCTGCCTGTGAGCCGATTCCCATTGGCCTACACATGAGCCAATCAAATTTTGAAACAAAGGAGTTTCCTTTCAGGTCCACTGCAGTGTATTTAACATCGCGTGTGACCATCAGTCGTCGCCTCCCCCTCGGCTCAGTTTTCACTCCGAGGCAACGACGGAGAGGTCAGTGGTGGTGGTACAGTCAATAGCATTATTGCTTTGGTCTTTGGTCTTTGAGTACTAGGTGGAAAGCACAGGAGTAGGCGCCTCTATTCCCAGTGACTGCGGCTGGCTACCTGGGCCTTTGTACTTTATAGGTCTACAGGTTTGTGCAAGCAGTGCAGTCAGTGAGGCTTTGTGGTATACTTTCCTGATGCAAGAGGAAACCAGTCTGGCCATTGTGTCACCATGTGTGTCTCTGATTTATGTGTTTTGAATCCAGTTTTTCTTGTCTGTAGATTGTGTTTCTACTACCACTGGTTATAACTTTCTAAGTGTTCTGTTTATTTCCAGTGCGTGGCCTCCCTTTCTTCCTGAGCAGTGGCCAGGTGAGGTGAGGTTTTCTCTCCCCACAATAAGGGTGAGTGTCTTTCAAGTGTTCATAGCCATATTATAAAGACCATAGAAACGAGAGTTTGCAGTCTGTGCACTTCTTTTTGTTGACATAATTTGTCCATGTCTCTGTTTCTGTCTTTTGTATTGTGTCTATGCAGGAGAAGATACACTCTTTTCAGTTTGGAAAGCAGATGTAGATCCCACTTTCACATCACTTAAGTAAGTGTTGCAGTAGCACCATAGGTCCTGACGAAAGCCCTTGAGGCTGAAACATGTTGACCGAATAACAACATTGGTGGGTAGCAATTCCTTACATGCTATCAGCATACTGTTTTTAACCATACCACTTTGATGGTCAGCCCTAATAAAGTATATCATGACATCATCGTAGGTATTTTTAGAATCACTTGGATTATTTTCCTTTTCTTCTTCTTTTTCTTTGAGCACTGCAACCTCAACCCCTCCCGCTCATATACTGTCATCTGTTGGTGAAATGTTCTGGGTCCATCACTAGGCAGTCCTATGGATTGTTTCCAAGGCAGACCCTAGAGGACACCATTTACCAACATATACCCAGATGACGAGATTCCACTTATGAGTGGGCTGATGGGTATCTTTTTCCTCTCCTTGTGCATCTTCTCTTGTTTTTGTTTTCTTGGTTGTTTCCAGATTAACTGTGTATTCTGGGCATGTAAAGAGGACACTATTAGGTCCCAATAGAGAGATTTGCTATTTTCTTTTCTCTCCCTCTGTATTTCTGAGACCTTCTGTACCTTCCGTGTGTTTTAGTGAACAATTCATTTATACAGATGTTGCATCAGCATCAGCTAGTCATAAATACCACGAATTGTTGGGTGTGTGGTCTTATGCCACATACTACAGATAAGGGAATGCCATATTTGGTTTTGCCTTTTTCGCCTAACGGGTCAGTTTGGGCACTCCAATCAATGTTTATCTATGCGAATGAAGCCTCTCCTGTACGTTCCGTCAAAGACAATGCAAGTAATAATGCCTTGATACGGGGAATAGTTGATATGATTAGAGATATCGATGCGTATAACGCTATCCCTAGAGATGAGGTGCGAGCATATGTTGGTTGGAATAAGACGACATATAGTGTTAGCTTGACGGAGAAAGAAAGACAGCGAAGGTCCCCTCCTATTTGGATTGTACCCCACCGAGGTCATCTTTGTTTGCAAGGTAATGGTCAGAATCCGAGAGCTCAGCTTGGTAAGAGTGTGTGTGTTCACACATACGTTTATACGTCCCAGAAATCCCCTCCATTCGTGCCAGCTAAAGGCACGTATTTTGTTTGTCATGATAGAGCATACACATGGTTGCCATCTGATTTTTCTGGCACATGTTATGTGGCATTTTTGCTTCCCCCTACATACACTGCTCTTTTCGACTACCATAAGACAAGATATGGTAGAGGTGTAATCGATGCGAAAGATACTGTCGCACAAGAAGCTGGAGACTTCTTTAAGGGTTTCCTACCCTTTTGGGGTCCTATGGCTAATAGTAGGAATATTCGTCAGCTTACGAGAGTGGTTGAGGCCACTATAAATGAGACTGCAGGTGCCCTTAGCAATATTACAGCTGAGCTTCAAGCGGATCGCCTTATGACATTACAGAACCGTTTTGTTTTAGATATTATACTTGCAGATAGAGGTGGGGTATGCAAATTGATTAGATCTAGTTGCTGCGTTTTCATACCAGATAATGCCCCGACAGTGTACCAAGCCATCTCTAGACTACATAAGATCTCTGAGTCTATTCATGTGGACGAAGGAGACTGGTCGTTGACGGGATGGTTATGGGAGTCGTTGTCCAAATGGGGATGGAAGATTCTGACGTTCCTTGGTATGGCGTTAGCTATCCTTTTCTCGTGTTGTTTATGCATCCAGTGTGGTCCCGCCATTTGTAGTCTTTGTGCTATGATCTGTGTGAGAAGACCAGTTCCGAGAGAAGTGAAGGATAATAAGATGATGTTACAGCAACACCTTGATGACCTGATGAGAATAGATATAGACCTAGATTCAGATTGACATGAGTTTAGGTTATTGCCTACGTAATGGCAAAAGGAGGGCCTGTGGTTCTGAAATTCTCAAACCTGTCTGCATTTTAATCTTGCCCTTACGTAGGCCAGTGCTGTGGGCCCAACGAACAAGTGGCTTTTCGTGCATATATTAATTTGGGTTTCTCTGTCTCTGAATGAACTGCAAAGAGTAACCCTTTTCACCTGGAACTGACCTTTTGTAAAACTAGTTTCGCTAGCTGATGGTTGTCCAAGTTTTTCAATTACTGATTAGGACCTTGTTAACCATTAAGTTTCCTTGCGCATGTGTTATCTTAAACAACATCTAAATGTTTTCTTTTCTTAAAGACTTTCTTTTCTGAAACTTGGGTTTTTGCTATGTGTCGTGACTGCCATCTAGTGTTACTTTTTATGTAGGCTTCAGAAGTTAGTTTGTGAGCCAAACAGTCTGACCTGTTGTGAATCACATATACACATTAACCAGGGATTTTCTTCGTGCGCTGGAGTTAATTTTAGAAGCTGGCCTTTCACCTAGGAATTGACCCTGCCAAACCAATTTCCCTGCAAGATCGTTATTTACTTTTTCCAATCACTATTCAAGACATTTGTTAACTTTTAAGTTTCTTTACATCTCTGTTAATCTTGCACATTATCTTAAACTACTTTTCTTTATTTTTCCTTCATTTCATGGGTTACGCTTTCAATTAAAGGTTAGATTAATATTTTAAATATGCCTAAATATTAACTTGTGGGTTGGGACACTGTAAATTGAGCTTTACTGTATGATGCTGTGTGATGTCATGTACTTTCTATTGGTTGAATTTTGGTGCAGGGGTGTGCATTTTAAATGTACCTTTTTGTGTATAAATAGGGATGTCTCGCCTTAGTAAAATTGAGCAGTTTCTTGAGTTGTACATCGTGCTGTATTACTGGGATTTCTGCTACTAGCTGCAGCTAATAAATTTGATCTCTGACGCCACCTAGAAGTATTCCGTGTCTCTGTATACCAAGGCAAGGGAACCTAGAGGACTCTGGGCGTGTCCCTGACGCCGCTGGGTACTTGAAAACCCGGTTCTTCATTAGTCAGGGGAGGTGTTGCAGCATGTGGGTCATGTAGTACTGTTCTAAATTGTCTAATTGATGAGAGGCGGTTAGAAGAGAGGTGCTGTATTGCTGTATTCTTGTTAGGTGTGGTGGAAGAGTGAAAGCTAGGCAATTTTTGTCTTCTGATTCTTAGCTGCCCCTGGATTTCTGTGCCCTTTTTGCCTTCTGTGCTACTCATTTTTCATTGATTTTGTGCCCTTTTGTCTTCTGTGCCACTCGTTTTTCATTGCTTTTGTGCCCTTTTGCCTTCTGTACCACTCATTTCCATTGATTTTTGCGCCCTTGCCATATTTCTGTGCCCTTTTTGCATTCTGTTCCACTCGTTTTTCCCTCATTTATTGCGCCCTTTTTCCTTCTGTTCCCTCCGTTGTCCCTCACTGCCCCCGCCGCTGTGGCCCCCCCGACTGCCCATTGCTGACTCGCTGCCCCCACCTCCCAGCTGCTCCTCCTTCCCACCTCCCCATATTTGCTGGCCGCTGTGCGGCCGCGCCTAAGGCAAGCCCGTCTGCGTCCGTCCGTGCCTGGACTGCGCCCAGCTCCAGAACCCCTGGCCCCCGCCACGACGACCGCTGCCACTATGATGCCAGCACACTCCATGCTCTCAACCCCAGAATGGACCCACACCTGCTTCAAGATTGTCCCGAAACGCACACACGGTCCCTTCACCTGCCGGAACAGCAACGGCACCAGCCTCAGAACTGACGAACCACCCGCCAAGAGAGACCACACCCACCTGAGCTGCATACTACTGAACACCCGATCCACACGCAAACACACCGTCAAGCTCTGGGACTTGCTCGACACAACATCCCCGGACTTCGCCTTCCTGACAGAGACCTAGTTGAACGACTCCTCCGCACCTGACATCGCCATAGCATCAGGGTCTCGACTAGCACCGACGACGCACTCGGCACAACCGAACACATGCACTTCCAGATCCATACAGACCCCAACCCCAACTCCACCCTCAGAGGCATCCTCGTCTACCAACCTCCCGGACCCTGCCCCCAGTTCAGCAACTCCATTGCCGACTTCATCAATACACACGCCCTGACCTCCACCGACTACATCCTCCTGGGAGACCTGAACTTTCACCTTGAGAAGAACAACGCAAAGAACTCCTCAACCCTGATCGATAACCTTGCCAACCTCGGACTAAAGCAACTCGTCACAACGCCCACCCACTCCGCCGGCCACACGCTCGACCCCGTCTTCTCCTCAAGCCTGCAGGTCTCCGACAGCCACACCACCGAACTCCTCTGCACCGACCACCGCTGCATCCATTTCACCTTCCAGAAACCCACCACACACCACAGCACCCAACAGATCCCCCGTCGCTGCTGGAGCAAAATCACCGAAGACCAACTACATACAAACCTCGCTCTCAGCCCACCCACCATACCCTCCAACACCGACAACGCTGCCCACAGACTCAGACGCTGGATCGAGGACTGTGCCAACACCCTCACCCCGCTGAAGAAACCCCCCCACAGAGACACCAGCAAGAGGGCCAGCTGGTTCACCCCAGAATTCCTAGCCTCCAAGTGGGCCTGCCGAAACTGGAGAAGAAATGGCACAGCAAACAAACTCCGGACAACCGCGCAGCACACACGGACGCCATCCGCAACCACCTCAACACTTCATCGGGGCTGCCAAGAAGACCGCCTCGACAACAACACACACAATAGCAAGGAGCTCTTCAACATCATGAAGGAACTCTCCAACCCCAGCTCCAACACCAACTACATCCCGCCGTCATAAGCCCTGTGCAACTCCCTCGCCACCATCTTCCACCGCAAGATAGCAGACATCCACGACAGCTTCAACACCCAGACAGACCCAACAGACAGCAACACAACAGACCCTCCGGACACCATCGACCACGACCCCCTGCTAGCCTGGGCCAGCGTGAGCATCGATGACACCATCAAGACCATGAGCACAATCCACTCCAGCTTGCCGTCAGATCCCTTCCCATACCACATCTTCAACAAAGCAAGCAGCTCCATTGCATCCCACCTGCGCAACGTCATCAATCTCTCCCTCGAGACCGTGACCTTCCCAGAGAGCTGGAAACATGCAGAGATCAACACCCTACTGAAAAAACTCAAGGCTGACCCAAGAGACATCAAGAACTCGGCCAAGGTCATCGAGAAAATCGTCAAAGGACAGCTAACCCGAGACCTCGAAGAAAACAGAATCCTGGACCCTTCCCAGTCAGGGTTCCGCTGAAACCACAGCACCGAGACCGTCCTCATCCCCGCCACCGATGAAATCAGTTCTCTGCTGGACAATGGCGAGACTGCAGCACTCATCCTCCTAGACCTCTCCGCTGGCTTCGACACCGTCTGCCACCACACACTACGCACACGCCTCCATGGCACAGGGATCCGAGACAAGGCTCTAGAATGGACCACATCCTTCCTTTCCGGCAGAGCCCAGAGCGTCCGCCTCCCCCAGTCCGGTCCAAAGCCTCCGAGATCATCTGCGGCATACCCCAGGGATCCTCCCTCAGCCAGACACTGTTCAACATTTACATGGCCCCGCTCACACACGTCGCCCAACAGCACGACCTCAACATAATCTCCTACGCCGAAGACACTCAACTGATCCTCTCCCTCACCAAGGACCCCATCACCGCCAAAGCCAACCTCCACAAAGAAATGAAGGCCGTCGCCGACTGGATGAAGAAAAGCCATCTGAAGCTGAATTCGGACTAGACAGAGGTCCTCATCCTCGGCTCCAACCCTTCAGCCTGGGAGGACTCCTGGTGGCCGACGGCACTGGGAGCAGCCCGACACCCACCGACCACGCACGCAACCTGGGAATCATCCCCAACTCAACGCTCTCAATGACCAAGCAGGTCAACGCCGTCTCCTCCTCCTGCTTCAACACCCTCCGCATGCTCCGCAAGATCTACAGATGGATCCCGACAGATACAAGAAAGACAGTCACCCAGGCCCTCATCAGCAGCAGACTCGACTATGGAAACGCCCTCTATGCGGGTACACCGACCAAGCTCATCAAAAGACTACAACGCATCCAAAATGCCTTTAGCACGACTGATCCTCGACGTACCACGCCACGGCCACATCACCCCCCACCTGAGAGACCTGTACTGGCTCCCCGTCAGCAAAAGGATATCAATCCAGCTCGTCATCCATGCACACAAGACTGGCCCAGCCTACCTCAACAGATGGCTCTCCTTCTACATCCCCAACCGCCAGCTACGCTCCGCCGACCTCTCTCTCGCCACCTTCCCGTGCATCCGAAGAACAACCATCGGCAGGAGATCCTTCTCCCACCTCGCCACCAAGAAATTGAACACCCTCCCACTGAGCCTACGACAGACCCAAGACTTGCTGACCGTCAGGAGGATGCTCAAGCCCTGGCTGTTCGGTCAGTAGCGGCTCCCCCCCCCCCTCAGCGCCTTGAGACCCTCGCGGGTATGTAGTGCGTTTTACAAATGATTAATTGATTGATTGATTGTCACCAGTTTCTTGAGAGTGTGGTGGGTCTTCGTCTGCTCTACATACACACATACGTTTCCATGAGACACATATTTCTTTCTTTTGTTTAAAACGCTTTATTAAGTTAAGTTATAGAAGGACAGAGTTTCCTTGCAGAATGAAACATTCAAGAGTGTGCTAGAAAATAACACCAGAAGAAAAATACAATAAAGTATACTGGGTTAACAAATAATGCAAAACATACTGTAAGTCAATTACAATAATATATCAATACTGTGCATATACAAATTGCCTTTATATGTTATAATATATAGAAAGAAAAGCAAGGAAAATGAATGAAAAAAAGAAAATAGAACAGAGAGGAAAAGGAAAGAGTGAAAGAAGGTATAAGAAATCTACAATATACATACTATACTCATATCATACAGGAACATCAAATAATAACATATGTTGCTTCATAATTATAATATATAATAGTAGCAAGAGAAAATTGAACATATGTTAAGAAAAAGATCATGGCGGCTGAAAGTCCCTTATAGGGTCCCTAGAAGATTTATGCTTTTTGTTCTGTAAGAGGTGACCAAAACATATCCTTTTTAATCACCTGTAGTGTAGAGGTAACTGATGCAGTATCGAATCTGTAATGAGAAAAGAGAAGATTCCACCAGCTAGTAATGTTGACCATTATAGTGTTTTTCCAGTTGGATGTAATGGTTTGAAGTGCAATGGAAATGAATAGGTCCACACATTTACCTAGTTTATAATTCGCTGACCAGGAGTGTAAGGAGCTACCCCCTAAAAATAATTACATATCAAATGGAAAAAAACCAGAACAAAAAGGGATATATTCCTACATACAAGAAGCCAGGAGGTTTTAATTGAAGGACAAAGGAAAAACATAAGTAGGTATGTATCAGGTAGGGATTCACAGGACCAACATGTATTTGGAATAGTTGGATTGTATTTATGGATAGAGACTTGAGTGATATATAACCTATTATAACAATAATAAGGGGGTTGTGTAGTACTAGCATTACAAGAGGTGTGTTGTATTTTATTCCAAATTAATATCCAGATCCTTAAAGAAAAGAAATGCTGAAGGTCTGATTCCCATTGTACTTCAGTTTTGGATTTTGGACAAAAGGGACTCATGTAGCACAAGTATTTATATAAGTAAGATGCTTTGAGTGGATAAGAGGGGTTGAATGGTTCCAGAGGCGGAGAAAGAGCAGGAGACTGTGTTCTCTTGAGTGTGGAAATAGATTGCAAGAGGACAGCCCTGAGAGACTTATATTTGGAAGTGCAAGCAGAAGAGAAAACACATTTAGTTTGAATATCCAATGAAGAGAGAGGAATCATTCCACACATTTATTGTTTAACCTGAATTATGCCCTTCATAACCCATTGTTTCCAAAACATTGCAGAATTAGATGAGTATATTAAGCCAAATATAAGATTCCAAAAATTGCTGAAACAGAGTCATAAATCATGTAAAAATCCAGGAAGACAGTAGTATACAATATTTAATAAGAGAAAAAAAACGAGCGTAGAAGTTTTAAAAGATGATCTAGAGAATGAAAAGGGAATGGGCTTCTAATTTTCGTCAAACATATATACACAAAAAGTTATTATTACTCATTTAAGGTGAGACTTGCTTTAAGCTGAATGTAGTATGACATCTTTGGGTTTACATAGGGTAGTTAAGGAAATGCATGTTTTTTTCCCCGCACAATAAGAAACCCCAAGCGACTTATTAAGTGCCTTGAACAATTTTGAAGGAAGTTCAATGGGTAGCATGGATAAATAAAAATTGATGACAGGCAACATTATAATTTTTATAGTGGCTAGCCTGCCCCACCAAGACAAATACAAAGGGGACCAACTTTCTGTCATGTGAATGATCTGCTGTTGAACATCAACTAGAGGAATCTGGATGGATTTGGCAAAGTAGAATATTTTATTCCTAAACATTTAATAGACTGTGATTTCCAGTTAAGCCCCATTCCAACAAACATAACTTTTAAACAATATTTGTTTAGGGGAAGAACTTCAGATTTTGAGAAATGTAGTTTATATTTATAAGTCAGAATAAGATGATAAAAGAGTAGCAAAGACAGGCACTGATGATTGCGGATCCTATACAAAAAGCACAACAGCGTCCGCATAAAACGTGAATTTAATTTCAGTATCTTTATGCCGGAAACCATGAAAGGAAGAGGAATTGCCTAAAGTATGTAGAAATTGTTCTTAAGACAGTATACAAAGTAAAGGAGACAGGGGACATCCTTGTCTAGTGCCCCATGAAAGTGAAGAACTGGGATTTCAAGTACCCAGCGGCGCCAGGGACATGCCCAAAGTCCTCTGGGTTCCCTTGCCTTGGTATACAGAGACACTGAATACTTCTAGGTGGCGTCAGAGATCAAATTTATTAGCTGCAGCCAGTAGCAGAAATCCCAGTAATACAACACGGTGTACAACTCAAGAAACTGCTCAATTTTACTAAGGCGAGACATCCCTATTTATACACAAAAAGGTACATTTAAAATGCACGCCCCTGCACCAAAATTCAACCAATAGAAAATACATGACATCACACAGCATCATACAGTAAAGCTCATTTTACAGTGTCCCAACCCACAAGTTAATATTTAGGCATATGTAAATAATAATCTGGAAGGGCCGAACAAACCCTTAATTGAAAGCTTAACCCATGAAATGAAGAAACAGTAAAGAAAAGTAGTTTCAGATAATGTGCAAGATAACAGAAACGTAAAGAAACTTAAAAGTTAACAAATGTCTTGAATGGTGATTGGGAAAAGTGGATAAGGATCTTGCAGGGAAATTGGCTTGGCAGGGTCAATTCTAGGTGAAAGGCCAGCTTCTGAAATTAACTCCAGTGCACGAACAAAACTTTAGTTAATGTATATATGACCCAAAAAAGGTCAGACTGCTTTGCTCGCAGACTAACTTCTGAGGCCTAGTAAAAGGCAACACCAGATGGCAGTCACGACACATAGCAAAAACCCATGTTTAGAAAAGAAAGTCATAAGGAAAGAAAGAATTTAGATATTGTTTAGGATAAGTTATGTGCAAGGAAACTAAAGGTTAACGAGGTCCTGAACAGTGATTGAAAAACTCAGACAACGATCAGCTAGTGAAACTGGTTTTTGCAAAAGGTCAGTTTCAGGTGAAAAGGGTTACTCTCTCTGCAGTTCATTCATAGTCAGAAAAACCCAAGTTAATATATGCACGAACTCAGAAGGGCAGACCACTTGTTCGTTGGGCCTACTTCACAGGCCTATGTGAGGGCAAGACTAAAATGGAGTCAGGTTTGAGAATTACAGAACCACAGACCCTCCTTTTGCCATCACGTAGGCAATAACCTAAACTCATGTCAATCTGAATCTAGGTCTATATCTATTCTCATCAGGTCATCAAGGTGTTGCTGTAACATCATCTTATTATCCTTCACTTCTCTCGGGACGGGTCTTCTCACACAGATTGTAGCACAAAGACTACAAATGGCGGGCCCACACTGGATGCAAAGGCAACAAGAGAAGAGAATAGCCAAAACCATACCAAGGAACGTCAAGATCTTCCATCCCCATGTGGACAGTAGTCCCCAAAACCATCCTGTCAATGACCAATCTCCTTCGTCTACGTGAATAGACTCAGAGATCTTGTGCAATCTAGAGATGGCCTGGTACACTGTCGGGGCATTATCTGGTATGTATATACAGCAACTGGATCCGATCAATTTGCATACTCCTCCTCGATCTGCAAGTATTATATCTAAAACCATACGGTTCTGCAAAGTCATAATGCGGTCCGCTTGAAGCTCCGCTGTAATATTACTCAACGCTCCAGCTGTTTCGTTACTGGTAGCTTCAACTACGCGGACAAGCTGTCGAATATGCCTACTATTCATCATAGGACCCCAAAAGGGCAGGAAACCCTTAAAGAAGTCTCCTACTTCCTGTGCAGCAGTATCTTCCTGATCGAAGACACCTCTACCATATCTTGTTCTATGATAGTCTGAGGAGGCAGTATATGTCGGGGGAAGCAGAAACGCCACATAACACGTTCCTGAAAAATCAGGTGGCAACCAAGTGTAGGCTCTGTCGTGACAAACAAAATACGTACCTTTAGCTGGCACAAACGGTGGAGAAGTTCTGGATTCATAAACGTAGGTGTGATCACAAACACTTTTACCTAACTGAGCTCTCGGATTCCGACCATTACCCTGTAAGCAAAATTGACCTAGATGTGGCAAAATCCAAATAGGAGGAGACCTTTTTCGTCTCTCCTTCTCTGTCAACTTAGCACTGTATACAGTCACATTCCAACCAATGTAAGGCAGCACCTCATCCTTAGGGATAGCCTTGTACGCATCAATATCTCTGATCATATCGGCTATTCCCTTTATCAAGGCACTATTGCTCGGATTGTCTTTCATGGAACATAAAGGATATACCTCATTGGCATAGATGAACATAGTCTGGAAAGCCCATGCAGAACCATTAAAACTAAAGGGCAAAACCAAATATGGCATGCCTCTATCTGTTGTATGAGGCATAAGACCACACACCCAACAATTAGTGGTATTGACTACTAACTGATGCTGATGCAACAGCTGAATAAACGAATTGTTGACAAACTCTGATCTCCTTATCTGTTTGTGTTCAGGCAAAGTATGAAATTGGTGCGAAGAAACAGTAGTAAAGGAAAGCATAGGTTGAGAAGTTGGTGCAGACGTCAATTGTGTAGAAGGAACAAACCAGAATATAGTAGCTAATAGAATACATAAAAGTATTAAAATAGATAAAGCTATACCACACTTGGAGAACAACATTCTATAATATCGGTTTTTCATCTCTTGCCTTTTATCGTCATTCCTCAATACAATCTTCATTTTCTAATGTTGCTCACGCAATCTTGACAGAGTACTTCAGCTGTGATTATTAGCAGGTCGTAGGGACACCGCAAGTCCTGCAGACCTATTGCCACTACTCAGGTCACAAACTGAACCGTTGGTACTCCTACGTGACCCTGCAACTGGCAAATGGTAACCAATCAAAAATTTAACAGAAAACCATAATACAATTTCAGAAAAAGCAAGAGAAAAAGAAAAACAAAAGTCAAATGTAAAATACTCGAAGAAATTGTCTCTTTTTGATCTCAGTGTGGAAAAAAATAATGTTCAAAGTCTCTTTATTTATTCCGAGATCGGAGGTTGTAACGTAATTTAGTCGGCACAGTTTGGTCCGTAAGCAAAAGTTCAGGTTCGGTAGTGTCCAATCTCAAACGTGGAGGAACAGCTTCTTGCAACACATTGTCATTTTCCAGTTCAGATTGAGTCCATTCAAGCTGTGCGTCACTAAAAGGGACAAACCTAGGGACACGTTCTCCTTCAAAATCTCCCACACCCTCTCTAACCCAAGTGTCGTACGGCAAAGGCAGGGGTACGCGCTTCGTATGGGCAGCGTGCACCCAATTCTTTTTTCCAAACACCTTAACAGCAGTCCGAGTAGCCAAAAGAATTTGGTGGGGAGCAATCCAACGAGGCTGTAGGTTCTTTGTTCGTTGGAAGTTACGCACGAGCACCCATTGTCCTGGATTGAGGGTATGGCCTGGGTCCACAGATGCTGATGGGAGCTGGTTGTGGACCTGTTGATGAAGGACACGCAGTTCAATAGTCAAATCGTGCAAGTAGTCAATTAGCATAGGATGTTCGATGTCGCTATATTCCTTCGGTCTAGGGACACCCCAAACGTTGGCAGGACGCCCAAACACAATCTCATATGGGCTAAGTCCCACACGAGAATGCACTGTTTCCTTGTCGACATAAGAGCCAACGGCAAAGCATCGGGCCATGTAAGGCCAGTGCTTGCTTGCACTTTCGCTAACTTAAGCTTCAATGTCCCATTATAACCCTCAACCAAACCCGCTGACTGTGGGTGATTCGCAGCATGAAATTTCTGCTTGATGCCCAAGCCCGTACACACTTTCTTCATTATCTGACCCACAAACTCACTTCCATTGTCGGACCATACAATCCGTGGCATTCCATACCTAGGGAAAAATTCTTTGAGCAAAACCTTGGCAGTAGACAAGGCAGTATTATCCTTTAGGGGGTCGGCCTCTATCCATCTGGAAAAGGCACAAACAACCACAAGGACATACTTCAAGTTAATACATCTTTCCATGTGTATATAATCTATTTGTAGAACCTCAAACGGATACGTTGGAGGAGCAAAATGACCTGCAGGAGTTGGAGTTCCCTTGCCAGGATTATGCATCAAACACACCATACAATTCTTGACCAGATTCTCTGCACATTTGGGAATTCCACTATTCTGCCATACCGGAGCCAACAACTTGCATATCCCTTTTGAACTAATGTGAGCCAATCCATGGGCCATTGTCACCACTGGGAGCACATATGCATCAGGCAACAACCATCGCTGGTGTTCTGACAACTCAACCCAACAACTTGTCGAATCAAACATACCCGTAGTTTCTCTCCAAACACTCACTTCTTCCTCAGTCGCTTCAGCCTGAATCGTTTTCACACTTTCTATTGTGTCTTCACACATTCCACCAGCCATAACCCAATTAGCTGGGCCTGCAACATACATACGGCTCATCATGTCTTTCGCCGTTTCCTTCGCAACTTCATCTGCAAACGTATTCCCTCGACCAACATCGTCCACAACTTTCTTATGCGCACTACACTTCACAATTGCAATCTGCTTTGGGAGAGTGAGAGATTCCAAAAGTTCATTCACCAACTGCCCATGCTGTATTTTTGTCCCATGCGAAGTAAGGAACCCACGCTCTCTCCACAAACGCCCAAAACTATGGGCAACTCCAAACGCATACTGACTATCAGTGTAAACATTCACTCGCTTTCCTTCTGACAACACACACTCTCTAGTCAGTGCAATCAACTCTGCTGCTTGCGCAGAATTCTGTGGTATGCGCGCTGTCTCAACAACTGTATGTAAAGTTGTAATAGCATACGCTGCAGTCGTTTCACCATTCGGAAGCTTAAAACACGAACCATCTACCCATAGGGTACCATCAACATCCGTAAGGGGAGTATCCCTCAGGTCAACTCTAGCTTTCGTTTCTTCCTCTGTACGAAGAAAACAATCATGCTGTTCCTGAGGATCCATCTTTGTAGAGATCGGTAACAACGTAGCTGGATTCAGCACATTACATCGTTTGATGTGAACATGGCTAGCCAACAGTGTCAACTCGTAACCTGAAAGACGTGCACTAGTAAGGTGCTGTGTCTTAGTCCTGTTTAATAAGGTATCCACTGCATGTGGGACCATCACAATCAACGTATTGTCCAATACCAAACCAGCAGACTGTCGGATAGAAACAGCCGCTGCAGCTGTAGCTCTGAGACAACTCGGCAACGCCTTATCAACTGGGTCTAACGTTGCTGAAAAATACGCGCATGGACGCTGCTTGTCCCCAAATGGTTGTGTCAACACTGACAACGCACAACCTTCTCTCTCGTGCACGTACAATGTGAAAGGCTTACTATAGTCTGGAGTACCCAACACAGGAGCCGAACACAATGCATCGCGTAGTTCAGAAAAACTTTTCTGACATTCGTCAGACCAAGGAAGAGGATGCAGAGTATCTTTCAGAGTCAATGCTAACAGAGGTTTTGCCAACAGTGAAAAATTGGGGATCCACTGTCTACAATACGATGTAATACCTAAAAAGGCACGCACTTCTCTCTGCGTGGATGGCACATTCATTTGCGCAATTGCTTGAATTCGTTCTGGGGTCAATCTCCTTCCCTCCTTCGACAAGTAGGTCACTTCTTGGCGACAATATTGCAACTTTGAAGGTGACACTTTATGATGAAGGTCAGACAAATACCGCAACAAAGAAAGAGTAGCCTCTTTACAAATCTTTTCATCATCAGCAGTAACCAACAAATCATCGACGTACTGAATAAGAGTAGCACCAACAGGTAACACAAAAGCGTCAAGCTGAGTTTTCAACGCTTGACTATAGATGGAGGGACTTTCACAATAACCTTGGGGAGCTCTCTTAAACCGGAAGCTTCGGCCTCCTAATGAGAAGCCAAAAATATCCCTACTCTCCTTAGCAATAGGAATACTGAAGAAAGCATTCTTCAAATCGATGACAGAAAACCAAGCTGCCGAATTAGGAATCAAAGTCAACAAAGCAGTGATATCAGGTACCACAGGAAACTGTGGCACGACTATCTCGTTTACCTCTCGAAGATCGATCACAAACCGGTACACAGGTGGCTGAGAAGCATCAGTACGTTTAAGAACAGGCAAAACAGGACTGTTACACACATTACCTCTCGTTTCCTCAACTACACCCTTCTCAACCAGATCATAAACAATCGCTAAAAGAGCTATCTTACCATCGCTCGAAATCTTGTATTGGGGAATACGAGGTAGCCTAGCATTCGACTTAAGAATAACAACATACGGAGGAATCTGCAAAAGACCAACATCATTTGGACCTGTAGCCCAAAGTGTACCAGGAAGCGAACGCAATTCCAGTGGCAAACAATCCTTAGACAAATACATTGGGGAAATAACTTTCTTACCAAGGTTAAGTTGTACTCCCGAAGGAGAACAATGCAATGTTGCATACAATCTTTTCAGCAAGTCCAAACCCAACAGATTCTCACCACAACCAGTCGTTAAAATAAGTGGAGCTTCCAATTCACAAGGGCCAATCGAAAGGGACAAAGGACTAGAAACCGGATTATGAACTGGGGCGCCTGAAAATCCTACTGAAACATTGGTCAAGCCAGACAAAGGTGCGCCAGGAAGTTTAGAGTGCATAATAGAACTCTTCATCGCACCAGTATCTAAAAGAAAAGGTTCTACCACACCTGATGTAATCACTTCAACATAAGGTCCACTCTGGTCTACTGGAACTGACACTACTCCCTCACTTTGTCCTTGGCTGTCCTAGTTATCATTATAACCAGAACACTCACCTTTGACATAGTAATCCTCAACATAATACTGGGCAGACTGACCACTCGGAACATTCTGTCTGTCAAAATAATTCGCAGAATTCTGTAGGGAAGAGGAACGCTCATTCTGGGGAAACACACCACGTCCCCTACCCCTAGGAGCTTGCTGAAAACGACCACGACCTCTCTGACCAGATACACCATTTGCACGCTGTAACAAAGCCGGGCAACTATTCTTGTAATGACCTTCCTCTCTGCAATAAGCACACTGATTAGGGCCAGGAAAGAATCGCTGAACATAAGGCTCAGGCTTCTGTAACAATCTCTGAAATTGTGGAGGTTGCTGAAACTGAGGCTGATTCTGACGAGGCGGATAAGCTTGCTGCAAAAGAACTTTCTACTTTTACTCTTTCGTTTTCTTCTCCACTTTATCCTTCTCATCTTTATCCCTATTTTCGTAATATTGTGCAGTAGCCAATATCTGGGCCGACGAAGAGACAGCCCATGAACTCTCAGAGTCCTTTAACTTATTAGAAAGTTCGAGAAGCAAATTAAAGACAAATTTATCCACAAACAACCTTTGACCACCCTCCGTACTCATATCCTGACCACTTTGATCAATAAACGTCTCTTCAAACCTAGTGAAGAAATCAGATACACTCTCGTCTTTCTTCTGCTTAAATGCTGCTAACTTATCCCAATTCACTCGTACAGCAGGCATCATCGTTTTCATCAGATTAATAATTCTACCTGGTAATTCTGAAACTAGAGATTCAGGTTTAGCACCTCCCTCCTGTCTACCATCTGCGGCAACAATATTCGCCCAGGTATCACCTAATTCAGCAGCATGATTCTCATGACGAATCTTCGCCCACAAAGGTTGGGGGACTACATTACCCATCAACATATCGATGTCAGCTAAATTCATAATACACGCTTCAACTGTCTGGGACAACTCCTTGTAATAACGAGCAGGATTCTTACAAGGGTCAGGTACGGTCTGCTTAAGAGCCAAGACCTCTGCTCTCTTCCAAGGGACATGTACCCATATTCGCTGAAAATGCGGCAGAATAACTGGAGTAGCGTTTGGGTCCCCTTCCTTTCAAATTGGGGGAACTTCTCTCATTGGATACTGTCTCGCTTTTCTTCTAACAGAAGAATCAGGTTCATACAATGTCTGAGGCGGAAGGCTTGATCTAAAAGCCAGTATCGTCTCTACGGCATCTGTAATATCAGATTCTACTATCATCCCTTTAGCAAAATCCGACTGAACATCAAGTAATTCCTGCGGGATCAAACCCAAATCATTATCTTCCCATTCCTGACGCAAAAACATACACATCACATTAAAAACATACCTTTGCTTAGGCGGCTCCCACTGAAAGAAAACGTCCATAACCGCTGGCAAACTATACCTTGAGGCATTTATAATCCATTTACGAGCCAACAAATCCAACACAGCCCGTTCCTCAGAACCAGGAAGCTGACTACGACTCTGCTTACGCTCCGAAACAGGGGTCATATTCAGTGACCCAAACAATGGTGACAACAAATTAGAAACTGTTTCTGTCATTCGTTTTCGAACAGAAGGAGAAGAAGCAGACATAAGAACAGGAGAATAAGTATTTTGAGGCAAAGAAGGTGTAGGGACAAGAACAGTAGAAATCGAAGATGCAAAAGCAGAAGGCAAAGGAGTTTGAGGCAAAGCTGGTAGCAAGGCTGGCGACCCTAGAATGGGTTGCGCAGGAGGAGGCAAAACCATCTGTGGAGCACCGGGTGGCTGAACAACAGCAGGAGGTTGAACAACAAAGGGTGGAACAACCGGGGGTAATAGAGGCGCAGTAGCACCCTGCACATAGGGAGGTGGCAATCTCAGTAAATGAGAGATCAAAGGATCTTTTTCAAGGTCTTCAATCACTTTTGGAGGAGAAGACGGCAAGGCCGGATAACATTTATCTATGGCCATACAACCCTGTCTATCTAAAACTTCACTCGCACGCTCTTCTCCATCTTCCTTAAACTGTCTAGCAGCTTGCAATACTGACATATTCTTATCTTTCCTATCTCTCTTTGCTTGTTTAAATTCTCTCTGTTTGGCTTCCAAAGGCGGAAAGAGTCAAACATTGCCGGCCGGACTTTCTTCTTAAATAGCTTAACTTCTAGATTGTCTAAAATCTCTGTTTCAAAACTACCATGTGGGGGCCATTGCAAAACACCATCATTTTTAGTGTAGTGGACCCATACTACATTATAAATAATAGGGCCCACTCCGTGTTTTGAATAAAGGTCATAAGTCGGAGTTCCAACCGGAGGTATCGGACATGAATCCTCCAATCGGGAATCCCTGTTACTACCACAAACAAACCAATTACCAAATTTACCAAGACCAGGCATCTTGCTCACTAGTCTGGTTTCAAACTTCAAAGGGAATCAAAAAATGATACACTCGTAAATATACAAGCCCTTCGGCTTTGGGTACTGCAGCAACCAAATCAAAACCAAGGAACCAAACAAAGTCGTGGGAGCGACCCACTTATACTTAACCAAATATCTGTCACGCCACCAGAAGACCGTCTATCGTCTCGCTTTATGAACATCAATCGAAGGGTCCAATGCAAGGCGACAGTCAGGGCAGCAGTCCTTCGTAGCCGTTGGAAAGCGGGAAGCCTTGCAGAAAAGACCTTTGGTCCACGTCGACATGCAGGGGTCGATGAAGTGGGGGCCCTCCTCCAGGGTTTCCTCACATGGCTCCTCGCAATCTTCGGGCTTGGACCGGTACCACTGAAGTCGTCCCACGTTGGCTGCGCCAACTGAAGAACTGGGATTTCAAGTACCCAGCGGCGCCAGGGACACGGCCAAAGTCCTCTGGGTTCCCTTGCCTTGGTATACAGAGACACTGAATTCTTCTAGGTGGCGTCAGAGATCAAATTTATTAGCTGCAGCCAGTAGCAGAAATCCCAGTAATACAACACGGTGTACAACTCAAGAAACTGCTCCATTTTACTAAGGCGAGACATCCCTATTTATACACAAAAAGGTACATTTAAAATGCACGCCCCTGCACCAAAATTCAACCAATAGAAAATACATGACATCACACAGCATCATACAGTAAAGCTCATTTTACAGCGTCCCAACCCACAAGTTAATATTTAGGCATATCTAAATAATAATCTGGAAGGGCCGAACAAACCCTTAATTGAAAGCGTAACCCATGAAATGAAGAAACAGTAAAGAAAAGTAGTTTCAGATAATGTGCAAGATAACAGAAACATAAAGAAACTTAAAAGTTAACAAATGTCTTGAATGGTGATTGGGAAAAATGGATAAGGATCTTGCAGGGAAATTGGCTTGGCAGGGTCAATTCTAGGTGAAAGGCCAGCTTCTGAAATTAACTCCAGTGCACGAACAAAACCTTAGTTAATGTATATATGACCCAAAAAAGGTCAGACTGCTTTGCTCGCAGACTAACTTCTGAGGCCTAGTAAAAGGCAACACCAGATGGCAGTCACGACACATGGCAAAAACCCATGTTTAGAAAAGAAAGTCGAAAGGAAAGAAACAATTTAGATATTGTTTAGGATAAGATATGTGCAAGGAAACTAAAGGTTAACGAGGTCCTGAACAGTGATTGAAAAACTCAGACAACGATCAGCTAGTGAAACTGGTTTTTGCAAAAGGTCAGTTTCAGGTGAAAAGGGTTACTCTCTCTGCAGTTCATTCAGAGTCAGAAAAACCCAAGTTAATATATGCACGAACTCAGAAGGGCAGACCACTTGTTCGTTGGGCCTACTTCACAGGCCTACGTGAGGGCAAGACTAAAATGGAGTCAGGTTTAAGAATTACAGAACCACAAAAGAGAGAAATAAGAAGATTGGATACCATTAAGGAATACATATGTCTTCGGGGAAGCATGTAATAGAGCTATATATTTGAGAAAAGTTGGACTGAACCCATGCCACTCAAGTGCGTGCAGCATAAATCTCCAATGGACATGGACGAAAGTGTTCTCGTCATCTAAAGTAATGGCAGCCATAAATATAGTACTTACTGAAGCAACCTGTAGAACATCCAGAAAAACTCTTGAGTTATCAGTCATGTGTCTACCTTTCAGAAAAACAGTTTGCTCTAAACCTACCATGTTTGGAATAAGAGGAGGAATCCTAAGAGTTAAAATGTTGGCAAAAAGCTTACAATCTAAATAAATAAGAGAAATAGGTCTATAGTTGGAGCAAGAGGCATAGCAAGTGGCGTAGCAAGGGGGGGGACCACCTGGGCGACATGAGTTTTGGGGGAAGCGGTCTCCTCCCACCCCCTCACTTGCACCAGAGGGCGTTGCGGGGGTGGGAATCATGGTAGCAACCCCCCCCCCCCCACCGTGCACCCTGGCCGTCATGGGAATCCATCAGCAACCCCCCCCCCCCCCTCCTCCCTTGGCGGCTAATGGTCTAGCTACGCCACTGGCAAGAGGTAGGGTCTTTATCTTTTTTGGGGATCAGGCAAATCATTGCTTCCAGACAAGTGCTTCTGGCTTCATTATGAGAGATGAGAGAGAAAATACTGACATAAGATAAGCAAATGCAGGAGCAGAAGATGAGAAAAAACAAGAATAAAAGTCTTTATCCGTTGGCAAATTAATAAGTGCATATTTTATTTCAAGAAATCGAAAAATCTTTATATAAAAAGGATAGATCCTGTATCTGCTGCTGTCATGGTGGAAGTGAATTAAAGCAAGAATCAAGTGCCTCATCAGAAGAAAAATGATCTAGTGCAACCCGTAAATCCATTCTTCGGGAACTTTTTAGGAATGAACAAATAAGAACTTGCAGAGCTGCAGTCATCAGGTGTCTTGGAGGGCTTTCAATTCCCCTCTCCTGCAGTGCCATAAATCTCTGGAAAATAGCAGCAAAGGAATTGGAAAGAACTGATTTAAGCCAAGCAGTTAACAAATAACCTACTGGCCGACATTTCTTAAAATGTATGGTATTACTTGTCAGCTTTTTAACTGTGGTCACGACCCTAAGCCCTTTTTCTTTTTTTTCTCATGTTTAAAAAAATAAATGCTTATTTAATGTATTGCGTTTTATGATGGTTTGCCATCCTTTTACGATTTTTAACAAATCAATAAAAGTATATTTGACTTGACTTGATTTGATCTAGTGCATAGAGAATTTTTTAAAGGCTGTAAGCACTTCAGAATGTCAGTATCTTTAAAATGTGAGTATTTTCTTCCTCTATGACCTTAACTATCCTAGATTTCTGAGATTTAACTTTCATGTAATTAGCAAGTAATTTGCCTGCGTTATTATGCCCTCCATAGACTTTGGAGTTGATCTTTCACAAAATTCCATGAGCTTCTTTCATTTGATTTTAGTGAATTCAAATTCAGCTTGCATTAGCCGTTGTAGCATATTGTTATTTTTAGTGATGAAATATTCATGCTCAAGCTGTTTAATTGAAGTTAATAAATGTGAAGCCTTCTTAAGACACATCTTTTTGATGGTGTGAGATGCAGGTGAGGGACCAGCAGGAGCTGGCGTGCATTGTTCTGATCCTGCAGGCTCATGTCGTCAGACAGCAGATTATAGGCCAGGCTCATATTTTAGGAAATGCTGTTAGAGAAGTTTGAGTCTGAGATTTCCTAAGAAGATACATGCTGCCCCCAGATAAATAGACATGGGACGGGCTGGTGAGTGGAAGGGTTAATTGGGAGGTTTGGAAGTATTGGTTTTGAGTAATCTGAAACCAATCACAAAAAAAGAAGTCCCAAACGGACATTGTCCCTGTGCTCCATTTAAGCACGTTGACAAAACTTAAAAAATAACTCGTCCCAAGATGCACATGTCCATGTGCACCACACCATGTGAGTTACAATCCTCTAAACCTGATTAAGGAGATCCTGTTTCCTGCCCCTCTGCTTCATCTGAGCTAACATTCTCTACAAATGGAAAAATCACTCTTTTGAGGCTACCATGTTCCCCAGCTTCCTCTGCGGGACTATATCACCACACCAAAGAAGCAATAGCCACAACACTCCCTCCTAACCTATTAACAATATCAAGGAAAAGACCTTTAAGAACTCTACCACCCCACCCATTCTATCTGTTATGCAGATTTGTAGGGTGCACTATCACCCAGGGAGGTATCCTGATGCTGACCAGATGTGAGTCTAGCCACACCTAAGGCCTAGTGGGAATCTGAACTACAACACCACTGGAAACATATTCTGAGGCCTTTCTCACCCAGACTGAATTCTGTTACTAACAAACCACTCACCCCATTGATTGCTGCATGTGAAAAACGGTTTTGGCTTCAATAGTCCACACAGGAAAAAAACTACCTTCACAGGAAACTGTAAGCCAAGCAGCAGCAAGGCTTACAAATGTTAGCAGTGAGCACCCAAGATGGCAAGAAAGCAACATTAGGACAGACTAAAGAGTCCTACCCCTTGATCATTGCCCTATTAAGAACCACTTGTAGCATGAGCCCACAGTTGTAGGCAGTAAACCACCCCAAACCTGTAGGACACATTGCGGCCACTGCAAAAAGAACCTCCTCTTACTCTACTGGCAGAGTCAGACATTCACTTTGGCAGAAATTATGCCTCCCTTTTGAAAGGTGAAAGAATAGTCAGCAGCATGATCAAGTTGTTGGAAAAGATCCTTTATGATTGTGCATTGGGCACGTGGACGAAGTGGGTGAACAACTATGATGATTGAGGCTTAAAGTGCCATTTATTTTACCAGAGTGTTCTGGGAGCAGAGGGGTAGAGATGCAAGTATGTATAGAGTTACACTGAATAGGAATGGAGCTGCTGAGAGATGGACCTTGCAGAGTTTTCTCCGTGGTGGGCTCACAGTAGGAGTCTGTGGGTCCAGGGCAAAGAGCCAAATCTGTAGGAATTGTCTATCTGGGTTGGATGCAGGGGACTTCTTCCTTCCTAGGCATGGTCTATTCTGTGTAGTTTAGCTGTGCCTCTGTCTGATAAGGGCAGAGAGGAATTTCCCTTTGTCCCTTTGTGTGTGCTGAGGATGAGTGGCTGGTATGGAGAATATTTCTTCTGCATGGGCTTTTTGTAATCAGGGCAGAGAGTCAGGAAAGTACAGAATATGTTGCTGATGCATCAATATAGATCTGTACACACATCTTTTAGGGCCTAAGATCAGATCAGTCAGATGGGGTGGCATTGCCTTCAAGGTTTAAGGCATCAGATTCTGAAACACTGCCTCTGCATCTGAAAACCGAAGTCTATCACCTCTCATTCCTGGAAAAAAGCTTCTTTGATACCAGGCATAATTCTGGACTTTGTCTTCCCAGCTTCAAACAAGCTTTATTTAACAACACTAAGAGAAACAATGGTTGGATTTCATGCTTTGTAAATACTATGAATGTGCGAGAAGGTAGAGATCTGGTCAGGGTTCTGACTTAGAGATGCACAGACAATTTGGAAGGAGTAAGGCCTGGGCTGGTTCTTCTGTGTTAGGGAAAGTAAGACTAGCTCAGTATGTGGAGACATGTTCCAATGACAGGGCGTCGGGCCATGGAGCAAAGTGCAGACAACCAGGGCCTTGCAGCAAAACAAATGCATAGGATGCAAGAAGAGTGTAACATTTCTCTTAACAGGTACATTGTAAAAGCACCTCACAAGATATGGTGACAATGTATCCACACCCAGCAGGGTTTACGTGGTGTACACGCTTCTCATGACTAGAGGCTTCTTTCAGGCTGCAGAAAAAGTGCACAAGATTCTTGGAGTAATGTGCAGACAGGACACAAAGCACTGTGTACAGAGATACAGTGCACTGCAAATATATACCACGGTCACCTTACACTGTAGGTAATGTGTATGGATATCTCACAGGCGGCTGGCACATTGTACAAGCACTTCATCAACTACACCAGGAACAGGATGCTGGCACCCAGGATGATGATGTAGGTGGAGTTACCACATTATATAGTGCTCAAATGTGCAATGGTACATGCAGCATTCTGGAGCTGGAACATTAACCCTTCAATCTATTACATGTTACCCAGAGATCATACTGAGAATTCTTTGATTCCAACAACATGAGCCTTAACCACCTGACTTAGCTTACATTACGAACACCCATTAATATAGCTTTAGATTCACACTTCAGACGACATAAGGGATTGTAACAATCATAAATTATTGTTAACAGGCAGATAAAGCATTGGCAAAGGCAATTGGTTTTGCCTAAGTGTGATTTATTGGCTTTGTTTCTGTTTTTTAGATATGTTGCACAGCAGCGTGTGCTACTGTACAGAATTGCTTAAAGTACAGAAAAAAGTGTTTGTGTCTTGGTATGAAAGGAACGTTGTTTAATATTCCTACAGCTGAAAATACCATATGATATTCGGAGACACATTAGCATTTCAACATATTGCATGTGTTGAGTGGTGGGAGTTAAACAATGATTGCAATTAAAATAACAGGCGTAAAAACAAATGGTGAAAGCTCAGAACATAAAGATAGACTCAGCCAATAAAATATGGGTGTGCTTTAAATAAACAGAACTTCTTTGCCGGCTTACAGCTGCAGAGCTTTTAAATCACAGAGTGAAAAAGCAGCAAATTAGGCAGGCTGATAAATACTTACACCCCAGAGTTGTGAATCAAAACTGGGCCGTTCAATAGACAGAAATGTGGAAGTTGCAGGAAATCACAGCAGTAGGGCAAACCTAACCAGCCACTACCTCCTCCTCCCTTTCACTGTGATGAATCATATAGTGAGAACCTTGTGCCTCCATTCAGAAATCCACTGCCAACGTATAAAACCCCCTGCCCCTGTTACTTCCTGTTCCTTTTTTGTGTGTGAACTTCATTCGGGCAGGTGAGGTGCGCATGCTCCTGTGCTTGAACGGCTCCCTTATAACTGTGTGGTGCCTGCGAGCCATGGGGGTGGCATGATTTCAGTTGGTCTTTGGAATTTACAGTGGAGGCATCCAGCGCTAGCCATCCTGCCCAGTTCCCTTCTGGTGAGTTCCTTCCACTATATTACAATAGCGAAAAACTGCTTAGCCTTAGGCGGCTACCATAATGTCAGTGTACAGCGGCCGATCCCAGATTGGAGGTAGACTTTCGATGCAATAAGTGCAACTGGTCTCTCCTCCAGCCCAAGAAACTCGCACCCAAGATCCTCTCAGGCAACAATAAGTGTAAAAACAATAGGAAAACAGACGACTTAAAGGCCATCCTTTTAAATTGTAGCTCTATGCAAAAGCATGAACCACACATTTATGACCTACTTTTAGACAAACAGCCTGATCTTTTATTTCTCACTGAGACCTAGCTGTCTGAAGCCTCCAACCCTACTATCATCTCAGCCATCCCTACGGGTTATAAAATACTTTGGAGGGACTGACCAAGTGGGAAGGGGGGGCGGTGTTATCATAATTTACAATCAAAAACTAGATTGCTCTCCCATCCAGATGGAAAACATCGAGGGCGCAGAGTCCTTAGGCTTCCACTGTACCTTATCCCCCATCTTAGCATAGCGGGTTTTCTGATTTACCGACCTCCCAGTGCAATTGGAAATTTTATTACTATGCTTAATACAGCAACTACCTCCTTGACCTTAAAATACAACAACTGCCTTATTATGGGAGATTTCAATATACATAAGGACAATGGAAAAAAACCTCAAACAATTTCCTTGCTGGAGACGCTGCAGGCCTGCAACATGTTTCCATCTATTTCTTCGGCTACACATGAGAAGGGCCATACCCTAGGACAAATCTTTCACAACTGTGACATATCAGCAAGCCTACCTCTTCCCATTACCTGGTCTGACCCCCTCCTATTAAAATTCGTCATTCTCAACTCTGCCACAGCCCCTCGGGCTAGCGCAGGGCAGAGGGTCCCTAATTACAGGACGTTCCATAAAATATCCATCCCGATGTTAGCAGACGCCCTCTGTCGTTCATCACTGGAGCTGTCTGGCTGCCCCCACTCGAACGCCCTCTCAATATATTCATGGCTCTGAACCAACATTGTTACAGCGGTACCGGTTGTTTCCCGCCCCTTAAAGAGGTCGGCCCCACCAGCCCAATGGTTTACCGATTCCCTCAGATCTAGCAAAAGAAATTGTTGAAAAATTGAACAAAAATGGCGTCAATCCTATCTACCTGAGGACAGGAAGGTGTATAAAGAGACCTTAAAAGCTCATTACATTCTCGTAAAGGCAGCCAAGAAAAACTTCTTTTAAACCAAGATAGAAAATGCCCAAAATAAGAGTCAGGAAAACCTTAGCATAGTTACATCCTTTACCGCCCCAAAAACCGGCACAAAGGAAGGGCCATGCATGGAAGAATGATCTAAGCAAATAGCTCAGTTCTTCAACAAAAAGATCTCTGTGATCCAACAAGCCATCACTAACATCTCAGAAGAATAACTGACCATCTACTTTAGTTCTAATAGTAAATTTCACCTCTTGGATCCTCCATCTTTACAAGCTTTCCCTGAATTTCAGCTTCAAGAGTCACTGACCCTTCTCCAAAGCATTAAATCTGGCTCTCCTCCCGACCCATGTACAGCGAATATCCTGAACCTATTAGCTCTCACCATAAACCCACGGTAAACCAGCTCTTTAATGCTTACCTCTCCTCAGGCAACATGCCGAAATTATGGAAGAATGCTAAGATTCTTCCACTGATAAAAAAGGCCAATGCCATGCTGACGGACCTTGCCAACTACAGGCCAATCCCCCTTTTTCTGGCCCTCTCCAAAGTATTAGAGAAGCATGTAAACAAGGCCCTCCAAAACACATTGAAGATGGGAAGCTCCTTCAAGAGTCCCAAACCGATTTTAGGGCTAACTACAGTTTGGAGTCCGCTCTGCTGGAAGTGACTGAATTTCTCAAGGGTAAGCTGGACCAGGGAGGCAAGGCTATTTTGATACCGCTCGATCTGTCGGCGGTCTTCGATACAGTCCCACTTGAGAGGCTCCTGGAGAGACTTGCTAACATCGGCCTGGGGGGACTGCATTAACATGGATGTCATCCTTCTTGGCAAATAGATCTCAGGACATCTGGCTCCCCCCTTTCTCATCCCAGGTTCCGGCCATGAATGTAGGTGTCACTCAGGGATCCAATCTCAGTCCTACCCTTTTTAGGTCTCGCCTGTCGATGCGCATGCGCATCGAGCTTGCGAGACTATTGGGGCTTAAACAGTCTTTAACCAGGTTGCAAGGAATCGTGGCGATTCCTTGCAGTGCCCGTGACTTTTAAGCTCAATGCGCATGTGCATTGAGCTTAAAAGCGCGTGCACATCAGTTCCCTCAGCCGCACTCCAGGCTCCTGCTGTTTTCACACCCTCTCCCCGCTCCGCCCCCTCCCCTGCCCGCCGTATCGCATTTCTCCTCCCCCTCCCCTTATCTGCCTTTCCCTCCGTCGTGTGTTTTTTTTTACCCGCTCCGCCCCCTCCCCTGCCCGCCGTGTCGCATTTCTTTTCTCCTCATTGCTCCTCCAGCAGCCAGCAGTTCTGTCACCTTTCCTTCTCTCCTCCCTTGTCCACCTTTTCATTGTTTTTGCCCACCTCTCCTCGTCTCTCGTGTTTCTCCTTTTTTTAATTATAGCCTTTCCTTTTAGTTTGTACACAGCTTTGCTCTGCAGACTTGGAGATCGATGTGCGGAAGCAGTACATGTGCAGCCATTACAGGGCACGTCACTGCTTGTATTTGCTATCTATCACTCTATTACTGCATTTGCAGCTTTTATCTCTCCTCCTCTGCGAGCTTTCCAATCGTTCCTGCCCCCCCCTCCCCCATTTAATTTGTTTCCTGTCTCTTCATTGCTTGCCCGTCCCCCAAACCCTGCGCCTTGCTACGGTTTTCAGACTGCCGATTCTGCTGTGAAACCACTGTTTTGCCCTGCCTGTGTTTATGCTGCATGAGTTGTTTCTAACCCTGCAACAACCTTAATTCTCCCGCCCCAATCCGGCTTCCCTCCGGCCATTTGCCACACTCCTTGCCTCTGTCTTGCCTCCCCCTCCATTCTCCTCCCCTCGCTCGCATTCCCGCCCCCCACCAGGCTCTCCTGCCCCCATCCGGCTTCCCTCCGGCCACAGCCCTGGCACTCAGGTACGCCCTAAGAAATGCATGAATCTATTTGCATTACTGTTTTTCCGGACAAATGTCTATATTCCAGCGAAAACATACCAAGTCTGAGTCATAATGTACATCATAATTGTTGTTCTGCTGATCCATTAAAATAACTTATAATAGAAAGATACTCGCATTCATGTGTGCAATGCTTTTCATGATCAGCTGTGAAAGTCTTCTGCGATGCTATCTCACTGTGATACCATGAAACAGTGCCTGACATGTACTGTTGCTTCATTAATTAAATTAATTAATTAATTAAAAATATATCATTTTGATGTTAAGTTGGTTATCCGATCCATACACCCTCAGTTGTGCACTGCATATTTCTTAAGTGACTGGTGTGACTGGTGTGTCTGTTGATGCACATCTGTGGGCTGTCTGCTTGGAGTGTTCATGCTTACAGTGCTGCGGAAAATAAAGCTCAATTTAAGAACAGTTGGTTAAAGCGTCTAAACCCGTTCCCAATATCCACTAAGCTGCAAAAACTAATTTTCTTTTACATAATTGTCTCGTTTTCTATTGTGGCGCAGATGGCCGTTTGCCGTTGACAGTTACGTTCCCAAGTGGATTTAAGAAGTAATTCGTGGCCCCAGGCTTACATTTGTTTTCCCCACACAACATTTCTGCAGGCACACCATTTTTTCCCTCCTTGTTTTGTTTGAGGTCACCACAGGAGCCCACGGAGCTTCAAAGTGAGCGCTCTCACCTTCCGGATTGGTGTTGAGCCCTCCCCCACCCTCCGAGCACGAATGCAACGTCTCCCTCAACCCACCCTTCCCCGTGCATAGAGTGCGCAGCCATCCATGTCCTTACCTAGAAGAGGGGAAACTTTTAAGCCCTTTCTGTGGCATCATTGACCAGCTTGCAACACGCACTCATTAAGCTGGACAGGACGCTTTGCAATCAAACTTTTTTAGATGAATATTTATTTTATTGATAAAGTACCCTGAGCAAACTTGTATTTGCTATCTATCACTCTATTACTGCATTTGCAGCTTTTATCTCTCCTCCTCTGCGAGCTTTCCAATCGTTCCTGCCCCCCCCCCTTCCCCATTTAATTTGTTTCCTGTCTCTTCATTGCTTGCCCGTCCCCCAAACCCTGTGCCTTGCTACGGTTTTCAGACTGCCGATTCTGCTGTGAAACCACTGTTTTGTCCTGCCTGTGTTTATGCTGCATGAGTTGTTTCTAACCCTGCAACAACCTTAATTGCTGGGGGTTATATACAAGGGTATGGTCGGTGCTTAGGGGCTAAATGTCTGCGGCCGGCTCACCATGATTAAAAAAAGAAATATTCATTAAAAAGGAAATCACCCACGCAAGCCCACTATCAACCACGCAACACCACACTCACCCACGCAACGCCACTCACCCAAGCAACCCCACTCATCCACGCAACCCCACTCATCCACGCAACCCCACTCATCCACGCAACCCCACTCATCCACCCAACCCCACTCATCCACGCAACCCCACTCATCCACGCAACCCCACTCATCCACGCAACCCCACTCATCCACGCAACTACACTCATCCACGCAACACCACTCATCCACGCAACCCCACTCATCCACGCAACGCCACTCATCCACGCAACACCACTCATCCACGCAACACCACTCACACACGCAACGCCACTCACACACGCAACGCCACTCACCCACGCAACGCCACTCACACACGCAACGCCACTCACACATGCTACGCCACTCACACATGCTACGCCACTCACATATGCGACGCCACTCACACATGCGACGCCACTCACACATGCAACGCCACTCACACACGCAACGCCACTCACACACGCAACGCCACTCACACACGCAACGCCACTCACACACGCAACACCACTCACACACGCAACACTACTCACGTTGCCAATAGGTCTCGCAGTAGGAAAGTTGGAACCATTACAATTGCAAATAACAATGCCTTTTATTTTTTTTTCATTTTAAAAACATAAAGGGCTTTGTCATTTACAAAACCAATAGCTCCAACTTTCCTACTGCGAGACCTATTGGCAACGCCAGTGCTTGTTAATATATATCTATCCCCCTTTGCATTTCTGGTAGAGGAGAGGGCACCAACATTGTTTCCTACACTGATGACACTCACCTGATGTTTACATGTGAAAAAGGAAACAACTTTGAAGGTGCAATGATTAGGTCTTGCCTCACAAAGGATTTTAACTGGCTTAAGATCAATCAGCTGAAGTGCAACCCTGATAAAACTGAAGTTGTTTTCTTTGGTAATCCAGAAACGCCTGACTGGAGCTCTTGGTGGCCAAAAGATCTGCCGCCCCTGCCCGCGGAAAAGGAGAAAGTAAAAAAGTTAGGAACTGTCATAGACAAGACACTCTCCATGCGCTTACAAATTTAAAATCTAACGGCCGCAGAAGGATTGCGGTGCTGGGTCTGGTGACATCAAAGCTTGACTATCTCAACAGCTTGTACCTCGGACTTCCCAAATCCCTTATCCAGTGCCTACAAGTGGTACGAAATGCAGCGGCCAGAGCCATCCTGAAACCAAGACCCAGATCTAGTATGACCCCTATTCTTGAGTCTCTACACTTGCTCTGTATATAAGAACGGATCGACTTCAAAGCGATGACCATCTTCTTTAAAGCTTTCCACGGCTTAGGAGCCGGCTACCTAAGTAAGCGTGTTAATCGCTACACAACATCTAGACCCCTAAGATATTTCAATGCCAACCTGTTCATCGTGCCTACAATATGCCCGGCCCGCACTGGAGGCAGATCCCTCGGCTTACTAGGCGCAAAATTGTAGAATAGACTCCCTGAGTCTCTGAGACTAACCACATCTTTCCCGAAGAACTTAAAAAACTGGCTGTTTAATAACTGATGGATCTTTTCCGCACATTTTCCGCCCGCTGTCACGTGCCAGGACACTCTAGTCTGAATAGCTGCGCGCTTTTTTAAATACACTATTTCATTTCATTAGGTCCCTGACGGTGCAAAGGAACACTCAACCAAACTCTAAGGGCCTTATTTATGAGGCCTTGCTTCACTTTTATGCCGCTGGTGCGTCACTTTTCGTGATGCACTCGCAGCGTAAAAAATGTGCCATGTTGCTTCCTATTTACAAAGTGACGCATCTAGGCAGATACATCACTTTGTAAACCCCTGCACCATATTATACCTGCACCAGGTATAATGTATGCAGGGTGGGTGTTCCCCTGCAAAAAGCCTTGTAGAAGTGTTGCACTCAAATTTATGAGAACTCAGTGCACCACTTCTAAGACGCCATTGCATCAATATCTTACACCTGCCTCACAGCAGGCGTAAGACTGATGAAGGCCCTTTCACATCACATGGGGCTTTCCCCATGTGAAAGGACACATTGCTGGAGTTGCGTTTATTTTCAGACACACCCCAACAGTGCATTACTTTTGTGCCTACAGATATGTCAGATATACTGACATATCTGTAACTCCTTGCGAAATGATGCGTCATACAGTAAATATGACGCATCCATCGTGTCTTAAGGAGGACGCACTAAGAAGTGACGCATCCCTCTTTACACACAGCAATGGATCACTTCTCATAAATAATGCCCTAAATGTGTTTACATCTAATTTTCAGGAATAGTTATGTGTATTTTCAATATTGTAACACAGCAGCAGCTCACCAATATTACTACAAATAATCTCTGTGATGCCATCCCATTTCTTATATGTTAGGCCTTGTTTTGATCTAAAAGAAACTTTTTTATGGATATTGCATGAAACATAAACACAACATTCCTCTGCAAAATGGCTGTACTAGACTCTCACACATCAGGTGCATAAAAAGGAAATTAAACAGTATTTAAAACTATCTGTTTTAGAAATATTCAAAGTCATTAGGGCAAAACTCTGGAGAACAGAGCTGACTCTGTCAGGGGGCCCCCTGAAAGGCTGGGGCCCTGGGCCAGAGCCCACTTTGCCCATACAGTAAAACATCTCTGGGGAAGGTACAGGTGACTGACGGCGGAGCGCAGGTTGCAAGGAGCAACAGAAGAAAGGCAAGAGAGGATGTTTAGAGGGCCGTGAAGGTGAGAATGGATTTATGAGGGGGTTGCAGCAAGAAAGGGAAGGAGTGAAACAGGTCAGATGGTTTGAGAATGGATGGGGAGTATAGGTTATTGTTGAATAAAGTTTTATTGTTGCATTTACATTTTGAACCTGAAATTTCAGCCCACTACGTTGAGCTGCCATCTCAATACCCAAGAATATTTCTTGCGGGTTTCACTAATACTGTATGCTCACATTTCTGTCCTGATGAAGATCTCAAATTGTTGAGATCGAAACGCCTTTAACCCTTCTACAACCAAACTCCTTACATTTCTTGAATTAAGTTACAAGGAGTTCTGCTTTTTCTTTCTTGCTGTCAATGCAATGTATGTTTTTAAAGTCTTCCTTCACTCACCACAGCACATCCCTTTCACTAAACTGTGATCACAGGATCTATAATAAACATATATTTATACAGTGAATATTGTTAATAAATTAACTGTTTTACAGTGTTCACTTGCGTCCCTCCCTATATATGGTCTCTTCAAAACTGATTTGTGTCAAAGGAGTAATGATTAACTCATACCCTCTTTCAAAATATTTATCCTTACCTGGATCAAACGGCCTTATACGAACCATTGTTTTCTTCAAAAACTATCGGCAGCCCCAGGTTCTAATGTCAGGGGTGCCCTTGTTATGTAATACAGTGCTACAGCAAGGCAATACTGGGCAGTCACATTGGGCGTCTCCAGCAAGGGGGCCCTAGATCACTCTATTGTGGTGGTGTGGTGGTTGGGGGAAAAGGGTTTGTGAAAGTAGCAAAATGTTGCTTGACTCAGGGCACCATAAATCCATTTACAGGCCCTGCCAGTATCATCCCAATGAGGAGGTTGATCAAAGGAGATTCCTACTGAGACAACATGTGGGTCAGCCAACTTGTTTTGATGTTAGATGCTTTCTTGAGTGCCTTGTGTCCGGAGCTAAATACCAGTACTTTGGCCTGCATTAAAAAGAACAGTTATGGATCATTTAAGCACTGGCAACAGCATGTACTGCAGCTGGGCAACTGGATCGAGTGTATCGGTGCCAAGTACGCTGCTGCTGAGCAGCGTACCTGGCACCGATCCACTCGATCCAGTTGTATTGCCAAATCCTTCCTACCTGTTAAATATCCGAGGGTGGCAATCATAGATACAGATGATGTAAGCTCTGATGAGTTTCAAGCCTACACCCTAAGAAGAGGATTCTTCTGCTTACGGTTCTGTCCATGGAATGCTGGCTTCTTTACTGATAAGGAATGAGCTGTTATATATATATTTGTTTGAAACTGAGGGGCATATTAGCAAGAACCTTGTTAAAATTATCGCTGTTTTGGTGCCAGGAAAATGCCGCTAAAACTGCGATAATGGGCTTGCTAATATTTGTTATAGAATTCCAATGGAAGCCCAGGTTAGATGACCTGCACATCTAACCTGGGCTTCTATTGGAATTCTATAACGCATATTAGCGAGCCCATTATCGCCGTTTTAGTGGCAGTTTCCTGCAGCTAAAACGGCGATAATTTTAACGAGGTTCTTGCTAATATGCCCCTTTATTTTTATTGCATCACAGCACATTCAGGACATTGCCGATCTACCACATGTTGTGAGCCATTGAGTAAGCAAGCAAATCTTTTGGCATTTTACATGCGATATACGGGACTTACCACTCACAATAATCCTGTGCAGCAATTCTTTTCCCTTGTCTTGTGCTTGAAGAAAAACAAAGGTAACAGCATAAACCAAGAGGAAATACAAAACTTTGGCGGCAGTGGTGGCTGTAGCCCACCTCGCCGGAGGCAAGGTGCGTGGACTGGGGCATAGTTGACATCACTCCTTAGTTGTAACCATGCAGATGTGTGGGAGGGTTTCACTACTCCACTCCATAGGGTATTCTGTGATTGTTTACAGGGTAGATCTGGGGTTCTATTTTGTCTCATGTGTGTGTGTGTGTGTGTGTGTGTGTGTGTGGTATTTGTAGCGCTGCGTGCCGGAGGTGAGCCCCGGTCTCCATCCTCTTGTCCCTCTGATGTGTATTCTCTCAAAAATGTGTCCACGTTCTTCCAGATAGATCTCTCTCTGCATTCTCTACACGGGAGGAAACTGTCCTTACTAGTTTCCGTAGGCAAGTGAAGACCTGTTTGTTTAATCAGTAGTTTACTTCCTTTTCTTTGCTCACTGTACCTGCCAGCGCCGGGAAACCCTTCGGGGTAGATATGCGCCATATAAATGTAACTAATAATAATAATAATAATTCTAGTCTATGCACACTGCTTGCAAACGGCACTCCTCAGCCACTCCCTATTCCCTCAGGTCAGCAAGCCATCTGTTGAGCCGGGGGGAGAGTGTGTGCGTCCAGTGTATTGCTATGTGGCGTTACGGAAATCTCTTAATCTATGTTCTCTCACTCATCAAAGCAAAGCACCCTTTTACAATATCTTTCAAGTGGTAGAAGTTCAGCTTCTGAAGTCTGGAGAAGCAGATTGACATAAGGATGTACCCAGAAGAGAGGCTACCTTATCTTCTATACATAGCTGAATGAGGCCTTCATTTTCTTCTATTAAGTACATTTGGATGAAAAATAAGGCATAGCACATTTATCCTTTTTAAGAATATTTGTTATTGTTTTTACTGTGACTAATCCAAGTGTTGTGGTTTTAAGCACATGCCTTAGAAGGTCACCCCAGCCAGAGTATACTGAAGGCTCTATGCATGGGTGAGTCTATTACCTGCTCTTTTCATAACAAGGGCCCTGGCGAACTTACTTTGCTATTCTACTGGAAAGACCTCTTACTGTTTCTCTGATTCGGACTCAATCTGTTCCGAGCGCGAGCTGCCGCTCGGGTAGAATTTCTACCCCAGCGGCAGGAATACCAGCACAAACTGCAGTTCGCACTGCACACCACCACTAGTGGAACTTTGCTTAGTTTTTTGTAACTTCACGGAGTTCCGCGTAGCAAAACTCTGCAAACTACGCCCAGGAAGTTCTCTAAAGGGGTCCAAAATTTTGATCCCATGTATTATTGAATCTGTTTAATTAGAATGGCCGCTCCTGTTGCAATAGGAGTAAAATACAGGGAGGCAATTACATTTGTAATAGATGCACATGCAACATATTACTTTGAAACATTTTACTCATGGGAGGAGTTTGAGGTTATAGATGCTGCCTCTGGTAAGTTTCATGCTTATAAACCAGAAGCACAGCCTGCAGATTATAGGGCACACCAGTACCTGGAAATTCCTCTGACTTAACAAGAACACCACAATTGGTTTGCTGGTGAACCACTACACGCTATATCACATCACTCATGACATGTTTTATGACATCACTGATAACAACAATGCAACATCTGAAATGACATCATAGATGCTAATTCTGCACATGGTGGGGCTACGAGTTACAGAATCTGCCCCTTTGCGACCGCAATTTCTGCATTTGGGATGCATCATCCCAAAGGTAAAAATTGCTATTTAAGTAATTGCATTTACGGAATTTCAAATTGTGATTCCCTAAATGCAATGCAACGACAACAACAAAGTTGTGATTTCGCAATTAAGAAATGCAAATTACCATCAATTCAAAGTTGATGGTAATTTGCAAGAACTTTGAAAAATGTTCAAAATGCACAAAGTTCTACGTTGCACACATACATGTCCTTGGGGCATGTGTGTGTACAACATGTGTTGAAATTGCAATTTCAGGGGTGAATCAGGGTGTCCTTTTGGCACCCTTGCGCCCTTGTAATTGCATGCGCAATTTGCAAGTACCTATTTGGTACTTACAAATTGCACATGCAATTCCTATTGATTCCTATGGGCCTCTAGGCCCAAAGGAATGAATGGGAAGTAATTCCTTATTTGCGAATCGCAATTTGCGAGTTGCAAATAAGAAATGTGTAGGAATCAGAATTTGTTTTGCTATTCCTACATGCATAAGCATTTGCGATTCTAAAATTGCGATTTCTTAACAATCGCAATTTAGGAATCGCAAATGTACAGTTTGATGCATGTGGCCCAAAGTTACTTCAGTTAACTTCAACTGGTGAATTTAATTTTTTGAGTTTAAGATGTAACACATTAACTGACATTTTCACCTAATCATAACATCACAGTAACCTTTGTTTTTTGTCAGTGAATTTATACCCAGCGGCGGAAAGAGCCTTCCGCCAGTGCAGCGTTCCTGTGGAGACACCATCGGGTGTTTCTCTTGTGTCGGGAGTTAGTCACGTCACGGAGGCATGACACTGCAGCTTGTTTTGAGAAAATACTACGCATCACCCCACTGTGGTAATACTTGATTTCAGACCGCTGTATTATTGGACAGGCTAACTGGAGCGAGATTATTGGCAACTACAAACACCACAAGGCCATGCGAGTGGTCACGCCCATGTGGGCAGTATGTTTGAAATATAAAAGCTGCACAATCATGTCTTCATTTAAGGATTAAGGGTCATGACGGACCCAAAACGCGGCTGGCAATTGAAATGTTTGATGCCTGTCTTGTCCATCTTGCTGCAGCCTAGGTGATTAAAAGTTGAAAATCACCTACCTTTTGTGGCTCTTCCATTGAGGGTAAAACTTTGTGGTTTGGATTTGGGCGGCGATACCCAGCCGCGGATAGATCCCCGCCGCCAATGCAGCGTTCCCGTGGAGACACCATTGGGTGTTTCTAGTGTGACGGTAGGTAGTCACATCACGGAGGCATGAGAATGCAGCTTGTTTTGAGAAAAGACTACGCATCACCCCACTGTGGTAATACTTGATTTGAGACCGCCGTATTATTGGACAGGCTTACTGGAGCATGATTATTGGCAACTACAAGCACCACAAGGCCATGCAAGTGGCCACGCCCAATGGAGCGGTATGTTTGAAATATAAAAGCTGCACAATCCTATCTTCAATTACGGACTATGCCAATGATTAAGGGTCATGACGGACCCGAAACACTTCTGGCAATTGAAATGTTTGATGCCCTGTCTTGTCCATCTTGCTGCAGCCTGAGTGATTAAAAGTTGAAAATCACCCACCTTTTGTGGCTCTTCCATTGAGGGTAAAACTTTGTGGTTTGGATTTGAGCGGCGATACACAGCTGCGGAAAGAGCCCCGCCGGCAGTGCAGCGTTTCCTTGAAGCCACAATCAGGTGTTTCCAGTGTGACGGGAGGTAGTCACATCATAGAGGCATGAGACTGCAGCTTGTTTTGAGAAAAGACTATGCATCACCCCACTGTGGTAATACTTGATTTGAAACCGCCGTATTATTGGACAGCCTCACTGGAGCGAGATTATTGGCAACTACAAGCATCACAAGGCCATGCGAGTGGCCACACCCAATGGGGCGGTATGTTTGAAATATAAAAGCTGCACAATCCTGTCTTCATTTACGGACAATGCCAATGATTAAAGGTCATGTTAAACCCGAAAAACGTCTGGCAATTGAAATGTTTGATGCTTGTCTTGTTCATCTTGCTGCAGCCTGCATGATTAAAAGTTGAAAATCACCCACCTTTTGCGGCTCTTCCATTGAGGGTAAAACTTTGTGGTTTGGATTTGAGCGGCGATACCCAGCTGCGGAAAGAGCCCCGCCGCCAATGCACCGTTTCCTTGAAGACACCATCGGGTGTTTCCAGTGTGAAGGGAGGTAGTCACATCACGGAGGCATGAGACTGCAGCTCGTTTTGAGAAAAGACTACGCATCACCCCACTGTGGTAATACTTGATTTCAGACCGCTGTATTATTGGACAGGCTAACTGGAGCGAGATTATTGGCAACTACAAACACCACAAGGCCATGCGAGTGGTCATGCCCATCTGGGCAGTATGTTTGAAATATAAAAGCTGCACAATCCTGTCTTCATTTAAGGACTATGCCAATGATTAAGGGTCATGACGGACCCAAAACGCGTCTGGCAATTGAAATGTTTGATGCCTGTCTTGTCCATCTTGCTGCAGCCTAGGTGATTAAAAGTTGAAAATCACCTACCTTTTGTGGCTCTTCCATTGAGGGTAAAACTTTGTGGTTTGGATTTGAGCGGCGATACCCAGCCGCGGATAGAGCCCCGCCGCCAGTGCAGCGTTCCCGTGGAGACACCATTGGGTGTTTCTAGTGTGACGGTAGGTAGTCAAATCACGGAGGCATGAGAATGCAGCTTGTTTTGAGAAAAGACTATGCATCACCCCACTGTGGTAATACTTGATTTGAGACCGCCGTATTATTGGACAGGCTTACTGGAGCATGATTATTGGCAACTACAAGCACCACAAGGCCATGCGAGTGGCCACGCCCAATGGAGCGGTATGTTTGAAATATAAAAGCTGCACAATCCTGTCTTCAATTACGGACTATGCCAATGATTAAGGGTCATGACGGACCCAAAACGCGTCTGGCAATTGAAATGTTTGATGCCCTGTCTTGTCCATCTTGCTGCAGCCTGAGTGATTAAAAGTTGAAAATCACCCACCTTTTGTGGCTCTTCCATTGAGGGTAAAACTTTGTGGTTTAGATTTGAGCGGCGATACCCAGCCGCGGATAGAGCCCCGCCGGCAGTGCAGCGTTTTCTTGAAGACACCATCAGGTGTTTCCAGTGTGACGGGAGGTAGTCACATCACGGAGGCATGAGACTGCAGCTTGTTTTGAGAAAAGACTATGCATCACCCCACTGTGGTAATACTTGATTTGAAACCGCCGTATTATTGGACAGGCTCACTCGAGCGAGATTATTGGCAACTACAAGCATCACAAGGCCATGCGAGTGGCCACACCCAATGGGGCGGTATGTTTGAAATATAAAAGCTGCACAATCCTGTCTTCATTTACGGACAATGCCAATGATTAAGGGTCATGGTAAACCCGAAAAACGTCTGGCAATTGAAATGCTTGATGCTTGTCTTGTTCATCTTGCTGCAGCCTGCATGATTAAAAGTTGAAAATCACCCACCTTTTGCAGCTCTTCCATTGAGGGTAAAACTTTGTGGTTTGGATTTGAGCGGCGATACCCAGCTGCGGAAAGAGCCCCGCCGCCAATGCAGCTTTTCCTTGAAGACACCATCGGGTGTTTCCAGTGTGACGGGAGGTAGTCACATCACGGAGGCATGAGACTGCAGCTCGTTTTGAGAAAAGACCATGCATCACCCCACTGTGGTAATACTTGATTTGAGACCGCCGTATTATTGGACTGGCTCACTGTCTATGCCAATGATTAAGGGTCATGACGGACCCGAAACGCGTCTGGCAATTGAAATGTTTGATGCCTGTCTTGACCATCTTGCTGCAGCCTGTGTGATGCGTGATTAAAAGTTGAAAATCACCCACCTTTTGTGACTCTTCCATTGAGGATAAAACTTTGTGGTTTGCATATATATATATATATATATATATATATATATATATATATATAATATATGAAACAGTATGGGTAAGAAGATTTCCGCACGGCGCAAAGTATATATATATATATATAAAATGTGCAGGGAATAGCAAAAGGCTTTGGCCCACATGCATCAAATTAGGGAATTGCGAATCCTTAATAGTGATTATTAGGGAATCGCTATTAGGGAGTCACAATAACCTATGCATGTAGATTTTGCAAAAATATTTGCGATTCCGACATATTCCTTGATAGCCCATAGGAATGAATGGGAAGGCATTCGCAATTTGTGAGTACCAAATAGGTACACGCAAATTGCAAATGCTAATTTAAGGGTGACAGGGGGCCAAAAGGCCACTCTGATGCACCCATAAAACAAGTAAGTGTGCCCATGTGGCGCACATACATGCCATAAGGGCATGTGTGTGTGCCACATGGCACTTAGAAAAATGCATGTTTTAGCATTTTTCAACGGAATCGCAAATTACCATCTCCTTGTAAATCTCAGTAATTTGCGATTCCTTAATGCAAAGTCGCAATCCCAGATTGGTTCTTGCATTGCATTTGAGGGATTGCAGATTGCGATCCCTTAAATGCGTTTGCAAAATTGGTAATCACAAATTTTGCAATTACCTATTTTGTGATTGGGGTATGGGCTTGATGCATCCCAAATGGCTTATTACTGGTCGCAATCGGCCCCTTTGCGACCAGTATTTAGCTGGATGCATGTGCCCATTTGTCAATTTCTAGCTCGTCATGGATGGTGTGCTAATCCTAAGCTTTAAAAGTCTGCTAGAAATACAATCATTTGAGGTGAGCATATGTGATTTTACATACATAGCAATAGAAAACTAAACATTGCAAGCTTTGCTTCTCATGAGTCCCATTCTAGAGAGAGAGAGAGAGAGAGAGAGAGAATACATAATAGGTAACTCTGTAATATAGGCCTAAATTGTTATAGAGGGTTTATTGTGACATTTCTATTATTTATTAATTGGTTTTGGTACTCTTTCGAAAGATTTACACCCTATGAACATTATCCATTTAGTATTCATTATTTGCTTGAGACTGCAGAGACATCTGTCAATGTTTTGAGAAATGTTTTTGTAGCGGGTAGTGTTGTAATATTTAAAATGGGCATTATGCAGCAATGTTAATTATTATGAATCAAATTTTAAATGCAAAGTGCGTTGTAAGAAAATTAAAAACAGGCATTCTAAAATGTGCTTTTCTTTTGTGGCACATTAAGTATATAGAGCATGTTTAACAAGAGTTGTATAAAGAAAGAAAATAAAGTGCAATGTGGAACAATGGAACTATCTGCTGACAGGGCTCTGTGTTTACAATATTTATTTTCATTCACTTGGGTTTGCAATACTTAATATCGACATATCTACTTCCATTAAAACAGAAGTCACAATATATATAACCTATATTTATAATTAAAAACCAAAAATGTTCATTCCCAAATATAATTTTGCAAAATTCAAAAAACATCTTTTGCAAAAACATAGATTACAATAATTTTGGCTTTTAAAATGTACACTAAAGTTTAAAAAAAATGAAAACCAAGATATAGAGGTAGATTCCGATTTGGGAAAAAACGCTCCGAATAGCCGTTCGGAGCATTTTTCCCGTACGAATCGTGCCCTGCAACGTCCCTGTACGTACTTCGAAGTACGATTCGTACCAGGAGCCGGACTCCGTACGAATCGTACAGAGACCGTACGACTCAAATCCCTGTACGAGTCTCTGTCGGAACCCGCTGTATGCGACATCTGTATGGCTTGCGGCTGATTAATACGACCCAGCAAGTACGATACGTGTCGGGTACGCACCGTACGGCCCTTTTTTTACGGGAGCTGAAAACAGCCGTAAAAGCAGAGTTTGCGCCGAAACAGGTACGGAACGGCCCCGGCGGGTATGGTGCATACCCCCATGATCGCAGGGGTACGCCCCGTACACCCAGCGTACAAGGGGTATGGTGCGTACCCCCCATGATTGCAGGGGTACGCACCGTACCCCATGTACACTGGGTGTACGGGGCGTACCCCGGCGATCATGGGGGGTACGCACTGTACCCCATGTACGCTGGGTGTACAGGGCGTACCCCTGCGATCATGGGGGTATGCACCGTACGGTGTGTATGTGATTGTGCGCTTTTCCGTACGAATCGCCCTTACCTGACGTGGACCGTACGGATCGCGTCCTGATGCCCCGGTCCGGATCGTACTCGTCAGGTTGTATGGCGTGTATACGAATCGTATGGAGAGGACTCCGGATACGATTTGTACGGACGTTTTTTTTACCGGATCGGAATCGACCCCTGAGTGTAAAAATATAAAAAACTTATATTTAAAATATGAAGTGTATTTATTTAAAATGTATTTTCAATTTAAAAAATATATTTTATATAATTAAAATAAATTTATCTTGTAATTATTCTTTTGATAATATGCATTTTAAATTACAATTAATGCAAAAAATGATATAAATTCTAAATTAAAAATATTTAAGTGGCAGACTATAATCAATTAAAAAATTCAAGTAATTTTATGAACATCAATCTATTTGAAAACACAACTTAAATTAAAATAAATGATTTTCACAAATATTTTAATACAATATAAAATAATTACATATAATTATACAAACATATAAAACTATTTTGATAAATTTACATTTTTGATAAATTAATAGATATTTGTGCGGTACGGGGAGGTTTACTACTCCCACTCCAAACAAAACATCACTGAGAAAGAAGGTGGACTCCAGGGTGAGGCTGGGGAGCTCAATGTACTAATCTACTGTTTTGCAACTTTTGAAATGGAACTCAGTTCTACCTGTTTAGTAGACACTTTGGTCCTGAGACCATTAACTACTCCTCTAATGTCTAGGCATCACTGCCTGATCAGTAGATGGTCCACATCTGATTAACTCCCAACTGTGCTGGTCCAGCCTCCTCATTGCCCTCCTTTTTCTGCTGCACACTTTTTCTCTTCCTGCTTTTCTTCCACACTTCTATTTTACCTAAATTGTATATTATTGTGATTAACTGGTTTGCCACTATTCACTGACTTTGGTTGGTTGTTCCCCACTCTTTCGGCGAGGGTTCCCTGTCAATTTCAGTCTCCCAACGTATCTGGCTCTGGGATTTGGGGACCTCTGAAGTTGGCCCTATTGGTTGATACAGTTTGGAGGGTTCCGTGTTTAAATATCTATTACAAAAATATAGTTTACAAAAATATAGATGTAAAAATATCGATTACAAAAATATCGACTCTCTATACCTAAACAGGTAAGTACAATAATATCGACTCAAAAATATAGATGTAAAAAATATAGATGTAAAAAATATCGACTTTAAAAAATATTATAACTTAAATTAAATAATTAAATAATATTAATATTATTAACAAAATAAATTACATTACATTTATATTTTAACTATTTATAACAAATAAACTTAATTTAATCAATATAAACTTAATAAATGTGTACATATACATATGTTTTCTTAAATACATTTTATTATTATCTTTATTTAATTTATACACTTTAATAATTATATAAAAATAAAATAAAAACATATATAAAACATTTTGAATAAAATAAAATGTTCTATATTTAATTAACACATAATAGTATTTAAAAATAATAATACATACATTTAATAACAAAATTAAAACATTAGTAGTTAAAACATTTGATAGCGAAGGGGTAAAAATGACTATTGCCACTATTTTTGTAAACTATATTTTTGTAAACAATATTTATTACAACTATATTATTGTTATCGATATTACTTACCTGTCAGTCGATATTCTGGTCAAACTATATTTTTGTTGTCGATATTTCTTCAAATCGATATTTCTGCGGGGATATTTATGTCAGACGATATTTCTCCGTCGATATTCCTGCTCTGCACCGTTTGGAGACCATGCATTTCTCAGATGTCTTTGAAAGGGCCAGCGTTCAAAGGGAGTGAGTTGCCAATCGGCTCCGGTGTGAACAGAGGGATGCATTACCCAATGATGAATCTGAGTGTAATGCCAAACTTCCAATTCTGTAAGTGCGAACTCTGTAGGTAGGGACTCAAAAGGAAGGGAGCCCTCCAGATCCAACAAGTAGCCAACTGACCTACAGCCTGCTTGGTTCCAGACCTGAAATATGGGATCATGTAGGCCCGGTTTAAAGTCTGGATTCTTGACTATGGGGTTTAGTGGTGAAGGAAAGGACATTAGCCCCCTCTGTGCTGCTAATCCACCCCAAACGGCCAGTGATGCTTTAGTGATGGGGTAGAGGTACAGAGGTTTGGGTCGCGCTTGCTTGGGAAGGAAGGGGATGCTCCATAAAGCCTGTCCAGCCAGTGCCCTATCCATGAACAGCCAGCACTTCTCTGATTTTGCGCACGACCATTCCACGAAGACACTAAGTTTTGGTGGCTTGGTAGTAGCGGTTGAGGTCCAGGAGTCCTAGGCCTCCCTCTGTTGGTGGTCTATAGCTAAGGTCTCTGTGAAGGCGCCTGTCCGCCCACACAAATCTGTTTATCCCCTGTTAGAGAGATCTCAGTGTCCCGGGTAGGGGGTATAGCAGGTAGTACATGGAAAAGCAACAAAATCGTGTGAGGATCGTCATTTTGATTGCTGAGATTCACCCTAGCCAGGATGGTGAATAGGACCGCCACCGGTGTAGATATGACTTGATCTAGTGAGTCAGCATCTAATAATTAAGGGCTACTGTGTCAGCCATAGTGGGGGTGATTTGGAGGCCAAGGTAGGGGAAGGATGTCGGTGCCCCCAGAATAGGCAAAGATTGCCAAAGGGAAAGTGGGCTGTTGGGGTTCCAAATATCAACTTCAGGTGAGATTCACCTGAAACCAATTGGTTGCGAAGTCTCCTTGCACCTGCAACTATCTCAGACTGGTACACGCGTCCTCCGATCACGTGTCCATGGGGTGACTGCCCAATGTCTAGTTCCCCCTGCCGCGTCCCATCGTCGTGAGTGAAGTTGATATTTGGAACCCCAACAGCCCTGAAGAAGTTGCATGATGGTTTTAGCAGCTAAACATGTTGGCTTTAAACAATTGATTATGGTTTGAATGAAACCATTTTTAATTGGGGAAGCTTACAGCACCTAATAAAGCTAAGTTGAGCCAGTAAGCTTCACCGTTTTTCTACGGTGAGAATTATATTTCCATATTCTCACAGGGGTCCAATAGGCACTGATAGTTCATTTACACTTGAATTTTACTATCCTTTCTTACTTCACTTGGCTTGAGATTTCTTTAAAAGAATACACACACTTCTCTTTTCTACATGGAGAAAGAGTAGCCTATGATGATAAGTGGGCATGCCGGCGAGTACCAGCCAGGGCCCACCTTGGTGTTACTACTGTGAGGTGCTTTCTCTCCTTTCCCACACTTTTCCTGGTCATTTCTGGGCGAGATTTGCTATGATGGTTTGATGACATTCTTAAATTTGATACACCACGACACTCAGAGTAGTGATAGGGAACACACTCTAGGGATTAGAAAGGATTGGAAACCCCTTAAGTGTCCCAGTCTTAGCATTAGGCCCCTCCCATCAGCACCAACTGTTCTTGTGAGCCCATGGGCTTAGTCTCTGTCCTGTGGAGAAAGGGTTTTTGCCCCTCGTTGGGGAGTATAAGGTGCCCACTGTGATGCTACTGGACCCAATCGTTAATGAGTATGCTAGTAGCCTACCCTTTATTTCGGCCTATTTGGGTCCCACCTTTCCCCTGAAGCCACGAGAGATTAAAATCGCCACCCCGACCAAAACACGCAAGTCGAAGGTCCACACGCTGCGAACTGTAGAAGAAATGCACAGGCAGTGAGAGGTAACCGTACTGTGATGATACAGTGATGAACGTCGACGGAGAAGCTCCAGAGACTTGGGGAGGCCCCGGCAAGCAGCTGCCGAGCACAGCCAGGGACTGGAGTTTGAAGATGCCCCGGGCGGCAGTGAGAGGCTACTGGCGGGCGTGAATAAGAAGGAGCGCCGAGGCGCGTGGCGCTGGCAGGAAGGATAAAGCGACCTGGAGGCAAGTGAGAGCACTAATTGCATCCAGGAGAGCGAGGAAGACAGAAAGCATCTTAGGCCTGGGAAGTGGAGGGCCCCGGGGGAAGCGAAGACGCAGTCTAGTCTTCCCTCGGGGTCTATCGTGCGGGTAGGGCCAGGCTGGGGTGGGGGGCGTGGTTGGGGGTGGGTATACGAATGCAGGGGGAGGAAGGCGACTTCCTCTTCCTGCATTCTGGCATTGCTGGGTGGGATAGTTTTTCTGTGGCTTGTGTTTGGAGTTTTAGGGCGGACTGGTGATCTGGAGCGGTGGCGGTTTCACTGGTACGGCGGTTTTCGTTGGTTGCTGTTACCGGGCGCTCTCGTAGGCCAGCTGGTCGTTGGCCGGGTTTTGCTGTCGGCGGTGTTTTTTCTTGTGAGGTATGGCGGGGGACGCAGAGGCATGTGGGAGGCTTTGCGGGTTTTGGGGAGGGCCGGGAGGGTGGACCTCTTGCGGCCGGGTGTATTCAAACAGGCCTGGGTGGGCTTTACACGCCCTACGCGGGTGGCTGCTGCGGGGTTCAGTGCTGCGGTGCTTGCCTGCCAAGAGGACGTGGCTCCGGCGGGCAATCCTGTGTCGGGTGGGGGCGGGGCCCGGGCGGAAGAGGAGCGCGTAAAACCCTGCCTCCGCGCTCGAAATCGTTAGGGAGCGGGGTCCCGGGGGTGGGGACTCTGTGTCAGGCATTGGAGGCGGCTGATGGAGATGAGTGGACGGGCATCAGGGGGGGCGCAGGGCGCCCCCTCGGTACCTGGAGTTGTAGCAGGCATGGGGGGCCAGGGGGCATGCTGTGAGCGTGTCTACTGGGCTGCCGGCTGGTGGGCCTGGTTTAGGTGACCTGAGTGGCGTTGGGCATAGGGGGCCTGCAGTGGTGGCCCTGGAGAGAGATGGGGGTAGCGAGGGTGAGGAGGCAGCGTGCGAGGTACTGGGGGGGAAGGGTTTGTTGAGTGTGGGCTCCTGGACCTGTCTGTGGGTTTCAGGGCCAGCACCCTGGTACTGCGGGGAGTTGTTGGCGGGGCCACTGGGCAGGGGTCAGTGGAGGCGAAGCCTGGTGGGGCGGGGGCCCCTGGGGAGGTTCTTCCTTGGAGGTCCATGCACGGGGTGGGGCACAGGGGCTACTGCCCTCCGTTGCTGAGTAGGTGGGAAGCCGTGGATGTCGAGACCAAGATCAGGGAGCAGAGGCAGTTGGTCAAGGACGCAGATGCTAGGTGGGTGGAACTGGAAGACATGAGGGCAGGGGCTGCCTGGGGGGGTGCACTGGAGGGCCCTCCCATGCCCACATTGGAGGAGGAGATTTGGGCAGAACAGGAGGAGGCTGAGAGAAAGCGTGGGGCTCGGGGGGGCAAAAAGGGAGGTATGGGTGTCAGACAGGGGCAGTTAGGGACGGCCAGGACGGCGGCGACGCCCAGCAATGCCAGAGCTCGCCCGGGTTGGAGCAGCCCGGGGGGTAGGGGGGATCCCAGCTGGCGGAGGTCAGCAGAGGGGTGGGTGGCTCAGCGGAGCGCAAGACGGCTCCTGGACGCTGCCATGAAGCAGTAGGGGAGTCGGCGGCGGCTTTCCCTCTGTCGCGGGATCGGGCCTCAGTGTATGTTGTGGATAAGGGGTCGGGGAGTGGTGTGCCAGTTCAAAAGGGTGTGAAACGTGCGGTGCGCGAGGTGGAGTGGAAGCCGGTGGAGGACGAGTGGGAGTTGGAGTTGGATTATGGGGCTGAGAGTGAGGAGCTGGAGGAAGGTGAAGTGCGAGATGACATGGACAGGACGGCGGACGGGGTGCAGGGCAACAGTGGTGTTGGTGTCTTGCAGGCCACTAAGAAGAAGACCGGGAAGGCGAAGGGATCTGTGGTGAAGCCCAGCAGCACGGACCGTCGGTCGGGACCGTCGCAAGCCACACTGACAGGTGAGGGTGCTTGGTGGGCTGCTTGGGAGGAGGGCCAGAAAGGTGGTAGAAAGAAGGCGTGCAGGTCAGTTGGTGTGGGGGAGGGGTCGGTGCGGGACAAAGGGACAAAAGGGGCTAAGGTGGGGGTGCTTGCATTGACAGGTAAGCAGGTGGTGACGGCAGGGGTACAGACGGACAAGCCGGGTTTGGAGGACCGGTCGGAAGGGCAGGAGAACAAGGAAGGAAAATGGGGGGGGGGGTAAACACCAGAAGAAGCTGCCCTATATGGGCTTGGCCATGCTGTTGGGGTCTCACTTATCTGAGAAGATTGAGAGTAGGATTTCAATATGTCGATGTTTTCAAGCTGTTACACAGGGAGGTGCAGGCCAAAGAGGGCTCCAAGGAGGAGGAGTGGGAATTGACTAGGAGGCCACGGGTCTCTGTCAATAGGGAAAATTGGACGTCGGCGTTTTTGATATACGCCAGCATCTATTGCGAGAAGCATGTGGATAGGGCTATCCCCCTTTTCAAGTACATGGACATTATCAGGAAGGCGCAGTTACAGTTCGGAGGCTTCGCATGGCTGACCTATGACGAAGAATTTAGGGCGCGGGTTAGTGTGAATCCTGACAAGCCATGGGGGGAGATTGATCAGGACCTTTGGATGCAGTGGATGGCGTCGACGCACTCGTCCGCCTCGACGCACACGGCTAGTGGTCTGCCGGTACCTTATCGGTCTTTTCCGGCGCGGCCCGCCCAGTCTGGGGCGGGAGGGGTGGTTACCCCTGCAGGACACACAGCCCCAGAGGCTAAACCAGGCACTGCCACGACCGGTGCCTGCTGGAGTTACAACAAGGGTTATTGCTCCCGATACCCTTGTAAGTTCAAGCATGAGTGCTCCAAGTGTGGCGGCCGTCACGCGGTCACTCAATGTCTCACCCTGGCCACGCCTTTGGAGCAGTGGCGAAACTCCAATGCAAAAGGTAGGGGACAGCCTGGCGCGAAAGGCGCCTACTCCGGTTAGGGTGGAGGCAATGGGCCACTGGCTGGCGTGTTACCCTGACAGGGAGGCTGCGTTAAAATTGCAGTGGGGGTTCACGGAGGGTTTTAGAGTGGGCTACCAAGGACTGAGAGTGCGTAGATGGGCAGACAACCTTAAGTCAGCAAAGGAATTGCCAGAGGTAGTGGCGGCTAAACTACAGAAAGAAGTGTCAGAAGGCAGAGTGGCGGGTCCCTTTGTGGAATGGCCCTTGGAGCACCTGATCGTTTCACCATTGAGTGTGGTACCTAAGAAGGAGGGAGGGGAGTTTAGGATGATACATCACTTGTCCTGGCCGGAAGGCCAGTCCGTTAACGACTTCATAGCGGAAGTAGACTCCCGAGTCCTTTATGCGTCGGTAGATGATGCTATTCGCCTGGTGCGAAGGAGCGGGCGGGGGCGGAGATGGCTAAGTATGATATCAAATCAGCTTTCCGCCTTCTGACGATTCATCCGGCGGATTTTTCTTTGCTAGGCATGCAGTTTGCAGGGGCCATCTACGTGGACAAGGTCTTGCCCATGGGGTGTGCCATATCCTGTGCGCTTTTTGAGGTATTCAGTACATTTTTGCAGTGGGCTTTTACCCAGATTAGCGGGCATCGGGCTGTGACACACTACTTGGACGATTTCCTTTTCATTGGAAGAGAGCAGTCAGGGGATTGTGGCAGGGCCTGTCACATTTCCAGGACATGGCGCAGAGCTTTGGGGTCCCTTTGGCACCTGAGAAGACGGCTGGGCCTAGCTCTTGCTTGACGTTCTTAGGGATTGAGCTGGACTCCGTTTTGTGGAGGGCTTGCCTTCCCCAGGCGAAGGTCTCTGAGATCCAGGCATGTCTGCTATGGGTCATTGGAGAAAAGAGTCCGGATCTCCATGGGGGTGCGGGCTGACCTGCGGACTTGGTGGACTTTTCTTTCTGACTTCAATGGTGTGTCTCTGGATTTTGTGAAGGAGAGGACGGTGTGGCAGATTCAAATTTTTTCAGATGCAGCGGGAGCGGCAGGTTTTGGCCTTTTCTGGTACGGCAGGTGGTGTGCGGAAGAGTGGCCGGCACACTGGTTACAGCAAGGGTGAAGCATTGCTTTCTTGGAATTTTTTCCTCTGTTGGTGGCACTGGAGGTGTGGGGTGCGGAGTTTCGGAACAGGTCAGTGTTGTTTCATGTGGACAACATGACGGTGGTCGAGTTGGTCAATCGACAGAGGGCAAGAGACCTGAGAGTGTTGAGGGGGTTTATGCTGCGTTGCTTGAAGTTGAATGTGATCTTTCGAGCAAAACATGTCCCTGGGGCGAATAACGACATTGCGGATGCTTTGTCTCGTTCGCAGTGGCAGCGTTTCCGGAGGTTGGCGCCTGGAGCGGACCAGCACAAGGCCAGACTGCCGGCCGGCGTTTGGGCCTTGAGGGAGTGAGAGTTTTAGGACTGGTGGAGAGCTCTGTGGCGGAATCAACAAGAAGGACGTACAGGCCGGCATGGGATGAGTTTGTTTCTTTTATGGGGTGGCACCTGGAGGCTGCTGGGGAAGGTCGCTCGGTGATTGAGCAGGGAGTTCTGCAGTTTGTTTTGCACTGTATTGAAAAAGGTTTGTCGGCTGCCACAATTTCAGGAAAATTGGCGGGATTGTCTTTCTATGCTAGTCTGTTTTTTGGCTTTGACCCCACAAAAGATGTAGTCATTGGTAGGATGCTGCGGGGTTGGGGCAGGGAGAATAAGGGGGGAGGGGTGTTGAGGGAGGCGGTGACATTTGAGTTGCTGGCTCGCATTGTTGGTGTGTTACGATTATGTTGTTACAATGGGTCTGAGGTTCGGTTGTTCAGATTGTGCATGGTGTGGATGTTCTTTGGGGCCTTTAGGGTTTCGGAGTTGTTGGGAACCAGGTCTGGTGGTGGTCGGCGGTTTGAAGAAGTCCGTGTGGAGATGGGACGTCTGGGTATTTGGCTGAGCCAGTCTAAGACGGATCAGTTGGGGAGAGGAAAATGGGTTTGGCTGTGTGAGAGCGGTTGGGGCGGGGTGTGCCCGGTGACTGAGTGGAGGTCGTTTGTGGCGCAGGTGCGGTTGTCGGGCGGTGAGATATTTTGCCACGAGTCTGGAGCCAGGGTCACGGCGGTGCAGCTGTTGGCGGTCTTGCGTAAGGCAGTGAGCAGGTTGGGGATGAATCCTGTGGGGTTTGGGACACACTCCTTTAGAATTGGGGCGGCAACTGCGGCAGTGCGTTTGGGGTGGTCTTGGGAGCGGATACGCCGGATTGGTAGATGGAAGTCACGATGTTGTGAGCAGTATGTTAGGAAATAGGTTGCTGGATTGGGGGTGGTTTGGTAAGAAGTTGGAGCGTCAATGTTACCTGGATGTGTATTAATACCTTTTTCTTTCGTAGGTTGTGTGGGCGGACTGGGGGCCAAGATGGTCACATGGATCGTGGGGCATTCCTTTGTGCACTGGGCATCGAGATATGCGGAGCAGCAGGTGTACGGCCGTAACCTGGGACTCAATGGACTCCAACATGAGGTGCACTGGTGGGAAAAAGGGGGGATGCGATAGGGGCACTTTTGCCCTGGTGCGCGAAGATGGTCCCACAGAGGGGATGCCCGGACTTGTTGATTATCCACCTTGGGGAAAATGACTTGATCCAGCTGTCGGGTTTGGCGCTCTTACAGCTGATGCAGCGAGATCTGGAGGTTATGAAGCTAAGGTTATCTGGGGCTTGCATTGCTTGGACTGAGTTCATTCCCAGGAGATTTTGGAGGGGTGCAAATAAGCATGGGGCAGTGGAGAAAGCTCAGAGGAAATTGAACAGGGTGATGAGGGTTTTCTGTGAGGCAAAGGACATTAAGGTAATCTCCCATCCAGGACTACGACTTGAAGAAAGGTTGCTCTTTACGGACGACGGAGTGCATCTTTCGACGCTTGGGAATGCGTATTACATGATGGAAGTGCATGACATAGTGAGCAAGTTGTGGAATGAAGCGATCTGGTGCCGCAGGGATGTGTGAGTGAGTGGAGGCGAACGATGCACAGTGACACCTAGGGGGGGCAGGTAACTGCCCTACAGAGGGTTCCCTGGTTGGCGGTATTTGGGAGGGGTGGGGCAGTCAATAGCGGGCGCACCCACCTCTCGTGGGGGGAGGAGTGAATGATGGAAGGGGTGACTGGTGGCAGGAGAGTAGTGCCAGGATGCGAAGAGAGATTGGAGCTAAGGCTGAAGAACAGAAGGTGGAATAAAAGGAGAGTATGAGGATGGAGTTTTGGAGTTGGGGGGAGATTTAGTTGTTGTTGATTATTGTTGTGGTTTATGTTGTGCAGCCTGGTCCTAATAAATGGCCTTTTACGCTTAACAACAGTGTGGCCTGATTATTGCGCGATGGAGGGCCCCGGGAGAAGCGAAGACGCAGTCTAGTCTTCCCCCGGGGTCTTTCGTGCGGGAAAGGGCCAGGCTGAGGTGGGGGCGTGGTTGGGGGGTGGGTATAAGAATGCAGGGGGAGGAAGGCGACTTCCTCTTCCTGCATTCTGGCATTGCTGGGTGGCATAGTTTTTCTGTGGCCACCCACCCACCCTACAATTTTTAGGGTTTGGGGGTAGGGTTGATGGAGCGTGCCAGTTTAGGACGGGCTGCGGGGTTTGGCGGTATTTGGGAGGGGTGGGGAGTCACTAGCGGGCGCACACTCCTCTCGTGGGGGGGAGGAGTGAATGATGGAAGGGGCGACTGGTGGCAGGAGACTAGTGCCAGGATGCAAAGAGAGATTGGAGGTAAGGCTGAAGAATGGAAGGTGGAATGAAAGGAGAGAATGAGGATGGAGTTTTGGAGTTGGGGGAAGATTTAGTTGTTGTTGATTATTGTTGTGGTTTATGTTGTGCAGCCTGGTCCTAATAAATGGCCTTTTAAGCTTAACAACAGTGTGGCCTGATTATTGCGCGACTCTGCCGGTAACTCGGAGCGCAAGAGATGCGACAGGAAGCCGGGACCAAGCAGGAAGTTCGGAGAAAGCATGAGCGGACTTGCGGCGGGAAGACGCGGAGTCTGGGCTGGTATTGATTGCTGGTAACACAGAGTGCAGGATGCGCGACGTGCAGCCAGGACCCAGCAGGAAGGTCGGAGACCGCATGGGCGGACTTGCGGGAAGACGCGGAGGATTATATGACTGTGCCGGGATGCGCCAGCGGAGGTGAGCAGAGGACCGTGTCTGTGCTGGAACTGATCGTGCGACGTAGTGTTGTGGAGCCACCATTTTAAAGTGCCAGGAGAGTCACCGGAGAAGAATGGAGCCGGCGGGCAGGGCCTCCTCAGAAGTTTACCTGCCAGTTACCCCATAGAGAGGCTGAAAAGAAGACAGGATGCAGGAGAGTGAAATAACTACGACTATTAGTGTCGGCAACAAGCAGAATGGGCAAGTAAAGAGGAGTTTGATGAGCAGGAGATCTGCAGCCTGGGCAGTGTGGTGAAGACTGAGAGGGAAAGAAGAGATTGGGAATTGTACAGAGAAACTGCACTATCCACCTGGTCTCTGAAGTGGGGAGGGGCAACAACTCTGAAGCTACTGCTTGCATCAACAAGCAGCCAAGCTAATAGAGCGATAGAGCGCTAAACCGGCGATAATTGCCTATCACCCCCCCTTGGTAATATACCCCCATAACTTTCAGAGCACGCCCGATCTTGGAAACTCCTGTAAGTAACTGATCTGTGTAGATTATGGATTCATTGAACGTATTTAAATCGCTCGTGAGACACCTTTTCTAGCGATGGTGCACCATTTGTTTTTCTGGTCACACTGAAGCTTTATTGATACTATAGTTTCAACACAGGTCTATGAACACGGCAAGTTTCATAGGAAGCTATGTGACATTACAATTGGCTTTTAAGATCACGTATGCACATTATTTACTTAAAGCACTTTGAAACCTTCTTTTCTATTCTTATGTGCCGCTAGAGATTTGGTCATATTCAGATTCACAGGCACTTTTATTTGAACACGGCAGGCATCATCATTAACTCACAGTGAAGTTGCACGTTCCGTTGAACATTCATTCAGTTCGTTCACCACTTATTATGCACTACGCACATTTTAAGGGCTTGAATTACGGTACTCCACATGTCGAATTCACAACTGATTAATAGGTACTGTAGACCAAATTCACTAGCACTTCAGAATGGTCTCGTGCATTAAAACTTAGATATTTATCCACAGATACATGTTCTTGATGAAGGGTAGTATTCCCCCGAAATGCATTGGAATGAAGAATAACATGTTGGGAGTGAATTATAACTCTGTGTAAACAACATGCATACTATTGTTTATATGAACAAATAAAAAGAAGATATCGATTTTGACCACAACATTGGAGTCCAAACTTTAATTGAAATTGAGTAACCCCGCCATCTGTTATGATGTCGTCAGCCCAGCTGGGTCTCCGGCTACTGTGACCAGGATCATCTGCCTCTCTCACGTAATGGTTTCTGGGTCTGGGCGCAGTTCACCTGTGGAGGCTTTCATGCTCTTCTGGTCGCGGTACCTCCTCTTCTCTCTGCCGCGTAGCCTCGCCTGGGAGTGCTCATGGAAAGGGTCTTTCAAATCCAGCAGGTGACATGCCTCTTCCAGAGAGTGGCGCTGATGCAGTTTCCCTTCCAGGTGAAAGACCAGGCAAAAGAGGTGCCTCCAAGAATAGGACACAATAATCTCTCTCAAATGTGAAGTAACGGTTCAGAAGGCCTTGCACTTCTGGAGGTTGGACATTGCCAGATTTTGGTACATAACTTGAGTGTTTCCCTGAAATTGGATGGGGTTTTTATCTCTGGCACTCTGTAAAATCTTCTCCTTCAGGGTGAAATCATGCACACAAGTTCGTATATCTGGAGGGGGTCCAGTCGGTGGTCTCCTAGGACCAACTCTGAGGGTGCGATAGAGCTGTTCAGATCGATCCTTGAACCTCCCCTGACACAGAGATCAAGGTCGGTTATGAAAGAAACAATTTCTGATCCCTCTGCCCCAGTTACAATGCCTCAGATGCCAAATGTTGTTGCGCCAGGACCTGTTCTGTAGGTTCTCAGCATGGGCCTGTAGTTGGTCTCTGAGGCGCATGATTTCTTGCTGAAGTTGCTCTATTTCCTCATCATGCCCCTGTTCGCGATCCCCCAGGGTAGAAACTCTATCACCCAAGCCATCTAGCTCCCCAGCTATTTCTTTCTTAAGTGGTGGACTTAGGCCAGTTCTTGGCCTCCCTTGGCTTTCCTCAGGTGGGTCCAATCATTCAGGGCTCTGTATTAGGGCATGCGCGGTAGGTCTCCAAGTCACTGGTTGATGTCTATCCGGACCGTGCCCAGCCTCCTGGATTGGTGGGTTAGCCTTGGTGGGCTGAAGTTGATCCCAGGATGGGCCCCCCACTTTCGGAAGTCACAGCACACCAGCTGGGGGCACGACTCCATGGCATTGGGCCGTTGGCGATGAGGCCTGGCGGCAGGGAGCAGAGAGAGCTGAAAGTGTGACTCACCCATCCATAATCTTGGCCACGCCCCTCAAAACCTACTTTTATTGCTTTGTATAGCACTCTAATAGTCTTGTTCAATGTTTATGCTAGAAAAATGCACAAGGTAAAAAAAACAAATGTTGGTGGGGTCTTTTGTAACTGGAGCTTGCCATGTAGACTGCTTACACAGGCTTCCTAGCTAGTGGATAAAAGTTAAACGGAAAAGTATATTTCAATTGAACAAGTGCCACCTTGATTTATTTTCTAGAAGTTCAAAATGTTTAAACACATGAATTCTTGTTTTGTTTGTTCCTGCTCATGCGCTTCTGTCGCCTTACACTTTTATTCTCCTCTCCCAGCCACCCCCACAAGCTCAGGTTCCTTCCTCTGGCCCTACATTTTACTGTGCCAGGTGAACATTAGCAGTATATCATCTATTGTCTCTTTTAGGTTTTTTCAGTTCCTACTCCTCATGCCCGCTCAAGATACCATGATCAGTTTGCCCTTTCTTCAATTTCCTCCCTCTGCTTAAACCCTCCTCCCACGGTGCTCAGTCTAGGCTTTTAGTTAAAGGGTGGGACTGTTAAAGGCGACATCCTCCTGTTTGTGGAGGGTAGGGTAGGTTCAGAGAGGTCATATGCTATGAACACATATAAGTTTTACACCACCGGGACCTCACTTTGATCCATTTGCATGCATAATCAAAGTCCTCACAGGTCCTTCCCTTTAACTTTCCCTTACCTTTCTCAAATTGTCAATCGTAATCCAAGAGTGGAATCATAAACTGGCAAATCACCAGGTGGTTTTGAAGCTTGTTCTTTGTGTGGGTTGCACTTGCATTGATTCTAGGTTAACTCAATAGCCTCTTAATTTCATGGAGATTCTATGAAGCTGTGTCCTATAATGGCTTACAAACATGAAACTCGATATGCACATAATTCCCTGGTGGTACTTTGGAAGCCTTCTGTGGGCTGCACCTATCTTCATATTCTTCCTCATCCATCAAACCATTCTCTTCAATCTAGCTTCCTCCTGTTCATCCCACCCTCTACTAGTTTGCCTAATTGCTCTACCCCCTTGCCTTCTCCCAAGCAAGTTTACTTGCATATTTTTGCCCCTTGACCCACTCTTTCCCCTCCTTTACCCCATCATCTATTCCCACCTTACCTTACCTGGTTTTCCTTTCTTACCCTGTCCACTCCTTCCTCCTTGCCCACCACTGGCTTCTACTTTTCAGGTAAGCTTCCTCATTTAACTCTCATTTTTCTCTCTCCTGCTTTCACCTTCTCCATCTACTTCTTCCTTGTTACCCCCTTTTGTCACCTTCTTTCTCTCCCTACCACCTCATTTACCCACCAACTATTACATTTGTAAGATTGCTCTTCTTCTCACTACTTTACCCTCATAATCCTACCTTGACCACCTCCTTCCTTGCCTTGCCATCTGCACAAACTTACCTAAGCCCCTACATCCTTCATACAATGTCCATTCCCTCCCACCCTGCTTAACTCTTGCATCCTTTACCCTCTATCTGCAGTCCCCTTCTTATCTTCCCCTTCTACTCATTCCTCTCCTCCACACTCCCACAACCTTCCCCTTCCCTCTAATATTGTATCCTCTTTCATAGTTCCCACCTACTCCTTCATTGTCTACTTGTCAGCTCACTTTGCGCATTAACCACACTCTTCCTTCCAACTGCTCTCTCCCGCAATACCTTCTCAACTTCCTTCTACATGTTTAACTTCCCTTCTCATACCCTCTCTCCCCAAGCTCCTACAAAACCACCAACACACTCTTCGCACACATCATCTAATGGCTTGCTGGCCACTTCAGACTTTATTGATCCACTCTAACACACCCACTCCCATTCCTTATTGGAATGAACAAACTCAAGTGAAAGGCTGACTCTCCCTTGTCCTGTCCACTTTCTCCACCTACCCATCCCTATATTATATATTTTTCCAACTGTCCACTTCGCACCATGGACAAGCTAGTGCTTACTCACCTTTCAGTCCCTTTTGTATGCATCTTTCAATAACCAACCTTATCTTTGTTTTTTTTCCCTCCCCACTAATTTTGTCAAAGACATTCACTACCTCCTGAAAAAAGACATACTGTCATGTTGTCAACATCTACCTCCTTCTCACCTCTTTCTTAATGTTCAAGCCCAAAGATCTTTTACCATTGCCAATGCCGCCATACAACCTCTCTACCTCTCCCCAGGAGGCTTCCTCCTCATCGCACATGATCAATAAACAAGACCTTCATTAACGTCTGAGCTCTGATCTCTGACTCCAAGCCAAGCCTCTAATTTATCAACAAAAACTAGCTAGGAGACTACATTTGATAATCCTTATACAAATAATAATCCTTCACAAGATCCTCCCATCTGATTATCCTGATTCTGGAATCCTCTACTGTGAAGAAGGGAAGAGGACAAGCACTTATTTTCAAGCATGACTTACAAGCAACAAGCCCTCAGGAATTTAATATGAATGAATTTACATAATTTCTCATCAGCTGTTCTTCACAGCTACCTTCTAAGGATAATTCCTACTCACACACAGACATCTGCAGAACAACATATGGTTCACAAACAACTTCATAGTTGCCATCTCAGATATTACAGTAACCACAGCAATCTGGTCTCATTCTTTGTGATCCCCCTCATGACAACAACTGCTTCAGCAACCGACTAGATTTTGCATAGACAGTGGAATAAACTCATCCTCATCTCATTACCATCTCTCTTTCCAACCAAATAATGTAAGCGAAACATCTTTATAATTTTGTCTACAAAGGCTTAGATAAACCGATGCGTTTTCAGATGTTTATACACGCTTGCCACATACTGATAACCTCAAAGCTCAACAAAAAAGATAAAGAGAGTGTAGGCAGAATTCAGTGCCCTGCAATGCCTCTGGAAGTAATCACATCTTCAATGCTACCACAGAATGTGCAGGTCATCCATCAAGAGTGCATAGAGGCTCCTCTGTTCGAACTTGTCGCCAACGTCAAATGCCCTCCAAGAACGTACATAGGATATTATCAAAAGTCTGTAGCCCCCCAAGTACACCACCCCTTAAATCTCCACTGCCAATCCTTCTGAAAAGACATTGCAATTAACTTGTTTAAAAAAAAAAGGTTTTGGACCAAAACATCAGAAGCAGGAAGCTCCACCTCCAGCCTAATCAGACCAGGAGACACCAGAGAAATGATTCAAGTAAACAACAGTCTCTGGTTCCTATCAAACAAATTCTCGGAGACCCATTTTAAGAAACTGGTTGAGGAACGTGGACCAACTGGCTACCAATCACACCAAAACTCAGCATAAACCTCACAACAGCCAACAGCCCAGCAAGAGCCATCATCAACTGATCCATTGCTTCAGGACCTTCCCATCTATACCAAAGACCGCTCATAACACACCACTCATCAAGAAGTATCTGGTCCCCTCACAACTTCCAATGGCCCATTCTGAGGGAAAATGATTGAAAACTGCCTTCACTGAAATCTACAAATTCATCGAAGAAAACAACCTACTCTCCAATCATCTACCAGACTTCCCTCTAGCCAGAGGCACTGAATCCACTCTGAGATCAATCTGGGCTGACCTGAAAATTACTTTGAATAGAAACATTGGGGGCGTATTATCAAGGGCGGGCGTTAAAATTATCGCCGCTTTAGCGGCAGAAAACTGCCGCTAAAGCGGCGATAATAGACTTGATAATATTCCCTTGAGAATTCCAATAGAAGCCCATGTTCTGGTGTCAACCTGGGCTTCTATTGGAATTCTCAAGGGCATATTATCAGGCCTATTATCGCCGTGCTTGATATTATGCCCCATAGTGAATTACTACTTTCAAGACAGACTAAATCAGCCCTGTTTTGTAGAATCCCACAATACACTTACATGGCCTTGCTAACTACACTCCTAATTTTAATCAGAAAAACAATCAAAAAGGTAGTCTATGCACAACGTTCAGATCGTATCAATGCCAACCATTTACTGCATGACAATCAACCACACTTTAGATCATGCCGTAGCACAGGAACACCTACCTTACAAATCCTGACAGAAAAATATGGCCCCTGCCTTCTGATCCTGCTGAACCTATTACCCACTTTCTGAACAATTGACCATCCCACCCATATCCACACAATGAACTTTTGTTCATCTGCCCACCCCCACCAGTGTTAACTGTGTTGTTGTTACGTGCAACAAGAACCCTGATGGGGAGGGACAAGGGGCTACATAGCACTGCTGCTTTTACAGGACAGGGCCTTGCTGGTGAAGTATAAGCTGCCACCCCATGACAAGTGGGGCCCACTCTCAAGATCCTCTTTTCCCTCACCACACCTGCTCCTGGCTTTCCTTACCCAGCCCCCATACCTATTTGCAAGGGATTGCCTGCCAGGGGAGCTCTGCAGTCCTACATATTCCACTTAAGGAGGGACATGAGGGTGGGGGATACCCACCTCGCGTGGTTTTGCGACCAGATGGATTGCATGTTGTGATCAAGTGGGTGCATGCTATCTCCACCTATTATGACCCATTTCTGCGAGGATGTGCCCTGACAGGCCTAACAGCTGAAATGGGTAGGGGCACAATGCCGCGCCACTGTCCCACACACACACACACACACATGCATGCACACACACACACACATATACACACTTTATGCTGAATTACTAGGGAAAGTGGTATATCACACACACACACACACATATATATATATATATATATATATATATATATATATATATATATATATATATATATATATATATATATATATATATATATATATATATATATATATATAATATGTTGATGCAAGCTATCTGTTGTGGTTGAAATGCCCTCAGCCTCTCTTTGCAGAATTGGTCAAAGGCAAAGTTTATGAGTGACAACATGATCTCCAATTCTTCCTTTTCAAAGGAAACCACTAGATCCTGTGCACTCCAGCTCTGGAGCAGGAATCAGTAAGAAAACAGATTGCAGAATCAGGATAATTTTCGTTGTTTCACAGATGAGGGATAAATCCCGTTCTTGCTTTTAGACCTGTCAGTAGGGTCGGACTGGTCCAATGGAAAACACTCAAGAGCAGGCAACCAACAATCATTGGGATCAAAGGGCTTTAGTCCCCCCTCGTCGTGTGTGGCAACCTTGGATGAGATGGCTTCCCGGGCACACACCAAGTGGCACCCGAGTACTTCATAGGTCTTTAAAAGACCATTTACGTGTTTAACAAGGCATTGTAGTTTTTCACCCCTTCTTAGAGTCCCTGCATCTCCACTCAGCATATTGCTGGTAGAATCAGCCCCCCCGAAATGTTTAGTAGCCCCCCCTGAAAGTTGGCTCTAGTTGCTCCTCTGCTCAAGAATATTTATATTTAGCAAATTTGCAGGAATTATACAATGAGCTGGCTATCACAATCAATGTTTAGAACACTGGTACTCATAGTACGGCCCGCGGGCCGCCAGCGGCCGACAAGCCTTCACTGGCGGCCCGCGGACCTTGCCTTGCAGTTTCCACGGCCAGCAGTAAACACAGAAGATGACGGCAGGAGCATACATAGTGAATAGTATTAAATAGGTATTCACTACGTATGCTACTGCGGCCATCTTCCAGTTTGGACAGAGACTGATAGAGACACAGAGACAGATTGAGGCGACAGATAGAGGCAGAGACACAGAGACAGATGGAGCCACAAATACAGATAGAGACGCAGAGACAGATAGAGACAGAAACAGACACAGGCATACAGAGATAGAGACAGGGACAGACAGAGACAGGGACAGATAGAGACAGGAACAGATAGAGATAGAGCAGAGAGAGACAGATAGAGGCTGGGACAGGCAGAGCCTGAGACAGATAGAGATAGGGACAGATAGAGACAGGCAGAGACAGGTAGAGGCAGAGACAGGTAGAGGCAGAGACAGATACAGACAGAAAGAGGCAGAGACAGACAGATGCAGAGACAGGGACAGAGACATACAGACAGATAGAGGCAGGGACAGATAGAGGCAGAGACAGGGACAGACAGAGGCAGAGACAGATAGAGATAGACAGAGAGACCGGGAGAGGTAGAGGGAGACAGAGGGAGGCAGAGGGAGGGAGACAGACAGAGGGAGACAGACAGAGGGAGACAGAGGGAGACAGACAAAGGAAGGAGGGAGACAGGCAGAGGGAGATGGACGCAGGGAGACTGATGGAGGGAGACAGACAGAGGGGGACAGAGTGAGGGAGACAAAGGGAGACAGACAGAGGGAGGAGGGAGACAGAGGGAAACAGACAGAGGGAGACAGACAGAGGGAGCGAGAGGGAGGGAGACAGAGGGATACAGACAGAGGGAGGAGGGAGACAGACTGAGGGAGACAGACGCAGGGAGACAGAGGGAGGGAGACAGACAGAGAGTGGGACAGAGAAAGGGAGACAGAGGGAGACAGAGGGAGGAGGGAGACAGACAGAGGGAGACAGAGGGAGATGGACACAGGGAGACCAAAGGCGGGAGACAGACAGAGGGGGACAGAGGGAGGGAGACATAAAAAGACAGACAGGGGGGGGGAGGGAGACAGACAGAGGGAGAGAGAGGGAGGGAGACAGACAGAGGGAGGAGGGAGACAGACCGAGAGAGACAGAGGGAGACGAACGCAGGGAGACAGAGGGAGGGAGACAGACAGAGGGTGACAGAGGATGGGAGACAGAGGGAGGGAGACAGACAGAGGGAGGAGGAAGACAGACAGGGAGGGAGGGAGACAGAGGCAGATGGATGCAGGGAGACAGAGGGAGGGAGACAGACATAGGGAGACAGACGCAGGGAGAGAGAGGGATGGAGACAGACAGAGGGGGACAGACGGAGGGAGACAGAGGGAGACAGACAGATGGAGAAGGGAGGAAGACAGAGGGAGACAGAGAGAGAGAGAGAGAGAGAGAGAGAGAGGGAGGGAAGGGAGACAGAGAGAGGGAGCGGGAGAGAGACAGAGAAAGAGAGAGAGAGTGAGGGAGACAGAGGGAGGGACACAGAGAGAAAGGGAGACAGAGGGAGGGAGACAGAGGGAGGGAGACAGAGGGAGACCGAGGGAGGGAGACAGACAGAGGGGTACAGAGGAAGGGAGACAGAGTAAGACATAGAGAGAGAGAGGGAAAGAGAGATAGAGAAAGATAGAGAGATGTGTGTATGCCAGGTCTAGTGGCATTAAATTTAATTTAACCACCGGAGTGGTAAGGAGGTGGAGATGGGCAGAAAGGAGGTTACGGGCCGGGCAGTGTGAGTTGATGAGAGATTTCAAGAAAGCCGGGCTCTTGGTCTGCCGGGCCTTATAAATTAGGCAGCCGATTTTAAAAGCAGCCCTTTGTTCGATGGGCAGCCAGTGCAGCTTGGACAGAAGGGATCTAGCAGATTGCCATTTAGGGGCTTTGCAAATAAGCCTTGCTGCCTGGTTCTGCACCATCTGGAGGCGATGGAGTAGGGACTTAGGTAGGCCCCAGTAAAGAGAGTTAGAAAAGTCAAGGCGGGAAAGAACAAGGGAAATGACAATTTGCACCAGTGCTTCATGGGAGCAGGTGGGAGATTTTACGAATTTTTCGTAACTGGAACATGCTGGCCGAGATGATGGTACCGACATGGGTTTTAAGAGAGAGGTCGGTGTCGATGGTAACGCCCAGGCTTTTTACCGAGCTCGACGGGCTAGGGGGTGTACCTAGCTCTTAGGCCAGAAATGTGGGCCCCAATGTGCCGGGCTTGTGCCAGGCAAGATGAGTTCCGTTTTCTCCGGATTTAATTTGAGCTGGTTGGAAATCATCCATTGTTGGATGTGGAGCATCACTGCCTGGAAATCAGATGCAGCATCAGGGGTGTCTAAGGGGAAGATAATCTGCATGTCATCAGCATAGTTGAGGACACTGCATTTCCAGTTACTCAGTGAATGGACTAACGGCCGAAGATATACATTGAACAATAATGGTGAGAGGGAGGATCCCTGAGGGACTCCACAGGCAGTGGGTACCTGGGTTGCTGTAAAGGGGCCTAGATGGACTGTTTGCACTCTGCCCGAGAGAAAGGACTTGATCCATTCCCGGGCAGGTCCCTGGATGCCTGCCTGTCCGACACGGTGGAGAAGGATGTCCACCGTGTCGAACGCGGCCGATAAATCCAGGAGAACCAGTGCCTGTGGGGACCCTCTGTCGGCATTTTTCCGAAGAGTGTCAAGGACTTTTAAGATGACTGCTTCAGTGGAGTGTGCTGGTCTGAAGCCGGCTTGATTAGCTTCCAAGAACCCAGAGCTCTCTATAAATGCTGACAGGCAGGTGGTCACATAGGCCTCCAGGAGTTTAGAAGTGTAAGGCAAAAGGGAGATGGGCCTGTAGTTGGCAGGGTTGGCGGGGTCAGCTCCTGCTTTTTTCAGGAGGGGAACCAGTAAAAAACTGTCGGTGCTCAGACCCGGTGAGACCTGGCCCACTTAAAGCCGTGATGCCTCCCATATCTTGCACAATACCCATACAGTGCATCTTTACAAGTTCAAAACTGTCCTGAATTGCAAATGTGGGCCACTTTTTTAATTATCTAGTTTGCTAACGGGGGCCTCTTTTATTTGTTGCCTGGGTTTAATTTTTGCCCCGTTCTTCCCCTATCATCTGGGGTGTCTTCCCATCCGGGGTGTCTTCCCATCCTCTTCAATATTGACATGACATTCTTGCTCAGAGTAATTAAAAAGGCTGTTACTCATTTCGGTATTGAAAGGAGTCATGAAAAAACAGATATCGAGGGGAGAAAGCTACTTAGATGAGTGAGGGGCAGCTCCCCAATATTAGATTGCACTAACGATAGCTGCTCGTTAAGGGGTGAAATGTGCAACTTTTCTCTACTACAAACTAGGGGGCAGATTTACAAGCCCCGTATGCCACATTTGCTCCGCATTGTGTCACTTTTGTGACGCAGCGGCGGCGCAAAGCCAGCGCCATGCTGCGGGGTATTTACAACATGACGCATCTGGGAGATGCATCACATTGTAAAGACCTGTGCCACATGTGGGCGTTTCAAGCGATACAAAAGGGGATGATGGACGGAGCGTTTGAGCAAATCAAACACTCACCCCCAGTCAACTGATCTGGGTTTAATCCATCACCATTCTTTAGCTCACTCGGCCACCCCAGTTCAGACATGGCTATATGCAAATCAGTCTGACCCTGTGCCTCATGGGAACAGTCCAGCCCGAACTGCCAAGCCATGTCTTCCCTGGACCAGAAACAAGCATCCTGGGACCGGTTTCGGATTCATAATCCTCATCAGCCAGGCTATCTTGAATCCAGTGGCCAAGTGAGCAAGGGACTCACGTCTGAGCATACCCTGCCACACTTAGGGAGAACAAAGCGATACAAAAGGGGATGATGGACAGAGCTTTTGAGCAAATCAAACACTCACCCCCAGTCAACTGATCTGGGTTTAATCCATCACCATTCTTTAGCTCACTCGGCCACCCCAGTTCAGACATGGCTATATGCAAATCAGTCTGACCCTGTGCCTCATGGGAACAGTCCAGCTCGAACTGCCAAGCCATGTCTTCCCTGGACCAGAAACAAGCATCCTGGGACCGGTTCCGGATTCATAATCCTCATCAGCCAGGCTATCTTGAATCCAGTGGCCAAGTGAGCAAGGGACTCACTTCTGAGCATACCCTGCCACACTTAGGGAGAACAAAGCGATACAAAAGGGGATGATGGACGGAGTGTTTGAGCAAATCAAACACTCACCCCCAGTCAACTGATCTGGGTTTAATCCATCACCATTCTTTAGCTCACTCGGCCACCCCAGTTCAGACATGGCTATATGCAAATCAGTCTGACCCTGTGCCTCATGGGAACAGTCCAGCCCGAACTGCCAAGCCATGTCTTCCCTGGACCAGAAACAAGCATCCTGGGACCGGTTCCGGATTCATAATCCTCATCAGCCAGGCTATCTTGAATCCAGTGGCCAAGTGAGCAAGGGACTCACATCTGAGCATACCCTGCCACACTTAGGGCGAACAAAGCGATACAAAATGGGGGGCGTTCCGGTGCAGGAACGCCTCGGAAAAGTGGCTGAGTGAAATCTACAAGATTTCTCTCAGTCACTTTTACGGCCATGCTGCGTCAAAACCCTGCGCCTGCTTGAAGCGGGCGTAAGGATTGACGCAGCATGTTAGGCATAGGGACACCCCACACCTTGCTGGAGCTGCGTCGTGCTTGCGACGCAAGTCCAGCAATGCGCCGCCTTTTTGCCAGGGGATGCGACACGCATCTGCCAATCCGTGCAGCATGGTGCGCCGCATTGTAAATGCGGTGCATCAGTGGTGGAGCACGGGTGGTTTGGCGTGTCGCAATTGTTCAGCTTCCCTGATGATTAGCAGAGATGTGGCAGAAGTTGTAAATCTGCCCCTAGGTACTCCAAAATGTGAAGGGGTGAATGAATACATATGCCTCGTGGATTGAAGACGCCAGATTCTCGCATGTTGCTAAAGGTAGCTAAATTCCTTTTCAAGAGTACACTGAACGTGCCACAACAGAGTCAGTAGTTTATATACACATTGTGGCACACACGCAACGAGAAACAACGAATCTGAAAGATGTAAACAATGTTTGGGAGAGAGCGTCTGACTCTGGGAAAGGCATTGCCATGAAGGCAAAATATTTTGTAAGCATTTGATAACACTGTGTATGGCAGATTTGTGTGTAGCTGAAATGTAAAAACGCTGATAACCAGGGAAAACATTTACTGAAATTCATAAAAAAATAAGCACTGAAAACAACCATAAGAATGATGGCCTGTGCCACTATCTCTCGTCCTATTTCATTTCCCTCGAAGCATAAAGACAGCAGCTGCACGGTCACTTCAGTTCATCAAGCATGACACCCAAACACTGGGCCACGTGGGGCACCCCCCACCCCCACTCTCACACCTCTATCCAGCCACAACATTAACAGGAAGTAAGCAATATGCTTGTGTGCTGGAACACGTGACGAATTAGGAGAAGCACCGCGATTATCAGGAGAAAACTTCCCAAATAAGCCACCACACCAACATCTTTCCAGCCCAGCACATGGTAGCTTGCTATTTGCCCAATCATGCGCTGTGCTGCCTCAAAAGGAGAAGAAGGGTAAAATGATGCAACTACAGTACACTACCGAACAATTCTTTCATTAGTATCAGGTTTTGATTCTTTGATTCTCAACATTGCGACGGTATTCTTAACTTTTACTCTTAGGGTAAATGCGACAATTTGAAAATATGTATCCCACAAAGGTAAGGATGTTTTTTTTCTGCCGCAATATGATGATGATTCTACGGATAATAACTTGTGTTCTCGTGGTTCAAAAATTTTACCACTAGGTGGCAGCAGTCATCTATGAATGTTGTTTTGTTTTTATGGGTTTATGGAAAATCGGCTTCTGCGAGCAGTTTTCCCAGCTTCAGACCTATTCAGTCATCCTATTTATTTATTTATGCGTTTTTATATAGCGCGGACTTTACCCGAAGGTGTCAGAGCGCTTCACAATAGGAACAGTACTGATACATAAGGAGAAAATTACAAGTGAACAAATTACATAAGCAAACGTTAAGTTACAAGAGGCAAAAGTGACAATTGTGAGCAAACAAAATACAAGAGGAAGCAAAGAAGGTACATTACAGGAGGAAAAAGTGACGTGTGCAAGTTACAAAAGCGAACAAAGTACAAGTAGACGTATAATACTGCAATAAATGGCAGACACTCAAGCACAAGAACAAACGTTACGTAGGCAATGGTGGCACTTGTGCAAGTATCCAAAGCAAACAAAATGTAAGAGGTAGCAAACAGTGTGTTACAAGAGAAAAGTGACGTGTGCATGTTACAAAAGAGTACCAAAACACAGGTAGAAGTATAATACTGCAATAAATGGCAGACTCTCAAAACACAAGAACACACTGGGAAGGCACTTCCATAGTGGAGAATAGAATTTTCTATAATGAAAGGTTTTCCTTCAGATAATAGAGAGGGTGTGAATTAAATTTGGAAGTGTCTTTGAAGGAGGAGAACTTTGAGGTCAGTTTTGAAGGCCTGGGAGGAGGAGGTGGTCTGGAGCTGAGGCGGAAGTGAGTTCCAGATTCTCACCTCGTTGCCGCGTGCTTCCTACAACCTTTAGAACAGGATTATTTAGGATGAACTTGATACAAAAAAATATTGTGTGATATTAAGAAACGTCAATGAGTTCTAGGTGCTAATTAAACAAGGTAAGTGCAAATAACATTTTTCGATAGTGACTTTTTGTTATCACAATCAGGAAGGACAGGGGGGCACATTCTCAAGAAAGTGTGATAACCATCGCAAAAGTAACTTAACGCAACTTCCAATTTCGCAGTCTATCGCAGGAAAATTGCGCCGTGTCAACCTAGCATTCTCAACACGGCGGTACCATGTGATAGTCTCCAGATAACGCGTCAATTGACCACTTTAAAATCAATGCCACGCTGCAAAAATGCAAAACGCGAACGCAAGAAAAGCTGCGATTAGTCCATTCGCGATACTAAAATCAGAGAAAACCAGCAACAGGCCTGCAATTCACACGCGTCAGGCGTGAAAAATCACAAAAAAAGTAGAAAGAAAACCTGACAAACAAATGCCCAACAACAGCGAAGCACAATGGATGTTGACGGAGCCCCCCCGGAGGACCTGCCTGGGACCTCGGGGTCAGGGAAGGCCAAGGAGAAGAGGAGTAGGAAGAAGCGCTTCAATCCGCAGTAAAACAGGATCCTGATAACAGAGGTGGTAGAACACCATCAACAACTGTTCGTCACCTCCACTGTGTTATTGGCAACCAAAAATGGACTATGGCAGTCCATAGTGGACAAGGTGAATGCAGTGGGAGTGCTGAAGAGGACAATGGAAAAGGTCAAAAGGAGCTGGAATGGTGTCAAGCGCAAAACCAAGCTGAAACTCGCCAACAACCGGAAGGCAGCAATGCAGACTGGGGGTGGGAGTCCTGCGCCACAGGAGGAGCTGGACGACATGGAGGAAATGGTGTCCACAGCCATCAGTGGGGAGACGGTGAATGGAGTCAGGGGACCTGACACTGCTCAACATGACCGGACACAACAGCAACAGGCTGAGTAACGACCAGGGACTGGGGGGACAGGGGGAGATGGGCACAATGGCACACATGCACAATTGAGCAGAGCACATCTGGGGACGAACCATGCCCCAGACCCCAATTCCTACCAGGAGACCAATGTACCCAAGTATGCAACTTCTCAGCACTGTATAAGCACAGAAGGCAAAGGCACATTGCAGAAAATGGATAAGGGGCAGCAAAACAGAGCAGCAGGGGCCACACCCCTGAAATAGCGGACATCGCCAGTGTCCTGACTCAGAGACAAGAACGACTGACTAGTCAGAGTTGCTCCATCGAGCTCGCCGGGGAGGTGGCAAACATGCAGAGGCTCATGGAGACCATGGAGCGGGCCAATGCGGAAAGAGCGGCTGCCACGGCTGCACACCAGCGAATGGTAGCTGGGTTCTTCAATGACCTCAAAACCATCCTCATGGCATTGCTGCCACAAGGCCTGGCGCTGATGCATGCTGCTGCTACCACTACATCCAAATCTCTGTCCCCTGAAGTGTCAGTGCCGCACACAGTGCGGCAGACATACCACCTCTGGCCCCTGAGGTGTCACTGCCACACAGTGCTGGAGAAAGGCCAGCACCACCCCCAAGTGAGGCACATGGAACAGCAGAGGACGAAGAGGCAGATGAAAGCACCATTGTGGTAAGAAGGACGCAGTAGCATTCATCTCCGCCATAGGGCCTGTTTCAGCTTGGTTCTGCCCTCTGCATCATCACCTTCCCCAATACGCTCTGCGACACTCACCTTGGACCTCGACATGGACTGACATATTCTGTTTGATCGCCAATGACACAGCAAACAGACTGCGGACTGAACTCTTCCTCTTCCTTTGGACTTGTCATTCCCTGAAGGACTCTGGCTGGTCCTCTATGGGCCAACATTGTAAAGTGGGGTGTGCATGGCCCTGTACTGCTCCAGATACAACACTCCACTGAATGTGCATTAAACATTCCGACTCACACAGATGTGTTGTGTCTATGGTCTTTCATGTGTGGTAGTATTGATGAATGTAGGGTCAGCGAATTCCCCCTACGTCCATTTGGCTCATGTCGTTGGACTTGGGTCACAGGGTGACACATTGCCGAATGTTGTCCGGGTGGCGCCGAGCCAACAACAGCGACACATGCATTAGTTACTTCCTTGTCCAGCCTTGTACGGTACCACACCCAGAGCCCCGGGGTCATTGTTCAAACCCTTATGCTGGATTGGCATATGCCAGGCCAGCACACTACACTTACGCTCCAGGGGGGGGGACAACAACGCTACATGTACCAGGAACTTCCCTGTATTGTTCTGCCAATCACAGGTCTAGTTGTCAGCATGCCACAGCCACTCCTTCATGACTGGTTTACACCCACACCACACCCATCCAGTATACTCGTCACAACACATGTGACTCTGCCAATAAAAAGGGCCAGGCACACGTTGAGGTTCTTTAATTTTGACTCCATCTTAAATTTGTCTTCAATTTGTGTTGCCTTTACACAGACTGCTCTATTCATGAAGTGTTTCTGCCCTTTGGACTGCATCGTGTAGAAAACCCCCCTCTGTCCTTGCTTTGAAAGCAATCTCAGACACTAGCTGGCCTAACTGCATACAGACATGTTCTGCCATTACTGATTGACCTATAAGTGCTGTAGTTGACTGACTTATGGGTTGGGCAGAAACACGACGTAAGGGGGACATTCTGGTTACATGATGTTTTTCTATTGGCTAATATTTTGCAGATCTTGTATGTCCATATTAGGTATTTTGTATGCTTGCAGAAGCTAGGACTGCCCCTTTCTTTTATGCTGAGTTTGTAAATCCTAAGCATATAAAAGACCTATGTGTTCTGTATTCTTTAGACTGCCTCATTCAGGTGCTAAAGGCTCCTGTGTGACGTAGTCTCACTTATTAATTTTAATAAAGATGTCTTTTAATATTTCAGCTTCTGTGCCAAGTTCTTTTGTATTAGTGAGACCCCTGAGAATGAAGATTTCAATTCTTCAGATGGCACGGCCAACGCGGGCTTCATCAGAGAAGTGACTTTCTGTGGGAGAGATCTTGTCAGGAGACAGAAAGCTACTGAGGAGGACAAGACAGGATTCTACTAAGAAGGTACTCTGTGCACAGGGATTCTGGGGATTCTTCGTCTCTGCAGCCCAGTGTATTTCTGCTCTTCCTGATTTTGATCCTCCACATGATGTCACTCCTGACTAAGAACCCTTTTTGGCGTGAGTATTAAAAAAAAAACAAAGAGACCGTTAGGTCATTTAGAACTTGACAGTTAGAATTTGGATAACCTTTTGATTAGTAAAAGTAAGAGTTAAGTATAAGTGGGTCGCTCCCAGTCCTTTGCTCTTAGTTTTGCTTGGTCCTTAGTTTGGTTCTTAGTTTGTTTGGTCCTTAGTTTTTATTTGAAGATTGCAATTTTCAAAAACCGAGGGTCTTGTATATTTACGAGTGTATCGATAGAGATAGCCCCTTGAAGTTTGAAGCTAGATTAGTGAGCTATAAGATGCCTGATCTTAGCAAATTTGGAGCTTTGTGTTGGCCAACTTTGTATACGTTTGGATTAGCCGGCTTCCCCTAAAGGGAATATCTAAATAGGTTTAGATTTACAAACATATTTCTTCCTTGGTGATTTTGTATCCCTAGGGAATTAAAATATGACATAATACATACAAGGATCCTTTGTTCTGCGCAGTTTTATGAATGAAGATATGCAGAGTGATTTTTGGTGTTCTGCTAGTCAAAGCTAGTGAATTGAGTGTATGTTCACTTCTTGGACATACATCAGTCTGTTGGGCTGTTTTTGCAGTCTTTTGGAACACAATTGAGAAGCGTTTCTTGTAAATATGACTTACAACTAGTATTTACAAATGGTTTGGTTTAAGTACAGTCTGTGGGCTGTCCTTTATTTCTGTCCTGAGTATTGATATGTGGGTTAAATGTGTGTTTAAATGTCTATGTGGTTTTCCCATTAGTGCAATTTCTGTAAGTGAATAGCGATGGCACTATTCACGAAATGCATGGCTAAAAGCGCGCCGTATTGTGTGTCCTTAGTGTTTGACCCCTTTCTGTTTGTCTGAAATGAGCTCAAATGTGTGTTTGTGTGTCTTTTTGATGTTTTCAGTCTATTAAAGATGTCTAAATGTTTAAAAACTAAAATGTAAATTCACATTCACTAGGAATAAAAAGCCCCCAAAAACGAAATTGGGTGTTTTGCAAAAAAAATAAAAATAAACTTACAGCATTTTCCTTAGATACATTGTGTTAGGTATTAACAGGCAAACAGATCAGCTGAAGTAAATTCCTGCTGAACTCAAAATAATATAGAACACGCATTGATATGTTTTAGTTTGAAAAAGACTGCCAGCTTGTTACAAGCACTTAGAGACAAGCTAAATAAACAGGAATTTTTATTTAGCCAGGATTTTCCCCTCAGTTGCACAGGTGAAAACTTTGCATTTCAGAATGTTGTTTTAAAAAGGTTTCAAAACTAAGGTTCATTATTTTGTATTATAGGAAGACATTTCAATTAAGGGTTTTCCTTTCTTTAAGCATTTCTCTAAGCATATTCTTGGCTCAGTTCCTAAGTAATAATTAACCCATGTAATGAAGAAACAATTAAAAAGAAAGAAACCGTAAAAGATGCTGAAACAAGATAGGGCAAGTCCAGGGAAACTAAAAAGTTAACGATGTATTGAACATTGATTGGCAATCTCAGATAAAGATCAATCAGGGAAATTGGCTTTGCAGGTCAGTTTCGGGTGACGAAAGTTAGTTTCTTACAGTTTAATCTGGTTAATGTGTACATGACCTGGGGAGGCCAGGCCAATTTGTTCATCAGCCTAAGTGGCACAAAAAAACAAAAAAAGAAAAAAAGAAAATGAAGTCAGATTCAAGGAATTACAGAGCCTTAATATGTGGAATTATCAAAACTGATTAGGTTATAAAAGTCAGTTCTACAAAATTCGTTTTTTACTATTCATGAATCTTAATACTTATACTGTGACCTCCTAGCATTATAATTTAATTTAAGGTATGGTATACTGCATAATAAGGACATTAGCAAACAGAATTTCACCAGGCGTGAAAAACTCATTTTTCTCAGGATTTGCAGGAGATATGTCCAATGTCCAATCTCTGCAATTTGTAAAGAACATTCTCAGGATGATTAATATGTAACATTATTATAGGATATTTATTTTTTAGTGCCCCAAATATCAAAGTCGAATTTGGGTAAAATTTGGGCATTTTTGCTATTTACAATAGCTTTAAAGTGCTTTAGGCTTCAGTAAATGCATACATTTAGGTATAATACAAATTTGCAGGTTGTTCCCATTTGGGTTTCCTTTTAAATAGGTCAGTGAGCCAATGTGCCTGGTGCAGAGGTTTGAGTTTAATATCAGGGTGGAAGGTTTTAACTTTTGCTGGACCTAACTGAGCCTTCATCCATTTAAGGTAGATGAAATGAGTACCATTGCAAAGCATTTGTTCTAAAAACTGGTATGTGTGTTATTATGTTCTGTGAATTATTCACAGTAACTGTTTTAATAATCTAAGCATAGAAATAAATCGTAGCCCTTAACAGGAGTAATATATATATTATGTGTTTTTAAATAGAGTTGGTTATTGCAGGTTAGAAAGAGTTGGGAAGTTTTTTTTGTCTTTTTCAGTCTTAGAGTGAGGTGGGAATTAGGAGTAAGTGTAAACAGATGGAGAAATTATTGCTTGGAAAAGCAGGGCCTCAAAGGGTGTTGGTGCACGGGACATCCAGAGTGTCTGTGAAAAAGTTTTTGGAAAGTTAAAAGGGTTTAGCATTTTTTCAAAAGATGGTTGTTACAGTTGATATTTTGTGTGTTATGTGCAGAAATGTTCGTGCGTTTTACATATTTTTGCATTTTATCCTTTTATGAATTGTTCCTGGTGAGGATTTTAAGCCTGACAAATTAAGCAGGCCTGAATATTCTGTTTTGAGCTGCAGGTTCACACTTCCAGACTGCAGTAATGTACCAGAGACCCCATATTATTTATAATTCCCTTTTGTATGACCAGACTTATTTTCAAAAATGTTCTTTAGGCCTACTCTGATGTTTCCCAGTTTGACTGTTAGGGTAGTGATGGACTGGTTAACTGACTCAATACTATAGTAAGATACGTTTTCCACCTCAATAGGAAATACCTGCCTATTCTAATTTGGTTTTTAGTTCCTTTTTCCTGCTGCTTTAATTTGTGATGGACCAGATGTATTTTAAATAATGGAAATACCAGGATTCTCTAGTTCTTGTCTTTTGTTTCCACATTTGATCATTAGCTTTTGCATTGCATGGTCCACCTGATGCACAATTCTTAAAGGGAGGTATCTACATGTCCCTGATAAAATGTATTATGTGATCTCTCTTTTGAGGTGCTCTAGATAAGGAATTTAGAAACACCTATATGTAATCATTCAGAGAAAAAAAATGTGTTTGCCCCATTAGACAATGCCACCACGTGTGAGGACATCCATTCAGATAGAATTCCCATGTCGCTATCTACCCTTAGATGGTAGGGGATATGCTCTCACATGGAAACCCAATTAAAGAGGCTAGAGGCACTGTTTTGCCTACTGCCTTTGTCTTTGTATTGCCTTTGAGAATGACAGTGTGTTCTAGACCAGAAAAGGTATGGCCACTCCTTTAAAGATTGCAGGCCACTTGCTTGCAGTCCCTTGTTGTACAATGAACTGTTTTTGTACTTAATTGAAGGAAACAACTGTGTCATATTTTCTACGTCACTAGGTTCTGCGGGATCTTCCAGAGTCAAAGGGAGAATGATACCCTGCAGAACGGTGATAAAGATGAGTTCTAATTCTCATCAGTGACAGCTAACAGATGAACAGTCCCAACACCCAGAAAGTGCTTCATCAACTGTATCTCCAACGTATTGTGCTTGCTTCATCAGAAGGCGTTGAACATCAGAAGAGAAGGAGGATCTGGTTTTGCCACAGAACCAGAATTTCAGTGCAAAGAGCGAAAGAGAAGGATTCTTGTTGTTTTTGAGGCTTCAGTTTTCCACCCACCTGTCATGTGCTGGTTAACCTCTGATAGTGTGCAGTCCATTGAGCCCCTTGGCCTGAGTTTTGGCCACACAACCCCTTTTCCTTTGCTCCAACGGAAGTGCAGTGCACCGGAGGATTTGAGATTGGCAAAAGGCACTACATTATGGTGCCCATGAAAGAGCAGCCCGAGCATCCTCTGATACTGAATAAGAGAGTGTTGGAGCCTGAAAGTGTTGCTGAGAGTGACAGTCTGTTGCTCTTCCCCGATTAATAGTACTTGGGTCTGCATGAGATGATCTGTGCCCTTGATCAATGAAGAGCACACTATCTGTAGTGCCTGCAGCACAGGAAATATTGGTGCACTGCATTGAGACATTGAGACTTTCAAGTGAGCTGTGAGTGTTTGCCAGGAAGGCACTCCAACGGATACTGAGTAACATCATTTTCATGAAAGGCCTGAATGTAGAGGCCCATGCGGAAGAAAACAACAGAAACAGGATTTGATGGACAATAGAAGCCTGCCAGAAGAGGCTTTGACGGACTCTGGGTATTTCCCGTGCGATTGTATAGAATTGGTGTTTGGAGACTGATTCTTATTGTTTTATTGGCATTGTCAATAGTCACTGAAATACATAATGTTTGCAAAATAATTTTAGGATTTGCCTGTGTAATGGCAAAAGGGGGGTCTGAGGTTCTTTAATTTTGACTCCATCTTACATTTGTCTTCAATTTGTGTTGCCTTTACACAGACTGCTCTATTCATGAAGTGTTTCTGCCCTTTGGACTGCAACGTGTAGAAAACCCCCCTCTGTCCTTGCCTTGAAAGCAATCTCAGACACTAGCTGGCCTAACTGCATACAGACATGTTCTGCCATTACTGATTGACCTATAAGTGCTGTAGTTGATTGACTTATGGGTTGGGCAGAAACACGACGTAAGGGGGACATTCTGGTTACATGATGTTTTTCTATTGGCTAATATCTTGTATGTCCTTATTAGGTATTTTGTATGCTTGCAGAAGCTAGGACTGCCCCTTTCTTTTATGCTGAGTTTGTAAATCCTAAGCATATAAAAGACCTCTGTGTTCTGTATTCTTTAGACTGCTCCTGTGTGACGTAGTCTCACTTATTAAGTTTAATAAAGATGTCTTTTAATATTTCAGCTTCTGTGCCAAGTTCTTTTGTATTAGTGAGACCCCTGAGAATGAAGATTTCAGTTCTTCAACGTGCACAAAGCCATTTCCAACCTCTCTTGGGGTGTATCCGTGTGGTGTGCATGTAGACATGGGGTCCAAGGGCCTGCGATGTCACATTCCGCAGGCCGGGAGGTGGCATGATTGCGTCGGCACCACGATACCCAATCATAGAGGGTCTATGACTTTCAGGGCACAGACTTGGTGGCACCGGATACACTGCAGTCAGCACAGGCACAACGTCATGGGACGGTGACTTTCGGTGCACTGAGGTAGGGGCACCTTAAGTGCTGAGCGGGTGTGCAGCCTGCGATGATGCCCCGTCCCAGCAGTCTGGACGGCTCAGGTTTTGTGTGCCCTGCTGGACCGCAGTGTAGGCCTGAGCCAGCGGGCAGCGCGGGCCTACTGCCACGTGGTGTCGCCTCCTGGATCACAGAGTTAGTGGCACCTATGAGGCTGAGCGGGTGTGCAGCCTACGATGATTACGGTTGCACTGGTATGTCCTCTGCCATGGAGAAATCAAGACCCAGTACCAAATGTGAGACCTGATGGCCTGTGGAGCGGGGCTGCATGATGCGGAGGGTGCCATGTCCTTGGGCCTTGGGATCGTGGCTTGCAGCGGCACGTGGTGGGCCCTCTTTTCCACACACCGGTGGTGGAAGGTGAGCAGTGAGGCCTTGGTGCATAGGGGCAGGCATGCACTGCTGGGCGGCGGGAGGGGCTGGAGTGCGGCTGCATTGGTCCGAAGGGGCGGCATGCACTGCTGGGCTGCGGGAGGGGCTGAGATGCAGTTGCCTGGGTGCGCAGGGGCGGATCGGCGATGCTGCCGCGTGCAATTGTATATACTTTGCCATTCATGTCTCTGGACTCTGTTTCAGATGGCTTGTCTGTCTCAGATGTGGGACCTGATGAACTGCACTACATATCGGCACGTGGTTGGAGACACACCGGTGGCAGCAGGTGAGCAGTGTGGCCTGGGTGTGTAGTGTCAGTACTCTCTCTCCTTGTCCCTCTCTTCTTTTCTCTATCTCTCTCTCCCCCACTCTGTCCGTCTATCTCTCTCTCTCCCTCTCTGTCCGTCTATCTCTCTCTCCCCCACTCTGTCGGTCTATTTCTCTCTCTCCCTCTCTGTCCGTGTATCTCTCTCTCTCTCTCTCGCTCTCTCTCTCTCTCTCCTTCGCTCTCTCTCTCTGTCCCTTGATGTGTGCAGGACTCACCTTCTCATCATGATTTTTGTCTTTCAGGCTGTGACCTACCGAGTGTCCAAAGGAGTGCCGCCATGTGTCTTCATTTCTGTTCTGTGTTTGTTTTAATACATTTTCATTTGTTGGTTCGAAGGTGAATGGGTGATGTTCATTTTTGTGTCGACTCTGCATGTAACTAGATGTGATTGTGCAACACTAGGCAGGATATTTGGTACATGATTTCGTGTAGTTGATGTGGCATGTCTTTGTCCCGGGGAGGGCCCGGGGAGGGTGAGTCTTGGGGGTGGTGGCGGTGGGTGTTGTTGCCCTCTTGGGTGTCCGGGCTGCATGATCAGTGGCTCCATGGCATATGTTGTTCTTCAGGTGTGGCTCTGGGCTGGGTTCCCGTTTGTGGTGCAGGCTGTGGTCCGACTTTACACCAGGTCAGAGCAGGTGTTACTTTCCTGCTGCTAACACACCTTATCGCCTGTTTTGTGATCTTATCGCCAAACTGGCTGGTCGTAGAGAATGTTGTGGAGTGGTGTTGTCGCGGCTTTTGGCTCTGCATCTCATTAGCGATAGTTGTGGGGGTCATCTGTGGTGATGTTTTTTTGTGGCTCCTATCGCAGGGAAACTGGTGCTATGGGCTGTTAGCACCAGCTTGTGAATGGTGCAATACATTTATAGCGACTTTGGCTGCGATAAAGTGCTGTTAACTCAGCGATAGCTCCTTGAGAATATGCCCCAGGGTAATGAACCTGTTTCGCTAACATAAGTTTGCCCACTGTGTGTACCTATTTTTTGCAGAACACTGCATTTGATTGGCACGTAGACAGTTTTTGCAACTTATTTTGGGCTTCCCATTGTCCATAGCGCTTTGTAAGGAAAAGGACCGCTATACTAACAAGTTAAATTCTAGCAATGCAAACAAAACAGAACACTGCAATTATCATTTCACCTTACCATAAGACATCCGTGGCAGGCACTGCGTTCTCAGTACAAGCTGCCAAGCTCTGAACCTCACTACCAACCAGCATTAGAAGCATCCATATATTCTTCAGAAGACAGATGAAAACAGCTATCTCCAAGCTAACTACACCACCCCACATCTTGGCAACAGGACCAAGAAAGACCATCCCACATGGACGTCATTTGGGAGTACTCAGGGGTCGCAGCTGCAACCTCTAGCTTGCTCCCTTCTACTCCTGGCACTTCTTTTGCGACCCCTGGCCTCAGAGGAGGCATGCCATCCCACCCTTGAGCACAATCTTCAGTTTACAATCCACAGACTGGAAACAACCCAAGCAGCAAACTGCTTTCAATATGGCGGTAAGCTAAGTTTAACTAACTTATGGTTCGCCAGGGTCATACACAGTTATGTAATTATATATATATACAATTTCTCGCCCACACTAATACTAAGACCATAATACGCAGTGGTCAGCAACTAATTGTAAAATATACCTCGTGCATTCACACACAAACACATCTACTTAGAAAGTTTTCCATCGCTAGTACTGTACAGCCAATAAACTAGACATCCCCAAATGAACAGGCATGAAATATCTGAATAAATCTGTCACACACTGCTGGACGATTCAGAGGACTTTAATCTAGTCCATCACTGCAGGTCCCAAATATCTATGCACTCGAACTACGTCTTTACAAATCACACTGACGCTCAAATATGAGATGATAGTAAAAATGCCAATCCCAGCAGATCTCTCCACTTTTCTCTCCCTCCAACAATGCCTGCTGAGAACCACAATTAGCTTCGTAACAATGGGGTAACCCAGTATCCCTCGGAACATGGGCAATGGTATACAAAAGTAACAATGGTTCTGTCAGGTGAGAAAATCCCTTAAACAATTGCACAAATCATTGGTTATTCATAGAAAGCGATCAGTCATAAGCAACACGCACAGAAAACTGTGTAGGGTATTTCGGGGTTTCTTTATAAATTACGTCATTTATATATAAATACCCAAGAACATTTGAAAGGCTGTCAAAGCACACAGTGAAATACAATTTGTGACAAGGTGACATGTGGTGCTCAGTGATATAGTGATAGTGCGTAATATGTACAGAGTGGCTAAAAAGGATTAGAGGACTTGGGAGGCCAGAAGGCAAATGTTTTAGGTAGTTCTGTGAACTAAGTCAATTAGTTTTTCGCAGACTCCTGCAACTGGTCCAAGGGATAGTGTTGACTTTTCAACCCAGGGTCTGTACCACTATGTAATCAGTACGGGTCTTCAACAGGACAGGGACAGGGGTGTGACAGCCTGAAAGAAGCTATGCGACTAGTAGTGACAGTAAATTTGTTGGGAGCGTAGGTAGGTGGGTGTGATACAAGGATCGCTTAGATCTTTTTCGATGCGGTGTATGGTTTTCTCCGCCCCTTAACAAGCGTCATGGCAAACTCCATGACGCTTGTTAAGGGGCGGAGAAAACCATACACCGCATCGAAAAAGATCTAAGCGTCTATGAGGGTTTTTTCAACTACATAACCGACGGTTATAGTAGATACCAGTGTCCATTCCATTATGATAATTACAGTATCGAACCAGGGGAACTGAATGGACTTCAACTCCTCTTCCCTCCTGTCTGATGAATGAGTGATACAAGGATCTGCAAATTTTTTTTAAACCTTAGAAGTTCATTGTGAAAACCAAAGGTTAAATTAACGTTATAGTTATGCGAATATCTCAGTGACAACATTAACGTTTTGAACTGCAAAAACAACAGAAATTCACCAGTTTTATTTAGCAGCATTAACCATAACTTGCACCGTCACCATGCACTGCCTATGACCTCACATATGACATCCCTCATGCCATGTTCTGACATCTCTGATGATATCATCTAAGCTTCGTTTTCCCATATATTAGTCTATAAATTAATGGGGCATTAGAGGCTTGACAGTAAGTAGAAAATAGCTCAGGAGAACTTTGGCTATCATTACTGCCATCACAGATACAACTCCCTTATGTGTAGAAAGCACGCATTATGTGCAACATTGACCCTATACCATACACTTTATAGCTAACATAGTTCACATTAACAATCAATCACAGATATACAGGAAACTCTCATTGAGTACACCGTTCATTCTGTATACAACTGTCACAGAAAGCCAAATTACCAAGAATAGTGAATGGCAGTTCCAAAACTAATTACCCAATATGCGCAGCTTTTCTCTGTAGCAAGCCCCTTAAACTCACCAAACCTATATCAAAATATCAGTAGAGAACTGGGTACTGTAAACAGTGCTTCATCTATGAAGAGAGTTTCCTCTAGACCACACTATTTGCAAACAGTGAAACCTTTATGAGAAATATATCAGAGTATTAAAACGTATCTACTAAGAACAGTGTACACTCTATGCAACAGTAGTCAAAAAAGGCACTATCAGCACACAATAACCATGATCTGAAGATCCTAAACATCATATTACCTGTGCCCTTCATAAGGTGGCAAAAACTTTACAGATAGCCCATATTCTCAAGCAAAACAAGCACATGTACCTAGGTTAGTGCCTGGTGCACACAATGTTCTCTGTTATGTAGAAATTGTCATGCCTACATGATTTTCTCTAATAACTCAAGTCTGGTTACAAATCTTAGTATCTACTATGCAGAATCTTACTTCTGATGAAAACAAATTCTGCAGAACCAAAAAACTTGTATGGAAAATAAATAACACACCAACTGTCACCTGCATACAGAGTTGCCACCTAGCCCCACTAAGGACAGTACTTAACATGGCAGCTCGACTCATAACTGGTGTAAAAAGATTTGAACACATCTCACCAGCCCTCAACACACTCAACTGGCTCCCCATGGAAAGTAGATGTACTTACAAACAGGCCTGCATCACACACAAGGCCCTTCACATCCAATCCCCAAACTACCTGAACAGCAAACTAGTAAAAGCAGGAAAACCCGGTACTATGAGAAGCACCAACTCACTTCTTCTCATCCCTCCGAAACTGAAAAAGAAAACGACCCAGTGCCGGTTCTTCTATGGCAATGTGCCCAGGATGCGGAATGCACTCCCAAATGACCTCAGATGCAACCCCTCCTTCTCTAACTTCAAAAAGGACCTCAAACTCCTTCTCCTCAACCAATACTTTCCCGACCAAGTCAACCATCCTAGACTTCAATAACATAATGGACTCCCCATCACGTTGACCTTCAAAGATGGTGGTTATCTGACTGTGCCAAACCCCTGCGTCTCTCTCCCCTTACTGGATACATAAGCATTATATATTTGCTTATATCTTTATGCATCCTCATATCCTGCGATGTTATGCAACCTTTCTTTTCCTTTGTGTATGTAAAGCGCTCTGATACCTATGGGTCTAGCTAGCGCTATGGCCATGGAAAGGAACAGCAACACATGCCACTGCCATGCAGCACCTCCTGCATATCCGTGTACTTTGTGTCATGAACCATGTTGTGCATGCCACACGGTGCATGGAGACCAGTGCCACAGAAGGGCAACAATTACATATGCCCCCAGGCACTCTTTTCCAGGGGCACCGATGGCTGGGGGCTCTGTTTGAGGCTCCTTAGTTCCCTTTCTGACAACCTTTTCATGGCGGGGTTCCCTCCATGAAAGGGTTGTCGGAAATGGACTTCGTAATACTATTGGCGGTGCCTGCCTCTGAACTGCCGCCTTTTCCTGGTACTCATCTGACTGCAGCACAGTCGGGATCCAGGATCCTGGCAGTGGTATGGCATCGGGCTGATGTCAGTCCGACCACCACCATCCAAATACGGAGGTTGGACCGAAGGGCTGTCGGCGGTCAGACCACCACCGACAGGATGTCAGCAGTCCACATTTCAGGTTTGGCACTGTTTACATAGAGCAAGGTCTTATTCATACAATGGATTATCTAACTAGAATCGTTTTTAATGTATCCTAAATAGATTTGAAATATTAATCAAGGAGGAGTGACAATAGCCACTGGACGTGTGGACAGCTCAACTGACCAAATGATGATTTTTTTGACTTTGAACAGTAATCCATACCACAGCAACTTCGAAAGATACCCAACCTAGAGAAAATAAAGGAAAGGGGCAAAAAAGCAACTCTGACAAATCCAAGTGCACTCGAAAAAGCAAGGCATGAACACAGCAGAGAAGGGCATAACAATGGAGAATGAACGTTCAACCTCACACAGCAAAGGTACGGATAAGATGCTTTATAAGCACATAAAAAAAGAAATGGTTAACTTTACATATGACTGTCAATAGAAAGAGACAGGCAGAGTACAAGCCTGTCAGATCTGTGCAAGACGAAAACAATTGGAAACGGGGGCTATCACACTCACATTTAAGTGCTATTCAGTGTAATGGTTTCAATCTTAATTGTCACAAACAATGTGGATCAGCTGTAAAGGTGGCTCTGCCTACTGAGCCAGAAGATTGCAGGATTAAGTCACAATGAAAATATTATATCCAGCTATGAACTGCCACAATTACTGGTGCTTTTGCCATATATATAGCAGGAACACTTGCAGAGAGAAATGTTCTACTTTTAATCTCATGGACACATGCATTAATTGGACTCCACAGAAGGGTGGATGCTACTATAGCAGGACAGAGAAACATCTGGAATACATCCTTGAGAGTTTTAATCCACCCAACTCAAAACAATAATTAATCTGACACTTTTATGAGGCCAGTGCTCTTATGCCCGGTAGTGAGGGTATTAATAAAGAGGACAAAATAGCTTTGCTAAACCATAGACATTTAAAATCTCACTGCTCTTCTGGGCACAGAGCTAGGCATCAATCTTCTTCTTTCCTTTCCTTCTGTGGCAACCCTTGCTAGAGCCCACCCTCAACCCCAACCCAAATCCCCTCCAAAGTCATGACTTTGCACCTGTGAGAAGATACACAGGCTGGCTACAGAGCCCTACAAAAAGTTGGCTTACTCATGAAACAGCAAATATCAAGCATCCAATTGTCTAAACAACTGATGTTTCTAGTTGCCCGTATCTAGATAGACCTGAAAGGAATCACAAAGCCTTTGGAGAGTCACCTATGTCTCTCTCTTATAGTGATAGCCCATAAAGGAAATGGTGGGTTATGTCTTTCTATAGACATCCGCATCTTTAGCCAACCTCTCTGAGCAGATTGTCACTGTTTACTCTGTGTTGACAAGCTGATAACATTTCTTGGAAAGACCCGATGTCTTTCTAACTTAAGTTTGAGAGGGCATTACATTAAGTAAAGAAGGAGCCGGAGCAAGAATAAAACCATCTTACCATTCTTGTTACATCTGATAGCATATTCCAGTTTGATGAAAAGCTGTTCCATTTGGGTTAGTTTCATGTGTCCTCCAGCAGTTTGTATTTCACTCTTGCAAGAGAATTAGGGCCTTATTACAAGTTTGGTAGCCTTCCTGTAGAACTGCCGTCACAGCGGTCCAATGAAGACCGCCAAGCCCACAGTCTCCCATCCACCGAATCCAGGGCTGGCAGTGCAGCGGTGATGGTGTCACGGTGGTTGGAATGCTTGGCTCATTCAGGAGCCGAAAAAGCATACCACTGCTGTAACAGCACTTCCAGTACGTCTATGCACTGTGTGGCTTGCACCATGTTGTGCATTCCACACAGTGCAAGCAAGACTGTGCACTTTCGGGGGGTCATATCATGTGCCCCAGTAGGCAAACCCATGGGCAGATTTGCCTGGGGGGTCCTGTTGGGGGCCATTTACATACTTTTCTGCGAAGCATTTCATGCCTGGTGGAAAGGCAGGTCGGAATCTGCTCGGAGGTGCCTACTTTCCCCTGCCGCCAACGCGGGATCCAGGCAGTAGCAGCGGTCTTGTAGGGGTCCCACCGCCATCATCATAATTGGGTGGGAGGCCCGACGCAAAGGGGGCGGTATGTCCCAGGACCGCAGAAACTCATTGTGCCTCTTGGAGAAGGATTGAGGGATCATGGAAAAATGTACAGTACCACAGGTTAGGAGCTATAAGTGTGTATTTCTGAAATATGAAGAGGAGCACTTGGGACATGTCTTCTTTGTCAATAGCGAGGATTAGTAGTGTCATTCGAGAATGGGCAGCAGTTCTTGTTTTTGGGGATATGAGAGTTCTGCAAATTTGTAGAGAGCTCCACTGACATTTGTCTTGGAAATACAACATAGATACATAAATACATACGTTGAAAATTTGCATTAACAACAAAGAACGATATGTATGGAATTCAGTTTTTGCATTTTCTAAATAGCGAATTCCAGGAAATCGATATTTAGGAAATGCAAAATGGAATGTATAAACATAGAGATTTACTAATAGCGATAGTGATTCCTACAGAGTAGATTTCACTATTAGGAAATCGCTATTTAGGAAATGCTAAACCATGTGTTCCTGTGGGCTTAGGCCCATAGATACGAATAGGTTTCTTTTCTAAATTTGCGATTGTCTAAAAGAAATTGCAAATTTGGAAAAGCAAAACCAAGAGTGCCTATGGGCCTAAGGGGCAACTTGAAAAAAGCATTTTAGGATGCTTTTTTTATATTGCATATGGTTACCATTGACTTAGAGTCCGTGGTAGACTCTAAGTTGATGGTAACCATGTGCATTGTAAAAAAATCACCCCAAAATGGCTGTCTCCGGTATGTAGTTACAGCTAGGACCAAGTTTCCATAGGAATTTTAACTTTGGCATAGTTTGACCAATCTTTATGAAATTTTCCATAAAAATTGTCAAAGTAGGGTCTGGTGGTCATGGAAAGTTTGGGGGTTATCCGTGTTGTGGGGACAGAGAAATAGGGGGGTGAAAAAAGAGTGCGTTTGTACTGTTAATTCCTGTCACCTACAGCCAGAACTGCTGGAAGGAATTACACTACATTTGGCTGAAGGGTAGATGTTGTTACGCAGATTGCACTTTTTGTTCTTTGGTGCAAATCCATCCATAGTTTTTGAGAAATTTAGGCTGAAAATTATAGATATATCTCTGGCCACGGATATTTTGCAATGAATTGCGAATGCACTCGCCAACAGGAATGCTCTGATTTGATGGACGAACCTACACAGAAAGTTGGGGCCCCATTTTATCGTCTGGTAACGGTTCTCAAGGCTGAAAATTTGTGTGAAAGGCCACATTAGGGGTCAGACTGGAGATTCTCTGACCCCATGTTTGAAAAATGGGTGTGTTAATAAAAAAATGTTATGTGTCCAAAATAGATTTTTTTCATTGCACAAGATATTAGCGACAACTCGAGCCGCCGTACACCTTAGCCAGTATGTCACTACTACCGACGTCGTCATGAATATTGGTGAAAACAAAATAATATAGATATATTTGTACACACTCATCAGTCACTGTCACACACTCATGTATGCACTCACAAATTCACTCAGACACTTATACACCCATTTATACCCACTCACACACTTATACATTCAGGCTTATATCCACTCAGATACTCATGCACCCGCTCACATACCTATTCAAGTACTCATGCACCCACTTACATACTCACTCAGAGTGATGTACCCATGTACAGACCCACTCAGAGACTCATGCACCTACTTAGAGATCCACTGATAGACTCAGGCGTACAGTCGCATACCCATTTTTACCCATTCTTGCACTCACTCACAGATCCACCTCGGCAGTCATGTACCCACTCAAAGATCCACTCAGAGAGCCGCGGTCCGTGCAGGTAAGAGCGGTGGGGCCGGGTTGGGGGAGGAGTTTCAACAGACAATTAGGAAGGAAAATTAAATAATTAATTTTCCTTCATCATCGTCTGTCGAAATCCCCCACCACCCGGCCACACCCCCCTTCCTGTACGGCAGCGGCTGTACTCAGATACCTATCCACTCACTTACAGATTCCCTCAGAGAGTCATGCACACATGTATAGACCCACTCAGAGCCTCACACACTCACGGACCCACTCACACACTCCCATATGTACTCATAGACCCACTGAGACACTCATACACCCACTTACAGATCCACTCAGTCATACACCCACTCACGCACCCATACAGTCTCTTCCACACTCAGTCACAGCCCCTCTTGAAGACTAATGCATTCAGTCATACACTCAGAGGCTCACACACCCACTCACAGACTTACTCAGATATACACGCACCCCCTCACTCACCCAATCAAGGCGCATGCATCTACTCACAGACCCACCCAGACATTCGCCCTCAACCCAGGGATCCCAGCGCTAAATTTTGAGATCATAAGGGGCCCACTGGAGATACTTACCCATGGATGTATGACATTACAATGCATGCTTTTACATCGCATGCCTTTACAACGCGGTATTTACAACGAATACCTTTACAACGCATAGTGCTTTTAGGCGCTGGATAGTGAATTGTTTAATTTACTATTCCAACTCCAGTCCCCGTGGATAGTAGGGAAGGTGTTGGCTAGTACATTAAACCTATTCCCTATCCTAGAGCGCCCCCCAGCGCAATGCGTTGTAATGGTTTGCGTTGTAAAAGTTGCGTTGTAAAGGCACTGCGTGGTAAAAGTTGCGTTGTAAAGGTTGTTTACCCTTACCCAGTAGTGATGTCTGCTGGGAGCTGTAATTTATCATTGAACACTACAGTAACACTCCAATCAATGGACTGGGGCCTGTTGAACTTCCACCAACGGGAGTACCGCAGGTTTTTCAAAAAGAGGGTTGGGGCAGTTTACCGGCATTTGATAAGGGCACACCCCGCCGAAAAATGTCATGCCAAAGCTGTCAAATAAATTGGACCTTTCAACGATTCACGCTGTGTTTTCTGATTGCTTTTCATTGAAGTTGTCCATTGTCTTATGTCCTTTCCTAACTATAAAGTACCTGAAACCTATGTTTTTTCCAGTGAATTTCAAAGGTTTTTTAATGCTAATTTCTAACTATAACGTCCCTGAAACCTATGGTTTTTTCAGTGAATTTCAAAGGTTTTTTAAATGCTAATTTCTAACTATACCATCCCCATAAAGTCCCCTTACATTCTGAGGGTCCCTGGGGACAACTAGCCCACCAGGTACCTCCAGTAAGCGCCACAGAGCTGCGTTGCAGAGAGGTGTTCGGAGGCCATGCCTCTTTTTACACCATGCTGCAAACGCAGCTTCTGGTGCACTGCTGTTCTGAGGATGAAGCGCACTTGTGTCCTGAGGACACAAGAGGACCTCATCACCCCACCAGCCGTGCTCCAGAAGCCGCAATTGCAGGGTGGTGTAAAAAGGGGCAAGGCCTCGGACCACCTCTCTGCAACACAGTTCTGTGGCACTTACAGGAGGTACTTGGTGGGCTAGTTGGCCACCAGGGACCCTCAGGATTGAAGGGGACTTAATCCCCAATTTACTACGCGCCAGGGGGCGGTTTGCACACTTGTTATATTAGGCCCCCTGCCTCCCTGCACCACTGTGCAAATGCGCCCCCTGGTGTTGTAACTTGAGGGATTAAGCCACCTTGAATCCTGTGGGTCCCTGGGGGGGCAACTAGCCCACCAGGTACCTCCAGTTTGCACCACAGAGCTGTATTGCAGCCAGTGGCAGCTGCTGACATTCGAAAGTGGTGAGGCGTAAAATAATAGCCGTACTGCAATGTTTCCAGCCGCAATATACATGCTTAAATGAGCAACTTAAAGTCAACCAACAGGGTTTAACCAGTTGAATAGAGGCATTAAAAAGTGCCAGATTCACAGTGTATGCTTCGTCTTCCTCCACTTCATATGCACAAGCTAACACCAGCCCTGTTCTTTTCTGAGAGTGATGAACACCACCCCCTGCAATCATCTGAAAGACGTGACAACAGCTGAGTCACACTTTCTTCCTGTTCAGCTGAGCCATCGCAGCCTGATCTAGAAATGCACGTCACACAGGTCGGGCTGCCTGTGTACTCTCTGCGGCTGGCCGTGCGACGCGAAGGGGAGCTAAGCGAGACAGCATCTTAGTCCCACATTCCGCGCGAGCAAAACGGTGCACGTCAGCTCCTGGCCGCCCCCCCCCCTTTCAGGCGCGTCCAATGGGCGCGGGTCACCAGGTGGGAGGGGCGGCCCTAAGGGGTTTAAAGTTAGCGCGGCAGCGAGGCTCGGTCTTTCCTGCCGTCGCGTTCCTGGCTGCTCTGCGCTGTTCACCCGCGGCTCTAGTGCTGTTTGTCGTTTAGGGATCGTTGCCATCTGCTAGGTGAGTGCCACTTTCACTCCTCCCCCCCCCCGCCCCGTCCCTGGGTCAAGCCCAGGTTGTACAGGGGCCTGTGGTTGGATGCCACGGGGGGAGGGAGACGTGGCCAAACGGCGGCCTCGACCGCATGGGCATGCGGGCGGCTGAGCACTGCGAGTTGCGACCAGGCGGGCGGGGAGAGTTGCTCCTCGTGTAGAGCGTTATTTTCCGGCTTTACCGCCTCCAGATTGAATGCGCGTCAGTGCCTTCGGTGGCCTCCTGCACGCTCCATTTTACCGCGCGGCCCAGCGCCAGTATCGTTCGCCCCCCCCCTGACCGCCGCCAGGTTGAATTATGGGCAGAGCATCGTTTCTGTAAATGCGCGTCAGTGCCCTCTGTGGCCTCCTGCACGCTTCACTTTACCGTCGCGCATCAACCGCCTCTGTCCTCTAATAGGGAATAGGGAAGATACATCCGTCCTAATTAGGCGGCCTTGTAACGATGGGCGACCGCGTGTTAGGTCTCAGTTACAAATCTCGTACGTGTATAAGACGCAAGTGGTACAGTGCAGATATAGACCGTCACATCCAATTACCACCCTCCACAGAAATCAGGCTGTGATTTAAGGCCAGCAGAGTTACAAGACAGTACAGCTCGTAATTCACTCGTACAGGTGGTGATTTAAAGTCAGCTGAGTTACTAGACGGTACAGCTGGTAATTCACTCGTACTTGTGTTCCTAAGTGAGCATTGTTCGATTATCGAAGGGACGGGGTTGGCGCCATAATTCGGCCGCCATTCCCAATCTTTTGTTAGCGGTCATTCGATTAAGCGAGGGGACTGGGTTGGCGCCATAATTCGGCCACCATTACCGGTCCTGTATTATAAGCCATTCGTTAGGCGCCCTGTGGTGAGCGCGCCCTGTTGACATCGGACATAGCCTTCAGGATGGTTAGCTAATCGGGTAATGTAGGCACAGCGTTCCCTTGTGAGGCACTTGTGATGACTTCTTCTTCGGAGCTCGTTGTTAGATAAAGCAGTGCGGAAAAAGTTGCATTCCTAGCAATACCGAGCAATTCCTCCTCTGCACGAAGTTTACCAGGCCAGGCTGTTGGCCCGAGTGCCCCTGGTCCGCGGGTCACCAACACGACTTACAGCCGAGTCAGCCAGTCTGCTCGGAAGTCGGCTACGATAGGCAATTTTAGGAGGATGGTTTCTGGCTCCTTGTCGTGAACAGGAATCCGCCTGTGCAATTGACTATGATGGGCAGGAGAGCTTTAGTCAATTAAGGGGTAGCATTGCTAGGTGTCTAGCGAGGTCGAGGGCATGGCGCGGAGTGCCCCTTAGCGTGTGCAGTGTTTACCTCCATTGTGGTTGGTTTTCTGGGAGAGAAGGTGGCCTAACAGTTATGGCGGTCGACCGCGGAGCTGAGGATCCGGGTTCGAGTCTCGGTAGACGCGCAACATTAAGTGATTAATTCTCCGTGCCTGTAAAGTGTGAAAGATTGTATTGCAGGAACAAATCACTTTGCTCTGACAGTAAAATCCTTCGAACTAAAGTTAGATCGTGTTCCTACTTTGAGACTGTTCCAAAACACATGTTTATGCTGGCTCTAGCAGCAAGTTTTGTATTAGATAATCTGACGATTAAAGTGTATTGCATCTTCTCTCACAGCGTTTATGTTGTCTGTGAGTCACACTGTACATTACGCATGACTGCGTACAAGTGAACTATGTCAAAGACACAGCGACATGTTTTTCTCATGGAAACCATTTAAGCTTTTAATTGATTCATGTGGCTTTCAGATCTAAGTCATTACTATGCAAGCAGTTTTCACTATTGCCTTCATTTCCCACCAGAATTCCCCAGAACGTAGTTGATTATAGATTTTAAAAAAGAGTCCATTCAAATGTAAGTTTATTTCGATTTGAAAGAAAGGTGAAACTCAAGAGAAACATCCGACCGGCTGGGGGGTTATGATGGCAAACAGCGGTGCTGGGCGCATGGGTGGCTCTTAATTGTGCAACTGGTTGTTGATATTTAGTCAAGTGGAGTAAGGATGCTAGATGTAGAGTCGGATTTCGGGGACACGGAGACGTTACACACATGCGGGGAAAGCCACGAGGTGCATCGAATTATTGTGCGTGTACGGGTACAAACAGGCGGGTGGGCAGAGCGAAGCGTAAGTATTCTATATTATGGCCGGGCATTTCAGAGAACGGGTCTTGAGTGGGGAATTCAGAAGCCCGTATCGCATTTGTTCAAAGTGCCCCTCCTTGGGCGCTACGCTTCTGTAAATAGGTTGCAATAAGACTATACAGGCTGTCTCTGCCGAAGCCTGGCCGAAGTCCTCGGAGATGCAAGAAGTAGGCATTAAGATCTTTTAGCTCTCTCATCGTGGTTTCCTCGTTACACGGGGACGTTCATTGAAGCCACCTTTCTTTATAGTACGCGATGTAGTCCAGGAATAGGTTTCGGCTGCTTCAGGTTCAGCTCTTTCATTACGGGTCGGTGCTTTATGAAGCGTAAGCTGTTTTCCTTTACGCACAGCAAAACTCTGAGCAAGGAAGGTGCAGGTTTCTACCCACTTCTTCCAGGTTTACAAAGACGACATGGTCATTGGCTAGCTGACAGCCGTGCGCACGAGTGAAATTCACAAACATGACTTTGCACTGTTTTGGGAGGGCGGGTTTATGACTCGAGTTTGATAATGCGAGCCCCGGCCTTCCAAGCACATGAGGTCGCACGTGCGGTGCATTCTGGGATTTGCAGTTCTGTGGCTCGGAACGCGCGCACGAAATGTGAAGCACGGTGAGCCCGCTGAATGCGGCCCAACCAAGGGCGCACGTAATCCCCAGCAATTCGAAGTCATTGACTTCCCAACTATGGCGAGGCGCTTTATCGTTTTACTATAGTCATGCACACCGGAATATCCAGACGATCCCCTGGTACGGCGCGAGTGGTGTTTGCTGCACACCACAGAGGGAGGGCTAAGTGTGAATTAAGGCGTTCTTGAGCGATGGTCATTACTAAGTCTGTCTATAATGTGCGCAACGCCCTGTTAGCTGATGCCTGCATCGGTAATTTCCCAAGGTCGCAAAATAGAGCGTGAAACCGTGTGGCTCCTGCTTTACAAGTATGTAAGACAACAGCATCCCATACTGTAGCACAGACACGTTCTGACCCCAGCGCTGCCATGATACAACCTGTGCTTAGAGTAGTGTGCGCCCGACTGGTAAATTTGCTGCTTTGTTATTGCATCCAGCTATATAATACAAGTAACATTACACCTACCACGCTCGCTTTTCACTAGCTGCGTGGGCGTCGGGAGCTTTCGATGCCATACTTGCGCGTTTCTCATCGGTTTTCATAGCTAGCTCCAAATACTGCAACTTCATTCTTGTGAAAATAATTCATTCAGCTTTGGAGTATGACGTCACCGTGATTTTATACCCAGATCAATTCAAAGTCACTGAAATTACCTGACCTTTTTCCAGAGCTCGTTATAACTTCATTCGGGTGGGCTAACAATTTAGTCTCCATGGGCATGACGTCACGCATGAGGGCCTGAGGCAGTTACTCATTGGCCGCTATCCGGCACTGTGCAATCAGAATAGGCACTGTTCAATAAGAATCTGGGCAGAGAGTCAAAGGCTTCGCGATTCATGATCGCCCAGCAACATTCGGCAGCGCCTCACCATGCAATGTCCTGGCAAAGTCGTCAGACAGCGCCGTGAACTATGCTGACCCGGGCATCATCCAGCAACTGCGGGCTACCGCCTGCCGCTGAGGAGGGCCGGGCTTGTCTTTATCTGGAATGGAAAGTACAGCTATCTGCTAGAGATGGGCTGATTTGACCACTACCGGGTGCGCAGCATCTCCAAGACAGTGCACTGCAGAGGGACAGCAGTGACTTGTATCTGTGCAGGGGCCTCTGGGATGAAGAGACAGGAATGGTGTCTAGCCTGCTGTCACCACTTCTATCCTCGTGTAACGTTACAGCGCTATGGCCCCCTTCACTTGGTTTGAACCAGGATGAGTCACAGGCAAAAGGCTTTTAGGAATAATGGCGCACAAACACAGTGGTGTAATTCCCTGGAGTTACTCTCAACTTCAGCACAGAGGAACTGGTCGACCCATTACAAGGGCAGCCATTTAGTGCAGGAAAGCTTAGTCAGTTATAATTGTACAGTGAAGGGCAATTGATTTTGAAAACAGCTACTGAACTTGTTCCATTAATAAAGCAATGCACGCAAAAGACTATCACACACTGAAGAAAATTTTATTAAAGGAATGTTTTATTACCAATTGCGTAACAAGTTTACTGCCCAGGGCCCGAGTAATAAAAGTGGGGGATGAAGATTATCACACACTGAAGGAACTTCTATTAAAAGAATGTTTATTGCCAATGGCGTAATAGGCTGATAATGCCCAGGGCTCGAGTAGGGGTATCACGTGGGTGGACCTCCCCCCCCCCCCCGCCCACCCATTTTGCTAGGAGCCCGATCACTGGAGCCACACATTCAGCCTTTGGCCTCCATAGGGCGAGATCGGAGCTCATTCAGAACGCTGCTCTGATTCAATCACATCTAAGGGGTGAGCGAGGGTAGGCAATGAGACTGATGGTGTAAGCCATCTTTCGGGACGACACTTCCTGTCGTGACATCAGCGTCCCCGCACTGCAGTTGGGAGCCGGGCCATGAGGCTGGACCCAGGCGTCGCCTGGCCGATGGCCGACGCTCCAGCGGATGCGGGTGCCAGGGGTGAGGTGACCCCTGCCTTCGCGCCCCACCAATGACCCGGGGGAAGTGGTGTTAGGGTCACCTTATCAGCGGATTACATTTTGCAATGATCCAGAGAGCACGATTCGTGCATCAAGTCAGCTCTAATGCACTTTTTAAGACTGCGCTACTGAACATTGTAGAAGAATGCTCGATATACGAGAGGTTATTTGCGCGGGGCTTGGGGAGGGCAAACTTGGTACCAGCAGGCAATATCAGCAAATGAATTTGCCCCCTAGGGTGGCCAGGGCACGGTTAGAGAGCCTGAGTAACAAAGGGCATCGCCTGTTAGATGGGATGGTAATGAATTCCAATGGCACGATACGAAGGGGCTCAGGTAGTGGGGGCAAGAGTTTTGGCACGCTACGAAGGGGCTCAGGTAGTGGGGGCAAGAGTTTTGACTGCTCCATTCGATCCACAAAGGAAATTCACCGGTGTTGGCAGCCTCTAATCAATAAACAATTAGACCGTTCCGCGGGGGACCAGAGCAAGACAATAAAGGGGTGGTTTGTCGGCATTCTAACAGTCGCTCTGACTTCACTCCGTCCCGCATCGGGGCATCCCTCGTGCCCAGGCTTTATTAACTCTGGCGTGGCTTGACACAGTCGTATCACCCACAAGCCTGAATATTTATCAGAGGGCTGGCTTCTGTGTTCGCGCCGCACGCCTGGAGGCCAAACACGTTATTAATTAACAAACAGGTGCTGCTGATTATGGCAAAGGTATAGGTGGCGTTGAGCATATATTTTGCCTGGCATCTGCCAGCAAGGCACGATGTTACTTCTTCCCAACGATGTTTTATACATCACTATATAACCGTTATGCCATTTTGTGTGTTGGACATAACAAGGGTACTGACCATTGCTAAGTAAAAGGGACTCAAAGGAGTTCTCAGAATGATGAAGGGCTGAGTGGCTTTGCGGAGAGTAAAACTTAGGCATCAAGGTAATAAAGATAGCAACAGCAGGCGCATAGCTGGCTTGTCTGCTGACTCTGATCACTTTCAATTTTGATTGAACACCCGAATAAACTAATTTTGCATGAAAGTGGGGAAATTATACCTTAGTTGCTTAAACAATTGAAGCACATCTCAATCACAACAAATGTTAAAAGTAAAAGGGACTCAAAGGAGTTCTCAGAATGTGAAGGGCTAAATGGCCTTGCGGAGAGTAAAACTTATGGCATCATGGTAATAAAGATAGCAACAGCAGGCGCCTAGCTGGCTTGTTGCTGACTAAGAAAAACACAAGAAAGGAAGATGTTGGGTGTCTGGAGCTTCCAGAACCATCCCCCGCACCAGTGTACCACAGAGACAATTGGGGGTGACCTAACAGGCAGAACATTTCTTTCCAGGTTGCTTTCAGAACATCACTTTTTAGAGCAGAGAGTGCCCGATTGTAAGTACCTAAGAGAGTGGAGGAAGGGAGCAGTACGCAATTCTACCGCAGAGTTGTATTTAAGACCTAGGGGAATACAAAATAGCACTTATTGAACTGATACAAGCACCTTATCCTGCTGTTGTCCATCAACAATCTGCTGTTGTTATTGTGTTTAGTTACAGAATAGATACGAGATATTTTGCCGAAGACCATTGCTGGTATCTGGTTGTAATTTCCCGCACATAATGCCGTCAACACAAATGTCGACATTAAAAGTACCTACAGCAAGACCCAGCAGTTGATGCCCCTTTTAGCTATATGCTGAAACATTGGCATGAAAGGAATTGCCAACTGCAAGCATGTCCCTATAAATATGGTAGGTTTGGGGCTGAAATATTAAATTAAAAGAGGTCGGACAAGTCGAATTGAAACATGGTGAAATTACAGACAAACATGGTGGGGTTATAGTTGAGGATTAGGTCTTTTTAGTACCCCAGGTTTGGCCAATGTGACAGCCTAATCTGTTTTGTGGCATACTCCAATGAGTACAGTACGGTTGGTATTTTGGGTATCTTGGGCGCGCACGATGATCTACTTCTCCAGGAGGATTAGTGGTAAGGCTTAAATCAAGGGGTCACGACGGAATGATGGGTTCAAGGTGAAGGATGCCTCTGTAATAGTCCCGTATGTGACGTGCGGGGGTAAATAACGCCACTAGGTAAACAAAATACATGAGGTAGCCACTGTGCATTACAGAAGGGGGTAGTGACAAGGGGCAGGTTACAAGAGAAACCAAGTTCAATTGGAGGCGGCATGTCGTACAGGGCAATGTCTGCGAAGAACAAGAAAGCGTATTCCTGAGTGTTAAATTTCGAACTGGGGTGATCATAAATATTTGAACACTGGAGTTGACAGTGCCCCCATGAAGTTGGGCAGGCGAAGGGAGCTCGAGCTAAGAGTCACCCAAATACGCAATGGGGGTAGGTGGAATGCTTGTCTGGACTGGGGGTGAACATATCCCTCCTGGATATACAAGTGGTACGTAACAGCGAGGCAAAGTAGCTAAGTGGGTGGGGGGGCTCTGTCATCGACGGGGGCCTCCTCCAGAGCTGTGGCGGAGTACAGGGTGATCTGGAAGCAGATGGACAGTAGGGGTACCTCTGCGGCAGAAGGATACAGTCAATACCTCTGCCTGGCACAGTAGGGGTGCCTGAGCCAAGAACCTGGAGCCGAGGGGGTTCCAGGAAACAGCGTCGGCGCCCCGTTAGTCCTTCGGGCGGTCGGGGGGCCTGAACCGACCGGGGGTGTGCCTCATCGCTCCGCCCTGACAGGGGGGGCGGGAGTGAACGAAAGAAAGTGATAATGGACTGCACCGTCAGAGCATCGACTCGCCGTGCAAGAATGGCTCATTAGGCATGCGGGTCAGCGAGGGGCTGTCGCATTGGATCGCCCGTAAGATGACCCACCTTATTGCTACTTGTTGTGCAAAATAAACCTGCACCACTGCTTTCCCACAAATCTGTCTCATGAGTTTCCTTGGTATGTAAGTGTTATGGTGCGCAAAGTGGAGTAAGCGCTGGGAGTGTGGGCACTATGCCGCTGGCCGCGCGACGCGAAGGGGAGCTAAGCGAGACAGCATCTTAGTCCCACATTCCGCGCGAGCAAAACGGTGCACGTCAGCTCCTGGCCGCCCCCCCCCTTTCAGGCGCGTCCAATGGGCGCGGGTCACCAGGTGGGAGGGGCGGCCCTAAGGGGTTTAAAGTTAGCGCGGCAGCGAGGCTCGGTCTTTCCTGCCGTCGCGTTCCTGGCTGCTCTGCGCTGTTCCCTCCCTGGCCCAGACCCAGCGGCAGAGCGGCAGGCATGTTTTTGAACTATTAACGGTCTGTTTTGTGTTGCAGGCGGAGTCACAGGGCGATCTGGAAGCAGATGGACAGTAGGGGTACCTCTGCGGCAGAAGGATACAGTCAATACCTCTGCCTGGCACAGTAGGGGTGCCTGAGCCAAGAACCTGGAGCCGAGGGGGTTCCAGGAAACAGCGTCGGCGCCCCGTTAGTCCTTCGGGCGGTCGGGGGGCCTGAACCGACCGGGGGTGTGCCTCATCGCTCCGCCCTGACAGGGGGGGCGGGAGTGAACGAAAGAAAGTGATAATGGACTGCACCGTCAGAGCATCGACTCGCCGTGCAAGAATGGCTCATTAGGCATGCGGGTCAGCGAGGAGCTGTCGCATTGGATCGCCCGTAAGATGACCCACCTTATTGCTACTTGTTGTGCAAAATAAACCTGCACCACTGCTTTCCCACAAATCTGTCTCATGAGTTTCCTTTGTATGTAAGTGTTATGGTGCGCAAAGTGGAGTAAGCGCTGGGAGTGTGGGCACTATGCCCTGTCACAGCTTAGTATAACTGTGAAGAGCTCAGAAAACCGGTGATCGCTCACAGCCAGTCTCCCTGAACTCAGAAGCGTCCACCCATTTGCCTAGCAAAGAACTTGGGCTCTGGCAGCCTTTCGTTTATGTCTCAGGACTGACACAAATGAAAAGCAGTTGTAGTGGCTTTGTGGGGTTCGCTGGCTGTATTAACTTGTGGTGAGTTGCTGTAATACCAACACACTTTTTAAAGAGCCAATTTTACCGTCCCTTAATATTTTGTAGTGCAGAATAAAATACGTGTTCATTATGAACCGAAGGTAAGAGGCCCGGCACTCTGGAAAGGTTTGGCGGGAAGGATGGGAGACCCAGATGCGAGCTTTCCCGTAGGGTATGGGTGAAAAGCAATACTCATGCGCCGTGGTTTTGCTACCACCCCGAATGTTGTCTCAGAGACCGTGAGGCCAGGGTGACCCTCACACAGATTGCAGGTTCCATCTCTCGTGACCCAATCCCTATGAGGCAGAAAACCTTTATTGTACTCGCAGATTGCCACCGGGTGAAAACCATAAGGCAGGCCAGAAAAACAGATGGTGCAGCGAAACGCAGCCTTTCCATGCCAATCCTACTGCACGCAATTCACAAGTCCCTTCCGCAGTCACCCATGATGGAATACAATTTTACCTACCTTACCCCGCCGGGTACAGTGCCACCTCCGCTCCAGCCTGGTCCTTTCCACGTGTTCCTGAGTGAGGGAACAGGAAGCAGCCAGCTGGCAGCCTCCCTCCTCCTGCTCCCCTAGACAATCGCAACGCTGCAAAGGCAGCGTTGTGATTGGTGAGGCACAGCAGAGAGCGACCCAGCCGGGCCATTTTCTCTATGTAGGTTGCTGCATACATAGAGAAAAATGGAGAGTGGGCGTTCCTGCTCGAAGGCAGGAGGGAAGTGGCTTGCTCACTGTTGTGGGTAGTGACTGTTTGGTCGGCCACTCCCCCCCTGCCCTCGAGCAGGAACGCCCACCCCCAATCAGGCGCTTCTGCTTTCTCGCAGTATTACTTGTTCGATAACGAAAAAGCTATGGAGCGAGCTGTTGGCTAAATGGTATTCAGCAAAATGTCTTGCTACTGGGTACTGAGGGTTCTTGTTGGTGATAGTCCTTAGATGTTCAAGTACTCTTTTTTTGGCCATGTGAGTGGTACTTCCCACATAGCGTTTTTTACATGGACATGTCAGTATGTAAATGGCATATTTAGTTGTACATATAAGAAATTGAGAGATTGTGTGCTATTTTTTTGTGTGTGGCATGCTAAATCCTTTTACCATCTGACTGTATCTACACGCCTTGCAGTGTACGCAAGGGAAAAAGCCTTTGAGGTCATGAGTATTAGTGTTGAGGGTAGTGGTGATGTCGCTTCGCATAAGCATGTCTCTAAGACTCCGGCTTTTGCGGTATGTGATTCTGGGTCTTTCACTAATACTAGGACCTACGGTGTTGTCACTTTTCAAGATCTGCCAGTTGTCATTGAGAATTTTTTGGTATCTTGTGTGCACTGTGATTGAAGGTAAGAATGACCCTGGTGTCTAGTGGGTTAGTGTCTTTCTCTTTCTCACTCAAGGTTGTAAATCTGTTAATACTCTTGAGTTTGTTGACTGCTCTTTTTAATACCCATTCAGGGTATCCCCTTTCTTTGAAACGGTTGAGCATGGTTTGTTTTTCTTTCTGGTAATTCTCTTCCGTGCTGCAGTTCCTTCTCGCTCTCAGCAACTCCCCATAGGGAATGCTCCACTTAAGATTTTCCAGGTGGTTGCTGAGAGCGTGAAGGATGCTATTGCCTGCAGTTTCCTTTTTAAAGAGTCTTGTCTCCAGTTGTTGGCCAACTGCTTTGATCTTGACATCAAGAAATTCAATTTCTGTCTTGTCAAAGTGTTGTGTGAGTACTATATTGTAGGTGTTATTGTTGAGTTTTTTAACAAACTCGTTTGCCTCATCCTCACTGCCTTCCCAAATGACGAAAAGATCATCAATGTCATGCATCCACGTTTTGACTTTTTTGAAATCTTGGGACAGATTGTGGTCTTTACGGATTTCTTCCTCCCATAGGCCCAGAAACAGGTCAGCAAAACTCGGAGCAAAACAAGTGCCCATTGCAGTCCCCATTATTTGCTTAAAGAGTATCCCATTAAGCATAAAAATGTTATTCTGTAAACATTGGTACATCATCTCAATTAATATTCCATATGTTCAAAATATGCTATGTTTCTGTCATTGAGAAAATGGAGACATGCACATATGCCCTGATCATGGTTAATGATGGTGTAGAGACTCGAAACATCCATAGTGATAAACATATCATTGGGTGTCCATACTACATCATTGATTTTGCATAGGAAATCTTTCGTGTCTTTGATATAAGAAGGTAATGAAGTTACATATGTCTGTAGAAAGTGATCGACATATTTGGAGATGTTTTCATGTACACTCCCCAGGGATGAGACAATGGGCCTCCCTGGGGGCACCTGTGGGTCTTTATGTACCTTCGGTAGGAAGTAGATAATGGGTAGTTTAGGATAGTCTTTTTTAATGTAGCTGCTTTCCTCAATAGTGATAAGACCATCTTGTTGCCATTTGGTAAGTTTACTCCAAGTGTCTACAATCCTGTCATTATACGTTTTAGTGTCTGTTTTCATGTAGAAGGAGGTATTATTTAGCTGTCTATGTGCCTCAGTTATATACATGGTCTTACTCATCAGTACAATATTCCCTCCTTTGTCTGCTGGACGGATAATGATTTCCTTATCATTGGCAAGGGAGGATATAATAGCTCTTTGTTTCATAGTCAAATTGCCTGGGAAAAAATTATAAGCACTTTTGGTATGTTTATATATTCTGTGAGTGCCTTGGTTACGACCTCATGGAAAGTATCCACATTGTCATGTGACCGTGAGGCCAGGGTGACCCTCACACAGATTGCAGGTTCCATCTCTCGCGACCCAATCCCTATGAGGCAGAAAACCTTTATTGTACTCGCAGATTGCCACCGGGTGAAAACCATAAGGCAGACCAGAAAAACAGATGGTGCAGCGAAACGCAGCCTTTCCATGCCAATCCTAGTGCACGCAATTCACAAGTCCCTTCCGCAGTCACCCATGATGGAATACAATTTTACCTACCTTACCCCGTCGGGTACAGTGCCACCTCCGCTCCAGCCTGGTCCTTTCCACGTGTTCCTGAGTGAGGGAACAGGAAGCAGCCAGCTGGCAGCCTCCCTCCTCCTGCTCCCCTAGACAATCGCAACGCTGCAAAGGCAGCGTTGTGATTGGTGAGGCACAGCAGAGAGCGACCCAGCCGGGCCATTTTCTCTATGTAGGTTGCTGCATACATAGAGAAAAATGGAGAGTGGGCGTTCCTGCTCGAAGGCAGGAGGGAAGTGGCTTGCTCACTGTTGTGGGTAGTGACTGTTTGGTCGGCCACTCCCCCCCTGCCTTCGAGCAGGAACGCCCACCCCCAATCAGGCGCTTCTGCTTTCTCGCAGTATTACTTGTTCGATAACGAAAAAGCTATGGAGCGAGCTGTTGGCTAAATGGTATTCAGCAAAATGTCTTGCTACTGGGTACTGAGGGTTCTTGTTGTTGATAGCCCTTAGATGTTCAAGTACTCTTTTTTTGGCCATGTGAGTGGTACTTCCCACATGGATGTATGACGGTACAGCGTGTACCGTCACAACGCATCCCTTTACCACGCACCCCTTACAACGCAAGTCGTTAACACGACTTGCGTTGGGGGTGCGGATTTCGAATAGTTTAATTTACTATTCTAACACCAGTCCCCGTGGACCCTAGGGAAGGTGTTGGGATAGTAAATTAACTATTTTTAATCCTTTAGCGCCCTCCAGCGCAAGTCGTGGTAACGACTTGCGTTGTAAGGGATGCGTGCTAAAGGTACTGCGTTGTGAAAACATCGTGGTAAACGATGTTTACCTTCCCACATAGCTTTTTTTACATGGACATGTCAGTATGTAAATGGCGTATTTAGTTGTACATATAAGAAATTGAGAGATTGTGTGCTATTTTTTTGTGTGTTAACTGCAAACACAACAATGATGGACAGAATGTGGATCAATGTCACACATTCACCCCAGTCCAAAGATCTGGGCCCAAATCCATCGTTTTTCCACTCCACACCACCCTGGGTTAGACAATGGCGATATGCAAATCAGCGCTGACCCTGTGCCCCATGGGAACAGTCCAGTCCGAACTACAAAAGCCATGTCCTTCCCAGAACGGAAACAAGCATCCAAGGACCGGCCCGGTTTCGAGGTAACACCTCTCTTCAGCCCGGCTAGCTTGATTCCAGTGGTGTGGAGTGCCTGGGACTCACGTCTGAGCATCCCCAGTACACTTAGAGCGGTAACTGCAAACACAACAATGATGGACAGAATGTGGATCAATGTCACACATTCACCCCAGTCCAAAGATCTGGGCCCAAATCCATCGTTTTTCCACTCCACACCACCCTGGGTTAGACAATGGCGATATGCAAATCAGCGCTGACCCTGTGCCCCATGGGAACAGTCCAGTCCGAACTACAAAAGCCATGTCCTTCCCAGAACGGAAACAAGCATCCAAGGACCGGCCCGGTTTCGAGGTAACACCTCTCTTCAGCCCGGCTAGCTTGATTCCAGTGGTGTGGAGTGCCTGGGACTCACGTCTGAGCATCCCCAGTACACTTAGAGCGGTAACTGCAAACACAACAATGATGGACAGAATGTGGATCAATGTCACACATTCACCCCAGTCCAAAGATCTGGGCCCAAATCCATCGTTTTTCCACTCCACACCACCCTGGGTTAGACAATGGCGATATGCAAATCAGCGCTGACCCTGTGCCCCATGGGAACAGTCCAGTCCGAACTACAAAAGCCATGTCCTTCCCAGAACGGAAACAAGCATCCAAGGACCGGCCCGGTTTCGAGGTAACACCTCTCTTCAGCCCGGCTAGCTTGATTCCAGTGGTGTGGAGTGCCTGGGACTCACGTCTGAGCATCCCCAGTACACTTAGAGCGGTAACTGCAAACACAACAATGATGGACAGAATGTGGATCAATGTCACACATTCACCCCAGTCCAAAGATCTGGGCCCAAATCCATCGTTTTTCCACTCCACACCACCCTGGGTTAGACAATGGCGATATGCAAATCAGCGCTGACCCTGTGCCCCATGGGAACAGTCCAGTCCGAACTACAAAAGCCATGTCCTTCCCAGAACGGAAACAAGCATCCAAGGACCGGCCCGGTTTCGAGGTGACACCTCTCTTCAGCCTCCATCGTTTTTCCACTCCACACCACCCTGGGTTAGACAATGGCGATATGCAAATCAGCGCTGACCCTGTGCCCCATGGGAACAGTCCAGTCCGAACTACAAAAGCCATGTCCTTCCCAGAACGGAAACAAGCATCCAAGGACCGGCCCGGTTTCGAGGTAACACCTCTCTTCAGCCTCATCGTTTTTCCACTCCACACCACCCTGGGTTAGACAATGGCGATATGCAAATCAGCGCTGACCCTGTGCCCCATGGGAACAGTCCAGTCCGAACTACAAAAGCCATGTCCTTCCCAGAACGGAAACAAGCATCCAACAAGCATATCGCCATTGTCTAACCCAGGGTGGTGTGGAGTGCAAAAAAACGATGGATTTGGGCCCAGATCTTTTGACTGGGGGAGTGTGTGACATTGATCCACATTCAGTCCATCACTTGTTGTTTTTGCAATTGCCGCCCTAAGTGCGCTGGGGATGCCCAGACGTGGGTCCCAGGCACTCCACACCACTTGGAGTCAAGCTAGCCGGGCTGAAGAGAGGTGTTACCTCGAAACCGGTCCGGTCCTCGGATGCTTGATTCCGTTCTGGGAAGGACATGGCTTTTGTAGTTCGGACTGGACTGTTCCCATGGGGCAACAGGGTCAGAGCTGATTTGCATATCGCCATTGTCTAACCCAGGGTGGTGTGGAGTGCAAAAAAACGATGGATTTGGGCCCAGATCTTTTGACTGGGGGAGTGTGTGACATTGATCCACATTCAGTCCATCACTTGTTGTTTTTGCAATTGCCGCCCTAAGTGCGCTGGGGATGCCCAGACGTGGGTCCCAGGCACTCCACACCACTTGGAGTCAAGCTAGCCGGGCTGAAGAGAGGTGTTACCTCGAAACCGGTCCGGTCCTCGGATGCTTGATTCCGTTCTGGGAAGGACATGGCTTTTGTAGTTCGGACTGGACTGTTCCCATGGGGCAACAGGGTCAGAGCTGATTTGCATATCGCCATTGTCTAACCCAGGGTGGTGTGGAGTGCAAAAAAACGATGGATTTGGGCCCAGATCTTTTGACTGGGGGAGTGTGTGACATTGATCCACATTCAGTCCATCACTTGTTGTTTTTGCAATTGCCGCCCTAAGTGCGCTGGGGATGCCCAGACGTGGGTCCCAGGCACTCCACACCACTTGGAGTCAAGCTAGCCGGGCTGAAGAGAGGTGTTACCTCGAAACCGGTCCGGTCCTCGGATGCTTGATTCCGTTCTGGGAAGGACATGGCTTTTGTAGTTCGGACTGGACTGTTCCCATGGGGCAACAGGGTCAGAGCTGATTTGCATATCGCCATTGTCTAACCCAGGGTGGTGTGGAGTGCAAAAAAACGATGGATTTGGGCCCAGATCTTTTGACTGGGGGAGTGTGTGACATTGATCCACATTCAGTCCATCACTTGTTGTTTTTGCAATTGCCGCCCTAAGTGCGCTGGGGATGCCCAGACGTGGGTCCCAGGCACTCCACACCACTTGGAGTCAAGCTAGCCGGGCTGAAGAGAGGTGTTACCTCGAAACCGGTCCGGTCCTCGGATGCTTGATTCCGTTCTGGGAAGGACATGGCTTTTGTAGTTCGGACTGGACTGTTCCCATGGGGCAACAGGGTCAGAGCTGATTTGCATATCGCCATTGTCTAACCCAGGGTGGTGTGGAGTGCAAAAAAACGATGGATTTGGGCCCAGATCTTTTGACTGGGGGAGTGTGTGACATTGATCCACATTCAGTCCATCACTTGTTGTTTTTGCAATTGCCGCCCTAAGTGCGCTGGGGATGCCCAGACGTGGGTCCCAGGCACTCCACACCACTTGGAGTCAAGCTAGCCGGGCTGAAGAGAGGTGTTACCTCGAAACCGGTCCGGTCCTCGGATGCTTGATTCCGTTCTGGGAAGGACATGGCTTTTGTAGTTCGGACTGGACTGTTACCATGGGGCAACAGGGTCAGAGCTGATTTGCATATCGCCATTGTCTAACCCAGGGTGGTGTGGAGTGCAAAAAAACGATGGATTTGGGCCCAGATCTTTTGACTGGGGGAGTGTGTGACATTGATCCACATTCAGTCCATCACTTGTTGTTTTTGCAATTTTTTTGTGTGTGGCATGCTAAATCCTTTTACCATCTGACTGTATCTACACGCCTTGCAGTGTACGCAAGGGAAAAAGCCTTTGAGGTCATGAGTATTAGTGTTGAGGGTAGTGGTGATGTCGCTTCGCATAAGCATGTCTCTAAGACTCCGGCTTTTGCGGTATGTGATTCTGGGTCTTTCACTAATACTAGGACCTACGGTATTGTCACTTTTCAAGATCTGCCAGTTGTCATTGAGAATTTTTTGTATCTTGTGTGCACTGTGATTGAAGGTAAGAATGACCCTGGTGTCTAGTGGGTTAGTGTCTTTCTCTTTCTCACTCAAGGTTGTAAATCTGTTAATACTCTCGAGTTTGTTGACTGCTCTTTTTAATACCCATTCAGGGTATCCCCTTTCTTTGAAACGGTTGAGCGTGGTTTGTTTTTCTTTCTGGTAATTCTCTTCCGTGCTGCAGTTCCTTCTCGCTCTCAGCAACTCCCCATAGGGAATGCTCCACTTAAGATTTTCCAGGTGGTTGCTGAGAGCGTGAAGGATGTATTGCCTGCAGTTTCCTTTTTAAAGAGTCTTGTCTCCAGTTGTTGGCCAACTGCTTTGATCTTGACATCAAGAAATTCAATTTCTGTCTTGTCAAAGTGTTGTGTGAGTACTATATTGTAGGTGTTATTGTTGAGTTTTTTAACAAACTCGTTTGCCTCATCCTCACTGCCTTCCCAAATGACGAAAAGATCATCAATGTCATGCATCCACGTTTTGACTTTTTTGAAATCTTGGGACAGATTGTGGTCTTTACGGATTCTTCCTCCCATAGGCCCAGAAACAGGCCAGCAAAACTCGGAGCAAAACAAGTGCCCATTGCAGTCCCCATTATTTGCTTAAAGAGTATCCCATTAAGCATAAAAATGTTATTCTGTAAACATTGGTACATCATCTCAATTAATATTCCCATATGTTCAAAATATGCTATGTTTCTGTCATTGAGAAAATGGAGACATGCACATATGCCCTGATCATGGTTAATGATGGTGTAGAGACTCGAAACATCCATAGTGATAAACATATCATTGGGTGTCCATACTACATCATTGATTTTGCATAGGAAATCTTTCGTGTCTTTGATATAAGAAGGTAATGAAGTTACATATGTCTGTAGAAAGTGATCGACATATTTGGAAATGTTTTCATGTACACTCCCCAGGGATGAGACAATGGGCCTCCCTGGGGGCACCTGTGGGTCTTTATGTACCTTCGGTAGGAAGTAGATAATGGGTAGTTTAGGATAGTCTTTTTTAATGTAGCTGTTTTCCTCCCAAGTGATAAGACCATCTTGTTGCCATTTGGTAAGTTTACTCCAAGTGTCTACAATCCTGTTATTATACGTTTTAGTGTCTGTTTTCATGTAGAAGGAGGTATTATTTAGCTGTCTATGTGCCTCAGTTATATACATGGTCTTACTCATCAGTACAATATTCCCTCCTTTGTCTGCTGGACGGATAATGATTTCCTTATCATTGGCAAGGGAGGATATAATAGCTCTTTGTTTCATAGTCAAATTGCCTGGGAAAAAATTATAAGCACTTTTGGTATGTTTATATATTCTGTGAGTGCCTTGGTTACGACCTCATGGAAAGTATCCACATTGTCATGTGGCAGGTTTGGATAAAAAATGGAGCTGGGTTTAAATGGTGTTCTGGCAGCTCTGTCTGTTGGAATTTCCCTTGCATGTCATCTAGTTCTTGTATTGTATTAAGAACTTCATAATCTCCAACAGTCAGACCAGTGACATTGGTACAGGTATTATGTTGACTTTGCATGTTGCTACCTTTTAGAGCATGCCACTTTGTCAATTTGAGCTTTCTTATATATAACCCTGGCCGAAGGACTTCGCTACGCCCACGGAGTGGGCGTAGTGTTGCCTACTTCGCCCTTTGCAAAATAGGCGTAGCAGGCAACACTACGCCCACTCCGTGGGCGTAGCGAAGTTGCCCGCCACCCGACTCCCTCCCGCCCTCCCCTACATACCTAATTTGTGCAAATACTAAAAGAAAAGTAAATAAAAGGCACTTACCTTGTCCGCTGCGTCCCGGGGCTCCCTCTTCTCGTTTGCGCCGCCATCTTGGATACCAATGCGCATGTGCGGCCACCCGCGCATGCGCATTTCTCGTGAAAAATGCGCGTCGTTTGCGATGTCTTTTGAGATGTCATCAGTGATGTCACTGACCATATCAAGAATAATGGAATATGTTACGTCATCAGCTGTGTATTGCGGGGGCAAGGTATAATTAGCTGAACTAACTATAACAAGGGAATTTGTATGGTTTTTACAAGTGAAATGTCCAACTAACTATAATGTCCCTGAAACCTATGTTTTTTCAGTGAATTTATAAGGTTTTTTAGATGCTAATTTCTAACTATAACGTGCCTGAAACCTATGGTTTTTCAGTGAATTTCAATGTTTTTTAAAATGCTAATTTCTAACTATAACATACCTGAAACCTATGGTTTTTTCAGTGAATTTCAATGTTTTTTTTAAATGCTAATTTCTAACTATGCCTACAAAGGTAGGACATGTGAAGAAAGAGGAAGAAAAGCGCAGAAAGCAGCAAGACAAATGCTGAAAGAGTCAACAGAAGTCCATAAAGACGAACAAAAGTGCAGTGAGAAGCAAGAGATGTGTAGAAAGAACCAACAGAGGAGCAGAAAGTCCTCCTGTGCCCCCAACTTTTTACTGATGGGTACTGGTGGTAACTGACTCTGACTAACCAGGACCGGAGCCAATGCTATGGTAAAAGACACTTAGAATACAGTGAAAACACCTACATACACTAGGGAACAGTATGCGTTGGGATACCCCTGTGATTAGCATGTACTTGCCATGAGTTAGTGCCTAGGTCATTGCATGAGTACATGGCTACTGAGTGGATGATTAGAGTACTGCAAGGAGAGTGCATGGTGAATTTAGAAGTGCTTGGGTTTTGGTGGAGTGATTGGATAAGTACATGGTGCTTGCTGTGTGAATGGAGGAGTGCATGGGTGGTGACAAGGAGATGGCTAGACTGCATCAGTAGTGCTCAGGAGATTGTAGCAGTGCATGTGTCAGTGCCTGGGCCATTGCATGAGCACATGTGTAGTGACTGGATGATTAGAGTGCTGCAAGGACAGTGCACTGTGATTTTATAACTGCTTGGGTTTTGGCTGAGTGATTGGATACGTACATGATGCTGGATGGGTGATTTGAGGAGTGCATGGGTAGTGACAGAGGGATTTCTGGACTGCATGGATACAACCTGGGTAATTGGAGGACTGAATCAGTACTGTGTAGGTGGTTAGATGTCTGCATGAGTAGGGCACAGGGGATTGTAGCAGTGCATGTGTTAGTGCCTGGGTCATTCCATGAGTACATGGGTACTGACTGGAAGATTAGAGTACTGCAAGGACAGTGCATGGTGAATTTATAAGTGCCTGGGTTTTGACGGAGTGAATGGATAAGTACATGGTGCTCTCTGGGGGATTGGAGGAGTGCATGGGTAGTGACAGGGTGATGGCTGGACTGCATGGGTACTGCTTAGGGTATTGTAGCAGTGCATGAGTTGGTGCATGGGTCATTGCATGAGTGTATGGGTAGTGACTGGATGATTAAAATGTTGCAAGGAGAGTGCATGGTGAATTTTTTAAGTGCTTGGGGTTTGAAGGAGTGACTGCATAAGTACACACATGTCACACCAGGCCCCCCCCCCTCCCTTCACCACTATGCAAACACGCCCCCAGGCGGGTTTTAAGTTGGCAAATGAATTCCCCTTGAATCCTGAGGGTCCCTGGGGGCCAACTAGCCCACCAGGTACCTCCAGTAAGCGCCACAGAGCTGTGTTGCAGGGAGGTGGTCCGAGGCCACGTCCCTTTTTACACCTGTCTGCAACTCTGTGGCGCTTACTGGACGTACCTGGTGGGTAGTTGGTCCCCAGGGACCCCCAGGATTCAAGGGGATTTAATTCCCCAACTTAAAATGCACCACAGGGCACGTTTGCACACTTGTCATATCAGGCCACTCCCCCTCCCTGCACCAGTATGCAAACGCACCCCATGGTGCGTTATAAATTGGGGGATTAAGTCCCCTTGAGTCCTAAGGGTCCCTAGGGGCCAACTAGCCCACCAGTTACCTCCAGCAAGTGCCACAGAGCTGAATTCCAGAGATGTGTAAAAACGGGTGTGGCCTCTCAACACCTCTCTGCAACGCAGCTCCCTGCCGCTTACTGGAAGTACCTGGTGGGCTAGTTGGCCCCCAGGGCTCCTTAGGATTCAAGGGGACTTAATCCCCTAACTTAAAACGCAGCAATGGGAACGTTTGCACACTTGTTACATCAGGCCACGCCCCTCCCTGCACCACTGTGCAAACGCGCCCCCTGGAGCATTGTAAATTGGGGGATTACATCCCCTTGAGTCCTGAGGGTCCCTGGGGGCCAATTAGCCCATCAGCTACCTCCAGTAAGTGCCACAGAGCTGAGTTGCAGAGAGGTGTAAAAAGGTTCGTGGCTCTCTCAACACCTCTCTGCATCGCAGCACCCTGGCGCATACTGGAAGTACCTGGTGGGCTAATTCGCCCCCAGGGAGCCTCAGGATTGAAGGGGACTTAATCTCCCAATTTACAATGTGCCAGGGGGTGTGTTTGCACACTTGCTATGTCAGGACCCACCATCTCCCTGCACCACTGTGCAAACGTGCCCCCTGGCGCATTTTAAGTTGGGGGTTTAATTCCCCTTGAGTCCTGATGGTCCCTGGGAGCCAACTAGCCCACCAGTTACCTCCTGTAAGTGCCACAGAGCTGCGTTGCAGAGAGGTGTTCAAAGGGGTGTGGCCTCTAAACACCTCTCTGCAACACAGCTCCCTGGCGCATACTGGAGGTTCCTGGTGGGCTGGTTGGCCCCCAAGGACCATTAGAATTGAAGGGGACTTAATCTTCCAACTCAAGACGTGCCATAGGGAGCGTTTGCACACTTGTCAAATCAGGCCACTCCCCTCCCTGCACCACTGTGCAAATGCGCCCCCCCTGGTGCGTTGTAAATTGGAGGATTAAATCCCCTTGTGGCCTGATGGTCCCTCGGGTCCAACTAGCCCACCAGGTAGCTCCAGTAAGTGCCACAGTGCTGCATTGCAGAGAGGTGTAAAAAGGGGCATGGTCTTGGACCACCTCTCTGCAAAGCAGCCCTGTGGTGCATACTGGAGGTACCTGGTTGGCTAGTTGGCCCCCAGGGTCCCACAGTATTGAAGGTTAATTAATTCCCGTTCTTAAAACGCGCCACAGGGCATGTTTGCAGAGAGTTGCTGGGAGAGGCGGGGCCTCCGGCACGATGCCGGTCTTTTTTAATTTTTTTAGAAGGGGGGCTGTGTGCCCCCCCTTCTTTTTTCTTTTTTTGAGCCCTGGGGACCCCATTCCCCAGGGGCTGACCCCTTTAAAAAAAAAAAAAAATCTAAACTGGAAGGGGGCCGCGTGGGTCCCCCTCCTGTGGCCGATTCCGGCCCCAGGGACCTCATCTCCTGGGGCATGGCCACAATTTTCTTTTTATTTAAGGGTGGGCTACGAGGCCCCCTCCTGAGGCCTTTATTGGCTCCGGGGAGCCCTTCCCCCGGGGATGGCCTTCATTTATTTTATTTTTTGGGGAGGGGGGCCTCGTAGCCCCCTTCCCCAAAAGGAGGGGGGCTACACACCAGCGCTTCCAATATTTCAAAAGAAAGCAGTCGATGCCATGTCTATGCAGAATTACTTTAAAGCTAGCTGGATAGTACTAGATACGTTTCGCCTGACCTGAAGGCTTGGTCACTAGCATTTCAATAAAGTTTTCCAAGGTGTTTTAAACTATTCAGTGCCAATAGGTCACGTGATGAACAATACAATAGAGGTAAACAACAGACTCGTAGTTCGTGGTGTAAATATTCCGGCAACAGTTCATTAGTAGGGACAATTGCTGTTTCATGTTTTTGAACCTCTTAAGAGCATTACAAAATTGTACTCAAGTATTTACTAGTCTAATATAGCCGCACCCATTCGTGGTACAACATCGAATACAATCATGTGAGTTCGCCATAATATCTTTTCACGTTGTCACTGATACAAGCAATCGACATAACGACATTCCACCCTTGTGGGTTAGGCATACAAAATAACATTAGATTGTTGTTCAATTTCAATAAATCTCTGCATTAAGCCCCAGCGGGCAAAAATTAAACAAAATCCCAGCTATGCAGCCGTATATTTGGTTACGATTGACACCCATGTTCAGCCCAAGTGGGCAATAAAACACCACCACTATACAGTATGAACATGTACCAGATCAAATTCAAAATTGAAGTCCACCATCTCTAACAGAAATAGTGCTTACATGTAAAAGTGAAATTAAAACCAATAGATACTGAGAGGAAGCCTATAAATATGTGTATAAATCTTCTTCCATGGGTTTTCGTGTTAAGCTTAAGGATGTAGCTGGATTCAAGCTTTCTTATTTTCTTCTCTCGATCGCCCCCGACATTTTTTGGGACAGCATCGATTACAAAATAGGACAACCCTTCAGCATTTTGTGTATGCTGCCACCTCTCAGAGACCCTACGTGAAATCTTAGCGCCAAGAAGCCCACGGGCATACGTATGCGCTTTACAAATTGTAATAATAAATAAATAAATAAATAAATATGATGTTGTTGGAAATGTCGTGCCACAGGGCAAGCTTTATCCCCATGTTTAATGGCACGTAGATGCTGAAGCACCCTTTTATGTACAGGTAGAATGGTGCTGCCGACGTACTCCAGGCAACAAGGGAACTGAAGCACGTAGACAGCATACTCAGTTTTGCACGAAAAATTTCCTTTTGTTCGTTGCTCAGACTTCTATGAGAAACGTAAAGGGAAACTGCTGGTGTTCTTGCCAAAAGTGCATGCCTTGCACTTTAGGCATTTGACAAAACCATCTTTTCTACCTAGCCAGGAGGAAATGGGTTTTTTGCCAGAACTAGTTGGCAGCATATTGCAAAAAAAAGCCTGGTAAATCAAACAAGCTCTTCTAAAAGTAAACTGTGGTCTTCTCTGGATCAATTTACCTAGTACCGGATCATTACGTACAATGTGCCAATGCCTATAGATAATTTTCCTCAGTTCACCCTGCTGATTGTTGTATGTGGCAATAAATCTACACTGGTTGCTATCCTGCTGAGCTTTAGACTTTAACTTGGTAGTTTTTTCAAATAGAATCTGTTCTCTAGATTTCTTTTTAACTTTGGAAATCGTGTTGTTGATACAGGATTCTGCATAACCTCTTGCCAAAAATCGTGACTTGAGACATGTTAACTCACTATTTAAGTCCTGTCTAGTACTACAATTGTTATAGAACAGGGGTTGACCCAATGAAGTCCAAGGACCTGGGTATTCAGCAGTACAGACAACAAATGGTCCTCGACATAGATTTGCCAATAAGAATAATCATAATCTTCAATCAAATTAATTGACTCCAAATTCAGACTAAATCTGTAGACTTGGTAGTATAGAGGATAATAGCCCACTGCCTCAAAGAATTATCATTACGGTACGTGTCAAATAACCAATGAAACAAAAGAAAGTCCAATTGGGACGATTAATTTAATATACCATACAGTAATGTTTGAAAAACAATATATCTATGTACATTTATTTACACAAATCATAAAGCAAAAATACATTTTTTAAAAAGGAGAGAACGTGCACAGAGAAAGATAAAGTAAGTGCTCAAGTGGATGATCAAGACGATCAGAAGAAAGTGTAGTCGATTTATGTACAAAAGAATATTGAGCCTGTCCTAGATACTGCTTGTAAAAAATACTTCTTTTTTACTCGCTGATTCCTATGTACAATTCCTTAGTCCTTCAATTGCACCATTGGCAATGAAGAAAGGGAGTGGGGGGTGGACAAGGGACAGGGATTAGTAGGTACAGGCTCCCAAGAGGGAATGTCGTTGACGTTTCGACCCAACCATGTAAGGGGTGGTTCAAATCCTCAATAACGGGTCTTCATCAGGACGGTGTAATGGGGAAAAACTCTTTCAGAGTGCACGTCACTTAAAAACATTCATTGGGCACCCTTCCGTAGTGCCTTGTCACAATCAAGTGCGTCGGTTAATCCGCAACCCCAATGTGAGAGTATCCAAAGTTATACTACAGTGTAGATTCAAAACTGTCTATCAAGCCAAACTGGCTCCGAGTGTTAACGCGTTAGTTGGCCGGTATCGTTTTGTTTCAACAGATATAAATGCCCAGTGCATCAGTCTTCTGTCCGGACGAGGGGTATTATTTCTCTCCTCTCTCCGTCGCTCCGATCAGTGGCGCACGGCTTCCATAACGCGAACCCGTGTGGGAAGACAGTTTTGAATCTACACTGTAGTATAACTTTGGATACTCTCACATTGGGGTTGCGGATTAACCGACGCACTTGATTGTGACAAGGCACTACGGAAGGGTGCCCAATGAATGTTTTTAAGTGACGTGCACTCTGAAAGAGTTTTTCCCCATTACACCGTCCTGATGAAGACCCGTTATTGAGGATTTGAACCACCCCTTACATGGTTGGGTCGAAACGTCGACGACATTCCCTCTTGGGAGCCTGTACCTACTAATCCCTGTCCCTTGTCCACCCCCCACTCCCTTTCTTCATTGCCAATGGTGCAATTGAAGGACTAAGGAATTGTACATAGGAATCAGCGAGTAAAAAAGAAGTATTTTTTACAAGCAGTATCTAGGACAGGCTCAATATTCTTTTGTACATAAATCGACTACACTTTCTTCTGATCGTCTTGATCATCCACTTGAGCACTTACTTTATCTTTCTCTGTGCACGTTCTCTCCTTTTAAAAAAATGTATTTTTGCTTTATGATTTGTGTAAATACATGTACATAGATATATTGTTTTTCAAACATTACTGTATGGTATATTAAATTAATCGTCCCAATTGGACTTTCTTTTGTTTCATTGGTTATTTGACACGTACCGTAATGATAATTCTTTGAGGCAGTGGGCTATTATCCTCTATACTACCAAGTCTACAGATTTAGTCTGAATTTGGAGTCAATTAATTTGATTGAAGATTATGATTATTCTTATTGGCAAATCTATGTCGAGGACCATTTGTTGTCTGTACTGTAGTACTACAATTTAGCATGGCCCTGAGACATTCACCATACGGAATGCTCTTAATCAGTTTCGCAGGGTGAAAACTTGAAGCATGTAGTAAAGTGTTTCCATCAGTAGATTTACGATACAACTTAGTTTGTAACTTCCCCTCATGCACATAAACCGTAAGGTCTAGGAATTTAACTTGTGATGCACTAATGACACTCGTCAATTTCAAATTCAGATCATTGATCTGAAGTTTTTTGACAAACTCCTTGGCACTATTTTTGGAGCCCTTCCAAATGACGAAAAGATCGTCAATGTATCGAGTCCAATAGGACCACATGGTCCTGCCTTCAGTGTGCCACAGCGTCTGGACCACCTGCTCCTCCCACCAGCCCATATGCAAATTAGCATAGCTGGGGGCGAAGCAGGTGCCCATCGCCGTCCCACACACCTGATGGTATAGTTCACCATGAAATAGGAAAGAAATATTTTCCATTCAAATTGTGATCATCCTGATCAACATTTGTGTGTGGTGCCAGAATTTTATTGGATGGCTACCTAGAAAATGTCTGACGGCATTAATGCCACCATGATGGAGAATGCTGGTATACAGGGTTGTGGCATCTATTGTCATTAATAGAATGTCTGCCTCCCAAGGAATGTCATACACTTTACGGTGGAAGTCACCAGTGTCTAAGATGAAAGAAGGCAATTTTTTCACAAGAGGGCATAAAAAAGAATCAACATATTTGGAAGTATGTTCTAAGGCACTGCCTATAGCTGAGATCATTGGACGACCAGGGGGAGTCAGTATATCTTTGTGTATTTTCGGGATAAGATAAAGGACTGGAGTGGTAGAGTTATTGATCTTCAAAAAAGCCATTTCATCTTTACTTATTAACCCTTGGCCTTTCCAGTCTACCAGCAAAGCATTATATTATGCATAGCATGCTTGCATTACATCTTCCTTCACCTTGACATAATTAGATCTGTTGTTGAGTTGTTTATATGCCTCACTTAGGTACTGTTGTTTACCCCAAAGAACCACGTTACCCCTTTTGTCAGCGTTTCAAACAATACAATTGTGGTCACATGCCAGTTTATCAACCAAATTATAATAATCTTTAGACTGTTGACTAAATGATCTTTTCTTTACATTTAATGATTTACGTAAGTTCTTAATTTCATTCACTATTAACTCATTGAATACATCAACCGAGTCTTTGTCTGTTATTGCGATAAATTTGATGTTGATGTTTTTGACTGATCGAACAGCTCAATGAATTAAGTTTTTGTTTATAAGGTTATTGTTCACGTAGGTTCACTGACATTGACAAAGGCCAGGAGGTTGGAACGCGTTTGTCAGTTTCTTTTTATCGATGGTTGCACAACAAATAAAATAATTACATGAAATATTTAAGCCTGGAGTGCTCAGCGTTTCTTCTTAAGACGTGACTGTGACAGAAAAGCAGTTGATATATATATATATATATATATATATATATATATATATATATATATATATATATATATATATATATATATATATATATATACACCTACCTATGTATCGTCAATAGTTTTTGTCCTCAATGTTTTTAGCAGTGATATTTTTGTTTATATATATATTTGAACGTATTTAAAATTATAATAACATAAAAAATATAAATCAACTTGAAAAAATATTACATTTAAATTATACAAAACTATGAAAATTTAAAGATAAATGTAATAACTTAAAAATAATATAACAAATAAGTAACTTTAAAATAAATGAAACAAAAAAATAAAGATATACCAAACATTATTATAAAATAAGAACAAATGTAAAAAAATCAATAAAAATAAACTAACATACATTTAATTTTATGAAAACATAATGTGTATCAAAATATATATTAATCAAGTATAAAATATTACAATTTATAGTTATTGAAGAAGAAAATTAAAACCTACAATACTAAAATGTGTCAAACAATAGAATATAAGAAATGAAACATGCAAAATAACAATCTAGAAATAAAATAAATATAGCATTTAATAATTTAATAAATTAATAAAAATCTATAACCTATAACAAATATAAAATAACCAAAATAAAAGTTAATGTAAAAAATCACAAACACTAATATCAATAAAATCCAACAAACAAAATAAAAAATATACAACTTGGATACTATTGAGAAAATATTTATAATTTTAACTCCAGCCTAATAAACATAAACAAATGCATCTAAAAACAACACTGTGAATCCATTCAAACAATTTGTTTAAAAAAATAGATGCATGAAAAAAATTAAATTTCTATTCCCACTCCAATTTCAGCAACAATAGAGGTAGTACTGTCAGATTTTCTATTTCCACTCAAACACGAATAATTGTAGGCACAGTGTTGGACATTGAAGGCAAAGCAGGGCAACACCAGGGGAAGTATTGGAGTTTGCAGAGGTCAGATTCACTATTACCACTCAATACTGAGCAACAGTAGGGAAAATGTTGGGACTATGGAAAGATCAGATTTGAATTTCTCATTCCAGCTTGAGCAACAGTAGGGAACGTGTTAGACTTTGGAGGGGTCAGCTATACTATTACAACTCCAACGCGATCAATGATAAGGAAAGTATTGTATTTTGGAGGGGATCAGATTTACTATTCCTACTCCATACTGAGCAACTGTAGAGAAAAGTATTATTAATTTAGTAGAACAATCATATTCACATCTGAAATATTGAGTCCCATGATATTCTGGACATTACAATATTTTTACAACTATATTAAAGACTAACAATATTTTTAAACCAATATCAAGGTTGAACACTACATAGGCAAGGAACAGATTCAATTTGTTGGTATGAGGGAGGGCTTCCATGATTTCTCGATAGTTGCACAAGTAGTAGTGAAAGAAAAGAAACACCACCACCACCAAAGTGAGAGAAATAAAAAATTAGAAAGGTTGAATACGGTATAACCTGTAACAACCGCAGACATTAGCCCTCCATGTCAATAAGGAAATACAAATTCCTCCCCCAAGTCTCAGATGGAAGCTTGAGGTACCGACGGATAGCGCGGTGCCTCATACAACCTGAGCAAGGTCCAGGTGAGGTGAGGTCCTTCTCCCTACCATGGAGGAATTTGTATTTCCTTGTGCAACTATTGAAAGAACAGAGGCCCTGACGAATGCCATGGGATTTTATACCCGATAGGCAGAAACATGTTGGCCCGTTATCAGACAGATATTTGTTTGACTGTCTCTCTTGCACTGTTCTTGGTTTTTAACTAGGAGGTGTGGTTCGTCCGCAGAATAAAGTTATTAGTAGGAGGACACGCCATCCTATTTTAAAGTCACTATTTCTTTGTTGCACTGCTATTCACTTAACCATCAAGGATCAGCCATCACTGACGGTTCGCGTATGTTGGTGGACCAAATCCTTAACCAGCAATAGATGGTGCGGTGTTTGCTGTCCCAATGATCAGGGGACCAGACTGACATGCACTTGGGTTTGGCCAAATGATAGGACTGATCACTGAGTCTATTTGATGGAAAACCTTCACTAATTGTTCTGGATTTGTCAGCCATGTATGAATGATCTGCGCTGTGTTGGCTTTTCCTATACACATGGTATTCACCGTATATTGAATTATGCTGTCTTCATGTGATTTATACACCCCGAGATCCTGGTGACTCGGACTGACAGTCCAGCTATATAATTAAGCTGATAGACCCTCTGTGTTTTCTGTGTTATACATCATAAAAATTATGGCAGGAGAAACAACTAGTTATATATAGTTTGATGGAAGATATAATGGCTGTGATAGTTCCTATATTAGTTACTATCCCATTACAATTTAGATGATGGAAAATAAGATCAGAATTTCTAGTATGGTATAAAACAAGGTCACCATCAGGTACCAGGGTACTTTTAATACATATGTAATTGTTACTCACTGCCAACGTTCACCACACCACTGTACTGCAGCTCCCATGCTCTTCCAATGGTAAGAAACATCTACTGCACATTTCTTTACTAATACACCTTGCTCGTTCCTGACAGGCAACAGCCTGTCCTGCTGGTAGAGTATTGGGACCGAAACAACTTAACATGTTCTCGCTGCTTTTATGGAATAGATAACTGCAAACTGCTCTTCCAATGCACCTCAACTTTTCCTCACCTGTAGGTTCGAAGGGGGAGCTCCTTTGGGAAGCCTAGGAATAACCAACCTCAACTGGCTTCCCATTGAAGGAAGATGCGCCTACAAGACTGCATGTATCATCCACAAAGCCCTTCACTCTCATTCACCAACTACTTAGAGAACAAGCTGTCAAAAGCAGGGTCTACTAGAGCATTGAGAAGCTCCAATGCTCTTTTGCTCCTACCTCCCTGTGATGTTTTTTACCTCTCTCTCTGACGTAGGGTGAACCCTGAATTATCAGTCTTCCAATTAGTAGAAAACACGTGGTCTGTGAGAATATCACAATGTAGCAATATTTATTCAATAACAACAGTCCTGACAGTTTGAGTGCACCACAACACAAAGGGGGGAACTACGCAGTCCTGGACTATAGTCTTTCAGTGGAAGGCCTTCATCTTAAAGCTTTAATCCTTCTCTGTACTGCGACCAGGGCCGGCGCTCCCCGAAAGGCAAACAGAAAAGGACACTACTGTCACTGTCTATCTGGTATATCTCTACTCTACAGTGTGCACCCCGTCACCAACATTCCTAGGTCACCGAGTTTAGTGAGGGATAAAAGAAACTGGTTACAGGACGGGGAAGGTATAGGGGTCTGTGTCGGGTTTAACACTCATTCACTGGTAAGTGCTCTTATTTGTTCCACAGTCCCCAGAAGCCCTTTCCCGCCAACCTCCTCCTCCACCCTTCCCTCCACACCACTTGCCTGGAGCTACGGTCCCCCGTTGAGTATCTTGGTGTCCTCTTGCCTCAAGGAACTACTAGATACTAACACGGTATCTGGTGGGGAACTCTCCCTTGGCGCGTCGCTCTGTCTTCCTCTATTCTCCCACTGGTCTCCTCTAGTCCTCGGGCCCCCACCGCCGCTCCGCTCTCCAATTCCTCCGTCCTCCTTGTTGTCTCTCGCTCCTCTTGTGTCTCTCCGCAATCACCCGACTTCCCACAGCTGGGCCAACTGTCGACTCTCTGTTCCTCCAGCGAGTTCTCTCCTTCCCTGTGCCGCGAAACTAGACCGTTCGCTGTTGTCTCGGAGGGCACTCAGCCGGGCGCCATCTTGGATTCCTAGGGCTGCTCTGGCCGTCACCCAGCCCATATTACACTCCCATTCTGAAAAAGACAGCAAGTGGCGCTCTTTTTCCAGAAATTATCCGAGCATATGGAACTCCTTACCTTCAATGCAACCCTTCCTTCCTTTGCTTCAAGGTTAAACCTGAAACTCCTCCTCCTCAACAAATACTTTAACTCCTGGTTTACAGATCTTAGTAAAGTATTACTTGATCAGACCTAGACCCTCTGTCTGGAGCGGTGGTTCTTTTTTTTTTGCTTCTCTGACTTTGGAACCTCTTGAATTGTGTCTCTAATGTTTGGTCACTCTACTAGCACCTTTGATGGGTACCATTGTCTATTGAATTCTTGCCTCATATGTTCATTGCATGACTGAGTTACTTTATTTTTTCACGATCATGTGAAACGCTCTTGCACGTACGGGTCTAGCTAGCGCTATATAAACTTATATAAATAAAGAAAACCATATTGTGTCTACTAAAGTTCGGTGAGTCTTTGGGCTGAAACGTGTTATTATACTATGTAAAACATCACTATTGTTGTTGTTCTGCTCTCTGTTTTTGATAAAAAATGTAATTGAAGTTAAAAAATAGACATTTAATAAAAAAAATAGATGCTAGTGAATAAGGACGACAAATCACTAGGTTGTGATGCATATTGATCTACACAGTATGACCTACCCCACAATCTAGTGACTCAGAAAGTGTAACTCCCTCATAGAAGCTTGACGTGGATATGTGTTTGTGATGAAAGTGCACTGACATTTTGGTAGCTTACTCTAAAAAAACGAACACCCTTATATTATTTCTTTATGATAGAAGGAAAATCTAATGTCCCTAATCACTGCTGATGCGACCGGTTCGTAGCCACACTCAGGCTCCATGTCTGCCTCGACAAGGGTATGTTATTATAGTGTTGGCATTCACATAGCGCTAAAATAAGACACAGACAAGGCGCTGAAGAGCTTGAGGGGCGGGTTACATGCTACTCAAATGGAGGCTTATAACATTAAAAACTTCCTCATGATTAGCTATTATGTCACATATAATCATGAGCAAATGTAAATTAATTTAGTAATGATATAGCCACAGAAAAACTAAATGTGCACTTATTTTAAAGAGATGACTGCAACATATACTTGAAACATGCATTAACTTTGCTTGAAAGTTGCATGACTAATTCAGTCAGTTACCATTAAAGGGAAGGGAAGAGAAGCACTGATTTTAAAAAAAAAGCCAGGGTAAATTTGCTGCTAAACAATAGCACTGGTATTATCTTTGGGTTTTATTCACATATTTTTCCCAGTCAAAAGTTGAATATTTCTGATGGTGAATAGAAAGTGTTCTTGAGGCTAGATGCCAGCACGAGTAATGAGCAAAGCATATTTCCAGAATGGCTTGCTACAGAGATTTGAGTACACTGAACTAATGGGAAATATGTCCCATTTATTTTATGTTCATTGTCAAATGTATTCATTTATTTATGTCTTTAGAAATTTTAGAAAGGGATATTTGTGTCATCACACTTACTTCGGGGTGATGGAATAAGTGAATAGGTTTATGGGTCAACAGTTGGAGTCCAACCAATTGTATGGGGTGGCTCCTACTCTTTATTGCTTTCTCACTGGCACCATATTTATAATTTGGTAATACTTGTCTGGCACAATAAGAGAGTCTGGGTTTTTATTATCTTACATTAGGGAAAGATTATTGAGTGCTATTGCTTAGTAATGCAATATTCGCAGTGTGCATTATTTGTGTTGTGGCTGAGTGAGGCAATTTCTGAAATTACACAAAGTAGGCTCAAAAGGATTCTAATAGGATATAAAAGTTGCTGAGGCTGCAGAGTGCTAAAACACTAATACCTTTGGGGCTAAAATCATATTTGTTTTGCATTGCACAGAACTGACCCTTTTTACAGTTAACTCACGTGCTGTGCATAGGAACAGGGACACACTTAAATTGTTGAGCACATTTGATTTATTCCCTATTAACAAATTGTCTGAGAAAACAGTGGTCTGCTTGTCCTCTGTAGGTGGGTGGGCAGTACCCTGTCATGCTAAAGGCATTGTGTATCCAAACGGTCCAGTAGCTGAAGTGATACATTTTATGAGGAGGCCTTAGAATTTCACCGAGTAGTGCAGCCTTACAGATACACAAATGCACTGGGCTGAGAGGACGCCACAAGGCCAAAGGGGTAGAAACACTGTGTAGTGTGTTGCAAAGAATGGTAAATAGACGAAGTGAAGAAATACCATCCTTTATTCTTGACTCAGACCCCCGAGACCGCAGGGATAAGCAGGCTCAGCCGCCAGCAAGCAGCTCATCTGCTCAATCACCCACTTAGAATGTAGACACAGACTTGAGGGTAAACACTCCAAAGTGACTCGAGCACAAGCTTGAGTATAAACATAACACTTCCCCCTCCCATCAACAGATATGAGCTAAATAAACAAAATAAAAAAATAAAAATAAGTAAACAATGGGGCAATACAAATAAAGATGAGTTACATTGCCAGAAATAGATGCAGGGAAAAGCATAAATATCTTAACAGTAGATGTGTGTAACATAGTCATCAAGGGCCAGATGTAGGTAGCCAAATACCGGTCGGTAACGGACGAATTTACCGAATTTCGGCCCTTACTGACCGGTATTTGGACATTGAGATGTAGGGCGTCCAAAAAGTCTCGATTCGGTAAAAATCCGAATCGGTAGATTTACAGTATCGGAAAATATTCCGAATCGGTAAAAGTACCGAATCGGAAAATTTACCGAATCGGAAAATATTCCAAATCGGTAAATGTTCAGAATCGGTAAATGTACCGAATCGGAAAATATTCCGAGTCGGTAAATGTACCGAATCGGTAAATATACCGATTCGGAAAATAAGAAATGGAAAAAGTAACACCCTTGAGATGTAGGTGACCCATAAAATACCGATTTTGTTGAAAATTCGGTATTTAAGAGTCGGTATTTAGCATGGATTGAAAGCAGGTGGTAACCAGGTGCAGGCTATAAAATAGGGCCCCAAAATGCAACACTGTAACCAGAATGGCGGCATTCTATGTCATAGCAAGGCGGCTACGGCTACAGGCAGCAGGAGAGAGGGAATGGAGAAGGGAGTACTACAGGCAGAGGATTACACTCTTTCAACTGACAGAGCCAGAGATACTGCAAAGATACAGACTGCACCCCCAAACCATCCTGGACCTGATCAGGGACCTGCACCCACTCCTGGAGCACCCAAAACCAAGGGCCCACGCCATCCCACCCCATGTGCAGGTGCTCTGTAGCATACACCTGCTTGCATCTGGGAGTTACCAGAGTGTTGTTTCTGCAGTAGGTGGGGTGTCCCAGAGCTGCCTGTCCCGTTTCTTCAGGAAGTTCCTGGATGCCATGATGCAAAGAATGGAGCATTACATCCACTTCCCAGACACTGATGCGGACCTGCTCAGGACCAAGACTGACTTTTACCTAATGGCGAATTTCCCACACGTGATTGGCTGCATTGATGGCACCCACATCCCAATATGCCCACCTGCTGCCACTGAGCACATATACAGGAACAGGAAGTCATCACACACAATAAATGTACAAGTAATCTGTGATGCCAAGTACATGATCACAGATATAGTGGCCAGGTACCCAGGAAGCACCCACGACTCCTACATCTTCCAAAACAGTGGGATCTACACCTGCCTGACAGCGGTGGAATTTGGTGAAGGATACCTGCTAGGTAAATTACTGTGTGACACTCCCTTGATAAATGATGCAGACGTATGTTAATGTGTGCCTGTGAGTAATGATTTTCTCCTTTCACATGAGGGGATAGTGCATATTCACTCCGTCCCTTCGTCCTGACACCCTACCTCAACCCCACGACCCCCAGCCAGAGACGATACAATGTGGCACATAAATCAACCCGGAACATCGTGGAGCGCACCTTTGGCCTCCTGAAGAGCTGGTTCCGCTGCCTCCACAAAAGTGGAGGGGCACGGCAGTACCCACCAGTAATATGCTGTAAGATCATTGCAACCTGTGCAATGTTGCACAACCTCGCAACTAAGAAAGGCACAGAGGTGGAATTGGAGGACTATGAAGACCATGACGATGAGCAGGCACTACCCGCAGCCAACACAGTAGGAGTACCAACACCCACAGACGGAAGACAGAGACGGGCAGAGATCACACACAACTACTTTTGAGTAAGTATAGAGACAAAGCACGTGTTCTAATGCAATGAATGTAGTTTATTTGGCACTACGTTAAATGTCTGAAGACACAATTGTTACATCCTAAGTGTGCCTAGCACAACTGAGTTGACGGGGGTTACCTCACCCTCACATGTCCTACCGAATTTGGCAGCCTCACTGCCTGCGTCCATGCACTGCACTGCGTGATGCCTGAGGTTGGCTTTGTTCTATGTCTGCTGTGCCAGCGCCGGTACTCTGGCGTCTGCTGCTCCTCCGAATTTCAGGGATAGGGGTGCTGATCCTGCTACTGGTGTTTTCTGTGTCCCCTAAACCTTCAGCTCCTGTGGTGGCTGACTGGTTTGTCAGCAGCACTTCCATTGCTGTAGTGACTCTCCCCATCCCCCTTGTGAGATCAGTGCAGCAGTGCACCAGCCCCTCCTTCATCGCAACTGAACGGCGACACAGCAGTGAAGTCGCAGTTGCAAGACGGTGCATGCCCCTTGTCTGCTGTTGCATGCACTGCCTCTCCCTGCGCCTTTGGACGGGGTCCTCATGTAGTTCGTCACAAAGTGACATCACACACTGTGACATGTCCCTGACTCCATCGGCCATGTCCCTCATGCTGTACGCCATTGATGTTATCCCCTGGTTCATGTTATCAAAGTTTTTGTTCATATGGCGCATTTGTCTGTGCACTGCACTAATAGCTTTTGCCTGCAGGTGCTGCACCTTGACCATTGTGGTTTCAAGGCCACGGAAGACACCCTCAACATGGCCACTCAAGCTTGCCTCCGGACCCTACAACGTCTTGTGCCTCCGGATAGAGTGACAGGAGTGGATGGAAGACCAGCTGCATTTCCTGCCATTGACTCCATTGGGTTCTCACCCTCCCTTTCCTCATCGGAGGATGTTTGTAAGATCCTTAGTGGGGGAACGTCATGCCTCCTGGGCCTGCAGATGTCTGACACCTCTGAGTCTGCTGGTGTGGCAAGTTGTTGTGACTCATGTTGTGGTGAGTCAAGGAGCAGAGGAGATGCTTCAAGTTGCATGGTGGCTGCCTCTGGTGTGGCAGCTGCTTGTGTGCAGGGTGCTGTAGGTGTTGCAGTGCTGGGCCCTGCATCCCTGCCTTCTTCCTCACTCCTCTCCCGTTGGGGATGTGTCTTCTCCCTCTCCTGCATTGACTTGCGCGAAGTCTCTCCTGTGGACAGATATGGACAGTGTCTTAGTGGTGCTTTCACCGTGTATTTCACTATTAAAACACATGTTATTTGCACTATTTCCTGCTCCTCCCCCGTCTCTAATTGTATTGTGTGGCATGCCTGACATTATTTCATGTTGACTGCTCTGATGTGTATTCTTATGACTACCACTCCCATAATGCATTGCAGGTGGATACTGAAGCCTGTACTGGAGTTCCTCAACACACAGCCACATTGGGGGAGGGAGACAGGCAAGGGGTGAGGAATGATGGACATGTCCCTTACCTTTCTTTGATGTAGCTCGGGTTGAGCTGTCTGCATCACCAATCCCTACAACGCACTCTGGCTCCAGTGTGGACTCCACAAGCTCTTCCAGATCCGTGAGAGCAGGTGCCCTGTTCTTTCCTCCACCTGTAGCATTGGCCTCTTTCATTCTTGCTGCCAATTTCTTTTTGGTAATGATCCTCAGATCATACTATCTCTTCTTCAGATCGTCCACTTCCCTGGTTGTCACTCCTATTGCGTTCACTTTTGTTTGGATCCCCAGCCAGGTGTTCCTCTTCACAGCCTCTGCTACCTGCAGAGACTGCTTTCCAAATATCTTGGAGTAGTGCTTTACCACCTCCTCCACCAGCACCTGAAGTTCACCTGTGCTGAACTTCATCTTCCTCTTCCTCTCTGCACCTTCCCTCTGGGAATCTTGGGAATCCATTTGTTAGTCCTGCACAGCTCAGCTTCACAACAGCCTGACACTGTGTAACTGCTCTCCTGTGTGATCAGGTACTCTGCACCTGCATGGGTGTGGCCACTTCCTGGTTGTGGGGTGGGGTGGATGCACAGGATTGGTAGATTGCTCTGTTGGTTGGCTGAGGGGCGGGGTGGAGGAACGTGATTGGTTGATAGCTCAACTGTCTGCTATTTTGTATCCCCGACTCGGTATTTACCGAATCGGTATTTACCGATTCAGTAAATACCGATTCGGTAAATCCAATTAATTCCTATGGGCATCTAGGACCATAGGAATGAATGGGATTTGTCGAATCGGTATTTGCCGAATCGGTAAATACCGATTCTGCAAATACCGAGTCGGGGTTTCCGAATTTTACAGAATCTGTATTTTTTACCGATTTTTTACCTACATCTCATTTCCCTTTTCTAAAATACCGATTCGGTAACATTCGGTATTTTAGAATCGGTAAAAATGAGTTACCTACATCTGGCTCCAAATCTTTTAGGTTTAGTGCACAAACGTTTTGTACAAGAGACCACAGCTTCTTCAATACCAGGTGGATTAGCATCTTGTACAATAGGCGTGATGTTCACCATATTCTGCTCACTTCTGGGACTTACCACAGGCTCAATGGGAATGTTGATGGTAAAATCAGGTGAACAAATCTCTTTAGTATCACCGACATCATGAACCCAATCATATCTACATGCGTGTGCTTGCTTGTGTGAATCAATTTTACTTCAACATGTCCTTTAAACAAGACAATTCTGTTGGCGTACCACACTTTACCATCACTTAAAAGTGCTTCATTAACAAAGAATTTTAATAACTTTGAGGGGAGCAGAATACTTGCTCTCCTCTTTGCATACTAGTCTACCTTTCTTGACCTTGACTATGTCACCAACTTGTAAAATGACTCTCCTCCCTTTGTTGGTGCCAGAACGTTTCTCCACTATGTGGTTTTGACTGGCCTCTGGGGGTTGCTTGACTCCTTTACTAGACCAGGAGACAGAATTTGTGCAACTAATCCATCCCAAGTTATCTTTGGAACGAGGGGGGCGTCCTCTCATGAATTCAAATGGAGAGTGCCCAGTGGATTGACATTTGGTGATTCTGTAAGCACAAACCATTTTCCTCAATTTTATTCTCCCAGTCTTTACCATTACTGTTTGCTAGTTCAATAATGCCTTTGATCACTCTATTGAAACGCGCAACACTTCCATTACCTTCTGGGTAATAAAGAGACGTTGTTCTATGTACAATGCCAGTGTTTTTAATGACATGTTTTAAACATTCCCCTACAAATTGTCCTCCATTGTTTGTTACTAAGTCTTTAGGGAGACCTTCCCTTGCAAAAACTTCTCCTAGGAAATACAACAAATTCTCTGAGTCAGACTTATCTACAATTTTGTATTCACGCCACTTGGAAAAATGGTCTATAATAACAAAAATGTATTTATGCATATATGCATACCCTCCTCACATCTATCAGGACCAAATATGTCCACTCCAATCCTTTCCCCTGGCATGTTGGGGACAATAATAGGATGTAACATTGGCTTACAAGTGGTCAAACTCTTATCAGAGTTAACACACTCGAAACAATCATGGACAACCCTTTCAATGTCCTTTTCAACTCCAGGCCACCAGTAGGATTGTTTGATTCGACATTTAGTTTTGAAAATCCCCAAGTGTTCTTCATGGCACATGTTGACAATCTTCTCCCGAAAGATTTTAGGAGGAACTGACTTACCTTCTCTAAGTATTAATTCATTTTCAAAAGAAAGTTAATTCCTCACACTGTGTGTAAACCAGACTTTTCAGGCCAACCTTTGTGGATGTATTCGCTCACTTGATGTAAATCTTCATCCAGGGAAATGTTCTTCACCCAGTCGTCATGGGGAATGCTTACAAGTTCACTGCTAATAATGCTTGCTACGAACCAATGGTCCCAATCATTACTAGTGTCTTCACACAGGGGTAGGGGACACCTTCTCAAAACATCAGCAAATCTATTGCGAATACCAGTGACATACACCACTTCATACACAAATATATAGTTGGGCAGAGAAACGGGAAATTCTGGGAGAAACATTATTTAGACTCTGTGAAGTGAGGAGTTTTGTAAGTGGCTTGTGATCTGTTCTCTGCGTGGCACAAGTTCCCCACACAAATTGTCTAAAATGCTTAAGTCCCCACAAACACCCAAGAGCCTCCCTTTCAATAACGGAATATTTTTCTTCTGTGGGTGTGAGTGCCCTAGATGCAAAACACCACAATACACTCAGTTCTATCTCTCTGCAATTGAGATAAAACTGCACCAAGGCCCCTACCACTAGCATTGGTTGTAATAATACTATTGAGTTTGGGGCCAAAGCATTGGAGTGCAGGTGCAGAGCAAATATAATTTTTGACACTTTCCATACATAATTGACATTCCTTAGACCAATTAAAGGTGCAAGCCTTTTTTAACAATTGTCTGATACAGTACATATTTCCTACAAAGTTGCAAACAAACTTAGAATAAAATTCTGCCAGGCCAAGGAAGGACCTGGCTTCCTCTTTATTTTGTGGAGTTGGGGCTTTTTTTATGGCATCAACAAGCTCTGACTTAGGGAGGATTCCACAAGCACTTATTTTGTGTCCAAGATAAGTTACACTTTTCATGGCAATTTTACTTAAATCAATATCATGTTCCTCTCTATCTTTCCCCATAATGAGGATATCGACCTGGAAGAACAGTACGTTTTTCATGTCCTTGAAAATGAGGTACATGATTCGTTGAAACATGGCAGCATCTGATGCCAACCCGAAAGGGACACGGTTAAATTGGAAGATGCCTATCGGGGTGACAAAATCTGTGAGATGTTTACTGTCTTCATGGAGGGGAACCTGATGATAGGTGGATGTTGACTCAATTGTAGAAAACCAAACCATGTGTATGTAGCTGAAAGGAATTCTGAAATCTTGGGAAGGGGAAATACATCAATAACATTTATTTATTGAGTTCCCTCAAATCCACACACAAGCGGATCTGGACGTTGGCTTTGCATGCGACGACAAGAGGGGCCACCCAATCTGAAGTTTCCATGCTTTCAATTATGCACTTGTCCACAATTCGTTGGGGTTCTCCCACAACTTCATCCTTAACATCTAAGGAAATATTCCTGACTTTAAGAGTACAAGGTTTAGCACTGTCCTTAAGGATTATTTTATGTGAAAATCCTTTAAGTTCACCAATACCTCCATAGAAACCATTGGGAAAATTTGTAGCGAACTCTTCGCACAGGTCTTCTTGAACTGGATTCACAACCAGAACGGGATCTTAACTATTGGGATCCAAGCGTATACCCAGCTGTAGCGGGGAGAACCTGCCGATTGAAGGGGTGACCCCTGTTGTGGACTGGTGGGTCACTGACATGATTGCCCCTCCCTCTTTTCCTTCACGTCAGAATGAGTGGAGTTCAGACTCCCAGTCAATGTGGAAAGAAAACATCGACGAAGATCAGGAGGGTTCCTTTAATTGGGCGTATGTCGAAGATGAAGACACGCCCCTGAATGACGTTTACTCGGCGGGATTGGTCAAAATAGAGGAAGCAAGGAGACCGGCGTGTGACGACACCGGGAGAGTGTGTTTGGAGTGGAGTCGAGTTCCAGGAGAGTCGGGAGAAGAATCGTGGTGGAAAGAAGAGTCGGTAGAAGAACCGCGCCCGGAAAAGGAGGCGGGAGGAGGACGAGACAAGGCTCGACCGGAGGAGGTTCCAGAGCCAGGAGGCCACCGTCACTGTGATTCGCCCAGCCACACTCACAAGGGAGTGTGGCTTAACCAGGTACGGCAGCGCGTATCAGGCTGACTCGGGAGGAGGGGAGGCGCCCCTCAGTAGTAAAGAGAGAGCGTTGCACAGTACTGCCTGTACGTAGCGCTTTGTATATACTCGTGTGCTCCCCTCCCTTGCCTATCCCTGATTCCTTACACACCCTCTCCTCACAGTACCCTCACCACGTTTAAATACCTGTAGAATACACGTTTCACGGTGCCCCAAACACACCCGGTTTACCCAGGGGAACTGCATAAGAAGGGCAATACCTAACTGGTCCTCATTTCTCCCCACGCATGTCCTACGGTGGTGTAACCGAGGAGGAGTGGACAGCCGAGGACCCCAAGAAAGAGAATAGAAGACCCCTAACGAGTACAGGAGGAGTCAACCCAGCGATATTGGCCAGAGAAAGACTCTCACAATGGAAAAAGAAAACTTTCATAAAAATAAAACCCTACATACCAAGGTCTGGTCTCCGTGCCCTTCCTTCACCCCCTTCACCCCGCAACACCAGCTCACCTTGATCCCACCAACCTAACACACAGGGTCCTGCCCTGGACACGTACATCTTACACATTGCTACTCTTTCTTTAAATTCAAAGGTGAGTTTGCAAAAACTCAGGAGTTCAATGGGCTCTCCCGTGTAGTTTACAGGATGTACATCAGGACTTTTTAGGTTGGGACCAATAACGGTGCTAAATAATCATGGTCACCTGTACTCCACCATCTATTAGCTCACAAACTGTTTTTTCCTTTGTTTACAAGGAGTAAGATACTTGTTGTCACGTATACAACATACCTTATTTTCTTCACACTCAGAGTCAGCATTTTCATCCTCATGCTCGTACTCATCAACAATACATTTTTAGTTTGGATTTACGACAAGCACGAGCAAAATGACCAGACATTTTACAATATGCACAATTTTGACCTAGTGCTGGGCATTTCTTATCATTATCAAGGTGTGAAGAGCTACTGCAGCGGTAACACTTCCCTTTAATGTCCGCTAACTTCTCTGTGCGATCTTTGTTCCCACATTTCTCCTTAACTAGTTGTTTGTCATTTTTCTTTTTAACTAGTACAGGGCGGACATAGTTCGTTTTTATATCTTCACCATTCATCACTATTAGCCCCCTTGGACAGTTTTAGCACATCTTGACGTTAGTTCGGCTTTGCTGATGATGGCAGAAATTTCTACCAAACTAGCATCCCCATTAATCCAAAGTTTACCTTGCAGGTTTTGGTTGTTACAGTGCATATTTGATTGGTCACAAATTAACTCTTCTTCAGTGACACCAAATTTGCAGGCTAAGGCTAATCTTAGAGAAGCAATGTAATTTTCCACTTTCTATTAGGGTAAAAATAATATCTGTGCACAGCTTTACATATGTTGGGCGCAAAGTAAGCATTGAGATCTGCAATGGCTTGGGTCAACACATTAACTTCACTTACAGCGAAAGGTTTTTTCTCAATTCTATAGTAAACTCTTAATCCACCTGGACCTAAACAATGTAAAAGGATGCTTTTTTTTCCTTTCTGGTTTCAACTCCTTGCTCTCAAAAGTGTCCAGGTAATTAATCAAATAATCTCTCCATTCTTCCCATCTCTGACTATGAATTGTTGTGGGAAAGGTAAATTCATGGTTGCCATAGCCATGGTAAATAATCTCGACAGAGATAAAAGTATAAATAAATGAGGCAAAAACATAATAAAATAAAAACGGAACAACTGGAAAAATTAAAAGTACCTTGGTTGCTACGCAATGAATGTATCACTGTTGAGGATGAATTAGTAGAAAACGCTGAGGAAATCAGAGTACAAATGACTGCTTTGTACAGAAAATGATGTATGAAAAGTATGAGTCAGTTTCCAGTCGATGTTTGAGTTTGACGCAATGAATGCGTCAAGATGGCCGCAGGTAGCGTCACCAAAGCTTTACCTCGCAGATGAAGGTAGGCGTACGTATTTACTTAACTCTCCTAACGTCAACAGGAGAGCGAGGCTACCACGAAGATGCCAGCTTGAGCATGGAACGCTGCTGCTGCTCGAATGATGCAGCCGATAAGCAGCTTCCCTCAATGGTTACTTTACGGTGCCCAGAACCAACAAGGTAATTAAGGCAATGACAATACCTTGAAATTGAAATAAGTGTGCATAGAAGGTTGTGCATGGTAGGGCTGTAATCGTTCTTTCATATCCTTCTGCTGTCATCAAATGAATTCTGCTTTCTCTTTTTTTTTTTTTTTAAAGTGCGAGAAAAAAAAAATCCCAGGAATTCAGTTGCGTGGTTTCGTGGGACTTGAGCATCTCGTCGCCATTGTTGCAAAGAATGGTAAATAGACAGACTGGCAACTCTGGGCACCGGGCAATCCTCCAGTAGGCTGGACGGGGTGGGGGCGGATTTGGTGACAGCGGGCCGGTTTTGTTGCTGGGGTCGATTTGGACCCTGAGGCGTGGCCGAGCAAACAAGCACAATCTGCATAAAATGCAGCTGCTGCTGGTGCTGCAAGCACCGTCCGGGACCGTGTCCTTGATGTCACCCGATTTTATTTAAATTATTAAAATTCCACCTGTGACCTCTGACCTGGGTTGGGTGGGTGCACCGTGATGCGCGGCGTGCAGTGACGTCTACTCTCAGTCTGCGCGCAGCAGTATAGTTATTCACCCCTAGGGTGGAGTGCGCAAGGGCGTTGGGGTAGGCGGGTCGGGCAATAAAAATTGTGCGTGGTTGAGACGACTGAAAGACAGGCTGGCATGGATGGAGAGTCGAGCCTGCGCCCATGTCTACCGCCCAGCGCCCGTAGCCAAAGGTAAGTGACAGGCCAACACCTCCCCAGCATGAGTTTCATGGCGGGGGGGCGCGAGCCGCGCGATCGGGCCCGGGCCGCAATTAAAAACAATAGCCATTAGGCCCCAGCCAGGCGCGCAACACCCATTGGGCTCACCGGGCTTCAGCCCCCCCCGTCGTCTTCTTCAGCCCGGGCTAATTGACACGCACTGAGATGACTGCGCATCGGAGCTGAGAATGTCATTGTTATTGATGCATTCTGAGAGGCCCGGCAGCCCGAGCCAGCCAGCCTCTGAACAGTATCAAGTAAACCCCCAGCCCCCCCCTCTTGTTTTCCTTTACTAGCGCCGAGGTGATATCCTTGCCTGAAGGCAGGGATTTCACCTAAGCACTTGATGTGTTCAGCATGGGGTGGGAGTGGGAAGATGCACACAGCAGGGGGAAAGGGCTGGCCAGTGCAGGTGACGCTTTTCCTTTGTAAAGGAATTTCTGCTGGTGTCATATCCCAGGGTTTGCTGTCTGTGCACTTGTATGGATGTGTATTCCATACAAGTGCACAGACCGCAAACCCTGGGCTATGACGCCAGAAGGAATTAATTTACAAATGAAAAGCTTCACTTGCACTGGACATCCCATTCCCCCTGCTGTCCATGCACTTGTAGGGAATTCACATCCACAGCGCACCTCACCAGATAAATGGTGAACAGGGCCATGTATCTTTCTCTAAAGAGGAGAGTCCCCTCCGAATATGAATATGTAGTGTAAGTTTGTAGTGTTCATTTTTTGGGGTGCTAGTGGGTAATTTTAGGGTTCAGGGTGGGTTACGAATTGGGGTGCCAGGGGGTAATTGTAGGATTCTGAGTGGGTATGGGTTTTAGGGTGCCAGGGATAATTTTAGGGTAGTAATGGGTTTTGGTGTGCCAGGGGGCAATTTTAGGGTTCAGGACTGGTATGGGGGCCAGGGGGTAATTTAGGCGTTCAGGGTGGATGTGGGTTTTGGGGTGCCAGGGGTAATTTTAGGCTTCAGGGTGGGTATGGGTTTTGGGGAACCAGGGGTAATATTAGGGTGCAGCGTGGGTATGGGTTTTGGGGTGCCAGGGGTAACTTTAGGGTTCAGGGTGGGTATGGATTTTGTTGGGCAAGGGTGTAATTTTAGGGTTCCAGGGGTAATTTTGGGGGTCAGAGTGGTAATGGGTTTTGGGGTGCCAGGTGTAATTTTAGTGTTCAGGGAGGGCATGGGTTTTGGGGTTCCTGGGGTAATTTTAGGGTTCAGGGTGGGTATGGGAATTGGGGTGCCAGGGGGTAATTTCATGGTTTAGGGTGGTAATGGGTTTTAGGGGGCCATGGGGTTGTTAGGGTTCAGGGCAGGTATGAGTTTTAGGGTATGAGGGGGTGGACATTTTAGAGTTTAGGGTGGGTGTGGTTTTCGGGTGTCAGGGGGCAATTTTAGGGTTCACGGTGGGTATGGGTTTTGGGGTGCCAGGGTGTAATTTTAAGGTTTAGGGTGGTTAAGGGTTTTGGGGTGCTATGGAGTTAATTTTAGGGTTCAGGGTGGGTATGGGTTTTCGGGTGTCAGGGGGGCAATTTTAGGATTCAGGGTGGGTATGGGTTTTGGGGTGCCATGGGGTTCATTTTAGGGTTCAGTGCGGGTATGGGTTTTGGGTTTGTGAGGGGGGGACATTTTAGGTTTCAGGGTGGGTGTGGGTTTTCGAGTGTCAGGGGAGCAGGGGGGCAGTTTTAGGGTTCAGGGTGGGTATGGGTTTTGGCAGTGGCGTCACTAGGTGGGTGCGGGGAGTGCGGACCGCACCGGGTGACACCAACACATGGGCTGACACCAATCTGCACTGCAGCCTCACATCTGCTCTCACCTTTACTGTCGCTCCCTGTGCAAGCTTGTTCCTCATGCTGTTCACACTCGCCAGCGTCTCGCAGGAGATCTGCAATTCTTGACTACAATTTTCTTTGCTCACAAGGCAACTCTATAGCAGCCTAGCTCACCTGAGGGTGCATGGTTTCCTATTTTTCAGTATCTTGCACAGTCTTCAGTTTTTCAGTGAACCAGTTCCAAATTTCAGCTTGCTTTTCACTACAGTGCAACCTGTTGATCGCACTCTTGTTTATACAAATCCAGGGAAGACAGATGGAGTAAGAGAGAGAGGGAGACAGAGGGAGCTAGAGGGAGTAATACAGAGAGAGGGCGCTAGAGAGAGCAAGACAGAGAGAGAGGGAGATAAAGGAGTAAGACAGAAAGAGAGAGGGAGCTAGAGGGAGTAAGACAGAGAGCGAGAGAGCTAGAGTGAGAAAGACCGGAAGAGAGGGAGCTAGAGGGACTAAGACAGAGAGAGAGGGAGACAGAGGGAGCTAGAGGGAGCAAGACAGAGAGGGAGAGGGAGCTAGACAGAGAGAGAGGGCGCTAGAGGGAGTAAGACAGAGAGAGGGAGCTAGAGGGAGCTAGACAGAGAGAGGGGGCTAGAGGGAGTAAGACAGAGAGAGAGGGAGCTAGAGGGAGCTAGACAGAGAGAGGGAGCTAGAGGGAGTAAGACAGTGAGAGAGGGAGACAGAGGGAGTAAGACAGAGAGCGGGAGCTAGAGGGAGCTAGACAGAGAGAGGGAGCTAGAGGGAGTAAGACAGAGAGAGGGGAGCTAGAGGGAGTAATACAGAGAGAGAGGGAGCTAGAGGGAGCTAGACAGAGAGAGGGAGCTAGAGGGAGTAAGACAGAGAGAGAGGGAGCTAGAGGGAGCTAGACAGAGAGAGGGAGCTAGAGGGAGTAAGACAGTGAGAGAGGGAGACAGAGGGAGCTAGAAGGAGTAAGACAGAGAGAGAGAGGGAGCTAGACAGAGAGAGAGGGAGCTAGAGGGAGTAAGACAGAGAGAGAGGGAGCTAGAGGGAGTAAGACAGAGAGAGAGGGAGCTAGAGGGAGCTAGACAGAGAGAGGGAGCTAGAGGGAGTAAGACAGAGAGAGAGAGGGAGCTAGAGGGAGTAAGACACAGAGAGAGAGAGAGCTAGAGGGAGCTAGACAGAGAGAGGGAGCTAGAGGGAGTAAGACAGAGAGAGAGGAAGCTAGGGAGAGCAAGGGAGAGGGAGACAGAGGGAGCTAGAGGGAGTAAGACAGAGAGAGATGGAGCTAGACAGAGAGAGGGAGCTAGAGGGAGTAAGAGAGAGAGAGGGAGCTAGAGGGAGCAAGACAGAGAGAGAGAGAGATCTAGAGGGAGTAAGACAGAGTGAGAGAGAGATCTAGAGGGAGTAAGACAGAGTGAGAGAGAGCTAGAGGGCGCTAGACAGGGAGAGGGAGCTAGAGGGAGTAAGAGAGAGAGAGAGGGAGCTAGAGGGAGTAAGAGAGAGGGGGCTAGAGGGAGTAAGAGAGAGAGAGAGGGAGCTAGAGGGAGTAAGACAGAGAGAGAGGGAACCATAGGGAGCTAGAGGGAGTAAGACAGAGAGAGGGAGCTAGACAGAGAGAAGGAGCTAGAGGGAGTAAGACAGTACCTAGCGCCGTACATTTCTGACAGAGGTGGTCCATGCGGTAAGTCGTGAGGGGGTGACACCATGAGTTACCCGCACCGGGTGACACCAACCCCAGTGACGCCACAGAGTTTTGGGGTGCCAGGGGGAGAATTTAATGTTCAGCATGGGTATGGGTTTTAGGGTGCCAGGGGTAATTTTAAGGTTCAATGTGGGTATGGGTTTGGGGGGCAAGGGTGTAATTTTAGGGATCAGCGCGGGTATGAGTTTCTGGGCTTCAAGGGGGTGATTTTAGGGTCCAGAGTGGTAATGGGTTTTGGGGTGCCAGGGGGTAATTTTAGGGTTCAGAGTGGGTATGGGTTTTGGGGTGCCTGGGGGTAATTTTGGGGTTCAGGGTGGTAATGGATTTGGGGGGGCAAGGGTGTAATTTTAGGGATCAGTGCGGGTATGGGTTTTGGGGAGCCAGAGGTAATTTTAGGGTTCAGGGTGGGTATGGGTTTTGGGGGGTAAGGGTGTAATTTTAGGGATCGGCGTGGGTTTGGGGTTCTAGGTGGATGATTTCAGGGTTCAGGGTGGTAATGGGTTTTGGGTTGCGAGGGGGTAATTTTAGGGTTGCATGTTTTCTCCACTTGACCTGAGCATTAATCGATCCCGTTTATCTGACATTTTAGCCCCGCCCCATTGATTAACATTAGCCACGCCCCTTCATTTGCCATGTTAGCCCCCCCCGAAATTAAGACCTAGTTGCGCCCCTGGCCCCAGCCTACCCATGATCGGCAATGAGGCTCCTGCGACAGCACATGATCATTAATCACCAAAACACAGAGCCTGCCTGGAGTTCGCGGGAACTGGTATCGCAGCCGTGAAAGGGGTTCTTTGTATTAAGACACGGGAAGCGCAGTTGTTAACATACATTACGGATTGTTCTGGAGAACTTGAGCAGGTAGACACAGACACACAACCAGATAAAGATACAGACTCTTTTCACCAGCCGAGAACACCCAGGAATTGTGCAGATTCCTGCCTCTGTGTTGCCTCCTCTGTTTAACGTGATCACCATCAAAGTGCCCGTGTGAACTCACCAATATATGACGAAGTGGAAACAGAATAACCCTTTGAACTACACCAACCTTCAAACTCTGTGGCTGACGAAGGGCTACCCACAGGACCCGGGCCCTCTCCAGAATCACCTACCTGGGGAAAATTGGGAAGTAAAGGAACAGGAGACCTTGCATAAATTAGGGCCTTTGCCCGGTGAAGTGAGAGGGAATCCCGGCACCAAGCCTTCTAGAGGGACCCAGGAAGCAAAACCTGGGAAGCATTGCGTTACGGTCCGTGGCAAACATGTGCATCCATGGAAGCCCAAACCGCAGTATGATCTGCTGGAAAATCACAGGGGTGATAGAGGAACAATAGAGCAGAGGGACACCAGTAGAGCAGAAAGATACAGGCACACAACTGAACACAGATGCAGAGACAGGAACAGAGGTAAATGAACAGACAGAGTCAAGTACACAACCCGACAAAGAGGAAGAGAGGGGGACACTAGAACTTAGGGACAATCATAGATTCACAAACACAACAAGCCAAAGAGAAAGACAAACACTAGAACACAGGGACATAAGCAGAAGGACACAGACACACAACCAGATAAGGATATGGTGAGAGGACCACTAGAACAGAGGGCCAAAAGCCCACAACCATATAAAGATATAGAGACAGGAACGATATGGAAGAGAAGAGGGATATCAGTAGAGCAGAAAGATTCAGGCACATAAATGAACACAGATGCAGAGAGGGGAACATAGGCACATGAACAGAGAGACACAGGTACACAACCCGACAAAGAGGAAGAGAGGGGGAAACTAGAACTTAAGATGCATGACGAGAAATACACACGCAAAGAACCAGACAAAGAGAGAAACACTAGAACCCATGAACACGAGGAGAGAGACACAAACACACAACTAGACAAAGATACAACATAGAGAGGAATGCTACAACCTAGAGGCACTGAGAGTAGGGCTGCAGGGGTGCTGCTGCAACCCCAAAATAACCACCATGGAGTTTAGAAGTGAATGAGCAATAAAACGCCTTAACTTGTGTTTTTAATTTTGTCACATTTACTGTGAGTTCATAGACAGAGGTCAAGCGCCAGGCCATGCCTTTAGACAAATCGATGCTTATTCTTTTAACCTGGAGATTGGTGTTTTCTTTACTTTATCCGTCAGCTGTTAGGGAACCAGAAAAGAAGCACTTTTTGTAATTTAGAAGTGTGAAGGAAACAACGATTTTACTAGGATCAAAACAAAGTCACAAGACTTTACATGGTGATGCAGACAACAAATATTTGCTGAAAACAGATTTCCACAAATATTATTGTTTGTGCTGTAGGTAGTTTCACAAGTAAAACTGGATGCCTGTGCACATGTAATGCCCATCTCGATGGAAAAGGAGCTGTCTGTAAATGACTGTGCTACTACACAGTCCTTTAGTAGTATATTTGTGAGAGTGTGCCCTAATACATATCTGGCTACACACCACACCCTCACCCCTCTCCTGCTGAAGAGGCGTGGCTCATTTGTAACAATTGCTCTTTGTGTGATGTTTGGATGTTTCACAACCCCTGTGACTACAGTTCAGTTACCTTGATGGCAGCACCCCCACTCTGAAAACTGAACCCGCACCATTGCTAGAAAAGAGGGACACCAGCAGGAAAGAAAGGATAAGGGACACAACCAAACAAAGAGAAAGAGAAGAGAACACTAGAACATAGAGATGCAATCAGAGAGACACAGGCACACAACCAGACACAGATACAAAGAGAGCATCACTTGAACATAGGGAGACTAGCAGAGAGGCACAGGCACACAACCAGACACAGGTACAAAGAGAGCATCACTTGAACATAGGGATACTAGCAGAGAGGCACAGGCACACAACCAGACACAGGTACAAAGAGAGCATCTCTTGAACATAGGGACACAAACAGAGAGGCAAAGGCACACAACCAGACACAGGTACATAGAGAGCATCACTTGGACATAGGGACACTAGCAGAGAGGCACAGGCACGCAACCAGACACAGGTACAAAGAGAGCATCACTTGAACATAGGGACACAAACATAGAGGCAAAGGCACACAACCAGACACAGGTACATAGAGAGCATCACTTGAACATAGGGACACTAGCAGAGAGGTACAGGCACACAACCAGACACAGGTACAAAGAGAGCATCACTTGAACATAGGGACACAAACAGAGAGGCAAATGCACACAACCAGACACAGGTACAAAGAGAGCATCACTTGAACATAGGGGCACAAACATAGAGGCAAAGGCACACAACCAGACACAGGTACAAAGAGAGCATCACTTGAACATAGGGACACAAACATAGAGGCAAAGGCACACAACCAGACACAGGTACAAAGAGAGCATCACTTGAACATAGGGACACAACAATAGATGCAAAGGTACACAACCAGACACAGGTACAAAGAGAGCATCACTTGAACATAGGGACACTAGCAGAGAGGCACAGACACACAACCAAGTTGTGATCACCTCAGACTTTTAAATTAGCGGCAGGGCTGGATGAGAGAGCCGCTGCAGATTACAAGGGACAGAAACAAGTGCTGGTCGGAGGCAGAGCAGGGAAAGGATGAAAGCGAGATGTGTATCGTCTAATGACCAAGGAGCAGGGCTTGAACCACCTGAACTGTCCTCGTTGTCCATGCTTAGCAGAAGTGCCTGCATTCCTAGGCATGAGGGCGGCTCTGTCTGGGTGATAGGACTAGAGCCCTGGGTTCAGCCTGGAGCCACGGCCTGCCGCCTCAATGTATTGGACAAAAAGGCACAAATTATGAAATTCATTATTTGTAATGACACAAGATTTTTCCACGCATAAAAGTGTCAAATAAAAAAGACAAGACATGTGACATAGCAAGATATTGCAAAAATAGAAATGCAACAATGAAAAAAAAACCTTGGTAATTGAAGTTTTTTATCTGCAGTGAACTTAAAGCGCAGGATCGGCAGCCTCGATTTTCTTCCGAGTAACTGGCTGTAGATCTATACTCTGCTGGCACACACATACGTCACATTTCTAGCATTTCCGGAATGGGTGGATTGTAGGTGAATGAGTTTCCAGCGAGCGGTTCTTCCGCCATTGCAGCCTGCAGCCTGAGTGATGACAGCCATCAGTGGCAGCAGCCTGAGAGATGCCACTTGTAGCCGATGCACTCGTGGCCTAGATAACAGGTGTTCCTATCCCCAGGGGCAGATGTTAGACAGTGTCTGAAACAGCTCTCCAAGCATCGCTGCACACAAGGAGCCTACTTTGATTCAGCACCTTCAGAGGAGCTTTTTCAGGTCCTTCTTACATTGCACACGGGGGTGACCAATCCCGGACATGTGTTGCTCTGCTTGGGAGGGGCTTAACCTCTTTAATTGTTTTTATAGTGACACTAGACGCCGTAACATGGTAAAAGCAGTCATTCTGTTCACTAACAGACACAATAACAGCTAGGGATACTCCAGAAAGCCAAGCTGACCATCAGACCTGAAACCCAAAGACAGAGGAACAGCATCAGCCCCTGAATACAAGACAGGAGTGCTACATTTCCTGGTACTATATACTTGATAATGCGCACACAGTCACACCTGTCTTGCTCAATCTGCTAAATACATGCATCTCTGTGCCTGTATTTGTACACTTCGTATCAAAGTCAGTGGTGGCTTTCTGAATACGTTTACATTGGTCCCTGCTTGTGCCTCGCAGCACCAATGGTGTTAGCCTGATACCACTGGCTCTGCAACTTATCTGGTCAGTTTAGGCAATGATCACATGGTGTGCAGAACAGATATCAGACGCAGCTACCTTTTGTAAGCAGTGGTCAACCTGATGCCATCTTGCAGCACCTACATTGGGTGGGATGCGGACTAGGGCCGCACAGTGATTCCTAGGGAACTGGCATGAGATAACTCCTCTTAGGACCAAGAGAGCTCTGGAGCTTCAGGCAGCCCTAGTCAGTGCAGCCTATAATTATAGATCTAGCGCGCAGTGACCACGCTGGTGCTGGTCCAACATTCAGTGCGTCACGTAGTGAAGAGCCTGGTGTTTGTAGTAGCTCTGTAACAGCCACCGCCTGCTGCTGTCATCTGGTGCTGCGGGGTTGGGCAGCAGGCAGTGGGGCGCCCACTGCTCAGCAGTGCTGGTAATCACTTTTATTAGGGTTGAGCAAGCAGTTCTATAGTCAAGTCTAATACAGTGTCCTGGCTGGCTGTAATGTGTGCCTCACTCTCCTGATTTCTGGTGCTTTGCAGCAGTTGCAAGATCTTCTTAAAGCTTCGCGATGCTCTAGTGGGTGTAATGTCTGATATTTCCATGTTTCCCTTCTCTTCTTTGCTTGATTTTTGCTTGCAAGAAAGTGTCCCTCATAGAAGTTGAAATGTCACTCATAATTACACTGAAATTGAGTAAATGTCGCACACAACATTCTGAAACCGTGGCAGCTATGTTAAACTAATCCTAAATACTGCTGCTGGTCTTTTCATTGGCATGTAGAAAACAGGCAACCCCTCCCTGAAGTAGCCATGCTGGCTCTGGCTGTGGAGCTGCATCATGTTTAAAACCATCACGCATCACTTAAAGGGACTTCAGAAACAACACTGCATACGTAGACCAGAACTTGGCAATCTCATGTGGACAGTGCGCACAGGAAGCCAAACATTGCCATATTGGAGACCAGGAGACACTGGACCAAACGACTGGAACGCTGCCCTCTATAGCAGGGGTCTGGAGCAGCATCCATACTGACCTAAAAACTGCTCAAATCCTGCAGTTCAGAAGATCCCGAAGAAGCCCTTGTGCACTAAATACTGCCACCTTACTTGTTGGTTACCCATCTAAACTGTACCTTGGACTCCTGACTTTTATTGCTCCGTTGCTTTGCCAGACACATTCATTACGTTAGAAGTACTTCTACATCTATTTTGTAATCATAAATTACGTAAATGATTCTCGTTTTGATTATAAAAGCATGCAAATTTCTTTTGTGGGCATTCTTAATCTGCCATGGCTTCAGCTGTTTTCAACCCGCATTCTCCTATACGGTTACTAGGTGAGGGTAGTTTATCCTACTCACTGAAATTTGTGTGAAGAAACCTTGCAGTCATTATGCTCATGCTAACGTTTTGATGCGTGTTGGCAAAGCGTGCACTGTCGCTGTGCTTTACTGGTCTTCTGCATAAATTTTTTTTTTAAATACTGTAGACTGTGATATGTACCTGCCTGAGAGGGAAGCTTGCACTGCTTCCTCTTATGTTGCCGCCCCCGTGATTAATGTTGCCTTAAACATCTGATTAGATGTTATCTCTGGCCACCGTAATGCACCAGCCCATCCATTACCAAGCACTCTGTTCTAGTCGCTTACACTAGGCACCAGGTTCTGGGTGCAGCAGTACCAGTCTTAGCACTGAAGTCTAAAATATTAGTTGATGCCCATACTTTCGAGGTTCGAAGCACCGACTCCCATGCTACTGTGATGCCAGCACAGGGCGCAGAGAAACTGCCCATTCAGGCAGGTATATTTCCTTATCTCGAAATAGAAGTGAGAATAGCTCAGCAGGTGGAGACACTTCTTGCTTGATCTGGCTGGAGCCCCATGAGCATCAGCCATGAAGCAAAGGACGTGCATGTTTCAGAATATTGCAGTGTATCCTCTTCTTTTTAATATTGTGTTTTTCTATTTCTCCAAATTAACTGCTTTGTGTATTCAGTCGCTACTTGTAAATGATGCCATTGAACACAGTGCCCCATGCCTTTTAGTGGGAGATGCAGTGACATCCACCTTCATGAGCCTCCTTGCAAATATATGCGTGTGAAATAGCAGCACTTTGGTTGTGCAGTGCAATAAATACTGCCTTACTTCCCCCGGGTAGATTCTATCATCTCATCATTTCAGAACTGAAACATTTTCAATATAATATACTATGAAGCCATAGTTGTCGCTTATGTATCCTGTGCAACTAACATCCATTGACAAAGCCAATAGTGCTGGCTTGTTCTAGGTATAATGTTACTTGCTGTAGTATGTATCTGGATGCAATGACAGACGCATCAAAATACCAGTCGGGTGAACACACTCTGCTAAGCACAGGCTATTAGCTTAGGTATTTTAAGCCACGCCCTCAATGACATCGACCATGTCCCTTTGAGAGACCCCCCACCCCAACCCAGTTTTTTTATCCCACTTAATGCCCTGCTGAAGAACATTTTTAACTTGTCGCCATGATCATGTTAAACAATCCTAGGCCTCGGCCACCGACCTAATTTGAGGCCCCGGCATTTGAACCTATACAAATTATAAAGACACAAGCCAAACCAGAATGTCACCCCACACACAAGATTAGAAGGAGAAATAGTTTGACGATTTATTTAATTAATTTTTGTCCACCTATGGATTCTATTCAGGGGACTCCGAATTATGTAGTTCTAAGACAGGAGATAGATTTTTCCAGTTACAGAGGACTAGTTCCAGGCATCTGACAGCAAAGCTATCTCTTAGGGGTGAAATAATTCCCACAGGCTCGTCCCGGAGAGCTCTTCCTCGGGTTACAGGGTCTTTAGGCAACCCGATAGTCTTCAAGATGAAGCCCAAAGCTTTGTCTCTTCTAACCACATTCTGCGAGATCCCTAGAGGCCTGAGGGCTGCCCTAGTCACATGACACAATGCTGAGGGTTAAGCGGGGATCTGAGTAGGAGGCTCCAGAACAACTTATCATGGAGGTCAGGCGGATTCAGTTCGGGAACCCCCCAGAAGCTCTACATAGTAAGTGAAGCATTTGGAGCAGGATGCACTGGTACTGTCTTCATAATCGCGGATGTGATCTGTGGACCTCTTCAAGGCATTAGCTACTCAACTACATTGGAATAAATGCAAGAGTTGAGCCTTCAAAATGTAAGTCATACAACCAGGAAACTCTGCTAGAGAATAACTATAGTCACCACAAACAATTAAGTAAATGAGATGATTTCTAATTGAATACAATGTCCTTCCTATATTTTGTTTTACACTACCTGTACATATTGTATGCTTTCTGTATATATATTGTGGTAACAAACAACGCACACATTAGGTTAAGTTGTTTCGGCAGGTGTGGCGGAGCTATACTTTCATTTTGGGTCCTATTCTTCAGCCTTAAATCTGCCCTGTGTCTTCACCAAGTCTCTGAGCTCATTCATGGGACTTCTCCACAAGCTGGTGATCTCTGTCCATTCAAGCCTGAAAGACTGGATGGTTCATAAAGGGTCATGCAGAATGTCACTTCTCTGGTATGCAAGGTGCTCTGTCATCTTGGATTCTTTGTAAACTTGTCCAAACCCCCTCTCATTCCAAAGTGGGCTCACCCATTTATCGGCTCCTTCTCCAGTACAGATGTCATCACTAGAGCAAGCCCTTTCCATAAGGCAGGATGCAGTATGGTTTGGCATATACTTTTAAGTTTTATATGTCCCGGAATAGGCAAGGCTGAATTGCTACCCTTGTTCTTTGTGTGATTCTTGAATTTTTCACAATACCATGTCTTCAGTGATGTGCAGGCAACATTGATGGCAGCACCCACACTCTGAAAAGTGTTCCAGTGCCACTGGCCTGGGTGCCTTTGTGTGAATTTTTCATGCTTTCTGGCTAGGGTGCCATGTGAGACATTTCCATGCCTTCTGGCAGCCTGTGTGCTTATGTGTGACGTTTCCATGCTTTCTGGCCTGGGTGCTTATGTGTGACATTTCCATAGCTTCTGGCCTCGGTGACCTGGAGGCTCATTTGTGACATGTCAATGCTTACTGGCCTGGGTGCTTATGTGAGACGTTTCCATAGCTTCTGGCCTCAGTGACCTGGAGGCTCATTTGTGACATTTCAATGCTTACTGGCCAGGTGCTTATGTGTGACGTTTCTGTGCTTTCTGGCCTGTTGCGATCAGGCTTGGGTCAGTGTCTAGGTGCTTATGGGTGAATTTCCAGTTTCTGGCCTCACTTTACAGAAGATGCTTCCTTTGAGCACGGTTTACAAAACTCAGGATATAAAAATCATTTAATGTTTGCACATTGTATTGTACACTTTTTACTCTGAACCTTTGCACAATTGTTTGAGTTTAATGCGTTTTTAAATGTCTTAATGCTATTTTATGTGAAGAATAAATTGGTTAGATTTAAATTCAAGTTTCGTGCTAGACATTTCATTTTTTAGTGTTCTCTGAAGGAATGTCTCTGATTTATGACTGGGTATCCTGGTGCTACATAAGGTCATCCTTTACTATGCTTTAAAAGTTAATACAATCTAATATGTAATGAAAAATGTGTTGAAAAATGCTTTGCTTTGGCCTTTCTGTCTCTAAAATTTTCTTTGGGGGACAACTCCCCAAACTCCCCCTTGTAGTGGTTGCTCACTGCGTTTGCTCGCTACACACCATGTGGGGGCTAGTCTCACTTTTACTTTGTTCTCTCTGATTCACTACTTGTGTCTATTTTTGGTGCTCTCTGAAAGAATGTCTATGGGTACATATGACTGGGTGGGTAACCTGGTGCTCTTTAGGTTATCATCTACTTTTTACTGTTCTTTGAAAGTCGATACAATTGAATATGTAATGAAAAAGGTGCTGTAAAATTCACCATTTTGGTCTGTCTTTTTCCAAAATTTTCTTGGGGGGAGAACCCCCCTAACCCTCCTAGTAGCAGTCGGGCTCGCTCGCTGTGCCTGCTCGCTACGTGCCGGATGGGAGCTGGTCTGCCATAATTTGCCAGGGCTGCTTTCAGTTGCCAGTCCGGCCCTGTAAATAGACAAAGTGAAGAAATATCATCCTTTATTCTTGACTCAAGCCCCGAGACAGCAGAGATAAGCGGACGCAGCCGCCAGCAAGCAGCTCTTTATCTACCCAACCACCCACTTAGAATGTAGACACAGACTTGAGGGTAAACACTCCAAAGGGACTCGAGCACAAGCTCGAGTACTAACAAAACATTGTGCAGCGGTGGTAGGAACCTACAATTTCCCACTGTTACAGTGCTCCAATACCTTTGTGTTGACTTTGCTGTATAATACGTCTAGGTTCGTACTATCTGTGTTGACTATGCTTCCTGCTACACTGACAGTCATGTTTTTATTGTGGGCATATTACCTCTTCTATTTTTCAGGATAGCAGCTCCCGATCCTGCAAAGGCTCTTTATCCTATTATCTTATCAGATTTTCAAAGATAGAGTCCACAGTTTTTATAGCCAAATCTTTTCAGAACAATATCTTGTGTAAAGAATTGTTCAGTTTAGAACTTTTGTTTCCAGAAAAGGACCGAATACCTTTTTATTTGCCTATTATTAAGCAATCTGATAAGAATTATAGTATTTTCCAGTGGTTTTGTTTTAACCACAAAACTAAAACTGGCCACAAAGTGTCAAGTAGTGGTAGCATACCTGCCAACTCACACGGGGCCACGGTGTGACACAATATTGGCTCCCTTCACACTGTCTCCTGGTGAGGAGCCGATATCACGCTGTGGTAGGGAAAACGAGTTGAAAACTACCGCAACAAGCATTGAAAATGCAAATGGTCTCGCCTTTGATTAAGTTAAAGCCATTTGCTTTGCTAATGGTATTGAATAGCAAAGCAAATGGCTTTAACTTAATGAAAGGAGAGACCTATTGTATTTCTAAAGGTTGTTTGACATTGGCCTACCTTCCCTGTCATGGGATTAGCTGTTCTGGCAGCAGACTCTGCTCTCTGAATCAGTAGTTGTAACCAGACCTTTTTATCTGTTCCACAGGAGTGAAGGCCTATTGGCCCACTCAAGTAAAGTCCTACTGATATGCACTAACCTAGGTCCCAGCACTACAATTCTAGTGCATATTTGCATGCACATATGTATAGGTGTGGCCTGCATGATGCATTTTTATTGTGTTTTGAGTAAAACAGAGTAATAGAAGTCTGTGAGTTACATTTTAAAAGCTTGTGTCCTGCTGATCTTCACCAAGAGGAATTATGTTTTTTTTCAGATGGCAGAATTGTATTGCTGACATTCATGAAGCTGTAAGGAGGAGGCAGGCCTCACTTTAGATTTAGAACTTCTCAATAAAGTGTGAAATAAAGTACATCTAAAGTATTCACTCTATCTGAGGTCCGTGGCCGGGAGCCCCAGGTTCCAATGTTGTCCTAGGCTTAACATCCTGTGATTCTACACACGTCCCTTAATGTCCAAGTGCCTACAAGAAAATGAATATGTCCTAGTGTAATGTCATTGGAGCTCATTTAAAACGCTCCAATCTCTTTGTGTCGAGTTAACGCTGTATACAATTAAAAAAAAATCCTAAACTGCAGGCCCGCTGCATCAATGGAACTTTTTGCATTGTACATTTCATATTTAACATGTCGTTCCCTGGGAAGCAGCGAAAGGTTAGAAAGGGTTAAAAGGGTGGAGAGAAGGAACATCTGTGCACCGTCCCGTGGCCAGGAGCCCCAGGTTCCAATGTTGTCCTTGGCTTAACATCCTGTGATTCTGCGCACTTCCCTTAATCTCCAAGTGCCTATGAGAAAATAATATGTCCTCGTGTAACGTCACTGGAGCTCATTTAAAGTGCTCCAATACCTTTGTGTTGACTTAACGCTATATACAATGAGGGGTTTCTGGGGCAAACCACTGACCGTAGAGCCATGCAAAAAGTCCCTGGGCAAACCACTGATGGGAGGGAAACAAAAGGTGGCTCTCGAGCAAACTACTGATCAGAGAGGGGCCACGTAAGATGAAGGAGTCGAGAAGAAGCAGCGGATGATGCGAGGTGCATGATTCAACCACCGACTGCAGCGGGGCCTCATTCTCCACAGCTGAAAAAGGCTAGGGTTCGTGGCCACGTCTGACCACAAACTGGGTAACGAAACAAAGGTCCGAAACTAATTCTCAGTTCGAGAGACCATCAGGAACTCGAGAAACTGCAACGGAGGGCTAAGACAAGCGTTGTGTGAAAAACATAGTGCGTCCCAGCTAATGAAGGAGAGTGTGTTACGCCGCAAGTGAGAGATCCAATCCCGCTGGGTGGGGCCAAAAGGGGACAGGTTGGCAACCAGGAGGGATTGAAATTCCTCCGGGGCAATCGTTGCACTGCCTTTGGCATAATTCATGACGCAAAACGACGTGCACAAATGAAAATTGCAGGCCGGGACACGGCTTCGGAATCTGTATTGATTCCAAGAAGCCTTCGCATGGCGAGAGCAACGCATGCCCTGCTTTCGCCAAGACGAGACCTAAAAAGTGGCTCTCCAGGTCGTTTTCTGAGGCTTTGAACTGCCGACGTCCATTAAGGGGTGTGAATACACCCAAGGACCTCGGCACCAGCCTCAGCAAGCTTCTTTTTTTGGGGGGGAGAACCTTAGGGGTAGTGTTCAAAAGTGCCTTGTAGGTACTTCTAGGCACAAGACCTTGCCCCCCTCATAACACTGCAAGATTGTTCTTCAAGTTGACAGGTATTTGGTAGCCAGATAGGCTCCTGCCTTCTGTGATTTATCACATGATTGATTCTGCCACTGTGGCATTGGCCTTTCTAAACCATTAGATTGTCGTGACTCACTGTGACAACCATAATCTGGTCAGCTTTCAGATACACCTGAAATGGAATATGACTAAGTCTGCCCCAGCCCGACCGACCTTTGTGAGGTAAGCATGACACATGGCTAACTGATCTTTGACCTATGGGCCCACATGAGGCCGCAGCTTGTCAGGACATGTTGGAATATCTCTATAGGTCAGCACTGACCGTGCAACCTTCAATTTTCTCAAATTCTCGATATGATGTATTGACAGAAAAGAAACGTTGCCAAGCTCCCTCTCCACCATCCAGCCCCGAACCAAAGAAGGTGCCTTTTAGGACTGTGGGGCTTATTTACAAGCCCCTTGCGCCACTTCTGCGTCACTTTTTCCATGTTAAAAATGACGTAAAAGTGGTGCAAGGGCCTTGTAAATCTGCCCCTGTATATTTAGCAGCGTGGGGGCAGCGCTAAGCTAATTTTGGCATTGCTTATTTGAGTTGTACCAGAGTTCAGGGCAGCCCTGAGATGTGGGTTTAATAAAAGTAGGCGGAGGAGGCTGGTAGTGGACCAGGGAGATCCCTGGTGGAATTTTGGATCAGATTACCCTTTGGCTAAAACGGCCAATCAGCACACCAAGGGGCTCCACCCGACCAATGAGGCGCAGCATATTGAAACTAGTGGAGAATAAACTGTACCTCCATACGAGTCTCCTGGTATAGGTCCATTAGGTTAATTGCTCTTCCCCTTGAGTGAGGTTACATTGATTTTCTCTGTCGTAGGTCACTAGTAGCAAAATACTCCAGTGTTAACGAGTTTGGGGTTGCCGGGATAGTACACTCACCTCACTATACACAGCTGTTTGATAATTTGCTGTTCGGCCGCATTTCCACTGACTATATCAGGCATCTGTGTCTTAGTTTACCTGGGCTTTTTAGTTTTGTGCCAATCCATCTTCGTTTGCACTTGTCTGCCCGGGGCAAGTTTCTGCCTCATTAATTCATTCATTAATTCATGCTAGAATTGGCTTCATCTACATCAGCACGTTCATGTATGTGGATGACCCAGTGATGTTTTTTTTAAAAAATGGAAGGACCACAGCACAAACTATAATCCATCTAAATACAGTGAAACAAACACATACAATGTTGATAGTACAGTGCGGTTTCTAGTGCTGGACAAAAAGGGTCAGATCTGGAAGTCCTGATGACCTAGAGAAAGGAAGTTGGAGGTTTGGCTTGTAGTCTTTGGAAGCAGGAACTGGAACCTCCTCGTGAAATACTAAATTACACCCGTAAATTCGTTTGTAGGTGTATATGGGAGAAAAGAACGACGTTGCAATAGGGACGAGCATATATTGGAAAAATAAATACTTGTGTGTTAAACATAATGGAGCCGGCTTCTACTGGTCTGGTGATGTTTGCTTCAAAAGCAGGGCACTTGTCGAGCCCTCATTCTGACTTATCCTACCCACATCAGCACATTTCGCTGAATCCCTAGCAGCACTAGCTGCTCTGAAGGGTGAGGTGAACATGAATGTTTACTTAAAGAACACCCTTGGGGGCATATTATCAAGACTGGGCGATAAAATTATCGCCGCTTTATCGACAGGAAACTGTCGCTAAAGTGGCGATAATGGGCTTGATAATATGCCCTAGAGAATTCCCATAGAAGCCCAGGTTAGATGTCTAACCTGGATATCTGTGGGAATTCACAAGGGCATATTATCAAGCCCATTATCGCCACTTTAGCGGCAGTTTCCTGCCGATAAAGCGGCGATAATTCTATCGCCCAGTCTTGATAATATGGCCCTAGGTGCCTTGGAAAAAGCTGAGCTGCTTGGGGTTCAGCTGGATACACATCCTGCATGAAATGAAAAGGGCAGTGTTGCCATCTTGTTTCATTTATTTATCTTTATATTTTTTAGTACATAATTGCGCACAAAGCACATCACTTGCTTATGGTTGTCAGTACCATCTTCTCGTCCTCTAACAGTGAATACCTCCATTGGTGGACCTCAGTGGCATTAGTCGTGCACTTTTAAGCCCTATAATGATGCAGACCCAAATGTGAGACTCACTGATTGTGCAGTGCATCACCATCATTTTAGTTGTCCTTCTTTCCACTCGGTCCTTACATTAATGGGATCGTACGGATGGGGTGCTGGATCTCGATGGGGTGAAGGGCAAAGACTGGAGAACGCTTGGAAGAAAGAGCATGGGTAGTGAGAAGCCTGTGAAGTGCTGTGGGTGAACTGGGTTCATTTGGGTGCATAAAGTGGTGTACAGAAGTCCACCCCGTGGTCTACGGATCAACTGGAGACCAGTTGCCAATAAGGTAGATAATTAATCATGTGTGGGGTAGGGTTGATGCACAATCTCTCCATGGATGCCCAGGTCAAGAAATTGCCTGGATACTGTTTTGTGCTTCTGATTTGTCCTTCTGAGAAGTCTGATAAAGTTCCTCTGGACCCAAAAACTCTAGTGCAGGCTAATATTGTCTTGTGCCTGGACTGTGGGAATGTTCTCTATCTCTGCGGCTCACATTCCACCATTAGGTACCTGCAGATGACCCAGAACGCCACAACCCAGCTACTTTTACACATACCAAAGCACCAATCCGTCTCCTCTCAATTTGCATTCCTACAGTGGTTACCAGTGGAAAAAAGAATGCAATTGAAGGCTCTCTGCATTTTGGGTATTCTCTGGATGTGGCCCAATCTATCTCAGGCAGTTGATTCAACCGCACCACCCTTCCAAATCCTTGCATTCTGCCAGTTCCATCCTAGCCATTCTGCCTAGATTTAATAGATCAAGAAAGGGGGACATTCATTCAAATATCTGATTGTGAGACTGTGAAATGCTCTTCCAATACAACGGTGCCACAATCCTGTCAAGATGCTTTTAGGAAACAGCTACGAATCTGGCTCTTTTAGGGCAGGTAGGCCTAGAAGTGGGTTTAATTTCGGTCTGCAGCACTGGGAAGCCCTAGTTAGGCAGCTATACTTTGTTTAAATAATAAAAATAAACATAACATAAACACTCAGCTGTTATGAGCTAGGTCACTGGTCTGATTATAAGGTCTGAAATGGACCCTTGAGTGGTGTGGCTCCAACGGCATTACTCATTTAACAGGACAACGTGACGTGACCCAAATATGGTTCTTTCCTCTTTTTATCCTAAGAGTTGTTGCTGATATCAAAATATTGGCAAAATTGAGGGGGCAATCACCAGTCTTGCAGCCACTCCGTATTTCTGCATAGGTAATTTGCATCTATACTAAGGCTTGTTCCAGTTTGCAGGATAGAGAGTTGCGGTGTCTTTTGGATTTGTTTAATTGATTATTAATTTAGAATTAAATATCATTAATTCAATGTACTAGTTTTGCTGGTACAGGATGGCTACTACCCCTGGTAAGTCATTGCCGAAGAAACACACCTTTTTTAGGTATCACCTACAGACAAGGTTTAGCTATCTGTTGTAAAAAAAAAAAGGATTGTGTACACTGCTAATACTTACAGTGGGCCTTGGGTCAGCCCAATGCTTATGATTGGTTAACCTTCTTGTCAGTCTGATTTTCTTGCTTCTTATTCAATGTTTTACCTTCCTCCTCATGTGTTTGCCCAAACCCTCACTCCTCCCTGGGCTTAAATTCCACCTGTTAACAAAATTGTCTGATCCTGTGAAAATCGTTTTACTTTACAGTGTTTCCTTAGGCTTGAGTTTTGATAGTGCAGCCCTCAAACATCCATACTCCAGTCCTAACAACTGCCCCTGCTCTGCCCCTTTCAACCATTGGCTTTCTTTGACCAGCCTCTTTCTGCCATTGCCTTTAGGCTTTGTCAATCACATATTGGCTCATCAGTGGATTATTGATTGCTCCCCTTATTCTATTAGCCGTTTGGGTTTATCCTTCCACCACCATTAGAGTGCTCACTTTGAAATGCATGAGGGGCTACTTTAGAGCTGTAGCCCTCTGTCAGCTCCTGCTGGCTGACTCCTGCATGTCTCACTGTACTCTGCTGATGATGCATGCATTAGCCCATAAAACCCAACCAAAACTATTCGCTTTGCCTAGGCTTGCTTATCTTGAGCGATCAGCTCAGCATATGCGCTATATAAAAATGTAATCCATGCATGGTGTAATCGACAATAATGCTGCTTCACATATATCATATTGGCCGTAAGCACAGTGATCAAAATAAACTGATACTTTTTTTGTCTGACTCAATACAATGTCACCTGAGGACAGAGGAAAATGTTTCTATGTTTAAACCCGATTGTTTCAAAAATGAACACTGAATAGGCTGATATAATTTAATGTATAGAAATGAACCACAAAGGTAGAAGAATTTTTCTTTTATTTTGAAACTTTTATGATTTTTTTTACATGACAGTTGTTACATGATTTTAACTTACAATAACCTGCTTTGACCTGTATCGTTTTCTTAGTTTGATTTTAACTTTTTAACTTTTCCGGATTTTCTAAAATATTTGTTTAACCGTTTTAATTAATCATACAATAAAATCTATCTATCTGTCTATCTGGTTTGTTCCGTTTAAGAATTGTTATAGTAGAATTGTCCATTTTATTTTTTATATTGAAGCAGATCACACAGGTTTTCTCTCGGCAGGTTTTGATGTGATCTGATGTAGAAAATATGCGCCCTCTATCACCTATTGACAGCACATTTCCTGCTACTACCTGCCACTGACACGAGCAGTGGATTGCCCCCCAGAATCATTGCATTAGCTTTGGGTGCCACCAAGGAAAGGCTTCTGTTTTTTAAAACTTCGATGCCTCCGGGCAAAAGCTCACACTAATGCAGAGTCTACAGGCACTATCTCTTTAAATGCGACTTTGTCAGCCACAGATAGGCATCTCTCGAGGATGTTAATCTCAGGGCACGTTTCATCCTGTTTATGGCTCATCCGCGTCCCATATGAAATGCATTTACAACAATGATGCTTAAACAATTTCAATGCTAAGAAGCGTAAAAAGTGGTGTCTGTGCAGGTGTGTACTCGTTCGTGACACGTGACCTCAATGATGCTCCTAGTGTTGAAACAGACAGTGCGAGTGAACCCTGCTTGGAGACTGACTGGCTGTGACTTGTCACTTGTATTGTATTGTAGCATTTATACAGCGCCCCCTACCCCATCTGCGGTGCTGAAGCACACTACACCGTCTGACTGGCATGTTTGGAAGAGTGGCATGAGGTGTTTGGAGACAATGCGGGATGCATGAATGTATTAAAATGATTGTATTGTATTGTAAGTCACACCCGTAAGACAAAAGCAGATTATGGGAGTACACAGAGTACAACGCGAGTATGTAAGGCAGGAGTAAGGTAGTGAAGAACAAAGATACCGTTTTGTAGTTTCCTTTTTAAAAAGGCATTTCAGGCTTAACTGGGGTGAGAGACTTTGTAGATGGGGATTAGGATCCATGACATCATTGACTAACCCATACCAGCCGCGCTGAAGACCCTACAGTGGGACCGAATTCCATTCCTGGAGATCTGCCTTCTCCAAGTTTTTAATCCCAAAATTCAGTTTCTTGATGCATTGGAGGGTATATGGTGTCCTTGCCAAGTGAACAATTACTGTAGGCATTCCTGTCCGTTTTCCTTTCTCAGAGGCTGCTCTGGACAATTTAACGGGCAGGGGTAATCCTGGTGGTGCCCACACTGCTCTAACAAGCTTGGCTTCCTCTGTTTTTTTGCCCAGTTCTTCTAGCCAAATTCAACTTCCTGTCTCTGCTGCCCCGGCCCGACTTCACATAATGATTTGGGCACTGAGAGGCTGGGCATTACATGGACCCTACAACTATAAATGTTTTTCAAAAAGGGGTGTCAGCGAGGGATTTCATACTCTTGATAGTTTCTGTAATGTCGAACAAACCTGAACGAGTCATCAGCATTCCAGTAAACACGTGAAGAACTGACCATAACACCCAGAGGGATGATATTAAGTGACACCTGCATAGTAATTCCCAAGCATTTTCAACTAAGAGTTATAGACCTGGCACCCGAAGGACACCGGGGAATAGTAGCGAGGAAGAGATGACTACAAGATTGGGTATGGTTCCCAGGACACGATCAACTGGTCGAGGACACACTCAAAAAATGCCATCTGTGCCAAAAGTAAGGGACAAATGAAGTCCACCTTCACTTCAAATGTCATGGTTTCTGGAGGATTTGTGTTACACCATTGCAATAGACTTCTTTGGTCTCCTTCAAATATATACCAGTGGTGATGGATGAATATTCCAGATTTCCCATTGTCAACCAGACCTCATCTACCAGCATGAAGTCAGACATCCCAAAACAATATGAGATAATTGCAAAATGTGGAATTCCAGAAACCGTCAAGACAGACAAGAGGTGCCTATTCAATGGAAACTAATTCACCGAATTTGCTGCCTATCTGGACTTCAAATACTGCAAAATCACACCCTTTAGCCACAAGCAAACAGCATGGTGAAACAATTTGTGTGAACTCTAAAGAAAGGGTTTCAACAAGTGGAACATGACCATCCATGTGCCACTACAGTAGATGCTAAATACAATACTGAATGCATATCGCAATACCCCACACAGCACTGGACCAGAATACCAACCGGAAACCTCTGGCTAAATCAAGAATGCACATCGCCCACTGAGATGTAGAAGCATAAGAAAAGATGAAAGAACATACAGATCATAGCTGGCCGGATGGTCTGCAAGCAATGTACCGCTGTTTTCGTTGTGTTTTTGTTTGTAACTTTATACGGATGCAAATAAAAAATCATTAAAAAACAAGAACATGCAGATGCTTGGAGACATGCCAAAAAACTCAGACCTCAAGGTTGATGAAACAGTAGCAGATTGAAAGAAAGGGGCCATGGTCACTGCCAAAAGATGAAGACAAACAAACAACCTTGAATGTGTCTCATTTCAGAACATATCAAGGGGCCATCACCAGCCAAAAGAAGTATTCAAGATAATAGTGGATGGGGAATGGGAGAGCGAAGATGAGCCCTCACTGAAAGCAGACCAGACCGAGAAGATCATATGACTTAGGCAAACATCAAAAAGAATTTGCAAGAAGTCCTGTAGACTGATCAAAGAAATGTAGATAATCTCTAAGTGGGTGTGCGGGAGCTGTAATGTTGGATGCCTGCTATGAAGGTAAGCTGTCTAGATGCTGCAGCATAGCACTTCCTGGGTGGGAAGCTAGGGACAGGCATTGAGGATTAGAGGTGGAAAGGGAGAAGAAGGAGGAGGCATGGGAGACCAGCTCCATGTGTGTAGGCTCTCATGTGTAACTAGAAAGGGACTCAAATGACAAAAGAGATATTCTGCACTGCGGTTCCAGCGCATTCTCCAAGTGTGCTACGACCTACGGAACAATTCCCTTTTCTTAGAACTGCAATTGCTTAGGGATGGGTTTACTGTTGTGTCTTTTCACTTGCACCTCGGCAGTGGATCTGTAAAGATGGCTCAATATTGGTACTTATGCATACCACGTATGACACAGTTTAGAATGGCTCAGTGGATGGACCTCAAAGTATTATGTCTTTTTTTTAAAGTTTGGTGTCTTACTTTTCTAGGAATTACTTATTTTGATTTGATTTCTGTACACTTAATGCTATTAATTGACCTTCATGAACTATTACCAATCATAGTACTCTTCTGAGCAGGGCTTTGAGTATTTATCTTACCACTTTTAAGAAATCTCAATAATTTAATCATGAATTGGTCTTTGTCATGACGTTCTCATGCTCTTTATTTTGGATATGCACTAGTTTCATTATGGTCTACAGTCAATATTTCTTTACTATCCACATTTTTTAGACCGCTCACATCATTATGGCCATGTAAAAAAATTAATTCTTTCTTCTGAGATTGTGGTCTAGTTGTCTTTGAACAGGCTTGTATGTCCTGAATGGCGCAGGCTTAGTTAACATGGGCACTGCGCGGCCTAGGCATCGGCACACTGAAAGCAATCCCATTTGTACCTGTCTGCATTAAAACCCTGCTAAATGCAGGGGACTCTGAGGGAGGATATCGGCCCTCTGTTGAGGCAGTGCTCTCTGCAGAAGCCATTTAATTTGGTGCCACCTAAATTTATACTGAGGTTCACAGTGCTAAAAATAAGGATGCACTCAGTAAGGCCGAGCCGCTATCCTTTTTGCTTGCAACCAGCCGCGGTCAGTGCACGTAACAGGGTTGGGGCAGTGAGGCTAGGTAAGGGGGAATTTAGAGGGACGATACAGAGGGAAAATGAACTATTTATTACATTTTCCCTCAAAATCTCCCCTTACCTGGCCCCACTGCTGTTACCTGCATGGACCGCGGCTGCTTGCAACTTGCTTTAACCATTAGTTAACATATTCATTCTGAATCATTAGAGATAAACCTTAAGCTCTTTGTTTTGGTGTAATCAACTGCCGTTTGGTAGCAAATCATAAATGGAAGATCTTTTACCCCACAAGAGACCAGGAGTGATTTTGCAACCCTGATGGTGAATGCGCTGAAATCATTGGGCATGTGGATTGATCCCCAATTTTCCATGGTATCACATATTGAACACACAGTCTAGAAAGCGAGAGCCAAATTATGGGGCCTATTAGGATGGCGGGCGGACCTGCGTCCGTCCGCCACCCCCGAGGTGGAGGGAACGTCCGCAGGGGCTGCGGTGTTCCCTCCATGCAGATTAGGATGTGACCGCCACCCTGGCGGTCACATACCCTATGTTTAACATTGCGGCGGGTGCTGCTTGAAGCAGCGTCCGCCGCAAGGTTAAAAGTGCATGCTTTGTATATGCATGCACAAAGCGGCAGGCACCGCGCGGTGCCTGCTGCTTTGTGCATACATATGCAGGGGGGTACCATAGGTACCCCCCATGTGCACCCCCCAGCTGCCAACACCCTGGGGGCTCACAACGAGCCCCCAAAAACGAAAGACCACATGCCTTTCCACGACGGAAAAGCATGTCTTCTGCCCCATCCTAATATGGCTGGCGGTGTCTGCCGCCACCATATCAGAGCTTATCCGCCGCGGTCGGAATGCGACCGTGGCGGAAAAGCGGCGGACGGTCTTCCTGACCCACCAGCCATCCTAATCTGGCGGTGGGTCTTTGGAGCCTCCGCAGCGGTGAATCCACATCCTCTGGGCCAGCAGTGGCTTCCGCCGGCCCGGAGGATGCGGACTCACCGCGATCCTAATCGGCCCCTAAATGTGGCTAAGAAACTCAAGCTGTTCCTGGAGCCCAGAGTCTCAACTAGTATGAGCATTTGTTCTAATGGCTTTTGACTATGGAGACTGACTCCTGGCACAGTGTATTATCTCCTCTGAATGTAATCCTTTATTCAGCAGTAAGACTGATAACTGACTGCCTAAAATGTGACCATGCTAAACCAGTTTTCAGGGATCTAAACTGCCCACCAGGATAACATTTAAACAGGCCGGCCTCACTTGTAAAACAGTCCACTTAAAACAACCCCAGACCAGCTTCAGCCTACTTTTCCTGAGTGACCTCAGACTTTTCTGGTTGAATAACATACTCCTGACTCATAGATGAAGATCATGAATGCACTTTCTAGCTGTATGTGGCAAAATCCGGTGACGTTTTAGCAAAGTGTTTGTGCCTTGTTGATCGACTTTCAGTCAATAGAGCTCATGAGTTTGGGTAAAAATATTGTGGTCAATCTAACTAATCAATAGGGAAGGGTCACTTGTCCTGCATGAACCAGGGTATGCAGGAGGTGAGCGATATGTCTCCAATAAAAAACCCTCATGCACGTGTTGGGTGGTCGTAGTAGCGGTATATTTGATTCTCCGCTATTAGTACACGTGTGTGCACAATCATAGGGTTAGTTTTTGGTATGCAGCCTCCACCAGGAGGATCTTACCCATGGTTAAAAACAGTAGTGAGCCAGTGATGTGGACAGTGTAAGTTAAAATGTCTGTATAGCCAGATATTGGACTTTATTGGATCTGGATTCGGGCAGCCCAATGTGGGGAAATGCTATAGATGTGCGTTCTTAGAATGATTAGGAATTCAGAACGTACTAGCAATTAGTGAAAGTAAAAATGGCCGACATGTTTCAACCCCATCTGCCGATACTCGGATATTACTAGCAGAGCTCTGGCCAGATTTCCTCCTTGACCTATCCTAAAACTCTGAACAGATATCAGAGCCCCTCGAACTTAAATTATGAGGAAAGTCTACCATCCATAAATGAAGAACAGTGCAAAACATAGCGAACCACGCCTGTCACCACATTACAGGAGCTCTCCGGTCCTAATAGCAAATGGGAACCTTTTTAGATCCTTTTTTAGATCATAAAACACACACCTAAGAACTTGTTTGATGTAACCTCCACTTTCACGATATCTAGAATAAAATCTAAAATTGTCTTTATAAACCATTCTAGGTATTAGACAACATTTAGGTTTAAATCTAATTTAGGAATCTAACCGAGTATAGAATGTTCACTCCTCCGATACCTTTATATGCACTGTAAATCTCGTTAATATGGGATTTACCATTACTTGGCCCCCGGACTAACATCTAGCCATCATTATATAGTTTTAACAAAGAACTCGGGCACCCTTGTGAGCGACTGTGTTACTTTAACATAGTCCGCACATTAATACTCAGCGTTATTTATCCTTTTAAAATAGTGTTTTCCAAATTAGGAATTTTCTATAACCATGATCAAACACCTAGAAGACTATCGCAAGATACGATAATCTTCCTTCACTCTCTATTACTTTAGACTTATAACAGGGAACCCGGTAGCGCTCCAAGCTACTTCCGGGTTATCACTGGCAGCGTCAGCGTTACGCGAGGTCCGAGGAATGGAGCAGAAGGTAGCTAAAAAAGATCATACCAGCGCGACGAAACCGCAAGTATTTCAGAATCCAAAACTAAATACCTCCAATTCCTCCCTGGGTCTAGCCCCCTTGAGCCCATTGAAATACCCGAAGGAGGTGTAAATTTGACACGCTCCAGGTATGTGTAAACCCAACTTTTAAACAGCGCCATTTTGGGTTACTCATAGAACTCATGAATCGCATTTGAGTTAAGAGCACTGACGCCAGGGATGGCGTTTTTGAGATTGTGAGCACAGCAGACCCACACCTTGAGAATGCAACTCAGTGCACACTATTCTGGTAACACGATCATCTTTCATACCGAAGTGCACACTATTTTAGTAACACGATCTTTCTGCATGTTCGAGAATGAGTATACCAACACCACATCAGTATGGTTTAGACACTTTTTGCATGTAACACGTTTGTGGAAAAAGAGAGAGTGACACTGCCATCTACTAAGGGGCTTGTTAAAGTATTGCCATTTTTTATGTTGCCATTAAGTTAATAGTCAAGTATGACTTTGTGTCTCCCACTTACCCTTACCCTTGTTTTGTATATCTGTCAATGTTTGTATTATATATTGCAGGTACATTGAGACCTAACAGAGAAGAAACAGGTTAATGACCTTCTTTTCTCACACTTGTTTACAGCAATACTGTAGACTTGCACTATTTTCACATTTCACGGTTGGTCCTGAAGAAAGCCCATAAGTCCGAGTATCGGCAGATGGGGCTGAAACATGTCGGCCATTTTTACTTTCACTAATTGCTAGTACGTTCTGAATTCCTAATCATTCTAAGAACGCACATCTACAGCATTTCCCCACATGGGGCTGCCCGAATCCAGATCCAATAAAGTCTAATATCTGGCTATACGGACATTTTAACTTACACTGTCCACATCACTGGCTCACTACTGTTTTTAACCATGAGTAAGATCCTCCTGGTGGAGGCTGCATACCAAAAACTAACCCTATGATTATGCACACACGTGTACTAATAGCGGAGAATCAAATATACCGCTACTACGACCACCCAACACGTGCATGAGGGTTTTTTATTGGAGACATATCGCTCACCTCCTGCATACCCTGGTTCATGCAGGACAAGTGACCCTTCCCTATTGATTAGTTAGATTGACTACAGGAAACGGACAGAATACTGCAGGAAAGAATATTGTATTTTAATGATCTAATTTGGCTCTTTTTAAATATAGATATTTATAATATCGAGTTTCCATTATTTTGTAATGTTTATGATGTTATGTATTATTAGTTATTAATATGTTATTGTTAGCTGTCCAATTTTTTTTGTAGTTATTTTATTGTTTTGGTAGTATTTTAAAGCACTGTTTTGAGCTTTATGTTTTTTTATTGTTGGCATGTTGTTGGGATTGAAGTGGAGTGTCATGTGGTTACATAGGCCATGGGCACTGGACACCACCATTTTTATATGTTCACGTTTAAAGTTGACATCTTTTTAAATGATGGCTCTTGACACACATTGCTTGTGCGCCCATATTGGGTAATATTTTCTGAAATGGCTTTTGCTTACATTTACACTTTTTTGTAAGCATATTATCAAGACTTTGAACAATCTCTAACAGAAATAAGTTCACTGCGCAAAATGTCATTGTTTGTTGTTGTCTGTTTGGTGACAGCTCTGCAAGATAAGAGTAGAATAAAAAATAACAGCCAGACTAGAACTCCAGCATAGACAGATGGGTGAAGATTCTTATATAAACTCTCCCAGCAATTTGTTTGAGAGAGGAACATTTAGCTGGTACAGTTTAGGTTGCCCCATGTCGGAATTCCTGCCCAGCTGAATCCTGTTACCATCCTGAGAAGGACGGTGGCCTGCTGTATGCCCGATGGGCTTCCAGATGACATATACCCACAGGTAATGAAGAGTTAGACCACTCTGGTGTATTCTGACAGATCCACATACCCTATGCATATTAGGATAGGGAGCGTTAGGTAGGAGCATAGATACAACTATATGTATCCATGCAATCAATGTAACAGCACAATGGTTGAACTGTTTATTTATTTTTTACCATTCTTGTAATGCTGATTACTCCGTTTTGTTTTTTTCTATTAATCATTGCAATGCACGTATTTTACACAACAATCTTATGCCAATTTGAATACCTCTTGTGTTTTCCCAGTCATTAACAAAAGGGTAGAATCTGTTTCCATGATTTCCTTGCGGAGTCAGGGTTGTCATGTTCTAAGGTGACATATACCATCTGGGACCTTGTAAGTTGTAGAGGTTCAGAAATTGCATTGGGAGCTACCCAGGACTACGTCCAACATATCCTGATGGTGTGCATGGACTAAGCTCCACACAGTTTGATCTTTATGTTGTCCAAACGCAAAGTCTTACTGAAATAGTATGAACCATATGACAGGAGCATTGAGTGAAGATTTTTTTTTATATATTCTAATTTTGTCAAACATGTGTGTTTTAATTTTTTTAATATTAGCTGTTTAATTAGACTATTAATTATGTAAACAATGTAATTGATAATAGATTTTTTTGTAAATTGTTAATTGTTTTTATAGTAAACACCAAATAACATGATACCCCACAACACTGATCTGCCACCAGCCCAGGCACAGTACAGCTGCAATGGCGCACCAGCAATTAACATACCGCGCAACACTAGCGACCCCTGGCTCACTCAGAAGTCCGCCTACATCTGTGAAACACCTCTAGCCACTATAACACAATTAAAAACAAACCTTTATCACAACAACAGCATATAAACTACACTCACCCTAAATATGATCCAGCTGAAACCACCAAAAATTATGCACTGGTCTGTGATAGAATCCTGGAGATAGTTGCATGAATACACCTAAACTCTGACAGTGATAAAGGGCCTAACTAATGGCAAAATGTGCAGTATGCGAATCTGTACCGAATGGACTACCATAACATAGTATGCATTGTATCAGATCACCTTACTTAATTTGTTTATTTTAAATGAATTTTGTATCAATGGAAGGTTCCACAGGTGACTTTATTTTAGCAGGCGAGTACATTTTGTTTCAGGGAAGAAAGGCCATTAGTGTCTTATTCACCTAAAGAAAAAGTCTAAGCAGTGTCTAACTCACTATGCATGGTATTTCTACCGGTTAATAGACAGTTTTCATGTAGCAGGTGGAAAATAAATCAATTGTTTATACGCATTGTAGGAAAAAGTATATTTGGTAAAATAAAGACCATCATCTGTAAACCATAGGTATAGCCAGTACTCCTGAACAATTGTCTCAGTTATGTCACATGATGTATCATTCTCCTTTTTAGGTTTCGACCTGGCGAAAAGCTGCGCAAGCAGCATTTCGCGCAAGGCGAAATCTTTTGTTTAGAGTATGTGGCTTGGGAATCCGCCCTCTGTTCCATTGGCTAGCTCCATAAATGGAGGCTAGCCATTGGAACAGACATCTGTCCGTCATGGCCGGAGCAGATTCGTGGGCGTTCCGGCCATTTTTACTCATCCCGCCCCCTTGCGATCGCCATGCGGCGGTGGGCGGTGTTTTTTTTGTTTTTTTTTACAGCTTTGTTTTCAACCATTTTGGGAGTGTCCTTTGCAGGGGTGGGTTGCGTGATGTCCCGCTCTCCGTTCCCGCCCCCCTGCCCGCTGTCCGTGTGCCTGTTCCTGCCCCCCCTCCCGCTGTTCGTGTCCCCGTTCCCGCCCCCCCTCCCGCTCTCCGTGTGCCCGTAGGTGCTTTTTTTAAACAGCAGTTTGCTAAATACTCTAGGAAGAATCTCAGTCATGCATCAAGCACCTAACTCCTCCGAAGCACCAAACACTCAACAGGGGCACCTATACACCAGCTGGGGGGCACAATGTAGGCTGCGCAGCAGGCTCCCCCCTCCTCGCCTCAGAGCCGCCCCCTGCAGTAGAGAGGTAAACACACCTCTCCTCTATAGGCACGGGCGGCCATGAGTTGCTGCACGCGCCACGCATGGGCTGTAATGTGTTCTTGACTCGCTCTGTGCAACAGATGCCTGTGGTGTCATGTGAGCTCCTGTTTAAAGGAAACCTGTGTCATCCTCCTCCTGCACTTTGCTTCATTTTACGGAGCACCCATGAGCTGGCTAAGATATTTCCTGCCTCGCCGCTGATTTCCGTTCTGGCAGATTAGCAACATCCGTCCGAGCACAGTTCTAAAGGCTCTCGAGTGACTGATTCGGGCATTAGATATGATTGTGTTAGACTGAGCTCCCCGACGCCAGCCGTCAGATGAGTGTGCCCCCTTTTCAGGTTGTCTCACTCTAGCGCTTTCTACAGGCTCAGGGCGGACGGAGGGTGTCCCTTCATAAACTTTCCTCTAGCGTCTCACTCGAGCGCTTGTTTTTTAAGCTCAGGAAAAAAACACAGTCGGCTCCTTCTGATCTAGCAGTCGGTGGCCGTACTAATGTGATTGCAGCTTCCTTGTTTGTGAGGAAAAGGTGCAAACGTTGTTGCTCCGTCCTTTTACCTTCCAACGAGGAGCCTGTCGTTTTCCACTCCCTGTTGTTTCTTCCGGTTTGAAGGTTATGAAACCCTGCGCTAACAGGCAGCAAGGCAGAGCTTGTGCGTTATACCTACCGTAATTGCGCCAATAAGGAAAGGGGCATGAAAATCATTGGATTGTGAACTAAAGCCATCCATATCTCTCCCAAAGTTCAAGTCGACCGGTGCATTGTTTAGTCATTTAAATGAAAAAAAAAATTGTGTTTTATTTTTCAGTTTTTTAACTTCTCAAATGTATTTTTCCGATTTGGTTCACTGAGGTGGGTCAATAGATACCAGCTGCAGGCTCCGCAACATTTTAGATTTAATTCTGTCATTTCTACCTGCAGTGGCACAGCTTAAAATGACAGATCCTTTGCGAAATATACCGAGGTGTCCCTAAGATTCCCGTATGTCACTTACTTAGGTCTTGCGTACACACCAACATTTGAAAGCAGGGAACATGAATATTTTGAATACAATTGACTTGTTTTTTAAATCTCTACCTCTAGTGAACCATTCACTCTCCCCAGCACCCTCCCCTCCCTCACAGACACACACACCAAGGTGCATGGAGGCAGAGTGCGGGCTCAAGGCAAAACGCAGAGCCTGATAAAAATGTATGAAATGGGACCACTTTCCGACAAGAAACTTCGGCCTCAAAGCTGAGGAACGGGGTTCGAGTCTCTGCACGGACACCCAACAACCTCACCTGTGATTCTGGGCAATTCATTTAATCTCACCGTGCATAACACAATCAATGGGTCCTTCTTTAACGCAACGGGTGCTCATATAAAGTGCTCTGATACCTTCGAGTTGAGTTCGCGCTATATAAAACTCCCTCCATCCCCAAGAAAGACTGACAGAATGGGTGGGAATAGAAGGAGTGGTTGCGAGAAAGATGGAAGAAGGGGCGAAGGTAAGGTTTGAGAGGGCAAGGGATGAGAGAGTGAGGGGCAAGAAAATAGGAAAGACTGGAAGGGGAGAGATGTAGGAGGGGGAGGAGAAAGGAAAGGAGATACGGTGAAGTGACAGGCAATGGGGGGTGAGAGCGTGTCTGTGTGCACACACTGGGGAAGTGATTGAACAGCTATTGGTGTATTTACTTAACAGTCGTATATAGCGCCTATGCACCAACAGTTGCTAGGATGCTTTACATATAACCCTGGAGTTACACACAATTACAAAAGACATGCCTGGAAACAAGCAAGCAAGTTGGGAGGTGGAACACAGACCAGGTCGTGGCTTCTGAGTGGGGACAACATTTGTTGAACAATGGCAGTACCTACACAACTACTACTAATTAGCACACTGCAAGTGCGACAATTCAGTCTATTCCAGGCCCCCAAAGATATAAAAATAGCTTGGGCAGCAGGTATTTGTTGTTTTTAAAGCGTACTGAATTAATAAACATTTGCTGTTTGCTCATCTCTAATTTATACAAACAGCATCATAATGTGGTGGCTGTCATAAGTGCCAGTGTCGGCAATTACATGTCGGTGCAGACAATTAAATGCTGGTGCCAAACATTAAGTGCCGTTGCCGAGCACCGGAAACCACTGGCTCAAATTACGCACTGGGGAACAGATGTGCTTATAGGTGCTTCCCCGAAGCAGAAAAGGTGGGCTCAATTCTGGAGCCGAGAGGTGAAGTGTCCAAGCAACAGTAGGGCTGCACAGCGTCCCTCGAGTATACCAAGACACCCTCACCGCAGCACAGCACAGAGTGACAGTCATTGTTACTGCACTGGAGAGACCTCACTGCAGAACTGTAGAGCCTGACCCTCACTGCAGGGCTGAACAGCATCCCTCCAGTATACCAAGACACCCCCACAGCAGCACTGCACAGAGGGGCCGCCATTATTACTGCACTGGAGAGACCTCACTGTAGAGCGTGACCCTCACTGCAGGGCTGCACAGAACAGCCCTCTGTGCAGTACTACACAAAGAAGCGCTTAATGGAGAAATGCACAGAATAATCCTCATTACCACACTACAAACAGTACCCCCCTCAGCAGCACTGCACTTGAGGGCAACACTGCAAGGTGATAATCATTACATCACTGCCCAGACCGACTCTAATTACAGCACTGCACACTGTGGCCTCCTCTGCAGCACTGCACACTGTGGCCTCCTCTGCAGCACTGCACACTGTCTCCTCCTCTGCAGCACTGCACACTGTGGCCTCCTCTGCAGCACTGCACACTGTCTCCTCCTCTGCAGCACTGCACACTGTGGCCTCCTCTGCAGCACTGCACACTGTAGCCTCCTCTGCAGCACTGCACACTGTCTCCTCCTCTGCAGCACTGCACACTGTGGCCTCCTCTGCAGCACTGCACACTGTGGCCTCCTCTGCAGCACTGCACACTGTCTCCTCCTCTGCAGCACTGCACACTGTGGCCTCCTCTGCAGCACTGCACACTGTCTCCTCCTCTGCAGCACTGCACACTGTGGCCTCCTCTACAGCACTGCACACTGTCTCCTGCTCTGCAGCACTGCACACTGTCTCCTGCTCTGCAGCACTGCACACTGTGGCCTCCTCTGCAGCACTGCACACTGTCTCCTCCTCTGCAGCACTGCACACTGTGGCCTCCTCTGCAGCACTGCACATTGTCTTCTCCTCTGCAGCACTGCACACTGTGGCCTCCTCTGCAGCACTGCACATTGTCTTCTCCTCTGCAGCACTGCACACTGTGGCCTCCTCTGCAGCATTGCATATTCACCCTCACTGCAGAAATGTGTGTATGTGGCTGGCTCTGGGTGTGTGTGTGTGTGGCTGGCTCTGGGTGTGTTTGTGTGGCTCTGGGTGTGTGTGTGTGCTAGTAATTGCTGTCTGCTGAGCTCGTCCGTAGGGTACAATAGGTCTCACATTTGCAAGAGATTAAGCTAATGGCAATGTAAATGACAATGCCATTTATTTATCTGTTTTCAAAACCAACACATAAATACAAATTTTGTCATTTACATTTACAATGCCAATAGCTCAAACTTTTCCAAAGGCGAAACCATTGCATTGTAAATGCTTGTTTCAGTTAGCAGCCTAATCCGAGTAAAGAAGTGGTGATCATGTGACTGGTATACATTTGTTGATCTCCTTGCCTCAAACCCACCCTAACCTCCTACCTTCTTTTACTCTCTATTACAGCATCTCTTCCACCCTCCCTCCCTATATAATTCCTTCAGACCCACCCTTCCTTCCTTTTTCTCTCTCTCTTCATTATTCCCTGATTCCTCCCTTCCTTATTGACTTATAAGATGTTTTGTATATTAATTCTTTTTTAATAGGGTCATTCAGTTTTACATAATGTCTTTTAGGTTATATATAATGTAACAAAATTACTTGTAACACTTTTTTTTAGCCATGCTGCTCTGCAACATAGCTTAAAACATTGGCAAAGTCAATAGGTTTGGCTAAACACATATAAGGTCCCAAAAGCAAGACCTATTCACTATGCCAATGCTTGTGTCAGATAGCTTTTGAGCCAAAACAAAACAGACATTTAGAATGGTTCTGGAGGAAACATGAAGGCGAGACAACTGCCCCCGTCTGTTGTTGTCTACAATGTTCTCTACAATGAAAACTTTTTTGAACCTGCCATGTCTTTTTAATTCTCTTTTGTGCTCACATTTGCTTAGCAGTCAACTGGCTAAGGACCTGAATTAGATCTTGGCAGAGTGGAATGATCCATCACACACGTGACGGATATCCCGTCCGTCATAGCACAATCCCATTGTATCCTATGGAGATCGTAATACCGCGGACGGATTATCCGTCACATTTGTGATGTAGTATTCCATTCGCCGAGATTTCAATAAGGCCCTAATTTCTTTGTATTGAAAGTGAAAGTGGGTTATGAGAATATTAAAAACAATCAGTCCCCTGAAAAACTGTCTTTCCTTCCTCCAGTCAAAGACTAGTTGACCCACATTAGAATTGACTCGCTCCCATCACTGGAGAAGAGGTGGATCACCAATGTGAAAACTTAATTCCCTCAGGGTCCTTGTCCTGTTGTCATGCTGAGGAAGTTATCCCACAAAATATTAAACTAATAATGCAAGTGTTTAATACCAGCGTTATATCAAGCAAAGATGCTGGAAAAGCAGGTTCTGGTCCTTGATAACTTCAGCATTTTTGCCCCTGGCAAACCTGGTACCGTCCAGGTAGGGGCACAGAGTCTCACTGCCCTGGAAGAAATCAGAAAATCAGAGCTATCTTGCTTACTGTGACCCTGTTGGGTCTTTCTGCCACTTTCGATACCGTTGACCATGGGCTATTGATCCAATATCATAAGGATGTGGGTATTGATGGGTCAGTGGGGGGATGGATCGATTTTTCCTGGCTGATCACTTAACGTTGCTGTTACTTGCACTTTCAAGTCTCCAAAGGTGACCATTACCTGTGGGATGACATCCAGATGATTATCAGACTAGACAATGTGGTTTCTTCTTCAGCCTCAAATCTGGGAGACTGTTTAGGCGCAGTCCATTGATGGATGAGCAATATATGTTTAAAATATAACAGGGAAAAACTGAGCTTCTTCTCCTAGTGAACCATCCAGTGGCCACTTGTTTGGGGATTCCTCCATCTCCCATCGCCAAAGCGAAATCACTGGAAGTGCCTAGAACAGGATTCATTTTTAAAATATAAGTTTATCCTGTAGGCAAAACTTTATTTTCATATTATCCATATGCATACTCTGTAAAGGGACATCCTTTCTACCAAGCAACATGCACGCTTCTTTGGTTTCTACTTGTGTGTTAACCAGACTAGAATACTCTAGCAGCTTGTATTTGGGTTTTTCTTCTTATCTTCTCTCTATTCTGCAGATAGTCCAAAGCTTTGCTCTTTGCGTAGTCCTGAATTTCCATAAAGTTGACTGTGTCAGTGGCATGAACCTGGGAAATCCCATGCTTCCTCCCATGGATGGGAGATTGAAGGATGCAGAATTTCTTTTACTTTGGCTACTGTTTGAGCTGTTGATAGGTGCCTCTGTATGGCTCATAAATTCTTCTGTGCACATAAAAGTGAAATTATTTAATCTTGTGTTGCAATGCTCTACGGTCAGAAAACCTGACTATGTTGTCTATTAGATAAAATTTGTTGTTGGCTGTTCTAGCGCTATTTAGGCTTAGTAAAGAATCTGAGATAAGGAAGGCTGGGGCTCTGAGTAATGAAGATTACTGAAATGGAAGAGGGACGATCAGTTACTAGATGACTTCATGCAGTAAATAGCATTTGTTGTTTACTGTCTGTTCCCATGATTATCTGCATGATTGTCTGTCCCATGCCACTGTATCAGGTCATGGTATAAGGAACATCCCAACGCTGTTCTGTCCTTTCTGTCTCACTGCATGGCAGGACGAGCAGCCGAAGGCATCTCTTCCCACACTATCTGCCGCATCGCAGTCCTGCATGGAGTGAAGAACTCCCCAACGCATTTCTGTCTTACTGAAAGGGACAGGAAATCGAAAAAACTCACGAATGTTTCTTCCACGTCCATTGCACCAGCAGGATGTAACCTGCATTACAGATCTAAATAAAAGCGCACGAAGGGTTAACGGCTCCCTCTTGCTTCTGGATGGAAGTTCGTGTAGTTTGAGATTTTTGTCTTAAGCAGCAGTTCTGTCTCCACAATGCACACATTGTTTACTTTGGCTAAGTATTGTCTTTCTTCTTCCCTCTTAACTTGGCAGGCTCCCACACTGCCGCAGTATTTTTCATTCTCTGGCTAAACATAGTGTTAGACACTCAATTATATTCCGTGAATGGAAACTTTGAGCATGCCCAGTGCCTGCAGGCGGGTGTCTGTCATGTCATGTCATGTCGGCTCAGGAACGCCATAAGGGGTCTGACTTTTCTGTGTCCCCTGAAGTACTTTCCCAGTTGCCATTATTTTCTATGATATGCTATGATTTAGAAACTCATGTAACTATGTTATACTGTTTCCCTTTCTATGCTATGCGACGCTCCAGCAACTGATGTAACGATGTAACAATGTTCTGAAACAATGTCCTACCTCATGTAAAGCGCTCCGGGTCTAGCCAGGGCTATATAAAACTTTTCAAATAAATAAATAAATCCCTCCCGTCTATCCTGTCAATGGGTCAGCCTAACTTTGAAAACCCTACTTTCCTTTGCCTACTTGGGGTGTGAAAGAATTCTCTTGAAGGCGGAGCACCTATTGGCATTAAAGCCAACACTTGGTGTCACTAGAGTTTTCAAAGTTCGACTGAACGAGTAGTGTGAGGACGCCCACTTCTCTATCACCAGGTTTTGGAGCTTGGAGTGACGTGATTTCACAGAACAATTTCCAAATAAATTGTACAAAGCCAAAGGTTTTAAGGACAGTTTAAAAGAGCAGTCATTCAATAGACCATAAATCCATGATGTGCCAAGAAATCATGGTCATCCCGCGGGGTTTGGATGGTTGCCCTCCCAAGAAAACTTTGAAAAGAGGTGGGAGGCATGGTATTTTGGGTTACGTTTCTAATACATTCTCTAAAAAGCCAACGGTTGTACAGCAGGGGAGTCCAGCTCGGGTCTAGGTGGGCTTAATCCGTTCTGGATTTTCAAGCTAGTTAATCACAATGTAAGTTCTATTCACATACATTTTATGGAAATGTATCTTATTTGAATAGCTAAAAACTTGGCATGGCGCTGTCCCTCCTGAACCTACATTGGACAACCCTGTGTTACTACATGCTGCTGAGATAACTTAGTGAGATACCTTGGTGTGCAATTTAAAATAGCCTTTCACTTTCCAAAATGTATAAAATACCTTCTGTCTTCCATTTCCTTACCATTCACCTTGCAAGTAGCTTCTCAGTCATACTGCATGACTGACAACCTATTTGGAAGGGCCAGGATAGGAAAATACTTTCATTGACTTTGATAATGGCCGTTAAACCAAGTTTGACTTTTTTTAAAACAACTTTATTGGCATTTCATAAGTACATGCGGAAACAATGTCAGGAGTAGTTCTTGTATTATCGTATCCAAGGGGTATATTCACTATTAGACTTTATACTTTCTTATAGATCATGCGGAATAATACATGTTCTCCTGATACAGCAAGCTGTTGTCTGTTCCTCGTTCCCTCCTCCCTAATATGAATCATTGTTATCTTTCCTTCCAAATTATGTACAATACCAACATTTCCCCTTAACTCAACCATTCCCCCTGTCGGACGTGTATATTACCATGTATGTCTCTGTAGTGTGCTGTCCGCTCAACTGTTTTGCGTGTGTTTGCCTTATGTGTTCCAGGGGCTTCTTGACCCACTCTGTCTCTACTCCTCGGATGGGGCCTGCAGGTCAGCTATCATTACTGATCCTGCTTGGAGGTTGTCTTGTAGTTTGTCGTCCCTCCGGATTTATTTCATTCTTACTCTCTCGGCTGTTGCCCACTCACACATGACCTTCAACCATTTTTCACACTTTGGGGGTGTCGGATTTTGCCACTCAATCGCGATACATCTCTTTGCTATTATTAAACCCAACAGCACAAACTTTCTACTCAGCTCCCTATTTTTGGCTGTTCGGAGGAGTCCCAATAGGACTATCCTTACCTCCCTGGGGACCTTCCATGCTCCCTTAGATGTTGCACTACCATTTCCCAAAATGTTACCACCATCGGACATGACCACACCACATGCATGAAGACCCCCTCTACCTGCTGGCATCTAGGGCACTCACTGGATCGTTCTGGATATATTTTACACAGTACTTTCGGAGTAAGGTAGCTTGGTGAATAACATTAAATTGTATTAATTTAAAACGGGCATTAGAGCACCCCTGTTTTATACTTTCATGTATTCTGCTCCATTCTGACTCTGTCATGTGATCTCCTGTTGCCTCTTCCCCTCTCGCCTGGATGGGGAGTGGTTTCTGTGGTAGATTCTCACGTATTGCCTTATATAGATGAGTTATCATATGCCGTCCTTGCGCCATTTATAGCATCACTTGCAAGGCTCTTGTTACTGGGGGTTCCTCCGTAAATGTCGGCCATAGCTCGCTGGCTACTTGGGAGATCTTCGCATATTGTAAATACTGTCCTCTGCCCAAATCAAAGGTGGCCATTGCATCCTCCCTCATTATAAACTGGCCATTGTGGTATAAATCTCCCATTGTCTGGCAACACCCTGTCTTCCATTTACGGATCGACATTGATGCCGTGATCTTAGCGAACAGTGGAATCACCCATGGGGGTGTGTTCGGTGCATAGGGTGCATGCCTCACTACCTTTCTGATTGTGGATTCCCATACCTCAGCAATGCGCCGAATAATGTAAGCGGTGTCCCTGGGAACCCCTCTACCTCTCATTAGTAATTCCGGTAGGGATCCTCCCTCGTACGACCCCTCAAAAAGCCCTTTTTCCCAATTGTCTTGATCATCCAACCAGTGTATTGCGTGTTGGAGCTGCGCAGCCTTATAATAATATTCAAAATAGTTGACCTCTACCCCCATTTGCCAAAGTCTTTGTAATGTAGAGACTGATGTGTTTACGATTGGGGCTCCACAACAGGTCGGTCACCAAATTATCCAGCATTCTAAAATAGCTGGTCGGGATTTTGTATAATGAATTTTGTAGTGCATAAAGACATCTTGGTAGAATGAACATTTTTGTGATCGCGACCCTGCCCATAAGGGACAGGGGTAAGTCCCTCCAAAAATGTATGGAACCACGGATCCCATCCACCACCTTTCCTATATTAGGTTCTAAGAAACCTTCAGCCGTAAGTGCCAATTTAATCCCCAGATATCTAGGGGCCATCGTCGTCCAGGGCAACTCCACCTCGGGAAGCATATCAGCCGGTTGGTTAGCCAGTCTCCCAATTGGCAATAATTTTGACTTGTTTTGGTTCGTGCGGAAGCCTGACGATTCTCCAAACTCCTCTAGGATCTCTAAGAGAAGAGGCACTGACCTGGTCGGCTGTTTATAGTATACCAGTGTATTGTCGGCATACCGGGAGGCTACCTGCTTGGTGTTCCCCACTTTAATTTCCCAATCTTGTAGCCGGTTTTTGAGCGCCATTGCCAGTGGTTCCATAGCCATTGCGAATATGAGAGAAAACAGGGGGAAACCTTGTCTGGCCCCCCTTTCCAATAGGAATGCTTCAGAGATTCTGCCCCCCGTCTTAACCCTGCCCCGAGGCGATGTGTATAATAATTGTACAATTTAAGAAACCTCTGACCCACTCCCATTTTTTGTACTGTTCCCACACATAGGGCCAGGCCACCGAATCAAAAGCTTGTTCGATGTCTAAGAGAGCTCTGGCTTCATCCTCCTTCATTATACACGGGTCGTGCCAAACATGTGCTAGCTGTTGTAGATTAAATGTGGTTCTACGGCGTGGGATGAACCCCGCCTGGTTTGGATGGATCAAGTATATCATGTGGTGGAGAAGTCTACACGCCAAAATGCCACTCAGTAACTTTACGTCTATATTTAATAGCAAAATCGGCCTGTATGACTTTGGCACCAGTGGGTCCTTATCTTGTTTGGGGATCATTATTACCAGGTCTTCTTGCATAGAATCTGGTATACTTTGCTTCTGGACGGCTTCATTGTACACTTCCAGCAACCGGTCCACTAGTATCGGTGCAAGTTATTGGTAGAATTCCGCAGGGAAGCTGTCGTTCCCAGGCCATTTCCCTGCCTTTAAGCATTTAGTAGCTCCCAATATCTCCTCTCTTGAGATGGGGCCCCTAGACTTTCTTCCATCTCCTGATCTATTTGGGGTAGCTCCACTGAGGATAAGAACTCCTCTATCGCCAGACTCGAAGGCCCATTACCTTTACTATACACTTTAGCCAGATGGCTTGCGAGTATCTCAGTGAATCCCGATTGTGCTTGCTACAGTCTCCCCTCACAATCCTGAAGTTGCAATAGTGGCCCTGTGGATGTTTCCCTTTTCAGCAACCTGGCTAATATGGCTCCGGATTTGTCTCCTTTCCCGATGGAGGCGTTGCCTGTATGCCGTATAGTCATACTTTTCTAGGTGTTTCCATGACTCCAGCAGTTCAGCTCGAGCCTTGCACCATTCCCCCCTCCTCTATGGGGACTCAGGCAAAACCGCTTTGAGCTTGGACAGCCTGCCTTCCTGTTCCGCTATATCCTTCTCCAGTTGGTGCCTAACCTCATATGTCATGTGTATAAAGACCCCTCGGAGCACCACCTTCACAGCGTCCCGTTCATAAGCTCTATTCGAGGCCGACCCACAATTTTACTCAAAGTATTTAGTTAATGCAGTCAATACCAAAAGAGGGGTCAAGTAATGCCTGTGCCCTAAGCCGCCACGTGGGGATTGCTGGTTTGGGTCTATGGCCTTCAAGGCTGTGCAGGACCGGTGAGTGGTCCAGGATATACCTGTCTTGATATGTTATCCCCTTAACTTTCTGCGCGAGTTCTGGTGAAATACAACAATAATCCAGGTGGCCAAATGTGTTAGTGGCGGGTGTGTAGCATGAGAATGTTTTCTGTTTGGGGTTACACCCCCCCATATATCCTTGAGTTGCATTTCCCTCAGAGTATCAGTCAGCGTTTCTGTCATGCATGGTTTGGTGTGCAAACCGGGAGGCTCCCGATCTAAATTCCCATCTAGGGCACAATATATATCACCCATCATTAGCATTGTCTCTACAAGATACGGCGCAGCTACTGCCCTGATGGTCGGGAAGAAATATGGGCAAGCGACATAGGGAGAGTATATATTAATTATACGAATTTCCCTCCCTTCTAGCGTGCTGTCAAGGATCACATACGTCCCCTCTGGGTCCACCAAGTGATGTAAATATTTAAAGGGGACCCCGGGTGCCACCCATATAGGAGCACCCTTAGCAAATCCTGAATAGGATTTGGCATACAGTTGACCTCTCCACCCATGCCTAATACATGGAATTGAGTCCTGCCACACATGAGTCTCCTGCAGGCACCCTACTGACACCTTGCACCTCTTTAGAAATTCATACCCTCTTCTACTTTTTTCGAATGCTGACAGTCCCCGAACATTCCAAGTAAGTATTTTCAAAACTGTGGACGCCATTTCCAAAATGTTACATTATCCATCTTTTCTCACCCTCCCATCGCCCCCCACCACACTCTGGCTAATGAATTGAATCCCTGTTGCATCCAAACTGAGCGGACCCCACATCTTCTTGAAAAACATCTGACTTACCCCAACATGTGGAGCTAATGAACTCCCCAATTCCTCCACGCTTGGGCAACCCGGCTGCTCCACACTCCTCCCGCGCAGCCGATTAAGGCGCTGCCGCGGGATTGCCGCCATTGTCAGGGAGGCCCTCGGCCCAGGCCACGCCCACTGCCGCTCGGCCACGCCCCCCCACTCTTCTAAATCGCGCCCTATTCTCAGCGCTTCTTAGAAGGGATCGGACTCCTGAGGTGGAAGCCGGGAGTGTTGTTATTTTTAAACTTATTTGAGTGATTTGTTTTTAACCTCACTTGTGACCACCCTCGCCTTGGGTCACTCACGTCTGCTCCCCTGATTACTTTGCTCCGCGCAGCCGATTAAGGCGCTGCCGCGGGATTGCCGCCATTGTCAGGGAAGCCCTCGGCCCAGGCCACGCCCACTGCCGCTCGGCCACACCTTCCCCTGCTCTCCCTTTAACGATGTGCTTACCCCGGCCGTGCAGAGGACGTGCGCAGCGGGCGCGCCGCCTGCGCGCCGAAGGCACGCCAAAGGCAAGACCGGCGGTGGTGTGGCAATGATAGTGTGATCTAACTTCCAATTCCAGCCCATTGCCCACCAGCCCATTCCTTTCGTTGACCTTCCGATAGTACGCTCCACTAATCTCGCGATCCCACTCACTCTTGTGCTTCTTTATCGTCCCCCTCAATCTGTGCCCCATTTTATTCCAGCCATACAGGACCTATTGGCTACTCTTGTGGTTAACAATGCTGCTGTTCTCCTATTGGGTGATTTCAATTTTTGGCCGGGTGATCCACGTGAAGATACCATGCCCAAAGATTTCTCCGACACCCTCCATTGCCTGAACTTCACCCCTCACATCTTCTCCCCCACCCACACTCACATTCTTGACCAAGTCTGGTCTATCAATCTCTCAATCTCGCTGCCTTCGATACCTCTTTGTGTCTGGTCCGACCACTCCCTGATTACCTTTTCCATTCCCCTGGGGAAGATCAATACCCCTCCTCTCCCCAAAAATACCTTTGCTCGCAACTGGAATAGAGTGAATTTTACTGCCTTAGGCCATTCCCTAGCCTCTTCCACCCCCACCCTGGCAGAAATGCCCCTTAACAGGCAGGTAACTACCATTGATAACTGGCTCTTAGAGGCTTGCAATCTAGTTGCACCTCTCAGACGGGTTAGAACGCGCCGCCCCCATAACGCCAACCATTGGTTTTCCGACACCCTGAAAACCCAAAAACTGGCACTCCGGCAGGCCGAGCACCATTGGAGCCGCAGTTATTGCCCGGATCTCAAGACTCATTGCCTGACTCGGGCCTACAAAAAGGCCATACTCACAGCCAAGTTAGAACACTTCTCTCAGAAAATCCATCGGGCAGCCAATAAACCCAAGGAGATCTTCACGATTGTGAATGAGCTTGCTGCTTCCGACAGAGTTGTGCCCAGACCCATCCCCTCCCAATCCCTCTGCAACACTCTTAATGACTTCTTTATTGAGAAGATCACCACCATAAAGCAGAACATCCCCCCGGCACCTCCCTCCTTCTTTTGCCCTCCCTTACCCCCACCTGCTTCCTCCTTTGACCAGTTTCCCGCAATCTCAGAAGAGGTCTTCTGCTCGCTGCTGGGAAAGGTCATAACAGGCTCCCCAGCTGATGCCTGCCCGGCTCACATCCTAAGGGAAATCTTTTCCCACTGTCCAGCCCCCCCTCTGACCCTGCTCAACTCCTCCATCTCCCTAGGCACCGTACCTGATGCGTTCAAATCAGCTACGGTTATTCCTATCATAAAGAAACCCGGCGCCGACCCCACCATCCCCTCTAACTTTAGACCCATTTCACTCCTTCCACTCCTAGGTAAGATCTTGGAGAGTCACATCACCTCCTCACTTTCCAACTACATTGAGACACATCACCTTCTAGCAGACCACCAGGCCGGCTTTAGGCCGGCTCACTCCACGGAATCTGTTATTCTTTCGGTAGTCGATGAGCTCAGATGGAGCGCCGACACCAACTCCCCCCAGGCCCTAGTCCTCCTCGATCTCTCCGCTGCCTTTGACATGGTCGACCACTCCATCCTTCTCGACCGTGTCGGGGGCACCGGCATTCGATGATCGGCTCTGGCCTGGCTCCCCTCCTTCTTGGCAGACCGCTCTCAGGCTATTCGTCTGGAGGGCTTTATGGCCCCTACTCGCTTGGTCTCCTGTGGAGTCCCCCAGGGCTCCTCACTTTCCCCCCTCCTGTTTAACCTTTACATACACCCGCTCATTGTTGCTTTACAGGACATGGAGGTCACGGCGTTCAATTACGCCGATGACCTCCAACTTATTTTCAATCTCACCCCCTCTTCTGATTCTATTTCCACGGTCCACTCCATTCTTACTTTCATCTACAACTGGATGAACCTCAACCAACTAAAACTGAACCCCGATAGAGCTTGTTCTTATCGGTGGTCCCTCTAATCCTTGGTCCTCTGTTTTCTGGCCCCCCATCTTTGGTTCTCCCCCGTCTCCCTCTGCCTCTGTGAAAAACCTGGGTATTAAAGTCAGCCAAGATCTCTCTCTGCGACCTCAAATCAGCTCGGTGGTCTCCTCTTGTTTTCTGTCCCTGAGAACCATCCGCAAAGTGTCACGCTACTTCTCAGCCGAAGCCCTCAAAATCATCACTCTGGCAATGATTCTCTCTCGCCTAGATTATGGCAATGCCCTCTATGTGGGCATCCCTGCCTATGAGTGCCGGCGCCTACAGCTCATCCAGAATCAAATGGCGCGCCTCATCTACAGGCTACCCAAATACACCCACACTACCCCCCTGCTCAAGACCCTCCATTGGCTCCCCATCAGGGAATGCTCACTTTTCAAGATGGGCTGCCTGACTTTCATGTCCCTAGCCGGCACTGCCCCTGCATTCATCAGATCTAAAATCACTGCCTATACTCCAACCAGAAATCTCCCTTCCTCCACCCAGTCCCTTCTCCAGGTCCCCCGCTTCCGCGAAAAGAAATCGGGTGGCTCCAGGTTCTCGACACTCGCTCCACTCTTCTGGAATGCCCTTCCTTTAGCTATCAGATCCACTCCTTCTTACCTTGACTTCCGGGCAGCTCTGAAAACCCAGCTCTTTTCCTCCGCCTACTCCTCTTAACACTTACTCCTCTTACACCCCTCCTCTCTTTCCTTCAGTTTCAGGTTCCTTCTATAGCGCCAAGAAACCGCCTGGTAGTAGAGCGCTTTACAAAACCCTTCAACTTCAACTTCAACTTCCCGTACTTGCCATGGCAGGGCCTGCCTCATATCTCCCGCCAAACAACTTACAATCAAACAATAACTATGGCTCCATTTTCTTTTTAACTCAAAGCAATGTTATTTCTGGCTAGGTAATTTACGAGCCAGTAATCCACTCTACTAGGCAAGCAAGCGACCAAGCAAAGAGTTGAGTGTGAGGTCAAGCCTCCAGCTCCCGTAATGTGGCTCGGTCCTTAAGAGGCATGATAGGACCCCCACCGGTGATAGCACTTCTATTAACTGACACATTTCCCTAGTTCATATATTATTCCCTTGTCCAACATCATGAGCACTTTTCTGATATTACATTATTAGGTTACTCTGTCCACTTTCAACTTTCAACTCGCAGACTCCTTTGACAAGAGGGAGTCCGGAACTACATCTTGTGATCCCTCCTCAAATCCGGCGCTGGTTCCACCTGCCGAGTCCCGTCCAAGCAAACAGGATTCTGCCTGGGCTGTCGTCGCAGTCCTCCTGTGTCCTCCAGTTAGTTTGGGACCCCTCGCCCGAGCGCCCCTCCTCCCCTTCTCCAGGACCTGCCAGATCTTGTTTGGAGCACCAAACATGAGTCCGACAGTCCCGATTCATCCAGCCATGACGTTACAGCCTCCGCCGAATGAAAGAAACAGGTCTTTCCTTTATGTTCCACTCGTACCTTGGCAGGGTAGAGCAAACTATATTTCAGTCCTCTAGCCTCTTGTAGCCGTCTTTTCACCGCCATGAAGGACTGTCGTTGCTCCTGAACCCTCTGTTTATAGTCAAGAAAGATTGCAATTGAATGTCCTTGATACGTTATCTGGCCCTTTACCCTGGTACTCTGAAGGATATTGTCTTGATCCCTGTAGTTAAAAAAGCGAGCTATGATAGCTCTTGGAGGGGCCCCGGGACGGGGCAGCGGCCCCAGTGCTTTGTGGGCCAGTTCTATGTTGAAGAGTTTAGATAGTTTCTTGGGGGCCAGTTCATTAACAATCCAGTTTTCCAAAAAGAGATCTGGTGATGGGCCCACTGCTTTCAGGAAAGCCAATGAAACGCACATTGTTCTTTCCTGATCTTCCCGCCGCATCCTCCGCATAGTCATCCATCTGTACCACTCTTTGCTGCACCTTCACTACCGTGTCCCTAAGAGAGCGGACCTCCTGCTTCATGGTGTCCACATTTTGCTCTGTGGCAGATACCCTAGCTGACACCTTATGTAGATTGCATCTCAATAGATTTACATCTATCACCCCGGCATCAATCCTATGCACCATATCCTCCCTGGAGGGGTGAATTGCTGCCATACTGTCAGCTAGCATTCGATTTGTGTCCAATAGATGCTCCGCATCCTCTCCCTGTTCCGACTGATTTGCAGCCGCTCCAGCCAGCCCCATAGTGCATGGCTGTACATAATTTGACATTTTGTCGGTCTGTACCTTGTTGGCTTTTTCTTTCACCATCCTGAGACCCCAACAGGGTCGGTAACCCCCACCAGGGAAAACTAGCTGTATCACCAGTAATTTCCGCCCCTGATGGTCTGATCCTGTCCGCTTCCCTCTGGGTTATATCTGCAGCTCCAAGGTCCCTTAGTGGGAAGCCTGGGGAGGCAGCCCGTCCTCTTCTCTCACTGGCCTCGTGAGTATCAGGCCCCCATGAGCATCCGTCCACACCAGAATGCCCCAGCACATGCAGTTCCAGCACTGCCAATAACCTGACTCGGTGCTCCACGTTGTGTAGGCCCCAGCTTGCACCTGTTTTCTCCATTCAAGTGTGGCAATATTCAAGATCAGAATTCTCTGAGCCCGGTACCTAAGCTCAGCTTTTCAGTGTCTTCGGCTGGCCTTTTAATTGCAGTCCATCATCTGGGGGATCCCTTTCGTTACTCAGGATCGTCTGCTTTTCCCGTCCCACTCGGGGTTCCCAGCCTTTCATGGGGGCTGGACACCCTGTGATGCAGCTCTGCGGAGGTGAGGTCCTCCTCTCGCCTCATCGCCGGCTGCACTGTATGGGGGGGTGATTTCAAACTATACACTCCCCAGTCATCTCACCTCTGTGCCAGATCTGAGTACAGCTCTGAGCCCCCTCGCCACGATCTGCCTCCAGGTGGGGCAGCGTCTGCCGCACAGACACGGGCGTCGTTTCCCCGCTGCTCGCTCTATAGCCATTCACCCACATCTGGGCTTGTTCTTCCTGTTGCCCGTCAGAGCACTATGTCGTGTGCGGGATTGTTGCGAGGTCTCCACCACCCAACGCCGCTCTCTTCCCGGAGTCTGCTGCTTTTCTCCACTAATTGCCTCATTTTGCAACCAGGACCACGGGCCGCCAAAGTTCACCCGATAGCGACCCATGATGGTGCCTTCCGACTTTCACCTCCACATCTCTGCCGGCTCCCACAGTGGGCGGAGCAGATGATTGCTAATTTCGGGGGGAGCGCTCTGGTCAAGTGCTGTCCCTCCCCACCTTAGGGGGGTTCCGCTGCCTCGGGAATATCCAGGATAATATCGGATTACAGAATCACTGGCGGTAGCTCCAGCGAACCCGACTAGTCTGCCATGAGTCTAAGCCACGCCGCGGTTATGCCAAGTAGTGTCTTACTTTTTACTTTACTTACTCCTGAGGTATCTTCCTATTCTCAGATAAGTTCTTCTTGTCTTTACTGTCAGCTCCACCCTGCCAAGCCTCTAAGGCTAGACCAAGACTCCACCTATACCTGCCCTTACATCCAAGCCTTTAATCCAATATCAGGAGGAGCAGAGGAAAATGAATGAGAGGTGAGTAACAAGGATTGTGTTCTTTAATAGTCTTGTAGCCTGAGGTTTCACGCTTTGACGTCCACTATAGCTTTATTATGGGCATCTCAAGAACCTTCTGAAATGCTTCTATTATGAAATTCTGACTCCTGGGGGAATTACAATGCATAAGATGCAGCTTTGTTCCTGCATATCAGAAATAGACTGATACCTGTGGTGAGTGCAGGCTTTGTGCGTTAGTAGTCTCCTAGAATATAGGACCGCATTGCTCTCTTCCAGGCGAGACCCGTTTGTTGTTCAAGTTCTTTCAGCCTGTATATGCCAACCAGAGGTATTGTGCATTGAATAAGCTAGAGAAAGGGCGCCAACGCGAGGAGGATTCTACCTTTATTGCTTGGAGAACAGAAATAAATGAATGATGAGGCTAGTAAGAGTTATCAGACCATTTCTTCCATTTTCCTCTGGACGCAGAAAGAAATGCATAGAATAACTCGTTTGGTGACCTTTCCAGTAATGCACCCACCCTCCTTGCTTCTCGTTCATAAAGTCCAGAAAAAACATTAACATCACTACATCGATTGTGTCTGAAAATAGATCAACTCTTTAGCAGATACAGACCTACTGCTGGTATTTTTGGAATTCTGTCTGCTTGATTCAGAAATCTTGTGGTGAAAGAATGGTCTTGCTGTGATATTCTGAGGTTTGACTTTCCTCAACTTGTATGTGAGCCTGTAAAAGAAAGAGCAAATTGTCCTCTGCCCGCTGGAGAATTCCTGCTGCCACTTTCACATGTTTTCTCCTGTACTCACTGTTGATGTACGATGTGCAAGATGTCATACTGAGGCCCTCATTGAAATCTTGCAGTGACCGGTGCTGAAACTGGGATTTCATGGTTGAATGTCAGTGCCAGAATGCCAACCCCCCAAATCTCTCTGGGTAACAGATACTCTTTAGAAATCTATTTTAAATTATTTATTCATCCCGTGCCAGCTATGCTCATTCATAATGGCTTCAAATGTCTCCATGGCAATGGAATCACCAAGAAAGAGGCTGCCATCAAGCCTTGGACTCACAACCAATCAATTTAATATTCCCCATAGAGTTAATGCTGCAACGTGTGTCTTTGGGTTTTCAACTTCTGGGCCCACACATCCAGTAGGAAAACTGCTTCTAATTCAGCCCAGAAGAGAGTTCCACTGAACTCCAATTTACATTTAAGTTCACATTTGGATTTATTCAGATTAATGATATGAATCATCTCAAACCTTGGGAAGCTCACTTGGTGGCATCCTTTGACCTGATAAAGTAAGGGTGATGAATTAGTCATACAGTGATACAGCGATTAACTTCCAAGTCGAAGTCATACAATCTGATGCATAATTTGGTGAACCTATGGTACTGTTTTCAGCAAAAACGGTGTCACCTTAAGCAGGAAATGTGACCTTGGAACAACAAACTAATGAAACATTTGCTGATGAAGCAAGCTCAGGATATGATGGCAACCATCGAGTAGGACGACTGCTGAAATTAAGTTCATTGGCTGACATGGGGTCTTTTGAAAGTTTTCTCCCTTGCATTGTGTCATTTGGACAGATCTGGGCAACTTCTTAAGGACCAAGGCTAAAAAATTATCTTGACGTTTTCTCTACTACAAACGAATACAGGCAAATCCATAGTTTTCCTCCTCTACTGGACCAGGTTTTATTGAACCCTTCTGCAAGAACGCTCAGACCAGTTTAAAAAAAAATCTCTCCAGTGTTCCCCTGTTGCGGTCAATTAGAACCATTCCAGAGAGTGGAGATGTTGAGGCAACCTTTAATGGTATGGCTTGCATGAACTATTGCATGTGTCAGTGCATCCGTTCCTCATTGACTAATTAATATATGTTAATGAGGAAGTTTTGATATTTGTTGCCTGGAAACTCGGCTTGGGTGCTAATAAAGGGCCTGCTATCAGCACCACCCTTTTCTTCCCCATAGGAAATAGGGGTATCTTGGTTAGGTCTAGCCAGCACCGTCTAGATGGGAGAACAGTTTAATTACCTGTTGTTTTTAGCCACTCCATTCCTTGCTTTTATTAGTCATTTTTATCGTCCCATCATAAACCCAAATGTTTCTTCATACTACTATCAATGTACCCCTATCGATGCTGAAAACAGCAATTGAATACTATATCTTATAGGAACAATGGCAACAACTGGCATCCAATACGTCTGTACAATTTGACAGCATCATCTTGTGATGCATTTGTCGGCTCTGCATCTGCTCTTCTGATCATATATTTTTTCCACCAAAGGGGATAATTTTTTCAAGAGCGTTTTTATTTTCTCACCACCATCTTCCTTTAGGGCCAGTGTGCTACAATATATATGTAGGTGATCACTCGCATGTGACAAACACATGCTGCCCTTCATTTGTCCTCCCATTCTTTTTCTCTCAAGGATGGTCTCTTTGATTCTCGTCCCTTCTCAGGGTTCTCTGACGAGGATTCAGTGAAATATGAACTGGAAACCACCTTCCTTTTGTCCGGACTTAGGACCTTTGCCACTGCATTTTCTATCCTGTGCTGTAATAAGGCTAAACAAGGTACAGTTGAAAAAAAACCTATGTAGGTGCAGGATAGATGGGATAATTATTATAAAATGGCACCTTAAAGGACAGCTAAATAAATATATAAATGTTGCTCGAACTTTAGGGCTCCCAGTCACAACACCATCCATCCAACTTCCTACAAGCCAAATTTCTCCAACAAGTTTCCGCTTCAACTATCGGAATTGAACAACCAGGAATCCATTCATATCCACAATTCCACATGCTACAATCATTCATGTAGCACAGCAAGTAATAACTCTTAGAAAGAAGATTAGGAACTCCTACATCACCTAAACACATCTGGCCACTCCATCAATTGCAGCAATAATTGCAGTGCTGTTGACCAACTCAACTGAAGATCAGGAATTAGGAATAAACCTGCTCATCAAACACCATCTCCAAAACTACTAAGAAATTATTAAAAATTACCTTGAGGAAGGTCCTAGAGACCCTGTTGATGGTTACCCTAATATGAAAACCAGTCAAAGCAAAACAGACAGGAAAGTTACACTCCAAGGTTTAGGTTCTGGGGAGAAGAAAATAAAATATGAGTTAATTATTTTCCACAGTTCAGAAATGCAAGGTGGTGAAATGCTCAATGAATGGGGTATCTCAAATACCTGAAGAAAACTAACAGTAAATTATCATTTTAATTGCTCTATAATGATTTGAGATAATGCAAGAAACCTCAGAATGTTCGAAGCAATCTTATGCAGCCTTAATGGAACAAAAATAGTCATAGCAAAGAAATCAGAAATTAAACCAGATATAATTCATATTCAATATGATCACTCTGCAGGGGCTAGAGAAATCTCTTATCATGCTGCGGCAGCTAACACACGTTGAAGAGAACCAAGCAGGAGACGACACCCTTACCTCATTAAAGTTAGCCAACAATATTTCATTAAATATATTCCAGGACTGGTACTCCAGGATCCAAACCCACCCATACAAATTGACATCCCATATCCTTGATTGATTATTATCTCATGTTTGCTCATTCCAACTGACCGAGTCATCACAAGTGCACAGAGGGAACCCAAACTCACAGAGACAACTGTATCTGCTTCCTCCTGAGCTCATAACCCTGACAGATAGATGGTACTCATTAACACTTGCTCTACTCAAAAATACGCTGTTTATGGTCAATGTCTTGTCAGGGCACTTGTTCTGCAGGTTGGACTAACAGAAATGTGGTTTCCAACAACTCCACCACTGCTTTCGACAAATTGACCATTCAAAACTTCAACCAGCTTCACGGAAGCAGAGATGTCAAAAACTAGGTTAAGTAGCCCTTGTTTGTGACTCAGAGCTCTTCTACACAGAGATACCAAATATTTTGCATGTCCTCTTTGAATGTGTAATGCTTCAATGGAGCATCAACTCAAGCCGCTCATAAATAATTGTGGCGATTGACCCCATGCATTGATGCAATGCCCACTTTCTTGACGGCTTACTCAAATTATAAATGTTTCTGCAATCATTGGCAAAGAAAGTTCTGATAATGGTAAACTTTAACTTGTGGATAGACATGCACAATACTTAAGGGGCTGATTACGATGCGGCCTGTAAAGGCACTGACTGCACTGGTCATAGCCTTCAGGGCTGCATCGTAATGGGCCACGCAGTTTGCTTTCTGACCGCCTCATTTTGACGGAGGCGGAGAAGTAAACTGGCTAGTCATTCCAGCAGGCTTCTGGTAGGCTTGGACAGCTCGTCGGCCAGGCGGAAGCTGGCCAGTGAATTCAAGGGCGGGCCTTTCCGCCCTTGAGATTACGATGCATGGTTTCCGACATGGTTACCATGCTGGACTGTCCGACATGGAAACCATGTCGGAAAGCTCGTATTGGGGCCCTCAGAAGGGTCCCCTTTGGTGCAAGGACCCCTGTTGAAAGCCGATAAGTGTCCCCCTGTTGATCCCTGCACCTCCCTTTTCTTAATGGGAATTTGTGGTACGGCCGAATTACAGCCGTAACACGAGTTCCCATTGAGAAAAAAGAGCTTGTGACCGAACAGTGTTCGGTTGCATTGTAGTGGGCCGGTCAGGACTGCCAATTGAGTGTCGGTCGGTTCCAGAACCCAGTTGGTATTGGGCAGAAGCAATTCCGCCTGACATCTAAATAAGCTAAATGTATTTTTTTTAAAGATTCTAGTATTTGGCTGCATTCAATCTGTGTATTTTCCAACATGTTCAGAGGTCTATTCACTAGATTTAGTACTGTATTTAGAGATTGGCAGAGCAAGACATGTACTAAAATGGGGCAAATGGCCTGTCTGCCCTGTTTTGAATGTATATAGACGCGTACACACTCTAAATAAGGTACACAGAACATTTGTCACTTTTTGGTGGATATCCCACAGCTACCAAACTTCAAATAAGGACTTCAGTGTTCTCTTAAAAATTCAGATTCAAGGTTCAACGTCAGAGTTATTTTACTCTTGCCACCCAAAACCATACCTACCCTGAACCCTAAAAGTACCCTTGCTACCCAAAAATCCATACACACCCTAAACCATAAATTTACCCTTGCCACCCAAAAACAGATAAACACCCTAAACCCTAAAAGTACTGTTGCCACCCCAAAACCTATACATACCCTCAGCCCTAATATTACCTTTGCAACCCATACCCACCTTAAACTCTAAAACCACCCTTACCACCCTAAAACCGATACCCACCCTAAACCCTAAAATTGACCGTGCCACCCCAAAACCCATACCTATCATAAACTCAAAAGTGCCCTTAAACCCTTTAAGAAAAAAGTTCATATATATATTCACTGAAAAAACTAAGGGTGGGCGTAGACTGCGGAGTAGGCACAGCTCTGCACACTCCGCAGTGGAGTGGAGTTGGCCCACCACCCGCCTCCACCCCCTATTACTTTAAACATTTACAGTAGTTAATAAAAAATTAAATACACTTACCTTGAGCGTGCCGTCCCCGGGATGCCCTCCTCGTCTATTTCCTCCACGTCCATACAGATTAAGGAGACTGTGCATGTGCGCGAACACCCAGACATGCGCATTTATTTCTGAGAAATTCGCAGGCATGGGCGTGCCTGCGCATGCGCAGTCCCTTAATCTGTATCGGACGCAGAGGAGAAAGACGAAGAGGGCAGCCTGAGACGGCACGCTTAAGGTAAGTGTATTTAATTTTTTATTAACTATTGTAAATGTTTAAAGTAATAGGGGGGTGGAGGCGGGTGGCGTAGCGGACCTATGTGGAGTTTCACAGAGTTTCATTTCAACTCCGTGGTGCTCCGCGTAGCCCCACTCCACCCACTACGCCCAGGGTTAGAAAAAAATCAAAGGTTACAGGAACGTTACAGTTAGGCTGACATTTCACTCAAAAAAAACAAGAGAAATTCAGCCGTTATAGTTAGATGAGCTAACTATAATTTGTGCCCCTGCAATGCACTGCTGATGACGTCACATATTACATCACTCATGACATGATCAGTAACATCACTGATGACAACATTGATGACATCTTCAAATGTTGCCACTGATGGCATCACTGATGACATCATCAAGTGCGTCAGTGCTTCTAAAAAGTTTAAGAATGTTATATATATATATATATATAATATAAATATACACCAAGGTAAATTGAAAAATTAGCTTGTGAATGAGTGTCCATATGGATGATTTAGTGGGTGTGTGACTGACTGTATTAGTGAGTGATTAAACATGTCTTAGAAGTGCAGAAACAGAAAACAGAAGTGCAGAAAGGGGCAAGAGAAGGGCAGAAAGAGGCAAGGGAAGTACAGAAAGAAGCAAGAGAGGTGCAGAAAGAAGTAAGAGAAGTACAGAAAGAGGCAGGAGAAGTGCAGAAAGAGGCAGGAGAAGTACAGAAAGAGGCAAAAGGAGTGCAGAAAGAGGCAATAGAAGAGCAGAAAGAAGCAAGAGAGGTGCAAAAAGAGGAAGATAAGTGCAGAAAGAGGCAAGAGAGGTGCAGAAAGAGGAAGAAAGGTGCAGAAAGAAACAAGAGAAATGCATAACAAAGCAAGAAAAGAGTAGTGACGAAAGAGGCAATAGAGGTACAGAAAAAAACAAGAGAGATGCATAAAGAAAAAATAGAAGTGCAAAAAGAGGCAACTGAGGTGGTGAATGAGGCACGAGAAGTGAAGAAATTAGCTTGTGAATGAGTGTCCATATGGATGATTTAGTGGGTGTGTGACTGACTGTATAAGTGAGTGATTAAACATGTCTTAGAAGTGCAGAAACAGAAAACAGAAGTGCAGAAAGGGGCAAGAGAAGGGCAGAAAGAGGCAAGGGAAGTACAGAAAGAAGCAAGAGAGGTGCAGAAAGAAGTAAGAGAAGTACAGAAAGAGGCAGGAGAAGTGCAGAAAGAGGCAGGAGAAGTACAGAAAGAGGCAAAAGGAGTGCAGAAAGAGGCAATAGAAGATCAGAAAGAAGCGAGAGGTGCAAAAAGAGGAAGATAAGTGCAGAAAGAGGCAAGAGAGGTGCAGAAAGAGGAAGAAAGGTGCAGAAAGAAACAAGAGAAATGCATAACAAAGCAAGAAAAGAGTAGTGACGAAAGAGGCAATAGAGGTACAGAAAAAACCAAGAGAGATGCATAAAGAAAAAATAGAAGTGCAGAAAGAGGCAACTGAGGTGGTGAATGAGGCACGAGAAGTGAAGAAAGAAGCAAGAGAGGTGCAGAAAGAGGCAAGAGAAGTGCAGAAAGAAGCAACCGAGCTGCCGAAAGAGGAAGAATGATGTAGCAAAAAGCAAGAGAGGTGCAGAAAGAAGGAAGAGAAGTGCAGAAAGAAGCAAGAGAGGAGCAGAAAGAGGCAAGAGAAGTGCAGCAAGAGGAAGAAAGGTACAGAAAGAAGCAAGAAAAGTACAGAAAGAATCATAAGAGGTACAGAAAGAAACAAGAGAAGTGATGAAAGAGGCAAGAGAAGTACAGAAAAAAGCAAGAGAGGTGCAGAAAGAAGCAAGAGAGGTGTAGAAAGAGGCAAGAAAAGTGCAGAAAGAGGCAAGTGAGGTGCAGAATGAGGCAAGAGAAATGCAGAAAGAGGCAATAGAGGTACAGAGAGAAGCAAGAGAAATGATGAAAGAGGCAAGAGAGGTACAGACAAAAGCAAAAGGTACAGAAAAACGCAAAAGAGGTGTAGAAAGAAGCAGGAATTGTATAGAAAGAGGCAAGTGAGATGCAGAATGAGACAAGAGAAGTGCAAAAAGAGGCAAGAGAAGGGCAGAAAGAGGCAAGGGAAGTCCAAAAAGAATCAAGAGTGGTGCAACAAAAGCAAGAGAGGTACAGAAAGAAGCAAGTGAAATGCAGAACAAAGTAAGAGAAGTGCAAAAAGAAGCAAGAGAGGTACAGAAAGAAGCAAGAGTAGTGATGAAAGAGGCAATAGATGTACAGAAAAAACAAAACAGAGGTACAGAAAAAAGAAAGAGAAGTGCAGAAAGAGGCAAGTGAGGTGGAGAATGAGGCAGGAGAAGTGCAGAAAGAAGCAAGAGCGGTGCAGAAAGAGGCAAGAGAAGTGCAGAAAGAAGCAAGAGAGGTGCAGAAAGAGAAAGAAAGGTACAGAAAGAGGCAAGAGAAGTGCAGAAAGAGGAAGAAGGATGCAGAAAGCAGCAGGAAAAGTGCAGAAAGAAGCAAGAGAGGTACAGAAAAAAGCAAGAAAAGTGATGAAAGAGGCAAGAGGGGTGTAGAAAAAATCAAGAGAGGTTCAGAAAGATGGAAGAGAAGTGCAGAAAGAAGCAAGAGAGGTGCAAAAGGAAAAGTGCAGAAAGAGGCAAGACAAGTCCAGAAAGAGACAGGAGAAGTGCAGAAAGATGCAAGAGAAGTACGGAAAGAAGCAACTGAACTGCATAAAGAGGAAGAATGGTGCAGAAAGAAGCAAGAGAGATACAGAAAGAGGCAAGAGAAGTGCAGAGAGAAGCAAGAGAGGTGCAGAAAGAAGCAAGATAAGTACAAAAAGAGGCAAGATAAGTGCAGAAAGAGGCAAGAGAACTGCAGAAAGAAGCAAGAGAGGTGCAGAAAGAGGCAAAAATGTACAGGAAGAGGCAATAGAGGTACAGAAAGAGACAAGAGAAGTACAGAAAGAAGCAAGAGAGGAGCAGAACAAAAGCAAGAGATGTACATAAAGAAGGACAGGGGTATAGATAGAGGCAAGGGAAGTACAGAAAGAGGAAGAAGGGTACAGAAAGAAGCAAGAGAACTGCAGAAAGACGCAAGAGAAGTACAGAAAGAGGAAGAAAGGTGCAGAAAGAAGCAAAAGAAATACAGAAAGAGGCAAGAGAAGTGCAGAAAGAGGAGGAAAAGTGCAGAAAGAAGCAAGAGAAGTACAGAAAAAAACAAGAGAGGTGCAAAAAAGAACTAAGAGAAGTGATCAAAGAGGGGAGAGAGGTGCAGAAGAAAGCAAGAGAGGTGCTGAAAGAAGCAAGAGAGGTACAGAAAGAAGCAAGTGAGGTGCAGAAAGAGGAAAGAGAGGTGCAGAAGGAGGCAAGAGAGGTGCAGAATGAGGCAAGAGAAGAGCAGAAAGAAGAAAGAGAGGTGCAGGAAGATGCAAGGGAAGTGCAAAAAGAAGCAACAGACCTGCAGAAAGAGGAAAAAAGTTGCAGAAAGAAGCAGGAGAGGTGCAGAAAGAGGCAAGATAAGTACAGAAAGAAGCAAGAGAGGTACAGAAAGAAGCAAGAGAAGTGCAGAAACATGGTGAGGCTTACAAGAGTGGCATGGGAAGGGTTGCTGTTTTATATTTGGCTAGGCCCAACATTCTAAGCAGTCAGTGAATAGTGAAGCTGCCAGAGAAAAGTGAGTGCAAGGACAGTGTTTGAATGATTGGATGTGTGCATGGGTTGTGCCTCAGTGAATTCATGAGTGCAAAGGTAGTGCCTGGATGATTGAATGAGCGCATGGGTAGTGCTTTAGTGAATGGATGAGTGCAAAGGTAGTGCCTGGGTCATTGCATAGGTGCATGGGTAGTTCCAGAGACTCATATGAAGTAGCCTAATCTCTAATCCTCTGTCAACATGTCTTCAACCTCACTTTTCTCACCATCCCCCGGGGCCCAGCCATGCTCTTTATTTATTTAGTTTTTTTAAGGAAGGGGGCAGCATGGCCCCCCTTTCCTGGGCCAGTTTTGCCCCGGGTACCCCATCCCCCGGGACTTGCCCTGCCTTTTTTTGTAAACATTTTTGGAGGTGGGCCATGTGGCCCCCCTCCTGAGGCCAATTTTGGGCACCGGGGACCCCATACCACGGGGCATGGCCAATTCATTGGGAACTGTCGGGGTGACATCCACTGACTTCCTCAGCCTTGCTTCTACCGAGGCACAAAATGGCTTCCAACAGTTCCTGGTTTTGAATGTTTACAACCGCTTGACAGCCAATTAGCATTGAGCGTGTGATCAAGACGGCGCCCTTATGCTACAATGCCAATCCTCGCACAATCAGCAGATCCACCGCGCCCATAGATATATAAATTAAGTATGGGTGCAAAATCCGCTCTGCTCGCAAAATTTGCGAATTTTCGGCAATTTCGCAATCCGCAAATATCGCGAAATTGCCTAAAAATTCATGAATTTGCGAGCGGGCAGGGTTTTTTTTTGGGCCCACAGGAAGCACAGTTAAGGCAGGTGCTCGAGTTGAAGCTAACTTTTTAACCATTTTAGAATGGCGCCAGCAAGCTGCCAGAGTGCTTGCTGGTGCCATTCTAAAATGGTTACAAAGTTAGCTTTAACTCGGACACCTGCCTTAACTCTGTAAGTGCTTCCTGTGGGCCAAAAATTAAACCTCAACAGGAAGCACTTACAGATATAAATAAAGCAGGTGCCCGAGTTGAAGCTCAAATTCAGTAACATTTTAATCCGCTCAAAACATTAGTGAACACGGTCGAGGCTGGGCAAGTGTGCTTTATCCCCATATCTGCCGTTGAAAATTATCTGTAATACCCGAGAGAGGTCTTTGCATCCCTGAGTTTCTCGAGCGCAATCCCCGTTCCTGTGACCAGGAGGCTGCTTTCTCCTCACCTGCTGCCCTGCTCGCTCTCTGACCCTTTATACACGAAGCATGTTGACACGCATAGAAGCCCCGCACCACACACTAGCGGTATCAAACGTCTTCCTGCCCTTTCCCAACTATGATGGACAGCTCACTCAAGGGACCTCGGCACCTTTTGGTGCTGTGGCAAAGTTACAGGCACACATGGTCAGTGGATACAAATCTTCTGGCCCTACGCAGCTGCAGTGTAGGAAAAGCACTATCATTTACCCAACGAGGTAGCACTTACTGGATTAGCCAGTAGAAAATACTCCAGTTGAGTAGAGGTATTGCACAAAACGGTGGCATCTTCGTGGATAACTATGCAGGGCAGGATTCATTCTGGCACGAGGCTCTTGTCACAAAAATTAAACCTCAACAGGAAGCACTTACAGATATAAATAAAGCAGGTGCCCGAGTTGAAGCTCAAATTCAGTAACGTTTTAATCAGCCCAAAACATTAGTGAGCGCGGTTGAGGCTGGGCAAGTGTGCTTTAACCCCATATCTGCTGTCGAAAATTAGCTGTAATACTCGAGGGAGGTCTTTGAATCCATGAGTTTCTCGAGCGCAATCCACGTGTAGTTCCTGGGACCAGGAGGCTGCACGCCTGCTCACCTGCTGCCCTGCTCGCTCTCTGACACTTTATACACAAGAGGCATGTGGACACGCATAGAAGCCCCGCACCACACACTAGCGGTATCAAACGTCTTCCCACCCTTTCCCAACTATGATGGACCGCTCACTCAAGGGACCTCGGAGCCTTTTGGCGCGGTGGCAAAGTTACAGGCACACATAGTCAGTGGAGACACATCTTATGGCCCTTTACGCAGCTGCACTGTAGGAAAAGCACTATACAATTACCCAACGAGGTAGCACTTACTGATTAGCCAGTAGAAAGTACTCCAGTTGAGTAGAAGGAAATCGCAAACAAATCCGCGATTTCGCGGGAAAATCTGCGAATTTGCAGACTTTTTTGCAATTTCACGCAAATTCGTGGACCGAAGAGCCGCAAAATGTGTCCATTTGTAATATAAATGACTTTAACCGTAATTTTCTCAAGAACTACTGAACAGATTGACACCATATAAGCAAAAGGGACAAGTCGGAACTGAGGACTAACTCTCTGCCAAATTTGGTGTAATTCCGTTCAGCCGTTTAAGGCCCGCTTCACCAATCACCCCCAAACTTTCAGGGAAGGAGCGGTACTGAGCTGGCCAAAGGTTTGGAAAATTTCAAGAAGATTCATCAATTGACGCCAAAGTCATTGCCAATAGAACATTTAAAACACATATGCTTTTACCATTCATGCCTTTACAATGAAATGCGTGGTTAAGGCATGTGCATTGAAAAATCCTGCATGGTAAGGGTTATGCGTGGTAATGGCTGTTTCCCGTAATTAATACCATCTCTACTTACACAATGAGATTCTAATCTCATCATGAACCACGTTGAATGAAACATTCCAAATTAGACACACATATGGAGCGGGGTTAACTGCTGTGGAGTAAAGACGTGCACCAGATCCTCTACTCCTGCCTGTCAACATCCTGCTAAAAATGGTCTACAATTAAGGCCCTCCCATCCAACATATTTATGGAGACTTTTACTGCGGATTGTGTTACTTTGGGATGTAATTGTGGCTCCAGAATTGAAAAGGTTGTACCTGTGGCATTCATAACACAGAGGACCTGATAGCTTAACAAGATAGTGACCACTAGGGTGCCTTATAAAAAGGGAAAAATGGAGCCGGAGAGCTGCAAGTGAGCCGTAATCTGAAGTCGGAAACAGTGAAAGGTGGGCTGATGCCACGGTCTCTGGCTAGAATAGCTCAAGGTTTGCACTAGCAGTGAACGCCACATCTCCCGAACTGAAAATAGGAGAGCAACTTCAGTGAGAGTGTGAGAAGTGCTCCACCTCGTTCAGCTACAGCTCTGCAAACCTTTTGCAGCAGGTACTCTATATTAAAATCAATCCAGTAAAATAACAGATAGCTAAAATCAAAATAATGACTTGCAGCATAAAGGGATTAAATAATCATAGGAAGGTAAAACAGGTACTAGTTTATTTAATTAGGCATAGGGTAGACATCTCCTATTTATAGGAAACACACCTAATGGCTAGGATGGAGAATGTGTTTGCAAGAAATTGGAGAGCACGCCGCTACTTTCCTTCCTATAATGCCTACTCAACAGGAGAGGCAATACTTATCATGTGAGATGTAAATTTCAGTTACAGGCAGTCTATGGTGGGTACAGAAGACATATACAAACACATAGTTACACTCCAATGGGTGCAAACATTGATAAAGGGCCTTTTGTGAGTGAATTTGAAATGTCGTACAATACTCACACACATATTACTATGGGGAGGAGACCTTAACACTATTCTAGAAGATATCCCCATCTTAAGCTACACAAGCAATTCACAGAATTATAGAGAGTTATAATTTTATGGATGAATGGTGTTTTCTCCACCCTGAGAATAAGGGCTTTTTATTTGTTTTGCTGCAAAATGCCCAATCCAGTACCAACTACTGGTTGGTCAACAAAGATGTTATCACATTAGCCTCAGAGGTGGAAATACGACTACAACCTTTTTTGATCAATTCTTTTTTTAAATTAAGATTTGGATCTCTAATGAGGTCCACATTAAAATAAGACAGAATGTATAAAAGGTAGTCACATTTATAACAAAATAGTCAAATTACAGTTAAATATTCAAACCCTTTACTGCAATAAATAAATTGAGTTAAATACATAGACAATTTGTTATTATTAAAACTTCAATATAAGAGCAAATCATAACATTTACAGTTTTGTTACAAAAAGTCATTACCATGCAGCAGCAGTGGTTTATGTGCAAATTATTCTATAGAGGGAGAGATCAATAACTTTTGTGATCAAATCTAGGGTCCCTCTTTAGCAAAGAGGAATAAAGACACTGAATGAAACAGGATATATATAGGGATGATCACCATTGTAAGGGAATTGTCAAATTGCAATTACATATTTAAATCCTTTACCGCAACAAATAAATTTAGTTAAGTACAGTGCAATTTGTTAATATTGAACTTCCATGCAATAACAACTTCATAGATATTTAAATTGTGTGCAAAGAGCAACCTAGTAGCAGCAGGGGTTTATGTGCAAGTTATTCTAAAGAGAAAGAGCGGAAACGTTTGTAATTAAAGCTTCACTCCCACCTAGCTGTAATAGTTGCGTGCAAAATGTATTCCAGCGAGTATGTAAACACCGGTAAACTTATTAAAAGTCTACAAAAAACACCCAATATTTAAATACTTGGTCATGACAGTTGCCGTGGGTCCCAAGATGTAAGCAGGAGTTAAGTTTGAGTTTCTTACCTCCTGCAGCAACGTCCTCCTTTCTATCTATAAGCATTAAAAATTAGTATACTCTACTGAAGGGAGGGCCTATAATAATAATTTCCTTCCTCTCTAGTGGTGGTGTAATAGGAGCTAAAACAGGTTCAAAAATTCCTTCAAATGGTTTTTATAATTTTGTACATACTATTTCATTCTTTGGATAGAAGAGAAACTCATGAGCTGACACTACAGTTTTGATGTTATTTTGTATAAACATTGGCCGAAACAGCCGAAGACGACATGGTAATAGAGCTTGGCAAACCAACAGAATAGGATTGAGATTCTGAATGCCCAAATTGCACATATTACAGTTTTTCCCTGTTTACATAGCAGGCCAATTTGCTGTCAAATCATATAACCATAGAAGATTCATGCAACATAAAGTCAACAGACGGCAGATACCATGGTCTAAATTCCAGGTTAAATATTTCTGAGCCACTCTCTGGGTACTTGATTTGGTTATTTTTCTCCAATCTTTTCTTCAATCTACTTTACTTGAGATCTCTCTGAAATCTAACTATACAGCTAGTACTTTTTAAAAAGGATTTGAATTCTAGGAGTATGAGGGAGATCATAGGCTCCTCCTGTGCATCAAAATGGTCCAACGCCAGAATGAAGTCACGGGAGAAGGAATATTTATCTGCTTATGCACCAAAAATTTCCTGACATAGAAAACCCCTTATTGTATTCGATTCACTATTCTTCAGCTGGTATCCCCAGTGAATCACTCTGGCTAAGCCTTGGAAAAATTAACTTACCAGGCCAAATTCCAATCTAATTGCGGCTGTTTGAACCAACATATTAAAATTATATAGTTTGCATAAAATCTGGCCTTCTATCTTATCAAGGAAACTCCAGTCTTCTACTTGGATTGATTCAATAGCATATAATAGTGTTGGGGGTCTTTCCCTTTAAAAGCACCTTTTCTTTTCATCCCTCAGTGGTGCTAGTAATATCATTGAAAGCACACATTATTGTCAGCCATTTGTGGATATTTCCATCTGGGTCACTGCTTTAGGAAGTGTTCACAGAAGATCTTAAAAAATTAATAGAGGAACACTTTTAAATGAATTTGGGATCTGTAGCTAGCTACTCCACAGCATGGGAGGCATTCAAGGTTTATATTAGGCGGGCTTTAGACTTACAAAAAATGCAGGTATCCTTACATCAATGTGTACCATACTGGGGAAACTAAACAGAAATCTAAAAAGACTAAAGTTGGAAAACTCTGAGGTGGACTTGGCCCTCTCTCCAGGGTCATCTCCATACTTTTTGCCTTTACACTCCTGCTTTCGGAACAAGTTTTTGTTAGCTTTTGGGACTCTGTGCACTTTACCACTGCTAACCAGTGCTGAAGTGCTTATGCTCTCGGCCTTAAACATGGTGAAATTGGCTTACACCCAATTGGTACATTTAATTTACTTGTATGTCCCTAATAAAGTGGTAAATTAAATGCTACTAATGGGCCTGCAGCACTTATTGTGCTACCCTTTTAAAAAGCCTTTTAAACATGTCACTGACCTGCCATTGCAGCCTGTTAGTGCAATTCTAAACTGATTTATACAAGAAGAACCAAGAGCTATATTTAAACAGGTCCTGCACATGTGCTCCAATGCTATAGTGTGGAATACCAGAAATGTGAAGTTTGTAGGGAAAGGCAGGTCTTTTCTAAAAAGTGCCCTCACACACCCCTAAGGATGTCATGCTTCATCATTGGGCCTTGCTCCTCGTTGGGCCAGCGCTGCAATGCCCGATGGGCAACCACGAAGGGGCCCTTTGGCAGAGATCTTTTGGATGAAGCTGTAGGGTGAGTGCGGGTGTTTGAAGGATTATGGTAGTGCGGTGAATAAGTGAGTGGGTTGAAAATAGGTCTAGGGCCGTCCTAACTAAATATGTTTTACTCTCAATGAGCACTAGCCTAGTAAAAAATAATAATTTTCCCTAGTTGGATGTAATGTTCCTAAAGGGCTAGTGTTGTGTGTTGGGTCGACATGTTTTGTGCCTCTGTAGCCCCTGTAGCTCCTAACAGGTCTGGTGGCACTTCATCAGGATGAAGGAAAATGAAAACTGAAATTAGGCGATACTGGCACTACCGCTGATCTGGTTTAATAGTATTTACAGCAAACCCATCAGTAGCAGCCCCGATCACCAGGGGGCTTTCGCCTCGGGATTAACCAATCGTGTTCACAGCTTCTGGTTACTAGCTGCAAATACCATTGAACCAGATCAGCGTTTTTTACTGTTTTCTTCAAGACACGGCATCGTCATCCTTGGTAATGAGGGAAGTTGGTGAAATTAATTCGGACCGTCCTTGGGTGTTCCTTTGAGACGACGCGCCCTCTGTTCAGGAGAAGCGGAGGGATACACAAGCAGCGAGCGTGGAGTATTGTGACCGTCGCCCCCACAGATAATGGAAAGCGGCGATGCGCCTATGACTCTATACAAAGTGAGCCCGGCATGAAGGTTGAATTCCAGAGTGTTGGAGGACCCACGGAAGATGCCGGCATCATTCAGGTTAGTGTGGAGAGTGAGTGCGGTGGAGGGAAGAGGGAAAGTCAGCAAACAACAAAGTAGCTATTCCTATTAAGGAACGTAGCAACTGGCGGTTCTCGAAGAGTAGATTTTATCGACTCAAGATTTATATAGCAATGTCGGCTGCAGAAGTCAGAGAAAGAGAGGAGGTGGCACTATCAATCTTTGATGGCACACCTGTAAAAACCAAAAAGATTCGAAAACATCAAAAAATATAGCAGTATCCGATGTTATGTCGCGCCTAAAAAGACTTGAGAAGCTTAAAAAAACTGAACTGGCCAAGAAGTGGGAGTCAAAATCCCTCCAACGTTATTTGGAAGTTAAGAGCATTCCCAGAGGCCTGAGAATATTGGTGGCAGCCACGTATGACGACCCCAACCCGAACATGCTCCGTGCGTGGGTCGACAACAATCAGGAGTCCTCACGAAGGATGATTGCAATCTTAATAAAATACGCTGACATTGATAGACAGAAGATTCTTGGGGAGATCGATCAAATTACCAGCATGTTGGATAAAGAGGCAAATCAACAGCCAATAGACAAGTTTAAAACAATGAATCCGCAAGCTGGAACAATCGACTAAAGAAAGGAAAGCTCAAAAATTTCAACGAGATAAAATCGATTATGAGCACAGTGAGATCTATACTTTTGCAAAAAAAAATTAAACCCTGCGCAGACAAAGAATGAATGCAAGTGGCAGGCCATCACGTGATATACAATCAGAACTGAGTAGTTTGCAAAGCTCCGAAACTGATACGGATGCAGATGAAAATCTCAGTGGTTCAATGGTAGGACCAGCCCCTTCAGTAATTGAGGAGTTTGTTTTTTTACAGGTAGAGAGGAGATTCAACCTCTGTCCCAGAACAATATCAAACAGCGCAAAACCACAAAGAGGAAGCGGCAGAGGCAACAGAGGCGCAAAGGACAAAACTCAGGTGCCGAAGGGAAAATCAAGAGCAAACAAGCCAAGTAACTAATGATGGAGATGAAGCCTCAATCATTAACCTGACAGACATCATCCGGGGGAAGATAAAAGAATTTTGAAACTGGGCTTATCATACTGTCCGAAAAGTGACTTTGAATATGTTAAAACAAGACTAGACGTATTCAAATTTGTTAGAACTTTAAAATTGAAGAAATATTTTGCAATCAATCAAAAGCAAATCCAAGGACCACCAGCACGTGATGCAAACATTATTGACAGCCATCCATCTAGTTTTGTGATGGACGATATGAATCTGATGCTAGATTTAAGACAACTTTAAGAAGAAGCAGAGACTAACATTTAAAACACAGTTGCCGATACACAGAATACCATCGCTAATGTGACAGAACTGGAAGCAATACAAGCCCTAGATATTGTAAGCAATGCTCCAACAAATTTCAGCCAGATTCAAGATTTATACCTATGTCAACTAGAGACTCTGTTGATAACTACAATGAACTGGTGACAAATAAATTAAAACACTTACACAAAAGTACAAGTGGTAAACATAAAAATATATCATAGAAACAAAGAGACTATACTGCTCTAGTCAAGAAATTGCCATCTCATTCAGATTGTATTATACGAAACACAGATAAAGGTAGGAATGCCCAAATTGCACATATTACATATTATGGGGGAGACAACAGTATCTGAATGAAGTGTATAAACAACTGAATAATCGATCTAACTATGTGAGAGTTGGCTCTGATTTCTAGTCACTGCTTGTATAATGTGCAATTACAGGATTGGTACACTCAATGTTTAATCACAAATGATGAACTAATGTTTTTAAAAATCGGCAATCCTGTGACGCCAGTTATGTACTTGATTCCCAAGGTGCATAAAGACCCTATTAATCCACCTGGGCACCCAATAATTTCAGCAAAAGCTCTTGAAAACACTTCTAAATTTGTGGATTCATTCCTATGTCCCTTGGTAAAGTGTCCATCCTACATCCAGGACACAGGGGATTTTCTACAGAAGGTCAATGATCTTCCATGGAAACATGATTTTTTGTTGATAACAATTGATGTAACCACACTGTACACCAGCATCAAACATGATGATGGTTTGAAGGCTATAAAATATTTATTAGGAAGTAGACCATTAAAATTCTGGTTGCATACGCAAATGCTTATTGAAATGATTACTACATATTTAAAACACAACTATTTCCTTTTTAATGGTGAATTATTTCATCAAGTATGTGGTACGGCGATGGGCACCTGCTTTGCCCCCAGCTATGCAAATTTGCATGTGGGCTGGTGGGAGGAGCAGGTGGTCCAGAAGCTGTACCAAGAGGAATGGCAACAACACATCATTCATTGGAGTCGTTTCATAGACGACCTATTCATTGTGAGGAAAGGCTCTGAAAAGGCAACAACAGATTTTATCAAAAAATCTTCAGGTTAACAACCTTAATCTCAAATTTACTAGCAGTATCAGTTCAACTAGTATCAACTTCTTTGCTTTGACTGTCTACATGAATGAAGGCAAATTGGAGACAACGCTGTATCATAAACTTACAGCAGGAAACACATTGTTGCACGCAACAAGTTTCCATCCTCTGAATTTGATTAGAAGCATCCCCTATGAAGAATGTCTACGTACTATACAAAACTGTAGCAATAATGACGGTTGCAAAAAAGAATTAGGCTGTCTGGAACATCGTTTTAAATCTAGAGGATACTCTGAGCAATGCATAGAGTCAGCCATCTTCAAAGCAAAAAGAAAACCTAAGGAAGAAATTTTGTTCAACAAAAGTAACACTAAGTAAAAAATTGGTGGAAAGCAACAATAAAAAGCAGTGCAGGATGATCGCCACATATAATAAACAACATGAACATGTGAGGAATATTCTGTCTAAACACTGGCACCAGGTACGTAACGATCCTGTACTAGGAAAATTGGTGCAGAAGAAACCCTTAATAACATTCAGGCATGCAAAATCTTTAAACAAATGCTAGTGAGTAATATGGCACCCTCACCAAAAGGTAAAACCTTAACATGGTTAGGTAGAAAAGATGGCTTTATTAAATGCTCTAAATGCAAAGTGTGTATCCATGGGAAGAACACAACCACATATAAATCAGGACTTTCTATGAGGGATAAGAAAAACAAAGATCAATTAATGTGCAAGACAGATTTGCTGTCTAAGTGTTTCAATGCCCTTGTGGTTTCAGGTACATGGGCAGTACAATCTTGCCTCTGCATAAGCGAGTTCTTCAACATCTCAGGGCTATTAAAAATGGGGACATTTTGATCAGTATCATGGAAAAAGTGCACAAGGATTAATATATTTTCATATTTTGTAATTGATGCAGTCCCACATAATATAAGAGGTGGGGACCGGGAGAAAAAACTGAGAACGTCAGAGTTGTGCTACATAATTGAGCTTGACACTAAAATCCCAGGAGGTCTGAATATGGAGGAAGACCTCCATATGCATCTTTAAGAAAAGTTTACAGTGAGCCTTTCCGGAAATTCTCTGAGTTTTTAACTGTATTTTTTTTATATTTAATTTTTGTTTATGTTTTATTTGTGTTGTACCCTGTCAGGGTACTAGCACTTTGCACTTTAGTCAACAACAGCATTAACCATTGCCGGAATCTTATGCCCACTAGGGCTGGATTGGAAATTTAATGTGCATTTTAAGTAAATGATTATGGCGGGAACAACAATTGTTAATTTTTACATATACACATATAAAACATATTTATTTTTCAGAAAGACACACATTCACTGGATGGTGTCATCAGTGATGTCATGAGTGATGTCACTGACCATGTCATGAGTGATGTAATATGTGACGTCATCAGCAGTGCATTGCAGGCGCAAGTTATAGTGAGTCCAACTAACTATAACGTGGGAATTTCAATGGTTTTATGCGAGTAAAACGTCCAGCTAACTATAACAGGTGTTAAACCTATGGTTTTTTCAGTGAATTTAATAGGTTTTTTAAATGCTAATTCCTAACTATAACTGGTGTGAAACCTATGTTTTTTTCAGTGAATTTCAATGGTTTTTTAATAGCAAATCTCTATAGGTATAAAAAGTAAAAAAATGTATAACGAATTTTATATTATATAATTATGTAATTTTTGTATTTTTTATTTTTGTATTTATTTATTTTTTGCCCCGGAGCGCTCCCGGGGCGCGTACCGATGCGCTCACCGGTAAGCGCAGTGTTACGGCGCGCCCCGGGGCGCGTACCGGTGAGCGTCCCGTTAGCGCTATTGCCGCAAATGAAAACAACATCGTGACGTATCGCGTAACTGCGTGATGCGTCATATGACGCACTGTGTAAGCGCACCCGGAAGCACGCGAGCGCATACGATCGCGCAACGTCTTGACGCGCTTACGCTATGCGCCCCGGGCCGCGACTACGAGCGCGCCCCGTGGGCGCGTAGCGTAATCGCGTCGGGTCATGTGATCTGAAAATAACACTTTTCATTGGTGCAGATCAGTTTTGTTTTCCAAATGATGAAGGCCCCCACCTTTTTTCCTTATTCTGACTTTGTCTTTTGACTGAGGAAGACCTATTTGAAGATCTGTCTCTAATATTTTCTACTTTAAAATGGCTACAGTAGCAGCAGCAGCTGGAACATCTGCACCACCACCACCACCACCAAGAGGACCACCACAACAATATATTGGTGGTCAGGAAGAAGAAGAGGAGGAGGAGGATGAGGAGGGGAGAGGGAGATTCCTCCCAGAAGCCAATACCCCATATAGGCCAAAGGAGCACATAGTATGGGAGTTTTTTTCTATTGCAGAGGGCAAAAAGAAAGTCAATGCACCAAAGGTGACTTGCCTAATCTGTGGCATGGAACTTTCAAGGGGGAACCCTAATAGAAAATGTTCATTTGGTAATTACACCATGATTCGCCATATGGAGCGGAAGCATCCGAACAACTATGCTAGGGCAGAGGTCCAAGAAATGGCTAGGATCCCTTCTCGATCGTCACCAAGCACCTCCCAAAGAAAGCAACCCACTCCATCGGATCCAGAGGCAAGAGAGACAATGTCTGTAATTCAACCCAAGTTTGGTGATTTCAAAATCGTGTGCAAATTTTGTGGGAAGACACTTTGCTATGGTGAGCAAAGTCTAAAACTTATCCTCTGTGCTGGTGATAACCACAAGTGCCAGAAAAACACCTAACTTTTTCCTGATTTTTTTTTGCTCCAGTTGAGCCATTTACAATTCCCTGGTTTTTTTTCCCCCATAAAAAATACCAAAAAAATATAAAACTGTTCAGAAAAGCCAAAAAAAGTAAAAAATGTTCAAAAAAACAATAAAAAAATATAAAACAACAAAAAGAATTAAAAAAACAGTTCTTTTTAGAACTACCTTTAATTTATAAAAATAAACCTATATTTTTAAAGAATCTCTGTCAATCTTTTTTCCTTAGGGTACGCGCACTGGGGCGCGCACCCGAAAAAAAGAAAAAACAAATTAATGAAGGAGTTAGCATGAGGGAAGAACATAGAGAGAGTAATATTAAGAGAAAGAGAGCTAGAGGGAGCAACACAGAGGGATTGTTTATTACATAGTAAAAAACAGAGAAGGTGTAATAGGGTGAAAGTGAGAAAAGTAAAATGAATAAGGGGCGAAAGAAGGGAAGAGAGAGGAAGAAGACTAAAGTAGAGGTAGTGGGAGAATGTGAGTGGGTGTTGAAAGAAAAACAAAGGACAGTAAAAAATGGGGAATGAAGGGTAGTGACGGAACCGGGATAAATGAACAACGGTGAGAGAGGGTGAGAAAGGAGCAGTGAGTGTAAGTAAAGAGGGGTGAAAGAGGGTGAAAAATTTCAATTAGGATAAGACATGGGGAGTGACAGATAGAAAGGACAGAGAGAGTAAAGGAAACATTGCCTGAAAGGGTCTGAGTGAAACAGCAAAGAAAGGTAAGTAAGGCATTGTGGGTGACTTATAGAGAGTCAGTGGGTGTAGGTGGGGGTGTGGGTGTGTAAGGTGTGTCTGTGGGTGTGGGTGTGTGGGGTGTTTCGGTGTGGGTGGAGGTGTGGGTGTGTGAGATATGTGTGAGGGGTGTGTGGGTGTGGGGGGTATGTGTGTGGGATGTGTGTGTGTGTGTGGAATGTGTGTGTGTGTGTGTGTGTGTGAGGAGTGTGTGTGGGGGTGTGTGTGCGTGTGTGAGGTGTGTGTGTGGTGTGTGTGTGGAGTGTATGTCAGAGGTGTGTGTATGTGTTGGGAAGAGGATGAGGGGTGTGTGTAGGAGTGAAGTAAATAATTAAGAAAAAGAGAATGAGTGAGGAAGCAAAGGAAGGAAAAGAGGGTATGTGAAGTAAAGAATGTGGACTGAAAGAAGTTGAATATAAGAGGGGAAATAGGGAAAGGGGAGTAAACATGGAGAATAAGAATAAGTGAGGGAAGCAGAGTAACGAAACAGGAGTGAGGTTGGTTGAGAAAATATTAGTGAGGTTAAAGTAAAGGATGATGACAAACTACATTTTTTTAGTTACACTTACCATATAATAAATGTAACTTTAATTACATTGTTTTACTACACTTTGTATCTGTGAAAGAGTGAAGAAAATATAAGTTATAATTAGTAAAATATGTATTTTAAATTAAAAGATACAAATGAAGAGGTTAAAAATCATAACAGAGTATTTAGAAATAAAGTAGGAGTGAAGGACACAGAAAGGGAAATAAAGTAAGGTAGAAGGACAAAAAGAGAGAAAAAGAAATAGAAGGAGAGCAAATTACTAAGAGTAAGGCATATAGATTCACTGACAGAGAGAAAGAGAAGAACAGAGAAATGAACTGAAGGTAAGAAAGATACTAAAACAATGTGAGTTAGCAAACTAAATCAGGAAACAGTAGTAAGTAAAAAGATAATGACTGAGACGGAAAAGAGTCTAATTAAGGATACATTTAGAAGAATGAGGAATGGAAGATAACTGAGAGTAAGTGAAGAACAGTCATAGAGTGAAGGGATGAAGGGAGAGAGGATAATATAGAAGGATTGAGGGAAAAGGAGTGAGGAAGTTAGTAGACAGACAGACTAAGAGAAAAACTGAGTGAAGTGGAGTACAATGAGTGAGCAAAGGAAATGAGTAAGGGAGCAAAAAAAGGAAAGAAAGGAGAAGAGGACTAAAACAGTGGTACTGAGAAAAAATGATTTGGTGATGAAAGTAAAGAGAAGGACACTGAAAGAAAGGAAATGAGGGATAGTAATGGAACCAGAGTAAAAGAAATGGGATGAAGAACGATGAGAGAGGAGCAGTGAAGTTGTTGTAAAAGAAATGATAGAAGGTAGATAAACACAAGTGAACATAACACAAGGAGAGTGAGGCACTGAGTACATAGAGGTAGTGAACGAAAAATAGAGAGAAGAGGTCAAAAGAAAGGAGCAAACAAAGATAAGCGAGGGAGAGTGGGTGATTTATAGTGATAGAGTGCGACAATACTGCTGAGTGAGTAAAGAGGAATTACTAAAAGAGCAAAGGAGGAAAATATGGAAAAGGGAAGTAAAGCAGAGAGACTGAAAGCTGAAAAGTTATGCAAGGGAGAGAGGGGATCCAGACAGTTGAAATGAGACTGAGGGGTTGTGAAAGAAGTGGAGTAAAGGAACGGGGGTGAGAGAGAGTGAAAGACATTATAAGTGAATAAAAAGAGCTGAAAGAGGGTGGAAAAAGGAAAGTGAGTGTCAGACAATGGGAATACAATTTAAATTACACAATACAAAGTATAGAATAACTTGTACAACATGTTACATAGTTTATTTTTGCTGTTCTCAGAATATATTGAATTTCACTTAAAACAGTGATTTCAAATTACTCATCATATGACAGCGGGAAAAAAAACACAATCTAAAAGATTGTGTTTTGAAATAACCCTTAGATACTGACAAATGACAAATGTACACTAATCTTTGATTCACTTACTTTTCCTTTAGGTCAAATAGTATATCATGAAGGTCCTTTTCTCGTTGGAAAGTACTCTGCTGTTCACTAAAAAAACAATTTCATCGACTTTCTAGAAGAAAAGCTCCAAGAACATCTGAAATATTTTCATTATTTTCATATACTCCTTTTTTTCAGTCATGACTCTTTACTCATTCCTTTACTTTTCCTTTAGGCCAAATAGTGTCAGATATATGAGTATATTTTCAAATTAATTATTAGAAACTCTAAAATTACAGTTTTTCCGACGTTCTGAAAGAAAGGCTCATACAACATTTTCACAATATTTAACTATTCGTAAAACCATCTCTGACTCACTCATGTTCATCATTTTGTATAATATTGATATCAGTTACTATGAGATCCACTTACAGTACCTATATGACAAGTCAATTTTTTATATTATCTTGATCACTTTTACTCAGAATATAATTTTAAACAGCAAACTAACCTTTATTAACTGCTCCCGTCTTCATAGGCCAATTACCTTTACTTAAATTTTGGTTCTAAAAATACTAGGTATGAATTTTTTAAGTCAAAAGGCAAACGTTGTTTGAAAGTCAAATGAGTGTCATTACAGTGGGTCCAACCTTTACGACTTTTTAAATAGCATGTGTAATGCCCTGATGTTGTTGAAGGACCGTCATGACAAATAATAGCTACAGTTGTAAAAGTTCTTCCTGAAATTGATAACTGAGAAGCCACAACATTTTTAATAGAAGTTGTCAATTTACTTCCATCAGGTCTACATCGTTGGAACATTAAAATGACATACTGACCATAACTTTGTAGAAATAATGTAGAGCATTGCAGACTTACATTGAGTACACACCATATTGTGATCAGCTGCTTTAACTAGATTATTAAAAGACACTGATTTGCAGTCTGGTAAAATCAAATATATAAATCTTTCAGTGTCTATTCTAGTACTACTTGATAAACTACAATTGTCGCAATCATGCTGCCATTGATAAGAAAGACTAAAAATATTTTTTATATCTACTCCTTCATCTTGCAATACATCAAACATATACATTAAAAATTCCTGACAATCCTGCTGAATATTCTGTGAAAATTGATTTTGACCAGAACATATGTCTAGAAGATTTCGAATTTCTGAAACACTTTCTATTTTTGCACTATCACTGCTACATTTCTGAAACACAGAATTCAATAAACAGCAGAATGTTTCATCCCAATTTTCAACAATCTGTTCTTGTAAATTTTGAAGAAAAAAAAGAACATTAAGCACTACATTAGCATAGCAGTTGACACCAGAACTGTTTTCAAACTGAAATCCAACAACATCTTCAACAGAATCCTTTTTTTTCTGCTTACAATTACAGTTTCATCTACTTTTTGTCTTTTTGCTAGTACCTCACTGCAATTATTCTCATTTCTTCTTTTTTGGGCCTACCACACGTTTTTCAAACAGAGGATATTTAGGCAAATGTGCAGCATATTCTCTTCTTAACCTATTGTATTCTTTAACACAATCTAGATCTGCACAAATCTTTGTCTCATCACACTCAACCAAGTACAATCCTGATAAAGTTCTGACTCGTGATAATGCCACATATGCCATACCTTCTTTAAACACAGAAGTTCCAATGTTCACCAGAGCACTATCTACACTTAAACCTTGAGATTTATAAATTGTCACCGCATATGCCAGACAAATAGAGAACTGTTTTCGGCGAACATATAAGTCTTTCACAAGCAAAAATCTAGCAGAACAACGACTGATTTGTTGTACTTCCTCAATGCCATCAAATTTAATTTTTAGAAATTCAATTCCATCTCTATTTCTGTAATTCACAAAATCAACAACATGACCCATTGCTCCATTTACCAGACCTCTTTCAACATGTAAATTCCTTCTCAAAATGATACGACAATTTAAACACACATTCAGAGTCTTTTCAAAACCAGCAGTTTTAGAAATACTCTTCTCTAATGAATCCAATTTTGATTTCAAATTTTCAGACAAAATAATTGTTGCTCCCATATGCTCTATTTTATCTACAGCTTCCAGTTTCACAATCTCTTCATTTTCTAACTTTAACATTTTGTTGTTGAACATAGAACATTCTTTTACAGTTGGCATCAAACATATCCCAGATTTGTTGTCAGTAATTTTCTTAAAAATATCCTCTGGAAGAATGTTTTCATCTGGATACAAGTTTGAAATTAATCGTGCATGTAAAGCTTCCTTCCCCTGCTCACTTAGTTTTCCGATTCTTACATCTTGTAGAATATTTTTATAATCTTCATCCTTTGCCTGTCGCATATTTTGAAGCAGTTCTGCATATTTGAAGTTTAACCATATTTTAACGTTTCCAATGCTTCCTAGGCACTTCCTGGTATCTTCATGCGTGAGCATTTTAAACACAGGTTGTCCTTTTACTGGAGTCAACTGCAGTAGATCTCCAAAAACAATAATGTGTTTTCTTCCAAATAAGACATCATAGTCTGTTCTAAGAATTTCTTGCATTCTCAAATGCACAAAAGCAAGCATTAGATTTGAGACCATGCTTACTTCATCAATGAGAAGAAGTTTCATTTTCTTCAGGATTCTCGAAACTTCAGAACACGCATCTCCAGATAACTTGTGGTATTGCAATTTATTATCATGCTCAACTGGTAGCATCAGTAAACGATGTAATGTAATCCCTTTGATGTTATGTGCTGCCAGCCCAGTTGGAGCGGTTACAACACAAGACAGCGGTGATTCAGTCCTTTACTGCAAATAAGTTGCAATTGCTTTAATCAAAAAACTTTTTCCAGTTCCCGCTTCTCCACTCACGTACAGTCAGACAGGCTTAAATGATGTACATGAGCACTCTTTTTTCTCATGACTGAATCCATGTTCAATCTGTTCTGTGACTTCGTTATATATCTGTTTCTGCTCAATGTTTAGTTGTTTCACCAAATCTTCTAAGTTAATTACATCCTCTTCAGCTTGTTCCATAGCTCTTTCCACCTCATCCATTGTTATTGTTATTGTTATTGTTAAATTGGATTTGTATCGCGCCAATCACCTACAGGTCTCTAGGCGCTCGGAAATCGATGGAATTCATACAATAACTATGTGTCCCACAAGAAGGTAATACAGCAGCCAGCCTATATTGTAACCAAAGCCCTCCCAAACAATAATGTCTTTAGACACTTTCTGAATCGCAGGAGATTCACCTCTCTGCGCAGTTCCTCAGGCAGCTTATTCCATAATTGGGGAACCAACACAGAGAATGTTCTCCCTCCCTTGGTTACCAGCTTACACCGAGGGCAGGTCAACAGCTGAGAGTCAGAAGATCTAAGATTTCTTTTTGGACAATACACTTCCAGCCGGTCTCTGATATATGCAGAAGCATGGCCATAAATTGCCTTATGGGCCGTGCAAAGACTCTTGAACTCTACCCTCTCCCTTATAGGGAGCCAATGTAGGCTGCGTAACAGAGGAGAGGCTCTAGTCCTTCTGGGGAGTCTAAAGATCAAATGCGCCGCGTCATTCATCACAACCTGTAATCTGTTCATGAGGTTTTTAGGGAGGCCTAATTGGAGGACATTCCCATAGTCTATTCTTGACATGATTGTTGCTGCCACAACTGTTCGCAACATAGACTGGGAGAGAACGGGTACTAGTTTACATAGCTGCCTGATAATGTTCGTACAGCTCCCAACAACGGCAGAAATTTGGCTGCTCATTGACAGGTCGCAGTCCAGCTTAATCCCCAAACTCTTTACATTTGCCTTTGGATTCGGAGTTGGGCCTAACTCCTGTGGCCAGTAGAGATCGCTCCAAGGTGAGGTGGCTGATGGAATTACCAAGATCTCAGTCTTATCTGGATTGATCTTTAGCAGATTTCTCATCATCCAGCCGACCGTGTACCTCAGGATATTCTGCGCTTGCTGCTGCGCGGCCTCAGTATTATCGATACTCAGTACAAGCTGGGTGTCGTCAGCATAGTTAAAGACTCTACAGCCCATACTGGCCAAAGATGCAATCAGGGGTTGAAGGTATAAGGTAAACAGTAGAGGGGACAATGCGGAGCCTTGGGGCACCCCACATTCTAGAGCCCCCACGTCTGATATCATATCCCCCAGTTGTATCCTCTGAGTTCTTCCCAGAAGAAAAGATTTCAGCCAGTTAAAAGCCTCGCCTTTGACCCCGATGTTGTCTAGTCTTTCCAGGAGCAGGGCATGGCTGACAGTGTCGAACACCGCCGACAGATCTAAAAGAATCAGGGCGCTCGGTTTCTTAGTGTCAGCCATGCCTCTTAACTCGTCCAGCACCGATAGCATCACCAACTCGGTACTGTGGTGTGCTCGAAACCCTGCCTGTCGCTCGTGGAGTAAACAATGGGACTCCACGTGAAGAGATAAGAACTTCAAGACGTGCTGTTCTAAAATTTTCGCGAGAAAGGGCAGCTGAGAAATCGGTCTATAGTTCTTCAAGACCGCGGGGTCCGCGCCAGGTTTCTTCAACAAGGGCCTAACTCGCGCTCCTTTAAATTCGGCTGGTAGATACCCCATTTCTAGAGATCTATTAAGGAGAGAGATAAGACGCTCCTCCAGAATAGGGAGGGCCATACGGAATACGCTAGGGGGGCATGGGTCTGCTGGAGAACCAGACTTAGTTCTACCCATCAGTTGCTCCAAGCTCAGTGCATCAACCTCTGGGAACTCCGTGATAGTGCAAGCTGTGGAATTATGGAGATCAGGATGTAGGACAGATCCATTTAACGTATTGCTTTTTATTTCCGAGATGATATTCTCCACCTTTTCTAGGAAATACCCCTGAAAAGTATTGCAATCTATAGTGGTGCCTGAGCATTCTGGTTTTTTGCTCAGCTCAGATAGAATGTTAAAAGTCTCTTTCTGGACATTCCCAGCCTTATTTAAACGGGCCTCATAGTATTCTGCCTTTGCCTGCAATATAAGCTTTTTGTAGGTGTGGAGGGTGGCTTTGTACTGATCCCTAGCTGTATCACATTTAGTTTTCCTCCAGGATCTCTCCACGGTCCGGAGTTTCCGTTTGTGCTCTCTCAGGAGCGGAGTGAACCAAGGAGCACCTTTCCCTGAACTTTTAGTGGGCTTAATCCTTTCAGGTGCTATTTGGTCAATGGCTTGACGCAGGCTCCACATTAGGTCCGTGTGTTCTCGGTCCAGATTGCATCCGGCGACAAAAGGTCGAGCCACTTCAGGAAGAATCTCAGTCAGGGTTATTAAATCAACCTTATCCCATTTACGGGTTTTCCTGACTCCCCGAGACAAATCCCTTAAATGTCCCTTAATATGAACCTCACAATTCACTAAATAGTGATCAGTCCATATGCATGGTAGAACCCCCCTAAGGGTAACGTTTGGATCTGAAGTCCAAGCAAGGTCAAGGGTGTGACCCTTAATATGCGTGGGTACTTCCACAAGTTGTTTGAGGCTCAGTGAAGACATTATAGTATTCAATTGACGTGAAGCCAGGTCCTTGTGAGGGTTTTCCCAATGTAAATAAAAATCTCCAACTACCACGATTCTTTTATATCTCGTGCAGAGGTCAGATATGATGGGTGCGAATAGATCATTGAATAACGGCGTGGAGTTCGGTGGGCGATAAACCGACAGAACTACCAAACAAGAGTCATTCAGGGTGATCTTTACCCCTAATAGATCAGATAAATCCACTGTTTCTGACAATAGTCTTACTACTGACAGATTCTTTTTGTACAAGATCGCAACCCCCTCTCCCCGTGCACCTCCTGCACGGTTTTGCCATATCGCGTCATAATTAGCTGGGAGAGCCGCAATTAAATCTGGCATGGAGTTATCATTCATCCAAGTCTCTGATAAGATCAGGACATCAATATCATTGTCCTGAAGCAGGGTAAAAATCTCCACATGATGTTTATGGAGTGACCTCGTATTTAGGCTAGATAGTTTTAACAAGGAAAACTTAGTAGTGGATTTGTCGATACCAGGACGTGTGATAGCATATTTATGCAGCTTCGCTAACAGCTAACAGCTAACAGCTCTTCCGACGAATAGACTACCGTTGTTCAGATGTCCTGGCCCCAGTGCCTGTCTGTGCGCGGACGGGCGCAGACGGGCTGGACTCTGGCGTGACTCCGGCGAGCCCGCAGCGCGTGACCGCTGCGCGTCAGCATGGCCCATTTTAAATACCGGTCTAGCGTCCTTGTGACGACTAGACCGTGCGCAGCTTCTCGGTGCTACACCCCCAACCCAAGATGTCCGCCGCAATGCTGCCTCGAAAGGAAAGGGACCCGCACCAAACACGGTGAACCACAATTATGATGCAAGTAAGTGGACGTTTTTTTAAAAGCAAGGTAAAACAGCAAATAACTCCAACTAAAGTAGAAAAAAACGGGATAATTTAAAATTAGCTTGTAATTGCTCCTGTGAGCGCGCTACGCTCTGCGTTGCTTCTTGTGATTCAGAAGTAGTAGTTTCCAGTGACAGGCCGCCTGATTTGCCCCGTTTAAATACCGGTCTAGCATCCTTGTGACGACTAGACCGTGTGCAGCTTCTCGGTGCTACACCCCCAACCCAAGATGTCCGCCGCAATGCTGCCTCGAAAGGAAAGGGACCCGCACCAAACACGGTGAACCACAATTATGATGCAAGTAAGTTGACGTTTTTTTAAAAGCAAGGTAAAACAGCAAATAACTCCAACTAAAATAGAAAAAAACAGGATAGTTTAAAATTAGCTTGTAATTGCTCCTTTGAGCGCGCTACGCTCTGCGTTGCTTCTTGTGATTCAGAAGTAGTAGTTTCCAGTGACAGGCCGCCTGATTTGCCCCGTTTAAATACCGGTCTAGCGTCCTTGTGACGACTAGACCGTGCGCAGCTTCTCGGTGCTACACCCCCAACCCAAGATGTCCGCCGCAATGCTGCCTCGAAAGGAAAGGGACCCGCACCAAACACGGTGAACCACAATTATGATGCGAATAAGTGGAAGTTTTTTTAAAAGCAAGGTAAAACAGCAAATAACTCCAACTAAAATAGAAAAAAACTGGATAGTTTAAAATTAGCTTGTAATTGCTCCTGTGAGCGCGCTACGCTCTGCGTTGCTTCTTGTGATTCAGAAGTAGTAGTTTCCAGTGACAGGCCGCCTGATTTGCCCCGTTTAAATACCGGTCTAGCGTCCTTGTGACGACTAGACCGTGCGCAGCTTCTCGGTGCTGCACCCCCAACCCAAGATGTCCGCCGCAATGCTGCCTCGAAAGGAAAGGGACCCGCACCAAACACGGTGAACCACAATTATGATGCAAGTAAGTGGACGTTTTTTTAAAAGCAAGGTAAAACAGCAAATAACTCCAACTAAAATAGAAAAAAACAGGATAGTTTAAAATTAGCTTGTAATTGCTCCTGTGAGCGCGCTACGCTCTGCGTTGCTTCTTGTGAATCAGAAGTAGTAGTTTCCAGTCCATAGCAGTGGCAGCCTCATTTTGAATAATTGGTCCTCCTAGTGGATCCCGACTCAAAGAAGTAGAACTCTGACTGCCTTGAGAACTGTCTCTAACAATCTCTGCAGCAATTGTGGCTTCTTGCTCTATTTCTTCGTTCAACATTTGCAGATAATTTGGAAAAACAGGACATTCTATGGTATTCTTGGTTGCATTAAAAGAATCTTCGTAACAGAGAAAATCTCCAAGTAGTTCCTCTTCTGTACGCCATGGTTTAAAGAGTTGCAAAAGAGCCAAATAGTAAAATTCCCTTTTGTCTGGATTTTCGCAACTCAATTTTCGATGATTAATCAAATGACCTTTTCTCTGTTTCACTAGACATCCTTCACATCCAATGACAGCATATATTCCATTATTGATATCTTCTCTGATGTTTCTCTTATAAATATACCTTTGCAGAACTTCATAGAGACAAGCGTTCTCAAGGTGAGGACTTCTATTTGGATAGTATGTATCCAACATGTTTGTCTTCAAAATATCTGTACTTTCTGGTTCTTTCTCTGCCAAATACTCTATTTCTTCTACAGATTTCAAAACTCGGTTTCGTGTTGCAGCAAGACCTAGACTCACCCAAATGATGGTTCTAGATTTGGCATATAGACTTGCTGATGACAATCGATCAGAACATTCATATTCTCCAATTTCTTGATGTGACAACATCTTCAGACTGTAACTGTATAATTTCTTGCTTAGACTCTTTTCATGTGAAATGTCCTCCCACATTTCCTTCAGTTCTGTCTTTTCTTTTTTTGTGATGTAAGACGTCACATATCGAGCCACAGCAATAGAGTTGTCAGCAACAAACTGAATATCCATGTTAGCATTCCACATGGACAAAATCACTGGTTTGTAGTCGTTGATGTACTTGGACTCTTCGTTTCTTTTTAAATTGTATGTATTTTTTGGTGATTTCCTCGTCATAGTATGTCGTAGAGAAGACATCAAATTATTTACTCTTCCTTTAGAAATCACTGGTCGTGGAAAGCCGAAACGACATTTTGTGTAGAACTTTTCCTTGTTTTTGAATTTTTGACGACAATACTTCCCACAACGATGGGATAGAAAGCGTAAAACTTGTTGCCTTAAACTGTTTTCCTCTGTAGTTTTCGGAACAGCACATGTTGAATACTCTTCAATGAAACTCATCACTGTTTCATCCGAATCTGTTCCAAATTTGGGTGCATCTTTAATCCACAACAACATATGTATGTGAGGAGCACCTCTCGCTTGATACTCCTTTCTCCAAAAGAAATCCAAAACCTCTCCAAGGGGATGATTTTTTTGTTGGTAATGAAAGACATCATAGCTTCAAATCTATGATTGAAATATCAGCATACATTCACTGGATCCAAAGAACACAGTTCTCCAGGTGTTTTGAATTCTATATTTTGTATATTTGCATTTGCCTCGCGTATAAATTGAAGTAAGCCGTCCCATGCATACTCGGCACAGCTAAGAGTAAGGAACCATGTAGGAGTTCCTAAGTTTCTTAGCATACATTTCAATTCCCCATGACGATGGTACCAATACTCGTTTGTACCACGCTGACATGCCATGAGATTGATTAGATGAGATTCCAAAATATTATCTTGCAGATCGACTTTCTCCATAAAGTCCCTCACCGAAACATTTTGCAGATGTGCTCCACTTTTCAGTATATGGTTTACTGCATAAGAAAGCCCAGACAAGTCACTTTCATACAGTAGATGAAACAAATATGGGATGCATTGACGAAACCTTGGATCTTCAGCATATAATCTTAAAGTCCGGTATTCAGATGCAGGAATTTGAAGTGGTCGATCGTCATATCGTCCACCTCGACCTGTTGGAAATAAATGTAGAAAACAACGAGCTTCCAAACTTTCTTCCCATACACTAATGGGACTTCCTTTTGCTGATTTCATTTGAAACAATTCAATTGCATTCCCCATTACTTCTCTGGAATGCAAAGGATGAACAGTATAATGTTCATATATTTCTTCATTTCTAGACACATCAACTTTTTCAATTTGGCCGGCTGAAGAATCACTGTCTTCTTCTGCAGCTATTTCCTCTGCTGCAACACATACATGTTTATAGTACTCATTGTTTCTGACTAAATACAACGTTGCCTTTTTGACTTTCCTAACATCCACTAAATCTTGCCAGATTTTCTTACTCTTTGTCGGAACCCCATTAACTAGAATAACTAAAGGTTCCTCTTCCACTTTCTCTACACCAATTGTATCAATATTTTTCTTGAAATCTAGAGTCAAATAAACAACTCTTCCCTTTAATCCTCTCTGCAAATCTGAAGGAGGCCATTTCCCTATCTTAGGCTCCATGCAAACAATAGCCTGAAAAGGATGGACACATTGAATCAGAATAGATTCATATGTATTTAAATCCATCAATTCAGCAGGAATGTCTACCAACTCAAGATTATTATGAACAGCTCTAGCAGGCATTCTGTTTTCATTTAATTTATTATAACAATATTTACAAATACGCTGATCAGAACTCAAATCAAAAGAATTCTCCACCAACAAATAAAGTTGCAAAATTCTTCCATTCACTATTATTTCCCATTTCACTTTTGGCATATAAATCAACTAACCTAGTCTGAATCTTATAATGAGTCCGTCGACAACACACACAAGTAAAATTAGGCCTTTCACTTGATTTTACCTTAACCTTAGTAATTTCCTGGTCAAACTTTTCTGTACTTGAATTCTGTACATTGTCTTCCACATTACCTTCTATTACTGTGTCAATTTCTACACTGTCCTCTTTTTCACTAAAATAACAAAACTCAATATCTTCACAAATCATCTTCACATCTAATTTAGTTCCATGCAAAAGAGCACTGTTTAACTGTTTAAGCTTAAGTGCTGGACTTTTTGCATAATACAACCTTCTCACTAATTTCCTCATTTTGTTATGATGCACTGCTAACATCCTAAAATGATGAAAAAGACTCTGACATACTTTTCTTGAAAGACAAGCCAGTAAATGGCCTTGCAAACCTGTCTTTTCTCTCACTCTGCAAGGATCTAAGTCTTGCAACATCTTTATTTTTTGTTTTAGACTTTTCTTACTATATGTACGTAAGAAATAATGAAGCAAATCGATTGATTCCTGTCGCACACTACAAATACTACTACACTTCCAAGTGTACACTGGACCCTTAGTACATCTACCTAAAACTTCATCAGTTAACACCTCTTCTGCATCTCTAGACACAAGTTTCTCTTTTTAAATCGGACAACCATCTTTCACCTCATATGCTCGACCACTGGTGTCAACTGCATGCACCACATCATTCTCCTGAAAGTAACTCTCCTCATTAAAAAATGGCTCACAACTTGAACTATGCATCCATTCTCCAGAAAAAACTTTACAAAGATTAGTCCGATTAATTACTCTTTTGCATCTACTCTTTGATTTGAAAACATCAATTGTCTTGTTAAGTGTCCTAATTCTATTGATTACTAAAATAAATAATTTTTTCTTAACTTCAAAAGCCTGATCAACAATTTTCTCTACATTTTTCTTTTTCTTGTAAAAAGCAGCTCTCTGTTTACCTTTCTTAATGTTTTTTTAACAAATGTAAAACTACCCTATTGCGAAACATTCATTTACGAATGTCCCTAAATTGGTTTTGCCTTCTATTCCTATACATATTATTCTCTGCTCCTGCAGTATTAACATTTTTAGGAGACCTCTCCTTCCTCTTCAAATTTGGTCTCTCCTTCTGTTTATGGACATTTTCATCAACATTTTTTTTTTATCTACATATATTTCGAAAGAAAGACTTAGTTGTCTTACCAGGAGCTTTTTTCCACTCTTTTGAAGTGTTTGTTGTAGAAGAGTGCTTTAATTCCGTTGCTGTTTTTATTTTTTACGCTTCACATCTTTTATTCTCCTTTGCCTTGATGGCATTTTTCCTTACTATGCAAATCTTGATTTCAATCTGTGATAAAACAAAAGATAACACATTTTAGACCACTATTACCAAAGAACAAAGCAATGACAATAAACAAACTATATAAACACTAATTTACAACATATCTAAGTTTATATCAGAACAACTATGTAACTAGGTTTAAGACAGAGAAAAAGATCGAAAAGGAACTAACACAAAAAGACAGAGAGAGTCAGACAAAGAAACAGATAGAGGAAGAAAAACATAGAGAAGGAGTAAGACTGAAAGAGTGTATAATATGTTATAAGACAGAAAAAGGATGTAATAAGGAGAGGGATTCAGTCAAAGAAAGGGACATAGGGAATAAGTTAGAAAAAGGATATAACAGGGTGTAAGACAGACAGAGGGTGTAAGAGGATGTAAGACAGAGAGACGGTGTTAGAAGGAGACAGGATGTAAAAGAGACTAAAACACAGAGAGGCTGTAAAAGGTAGACAGAGAGAGTAAGTTTGAGACACGGTGTAATAGGAACTAAATCAGAGAGAGGATGTAACAAGGACTAATGAGAGAAAGGGAATAAATCAGAGACAGGGTGTAAGAGAAAGTAAGTTAAAGAGAAAATATAAGACAGTATAACACAGAATCAGGATGTAAAAAGGAATGAGTCACAGAAAGGATGTTAGCAGGGGACTAATGTAAAAATACAGTAAGTCAGGAACAGAATATATCAGAGACTTATACATTCTTCATAATAATTGGTAAAGAAACCTTGGTGCATAAAGGAATTGTATTTTATAAATGAGCGATGTTTCAGTACTGTAATGAAAAGCTTATACATATGACCTTTTCTCTGTTTTTGAAATGTTATTCTAAAAAAAGATTGTGAGGCCTAAGCAGGAGTGCAGATGAGATGAAGCCTGTCCAGAGGAGCACAAAAGGTGAGGCTTGTGTCCAAGAGTGCAGTGGACAGGACTAAACTGGAGTAGTGTGCAAAAAACAATGGGCCTCATTTATGAGGCCCTGCGTCAGTTTTGCGCTGCTGATGCGTCACTTTTTGTGACGCATCGGCGGCATAAAACATGTGCCTTGTTGCGCTATATTTAAAAAGTGACACATGTAGGTAGATGCGTCACTTTTTAAACCTCTGCGCCACATTATACCTGCGTCAGGTATAATGTATGCAGAGGGAGCGTTCCCCCGCAAAAAGCATCGTAATAGTGACACAGTGAAATCTATGAGATTTCACTGCGTCACTTTTAGGACACTGTTACATCAAAATCTTGCGCCTGCCTCACAGCAGGTGTAAGACTGAGGCAAACGCTTTCACATGAGACTTTCCCCATGTGAAACGATGCATTGCTGAAGTTGCGTCACTTTTGTGACACACTCCAGCAATGCGTCACTTTTGCGCTCACAGATACATCAGAAATATTGACTTATCTGTAAGTCCTTGCGACATGATGCGTCATACATTAAATATAATGCATCATTGGTGTCGCAAGGAGTGCGCAGTGAAAAGTGACGCATGGCTGTTTTCATAAATAAGGCCCTCGGTGTGCTTCCTAATCTCAGGTAACACAGGTGACATGATTGTGAAAGGTTCACATTTTTTTATGTAATCATGCACACACTATTTATTCTTTCTCAAAAATGAAAAAGCCATTGATTTGCCCCAAAATCGATTTTTGAAAAACATTTTAGAAACAGACTGCAGGTCCTATGTACAAGCATTCCATTTCAGTACTGAAAACTCACTATTTTACAAAATACATTTCTTATCTCTTCCAAACATTCCTACCAAGCATTAACCAAAAAATTACACAAACCAACAACAAAGAAACTCAGTCTGCTTCCTAATCTGAGGTAAAACAGGTGACATGATTGTGAACCGTTCAAATATTTTTATGCAATCATGCACACACTATTTATTCCTTCTCAAAAATCTAAAACCAATTGCTTTGCCCCAAAATCGTTTTTTGAAAAACATTTTAGAAACAGACTACAGGTCCTATGTACATGCATTCAATTTCAATACTGAAACCCATTGATTTACCTCAAAATCGTTTTTTCAATAATATTTTAGAAACAGAGCACAGGTCCTATGTACAAGCATTCAACTTCACTACTGAAACCCATTGTTTTGCCCTAAAATCGTTTTTTAAATAAAATTTTAGATACAGAGCGCATGTCCTATGTACAACCATTCAACTTCACTACTTAAAACCTCAGTATTTCACAAAATAAAAATCATCTATCTTGCAAATGTAGATACCAAGCATTATCAAAAAGCATGACACAAAGCAACAGCAAAGAAGCTCAGGACCTCATTTATGGCACCCTGCGTCAGTTTTGCGCTGCTGATACGTCACTTTTTCCTACGCATCGGCGGCATAAAACATGTGCCTTGTTGCGCCATATTTAAAAAGTGACGCATCTAGCTAGATGCGTCACTTTTTAAACCCCTGCGCCACATTATACCTGCGTCAGGTATAATGTATGCAGAGGGCGCGTTCCCCCGCAAAAAGCCTCGTAATAGTGACGCAGTGAAATCTATGAGATTTCACTGCGTCACTTTTAGGACGCTGTAACGTCAAAATCTTGCGCCTGCCTCACAGCAGGCGTAAGACTGACGCAAGCCCTTTTGAAAGGATGCATTGCTGGAGTAGCGTCACTTTTGTGACACACTCCAGCAATGCATCACTTTTGCGCTTACAGATACGTCAGAAATACTGACTTATCTGTAAGTCCTTGCGACATGATGCGTCATACATTAAATATAACGCATCATTCGTGTCGCAAGGAGTACGCAGTTAAAATGGACGCTTCGCTGTTTTCATAAATAAGGCCCTCAGTGTGCTTCCTAATCTGAGGTAACACAGGTGACATGATTGTGAAAGGTTCACATTTTTTTATGTAATCATGCACACACTATTTATTCCTTCTCAAAAATGTAAAAGCCATTGATTTGCCCGAAAATCGATTTTTGAATAACATTTTACAAACAGACTGCAGATCCTATGTACAAGCATTCCATTTCAGTACTGAAAACTCACTATTTTACAAAATACATTTCCTCTCTCTTGCAAACATTCCTACCAAGCATTACCCAAAAAATGACACAAACCAATAGCAAAGAAACTCAGTCTGCTTCCTAATCTGAGGTGACACATGTGACATGTTTGTAAAAGATTCAAATATTTTTATGTAATCATGCACACACTATTTATTCCTTCTTAGAAATGTAAAAGCCATTCATTTGCCCCCAAATCGTTTTTTCAATAACATTTTAAAAACCGAGCGAAGGTCCTATGTACAAGCATTCAATTTCACTACTAAAACCCATTGATTTGCACTAAAATCGTTTCTCAATTAACATTTTAGGAACAGAGCACAGGTCCTATATACAAGCATTTATTTTCACTACTGACACCCATTGATTTGCACTAAAATCGTTTTTCAATTACCATTTTAGGAACAGAGCACAGGTCCTATATACAAGCATGCATTTTCACTACTGAAACCCATTGATTTGCACTAAAATCGTTTTTCAATTACCATTTTAGATACAGAGTGCAGGTCCTATGTACAACCATTCAACTTCACTACTAAAACTCACTATTTCACAAAATACAAATCCTCTATCTTGCAAATATTGAAATCATGCATTTTCAAAAAGCATCACACAAACCAACAGCAAAGAAAATCAATGTGCTTCTTAATATGAACTCTCTATCTAAATGAATCATAACTCACCTTTACAAATGCTTTGGGAGATTCAGAACAGTGTCAGATACACACACCAATATTTCTTTAGCAGAGCAAAAGGTATGTTCTCCAGGCACTGCAACCATTAATGGCACAGAAAACCTCTAATTCTACACACATATCCCTTTTTGTTAACCAATCAAAACTCTTCCCTCTCTATTTTCAAACCAACACGCTTACCCCCCCCTCAGCCCTTTCTACCTGTTACCATAGCAACTCCCTCCTCATTGAGCTCTCAGGGTTAAAAGTTTATTCTACAATGTTGCACACGAACTCAACAAGGATGTTTGACATCTCAATACACCAGCTTATCAGGTGCAATGTTTCTTTAATTGACTTTTTCTTAACCATTCAAATTACTTCTTCACAGAACAGAACCATGCACCGTAACTTTCAGTTTTCAACTTTCTGAATCCAGCAATCATTGCTTATGATTCAAGAGCACTGAAACTCCACAGTTTTTGTTTTGCAAACTCCTACTGTTCCAACTGCCATTTTATTCCTACACTTCATCTGACTGCACCAGAACCTCCTCTCACCATGTATTCTGTCTGGATTATTGGACATAGCTATATCCACTGGGCTCAAAGGTATGCAGCTCTCAGAAATTTTCACAACCTTGATTTACCAAATGTGCACATCAAATGGATTGGCCAAAGAGGATTGAGATGTCATCAATTGATTCCATTGGTGAAAACCTTACACCATCTGCCACACCCTGACCTTATAATTTTGCACTGTGGTGGAAATGACCTAGGCACTTTGACTGGGGTAGGTCTGAAAATGGTTTTAAAGGACACCTTTGGCTAATTGATGACACTTTTTCCATAAACTGCCTTGGTATACTCCAATATATGCCAAAGACAGAAATGGAAGTGGTCCAACCAATTTTGTCCACAATTTGAGAAAGCACGGAAACATGTGAATAAATCTGTTTCTGCTTACATGAGAGACTTTGGAATGGGTTCAATATACAACAATAACTTGCGTTACAACATGCAAGCTATCTACAGAGGAGATGGTGTGCACTTCTCAGATGAGGGGAATAGAATATTCCTCCTGAATTTAAGACTGTGCATTGGTACCTACTTGTAGGTACCTAAATCAGCCACACAACCCAAAAGCTCTTTTCAGGGCTACCCTACCTCTGATCACTCCAAATGATTATCTTTTTCTAACTTTTTTCACTATTTTTCACCAAAGTACGCTCCCGGTACGCTGCCCGGTGCGCGTACCGGGCGCTCACCCCGCGAAAAATCGTCATTTTTTTTATTTTTTTGGGCGTATATGAACCTCCTAAACTCCCCTCAGAAAACCTAGGGGGTCAGGGGTTGTCTACCGTGCCCCCTTTTACCCATTCCCAACGTTGTTTGTCCTCCATCTTGTGTCGCAAATCTACCGAAACACAAGATGAAGGACTCCCATTGCGCTTACCGGTGCACGTACCGGGGCGCTCACCGGTAAGCGCTCCCAAAAAACTTTAAAAGTTAATTTACATTAAAACCTCTGTAGAGAAGTTCACCAAATATAGAATAGGCAATACTACATACCAGTCCCTACCATTTTCCCAAATTTGGTAGAATTTCATTGAGCCATTTGGCCTGTAGCCCTGTCTAAATATCCTGAGGTAAATTACATGACAAAAACACATCTGAAGTGTTAGAATTTACAACCAATTAAAAACTTACTTTGATTTTCTACTATTATTTCCTGACATTTGATTGGTTATGTACATGAATATATATATAAAAAAGAGAGGGAAACACAGCCATTTTGACTACTACTTCCTGAAGTACATTTGAAAAGGATTTTCACTGAGAACTTCAACTTCTTTCGCAAAGGTAAGTTGTTATTTTGGAAAGTGAACTGTCCCTCTGTAATAGTTATAGATTGAGATAGCCTTCTCTGTTATGGTTATGGATTGCGTTAGCCTACTCTTGTATAATTATGAATTTACTTAGGCTTTATCACATACACTTTTTTATATTTCTACTTCCAGCCTGATACCATACACTGCCCAAAGATAACTTCACTGTTAAAAAATCAAAACTACCTGTCTGAACTTAAACCCAACAGTGCCCTATCTCTACTGATATATTTATTTTTTATGCAATTTACAGCAAGAAAATGAAAGGAGAAGCAAATACTTCTTTGGAAGGAGAAGTAAATATTTCTTTCGAAATTGTTGTGGACAACAATCCTGAAGAAAATATTGCTGAGAATGATGACATTGACTTTATGGATGAGTCTCTAGACCATGAATTACTTGAGTGTATGGAAGCAATAGAATCACAGAATGAAAATGAGGACATTCCAGACAATATACTGTTAGAGGTTTTATTAAATTTTGAAAAAGAATCAGAAAAATAAATGTATATTTAATAATCAAAAATTGTTCGAGACATTATTCATTTTTATATGTAATTCATGAAGTAGTACCAAAATGATTATAATATAAAGTGAGACTTATAGTATACTGTGCAACTTTTTTGTGTTACAAAGTAATTTTGCTCATAGTTACTTCCTTTCTCCCACTTTATTATCTCCAATGAGTATTTGACATCTCTTTTTCATCTCCTGCCTCCGTGTTGTTTCTGCTTTCCTGACAGACTATAGTATAGATTCCATATACCACAATAACTTCTGTAACAACATGCAAATTATCTACAGAGTAGACGGTCTACATTGAATTTAAGACTTTACATTCGTACCTACATGCTGGTACTTATATCACCCACACAACACAACAACTCTATGCAGAGCTACCCTACCTCTAAGCACTTTCAATTATTATTTTACTGTTTCACTGAGTTTTCCCCGTGGTATGCTCCCCGGTACGCTCCCCGGTGCGCGTACCGGGCGCTCCCCCCGCGAAAATCGAAAAAGAATTTACAAAAAATTTGTCCCGCGGGGCCCTTTTATGGCCCCCACATCAAACCTAGGGGGTCAGGTGGGGTCTACCCTGCCCCCTTTTGGTCATTTCCCCCTTTGTTTTTGCCACCTCGTGTGTCTCGATCCTACCGAGACACAAGATGGTGGCCGCTTCAGACTGTTTGGAATGTTTACAGACACCCGAGAGCCAATCAGCTTTCCGCGCGCGAACTCGCGTTGCGCGCTGGAGCGCTCCCCGGTGCGCGTACCGGGGCGCGCCTATAGATATATATATTTTTTTTAACCTAAATTACTCAAAATCCACTGGAGCGCATATCTTGAGACATAGCAAAGGCACATCGGGCTACCAGTCCCTACAATTTTGCCAAATTTGGTGGAAATCCATTCAGCCGTTCGGGCTAAAAGTGAGTCCAACCGCCATATGGAAATTAACATGGGGAACACACGTTTTGGGTCCCCCCTTTTATCTCGGCCCCCGCTTGACGAATCCCCCCCAAACTTTCAGGGAAGGAGCGGAGCGGGCCATCTTCTTCAAGAAATTCGCGAAGATTCGTCCACCGGTGCCAAAGTTATTCCCAATAGAATGTTACAGATTTCCTATGGAAAGTAGATCCTAACTATAACTACCTACTGGCGACCGCCAGTAGGTGATATATATATATATAGGAAATCCTCAACATTCTATTTGGATTAACTTTGGCCGTGGTGGATGAATCTTTGCGAATTTCTCAAAGAAGATGGCTCGGTCCGCTGCGCTCCTTCCCTGAAAGTTTGGGGGGGATTGGTGAAGTGGGGGCTGAGATAAAAGGGGGGTCCCAAAACGTGTTTTCTCCATGTTATTTTCCATAGGACGTTTAGACACGGCTACAGGTCAAACGGCTGAATGGATTTATAAGAAATTTGGCAAAACTGTAGAGTCCGGCTCGCAGATTACGCTTTTTTTGGAATGGTGTAAATCTGTTTAGTAGTTGCTGAGAAAATTAAAGTTAAAGTCAATTATATATCTATGAGCGCGCACAGGTGCGCGCACTCAAGCGGCTGCGCGCGAGCGGAATTTTTTTTTGCTGCGTGACGTCTGTTAACGTTCGATTCTAAGGAAATCAGGAAGTGTTGACCGCCATTTTGTCACTGCGAGTAAATATATTGTCATTTCAAAGCGTTGGAACATGGAAAGGGGAGAAGGTAGAGATTGTTTTGCTGCGTAGGTTCTCTCAGGGTGTGCAGTAAGGCCCTTAAACGCGAAAATATATATATATATTTTTTTTTTTAAAGTTGCGGGGTGCACGCACCCGGGCGCGCACACCTATTTACAAGAGTGTGAAAATGGAGATAAATCAGAAGTTTGAGTGCTTTGATATAAGGTGGCTCTGAAAAGAGCCCTTGTGTTAATTGAGTTTTTTCTGCATTTATAAGTAAGTACCGATGCAGAGTCTGATGTTGCAGAGGAAGATTCTGTTTCCCTCATCCGTGAAATGAACACCATCTGTCCTATAGATGTCTTGCATGTGGTAACGCATGTTGTTGTGGTAAATAGAACCCATGCTATAATCTCTGAGGAAAGCAGAAACAGATTTATTAACATGTCTCCTTGCTTTCTCAATTTGTGCACAATGTTGATTGGACCAATTCCATTTCTGTCTTTGGCATATATTGGAATATACCAAGGCAGTTCGAGGAAAAAGTGTCATCAATTGTCGAAAGGTGTCTTTTAGAAGCATTTCCAGACCTACCCCAGTCAATGTGCCAAGATCGTTCCCACCACAGTGCACAATTATAAGGTCTGGTTCTGGGAGATGCATAAACGTTTTCACCAATGGTATTAATTGGTGACATCTTAATCCTCTTTGCCCAATCCACGTTATCTGCACATTTGGTAAATGAAGGTTGGAAATTCGTCTGCTTGCTGCATATTTTCCACTCCAGTGAATATAGCTGTGTCCTAAAAGCCAAACCTTCATTTTCAAGGCAGATGCACTCGTACTCCGATGGGTTCTGGAAGTGGAATGGCAGTTAGAAGCTGAAAGTCAGGATAAAAAAATGGATGAAGCTTGGTGTGGTTGAAAAACGAAAAATGATTGGTTGATTCTAATACGTGAAGATTGAAGACTACGTTGCATGTTAATGTTATGTAAAAGAAAAAGTAGTATTGGGTGTGAAAAAAATGACATGTAACAGAGCTGTGGATAGGCAGGTGTTTCTGGAGGGAAAACAGTGTTGTTAGTTTGCTGTAGAACGTTGAGATATGAACTTTTGACCTGTGCCTTCAGCCAGGTGCAGAATGAGGTGTTACCATGGAAACAGCCAGAGATGGCAGTGGGTGATGGGTGACTTTTATGTGACATTGAAAATATTGTGAGGGACAACCAACTGAAATGTAAATTTGAATACAAAATTTTGCAGGAGGAAATATGATTGGCTGAAGAGACATATATGAGTCTGTATTGACTGTATATCTGTGCCATTGAATTTTGGTTGCAGTGATAGCAGCATAATTGAGATTCCGTCAAACGAATATCTATTTTGTGACTGTCACTGTTGTACATCGTACAAAGCATTGGTAAAGGTAAGTCTGTAACTGTTTGTTTTGTCATGTACCGTAAAATATGGTTTACTCACAAACAATGATTGATTTTCCTCATAGTTTGAAACTAAAGTCATTTTTGGCTGTCATAATGTGTTGTATTTCTAAAACTATTTTTAATTTAAATGTGATATATGAAGTATAAAATATGTTTAATATAAAGAGTAATTATTTGTGTGGTTTTGAAGCCTTTATATATAATGAGAGAAGTTGTTTATGAAGTGAAAAAATGATATTAGCAGAGAGACAGATAATGCAGATAGAGAGAGAAATGGTAAATTACATGTGATACCGTCGTGAAAAAATGTTAATGGTTAATGAATTCGTAAACTTTCTGTCACACGACAAAATTAGAGTGCGGTTTCTGGGCGCGGCCTGCAATGGTGGGTGTAGGGTGAGAGGGGTAGGTGGTTGAGTGAAATACAATGAAAAGTTGGTATATTACATGTGATACCGTCTTCAAAAAGTGGTAATGCTTAATGAATTCTTAAACTTTCGGACAGACGACAAAATTACATTGTAGTTTGTGGCCGCGGCTTGTACTGGTGGGGTGAGAGGGGGAGGTGGTCGAGTAAAATAAAATGAAAAGTTCTGACCATGAGGTTGTACACAGATTTGTGCAGTAAATGTGTTCGTAAATTGAGGTACCAAACGGAGTATAAAAATATCTCTCTCACTCCTGCTGTTTGACTGCATCTTCATCTCTCTTCTATTTTCCGTCTCCGTTGCCCTGTGTTATCTTATTGTGTGTGTGTCTGTCTGTGCCTGCCTTCAGTCCGGGCTGAGGAACTTTGCTGTGGAGGCACACACAGATAGTCGCATCAAAGTAATTGGAACGTTTTCAAAAAACTATTTATATAATTGAAATGCTTTTTTGAAGCGCTAGTGAATGTTTTCTTTCAGAATTACCGCTCGGTTGCTTCCATAGAGCAGAGGGTATGTTGTATTTCACTACTTAGTGCCTCTGCATCTGCACTCTGTTCTCTGGTGGCTGGCGGAGAAGTGTTTGTTAATGTGGAGATTAAAGCGTGATAAGGAGTGAAATACGACATAGCGTCTGGTCTGTAGAAGCGTGGGAGCAGTGATTAACACTGAGAGAAGCGGAACTGCGGTAGTGCTTGGTAAGAGTAATAAATTATTTTTTTACAGAGGTACAACTGTCTGCATGGTGCGCGACCTACTAAGAAAGGGTTCACGGGCTGTTATAGGCCTGTGGGTTCTAGTATGAGTAAATCAGGTCGACAAAAGAAAATATTAAGTTAGTATAGCTGAAGTTAAGTGGAACACATGAATACTGTTTCAGTATACAATCATTTTAGTTGAGATTATGGATTAAAAGAGAGAACGTGTATATTTGAAATGTTTATTCAGAAATGCACTGTTTTCAAGGCAAGTTTCCAATCTAATACAAGTAGAGACATTGCAAAAAACAAAGTAATCGGTATAGTCAGTAGTACATAGAATACAAACGGTATAGTTGATGAAAAATGAATATGGTTTTGCAAAATTAATTATACACTCTTATGAGGAAGTATATTATATTTTAATAAATGGAAGAAGGTCTCTGGCCTTTCAGTTTAGGAACGATATATGAAAATGCTAGTGGTTAGACATTATGTCTTTATCAATCAGCTCTCTGCATGCGAAGCACTATCACGTTTCTGTTATGCTATTGAGTAAGGGAAAAAAAACGCGCCAAAACCGACAAAATGGCGAGAGGTGCATGTATGAAAGCCCTGTAAAACTAACACAGTGAAATTTAGAAGATTTCACTGAGTCAGCTTTATAGCATTGCTGAATCAAATCCTTACGCCTGTTTGAAACAGGCATAAGGAGTGATGCACCATGCAATGTGTGGCTTGCTCCTGTGCATTGCAGTAGACATGTCGCACTTGCGACGTGATTCCTGCAATGCGCCGCTTTTGCGGCACAGATGCGTGACGCATCTGTGCTGTTTTTGCTCAATGGTGCTCCACATTGTAAATGCGGCACACCATGGGTGGCAGAGCAGTGGTGCACATTAACTGGTGCATCTCTGGGGATGCGCCAGTTAACATAAATCTGCCCCTTTACATTTAAGTATGAGCAGGGGACACCGAGTCGGTGAGGCTTATCCAAGGTTAAGAAGAGATGAGTCCTGTTCACTGAAAACTTGGACATAGGCCTCACCTCCTCAGCATCGCTGGACATGGCTAAATAATAGCTGCAAAATGTTACTCTTGTTAAACAATTTTACTATTATAGTCTCTGAGATTTGTCTCTTACTCTGCAACATCTTATTGTTCTTCTCTTTCTTTAAAGATAACGACAACATCAACCATGAGTGATAATGAGCAATCCGTTGATCTCGATCTTATCGTTGAACTTGTCATTGAAACGTCAGTGGAAGTAGATCCCTTAGATGATTTAAATCCTGAGGATGATGAAGAACATGATGAGGATGCCGATTTGTCAGAATTGTATGACATAGGGTGGGAAGCTGACCTGCTTGAGCCTATGGAACTATAAACATTTATTTTTAAAATTTACTGGAAATAAAAAGTAAAAATGTAAACCGTTTTATTTAAAATTTTTGACAATGATGAGAGTAAAAAAAGGTTAACCTGATGTTTTAAAGTTATTCACAGGCTTCTTTAGAGGAAGTATTCTATATGATTGTAGCGTGGGTGTTTGACTTTTTTATAGGTAATAGAATGCATTTTGTATGCTGTAGCAGGAGGAGTACTACATACTTGAATATTCTTCAGTGCTTATTTTCATTTCGTAAGTGGTATTGAGACCGACACAGAACTTCAATGGATCGGAGGGGCTGTTCCTGTGCATCTGGAGGACTGCCAAGCCGTTGCAGCAGTGGGAGTGAGGCCTCTCACGACAGAGAACTTCAATGGATCGGAGGGGCTGTTCCTGTGCATCTGGAGGACTGCCAAGCCGTTGCAGCAGTGGGAGTGAGGCCTCTCACAGGGGCGTAGCGCAGCTCCTTTTGATGCTCACAATTGCAGATAACAGGGTAGAGATGTCTGTGGAATTTATAGATGGTTAGTCACACTAGAGTGTGGGCGGCGCCCCTAGCACTTCATTACGGCACACAGGGGAGCAGCGTTGCACAGTTTGAGAATCAGAGACTTAGGAGATAAACCATCATAATAGGAAGGCTTCTAAGTGATAAAAATCGCCGGTGCTCGGCGTTAAAAATATCACTGCTATCGGTGGAATTTTCCACGGTGTTAGTGCTTCTACAGCAATGGGAACACAATACTGATAGAAAATCCTGTAACAATCTCAGTATTTCACATTATCGCGTGGAAAGAAAGTCTTTCGAAAGATGTTGAACGTTGTTCTCTTTTGAGAGTAGAAAAGATAGTGAGATAAGTGGGTGTAGTGCTCCGTGTAAATTGCAGAATAGAAACTACTAAGAACCAATTGGAAGTGTTGTTTTCGAGTCACATGACTTCACATGCGCGTCTCAGGACGTGTACGCGGTGAAAGTATCTGGTCACGTACGCCATTTGGAAGTAGCGGTCTAATTCAGCGAAGTTTCAAAACGTGAAAAGGAGTAAATCCAAACACATCCGGATTTAATATATCTTCTGAGGTCGATTCAAGCATACAATTGTTAAAGTATAAAACCTTTTATATATTTTTTAAAAATAGCAAGGTGTGTACATTCGGTCACGCACAAAAGTTTAAAAAGACATTCGGCTCCATTTAATGTAAATTTTCATAATAATAAAAAAAAAGCCTAGGTTTAGTGTCTTTGACGTAGTATAAGTTCTTTGATGGGTCTATGAAGAAATTTAATAAGTTGCAAAGTTTTCACGAAATATATATATATGCGGGTGCGCGCACACGGTCGCGCACGAACGAAAGCCAAAAAAGCGGAGATAAACCCCCTTTATAATATGCTCCTGGAGCTCTTTTTGGTAGAATGAGTTAGTTCTGAAAAGAACTTTTTTTTTTTTTGTTTTTTTTTTAAAACAAGTGTTATGTTGTTTTTGATTTTTTAAACTTGCAACATTTTCATGTGTGAGACAGGATCAAAATGAAATGAAGAAATTTATCTTTTCTTGGGGCATTTATGACTCTCAATTTTTAGTTTAGTAAGAATGAGGCTCTGCTCTCCGTACAGAAGAATTTCTCCACATTCGTTGCATTTCATGTGCACCTTTGCAAGATATGGTCTCAAGTCCATCACAGCACTCGATGGAGATACAGGTCGTCCACCAGAAGATGTGCTGGCCACCTCTGATGGTAATAGCGTGGCCAGGGCTCTTGTCGATGCCTTTGCAAATTCCACAGGGTGCACCTGTTTGACATGCCGCACCATGGTATGTATGGAAAATAAATATTTTTTTCTTGGATTTCCTCTTGAGAGAACCGAATTGCATATCGTGCAGGTAACTTTTGGCGCATTCACTTTCTTTTGTTCTTCAGGATAAGTGAAAAATTGCCAAATAAAAGATTCCTTTTTTCTTTTTAAAGGTAGTCGGTCATTTCCTTCAGATTCGGAAGATGAATGCGGGGCGGCAGCCATTTCAGCAAAGTCTTCCGAAAGATGTTGAACGTTGTTCTCTTTTGAGAGTACAAAAGATAGTGAGGGAAGTGGGTGGAATCCTCCGTGTAAATTGCAGAATAGAAACTACTAAGAACCAATTGGAAGTGTTGTTTTCGAGTCACATGACTTCACATGCGCGTCTCGGGACGTGTAGGCGGTGACAGTATCTGGTCACGTACGCCATTTGGAAGTAGCGGTCTAATTCAGCTAAGTTTCAAAACGTGTAAAGGAGTAAATCCAAACACATCCGGATTTAATATATCTTCTGAGCTCGATTCAAGCATACAATTGTTAAAGTATAAAACCTTTTATTTTTTTTAAAAAATACTGATGGAGAGCGGTAATTTCTTCTGGTAGTTTCTCAATGTAAAACCTCCATGCTACCTCTAATTTACCGCTCAAAAGGTGTTGGGCCCTTCACACCATGTATTACCTTCAGGAGACTTTAAAAATCATGAACAGTAAAAACTGCAATCATTATTCAAGCCAATAAAGAGAGTTATTGAGTATTTTAAAGGGTTTTATTTTCTAGTCAAAAAGTTAATTTTTCTCTGACCCTTTATTCATTAGTAAAATATCGATCAGGTTACAGAATTTGGAAAACAGGAAAAATATCAATAATACAGAACACATTACAGTCTGCATATAAGCATTACATGTAGTTATGAAAAACGTGGCGCAAAAGTCTTAAAGAGTTTCTAAGAAAAATAGTCTTGCAAAGCTAATCAGTACTTAAATAGTTTGCAAAAATATGCTATTAAGAGAAATAAATGCATAAATCAAATAAATCTTTTCAGACCTAATTAATTAGTCAAAACATAAACTTAAAGTTTAGCATCTAATCCTATCCTGATCCACTGCACTCTCTGTCTGTCTGTGTCTAAAGAGGAAAGCAGCCCGCCCTTCACAGGCCTCAAAGGAATGTGGCATGAAGTGCCAAGATATGACGTGGAAGCAAGAAACCTCCCCCTGACACTCCTCGGACGCAAGCCCGCCCTTCAGCAATCTCCCGGGACGTTTCTCGTACCTAACCCATAGAAGCCAGCTGAGCTGAGAAAAAGAAGAAGTGCCAGCCCCCATCCAGAGAGGACAGTATTTATACCATAATTATTGGCAGAATACACAAAGATGTAACATTTTTCAGTAAAACCTTTACGTGATTGGTCAGTCATGATGCATGAGGTCACACTTCCCTGACTCATTCTAAAAACCTGACTTCACTAGTCTTAACAAAAGAAGCATACATGAATAACTACATTTATAAACATTTGCAACATTTACTAGGAAAAATGTTTCAATCTAATTCATCCTTCCTTCCTTCTCAGCGCAGTAGATGGACACTTTTAACTAACTGGTACATTGGCACAGTCACAAGAATGTTGAGTTCAGGTTGTCCTTGACTTTTTGTCATGAGGAAAGCTGCTACAGTCTGCGCATGCTCCCTTCTCATTAAATTGCAAGTCATAGCCTTGATGGATTCACAGGCAGCCATGTTTTGTGTAGGCCCCAAAAATAAAACAAACACAAAGATAATATTAATTTCATGTAAATCAGTCCATTATGTTTCCCTCCCTCATACTAATACCCCTTATAAATGTTTACCTAGCCAAGCTATTAGTGAAAAGCAGCTTTTCTATTATTTATGACAACATGCAAAATAAATGTGAAAATAGCATTTTCATGCTTTTAGTGTAACATTTAAAAGCACACACAGTTAATACAGCACACACAACAACATGCTTTAATGTTTTAGATAGCTTTTCATGCAAACAAGCATTTAGTCCCTTGTGTCGTGTTTGGTGCATTATTAATTCACACACATTATAAAAAGAGGTGTTATTAACTGAAAATGTTTATCAAAATATGCAACAAGTCAAAGTCTATTAAGACAGGAATAATAAATTTAGATTGGCAAGGGATGAGCTGGGAAGAGAAAAACACATTTAATGAATCTTCAAAGGTAAAAAGGCCACTTTTTCTCTACATTGCAAGAAAACACATGTTAATTTAGCAAAAGCATTTTCAGACTGAAGTGAATAGGCCTCACTTTCATGTGCCATGTTTTTAACCTGCACCAAAATGTGCGTGGCAATTTAAATGCAGCCTGTCTGAAGCACAAAAAATAAAACAATGCATGACTGCAGATGAAATCTGCTCCATCAAATCCACCCTTCTGATGATTCAAATCATAATAAAATGATTTATAATTCATCACACATATTTCATTTCACTAGTGACAATTTTTTTTTAAAAATTTTTTTACATTGCAAAAGCTGAGCATATAAGAATGTTACTTCTATTTCTAAGGCAAACACAAGTTTGGTCTGTAATCAGGTCATATATAGCCAAGCTCAAATGTTTTAGTGCAGAGTTCTGTAAGTAGCTTCTTGGAACAGTTAGTCTTCTTTAAAATAAGTAACTAAAATAATAAAAAAGGAATTCAACATGACAGTTTCAGCATTTCTTTGCTCTGTGTCATCAGCTTGCCATCAGAATGGCTCATAAAGTGTGGCATTCCGTACTTTTTCCATGCAAATTAGACTACTTAGGTGCTGAGAAACTCTGGCAGAGCACCATCAATCCTTTGCACTTTTTCAACCAAGGCCTTTCACTCTTATTTTCACTTTGATCAGATTCAGATGTTTCACCACAGCATCTCTCAGATCAAAACCGTTGCACCATCCATTATGCAGATCTTGTGTAGCAGCTGCAATCTGGTGAGAAACTGCACACTGAACATCAACCAGACCTACACAGCAATGGCTAGTGTTCTCCTCAGTGTTTTCCACAGGTGCATTTGCATATGCATTTTCAAGCCACTTTAGTGTTGCTGAAACACAGTCTTTTGCAAAAGGTAACTCAGTGCTGCCATTGTGTTGCTTTATTATGCGTGACACTTCAGGCAGATAGCTGCAATCCATTCCTTGTCCAATCTGTTGTTCTGCACTCATTATCTTTGAGACCACATTATGATCTGATTTCAGAGAAACTGGCAATCTATACCTGGGCATCAGTCTTTGCAATAACACATTTGCCACTATGCAGTTGTCATTTCTCTCAAAAACAGTTCTGATACAACCCTGTTGTGCTGCTTCAAAAACATTTTCTTGAGCCTCTTTAAATTTAACTGTGAAGATTCCATAGAATGTACATGCTAACAGAACACAATTTTGTGAAACTGAATTAGCATTTCTCTCTCCCATGACAACAGTGACTCCCATTTGAGCAGATATACTGCATGTTATGGTAAGGGCAATCAATTTCGAATTTTGGGCTGGGGTAATTACTAAAACCCATGAAGCTTTGACAACATAATGTATAAGGAGCACAGCATGTGCTGCTTTTAATGTGTCATCTTTCAAACATGGGCCATCTAAAAAATTGACATTGTTGGGCTGACTCAGACGTTCAGCCTTAAAGTCTGAATTTGGCTTTATGCATATTTTCATGATATTGTGACACTCATTTTCAGTTTCATCATAATCCAATTCATTTGCTGACATTTCTGTGAAGTTAGGGTCAAAGGTCATTGGGCAATACATCACAGACCTTTGAAAACATTCATCTTTTTGAATAAGCAATGAGAGAGCGCAGCCCTCCCTCTCACTGCAAATTAGTGTATTTTCTTTCAAATAAACTTTCATTCCTAGTGCGCGACATTTTTTCTCTTTCAACTCTAGGAATGCTTTTGTGCAGTTGTTGTCCAATGGAAGCGGATCAGACACACCTGAGTGTGTCAGCCTCAGTAAAGGCTTAGCCACTAGGGAAAGGTTTAGTAACCACTCTCTACAGCAGCTAACCATTCCCAAAAATGTCCTGACTTCTTTCTGAATTTGAGGTGGATTTATCTTGTGAATTATTTCCACCTTCTCTGGTGACACCTTTCTACCTCCCTTTCCAATTTTGTGACCCAGGTATTCATCTTCTTTTTGACAGTACTCCTGACTATTCTCATCCAATGGCACTGTGACATGAACCTGGCAAAAATCAATAAAAATAAGCCATTCTTCACCACATGGAATGTGAAAAAATATATTGGCTGGATTCGGTACCACAGGACAACATGGAAAAAATATGATTTTAATCTCCTGCACTATTCTGTTCTTTTCATTTATTTTCTGTGAACCTATGATCAGAAAGTTACACAAACTTCTAATCAATTCCATCAAAAATCCTTTTATTGGTAAAATTCCTGCAACTGATTGTGTTCCTGAATACATGTCATCTTGTTCAAATTTTAATAAGACATGTTCTGCACATTTTATTAACCTGGCATCCTTCTCTGTGAACTCTCTTATTTCTGTGTTTATTATTTTTTCCAAAGCAGAAGGTAATTTTTCAACTGTCTTTTCTGAAAATAATGCTACAGCTGTCTCTTGTTGGGCCATTTTTAAATGTACATCCTCATCAGGAATCTGAAAAATAGCATTATCTGGTGTACAGTAATCTGTGCTGCTTAATTTGCAAAATAATTGTTTTCCTGCTATGCCTGAGTCACAGACAACAGTTTTGCAGTTTTCCTCAAATGGGCCTATTTTTGGTGCACATTTTTCTAAAACTGGGTTTGTAATTTCTTTCTTTAAAACTCCTGCAAATAAATCTGGACTTTCCACTGCCTTCACAATGGACTTGGTAAATTCTGAATTGTGAGTGTTAAAACTCTCATTTGCAAACACAGCAACCTGTTGAACTGGGTTCTGATTTTGTCTCTGGAAATAATTCACATTGACTCTGGACAACTTATTTAAATTCATGTTGGCATTTTCCATATTTTGTGGGACCATCTGTGCTTGAACAATTACTGCCATAGGTACCTGTTTCTGAACTGACATTTGCATTTGCTTAACTGGCATATTTTGCATCTGCAATTCTCCATGTTTTTGTGCATCATGTTTAAATTTATATTTCTTCTTCCAATGCTCAAATCTGTTATAAAGATGGCAAAAGGACACATTTTCCAGCAGTACAACATCCATACCTGAATTTGCACTAACCAAAATACCTTTACTTCCATCCTGTGCTCTTTTAATCTGTACCCAATCAACATCCTTTGCTGGCACTTGGCCCTTCAGGAAAATAATCACTGCTATGTTTTTATCCATTACAACAGAAAATGATGGTGCATTCATGCAAACCCTTTTCATGGTCTCTTCACCTGGCCTTTCCACAACAACTTTAGATTCAAACCACAATTTAGTCAGCATGGCAATATAAAAGAACATTTCCAAATTAATGCACAACTCTTTTAAAAAGTCATCAAATCCATCAACTTGTGGGTACCACAGCACAATCTTGTCTCTCAATTGTGGGATTATGTTCAGAAATGCTGCAAGTTCACTTTTATTCTGTGGCATATGAACATGCACGTCTCCCACCATTTCTCTCAATGAGTAAGCAAAAGCTTCTCCCTCATTCTGCTTATTATTATTTTTCTCAATTATATCTGGTGGCTTCCTTTCCTTAGCCAGTTTCCTTGCTAGGTCTGGTGGTTTCTTTTTCTTCTCATGTTTTCTTGCCCAATTGTCTCCTAATTGCTCAAGCCCATTGCATTTTAAAAAATATTTTATTTCTGCAATGTGCAATTGCATTCCTGAAGAACACATTTTCTCATTTGCTTCATCATCCATGTGTACCCTGAAACCTTTCTGAAATGGAAAACTTCCTGAAACATCAGTTTCATATTTATGAGCCAAATCTGTCAGTCCATTATGTGTAGTTAATGCACATGCAGCTGTTTCCATACTCAGGGAAATTAATTCTTTTTCCTGACACTGGTTCACATTTTCATTATTTAAACAACAGGGACAGTTAATTTCTTCATGTTCAAATGTTGAATTTAAAACACTAAACTGTTTCTCTTTTTCAGGGCCTGTGTTAATATGTTCCCCCATGTTCTCTATCTTTTTAATCACTGCTGCTTCCTCAGAGCAGGTTTGAAAAATCCCATTTTCAAATATTTTTATTTTATCCTGGGCTGCAGATGTTGTAAATACCATTTTTCTCTCACCTTTCAGTGCTTGGGGTAATTTCTGTTCAATAATCTGTGTATTCTGAGTTCCTGAAATAAACTCTGGCAAAATCACTGATTCTGCAGCTCTTTGAACTTTTTCAGTAGGGACCATATTAATTGGGACAGTCATAATTTTTCTAGGCATTATCTGTGCATCTGCAGTTTGCAATTCTTGAACTAAATCAGGCACATTTGAAGCAGTAACACCTGGAGGTATCACTGTCAGTGCTGAATCAACAGTTAATGGGTCAATATAAATTGTCTGCACAGTTCTCTCAGTCTGTATTTCTCTCTGTTCAACAGAAGCAGTAACCCCTGTAATATTTACTGGTGCACTATTTTCAGTATTTTTCACGGGAACCACATAAAGTGGTGGACACTCAGTTAACAATTCATCCACTATTTCATCCCCTGAATTATTTATTTGAAGCTCTTTATCATCATTAATTCCCTTCTCCTGCATCTGGTGCTTTACCTTTTTATCCTCACTTGCTTTCTCTCTTGCTGTCTTTTCCCACAGGCTTAAGGCCTCAAATTGTGCAGCTTTAGATGGCATCTTTATTTCACATAACACTTCCCTTAATTTGTCAATAATTTGCAATTCAAAAGTACCATCTTTTGGAAACCTCAAAGCACCCTCTTTTTCAGTAATCTTGCACCATTGGTGAACCCACATACATGTGTTTTGTCCCAAATTGGTAGACATAAAATGCACAGGTGTTCCTTCAGGAGCATCACCAATAAAAAACGAATTTTTCACTTTACCTCCTAACAGCTTCTTTAAACCTTCAAACAGTTTCATTTTTGCAATAGTTCAATGCAATTTCTTTTCTCCAAAGCTGTCAGTCTCAATTTTAGTCAGTTTTACTCCTACCACTGACCCTCCACAAATCTTACTGCAATATTTCTCTTAATCAATAACTCTGTTAGTAACAACATAAATACATTCGCTACTCTGTCTGTTGTGCTAAATAAAGGATAGATTATATTCACTGCGAGTAACACATTCCGCTTACCCTTCACAAAGTAAGACTTTCCGTTTACTCTTCAAACACTACAGGTAAATCCCTTCCGCTTACCTTTCACTCAAGCTCAGAAGAACCTGCTACTCCTTTGGACTTATCCTTCAGGATATATCTTAGTCCAAAGTTTCACCAGCGAACACTTTTGCTGTCAATCAAGCTTAGAAGAACCTGCTACTCCTTTAGTGTGACCCTTTCTAGGTGATATCAGACCAAAGTTTCACCAGCGAACTCTTTGCTATCAATCACTCACACAGAAAATAGTCCCTAATTTAACACTGCCAGCCCTACCTAGCTTCTCAGTGTTATTCCAACAGACGAGTAACCTCAGTGCAGTGTGGCTTCCATTTACCACCCGCTATTCCTTCCCGGGATTCCACAGGTGTGCATACCTGCATGTTCCAGACAACATAGAACAAGACACTAACTTAACATGAAGAGTTAAAACATGTAATCAATAACCAAAAAAATATGTCCTATGAAATTACCAATATAATCAATAACACCATCAATTCAAAATGAGCAAAATGTCACCAACAGTAAAAAAATCCTTACTATTTTCAACACTTCAAAAATACATGCTAGCATATTAACAACATTTCACAACCCTATTGATACTCACACCACTTCTTGCATCACCTGCCAGTACTGCTTTGCCAATCTTCAGGTTCTGCGCATTGGAGTCAGGAATCAGGACTTGGACATTTATCTAACTTGGGCAATTATTTTATTTCCCTCTTAAGGTCAATGATCCATTAGTTGAGTAGTTGATGGTGAAATCAATAATTACTAATCACCAAACTAATCAATAATGACCATCCTCTGCTTACCAAAAACTGATGGAGAGCGGTAATTTCTTCTGGTAGTTTCTCAATGTAAAACCTCCATGCTACCTCTAATTTACCGCTCAAAAGGTGTTGGGCCCTTCACACCATGTATTACCTTCAGGAGACTTTAAAAATCATGAACAGTAAAAACTGCAATCATTATTCAAGCCAATAAAGAGAGTTATTGAGTATTTTAAAGGGTTTTATTTTCTAGTCAAAAAGTTAATTTTTCTCTGACCCTTTATTCATTAGTAAAATATCAATCAGGTTACAGAATTTGGAAAACAGGAAAAATATCAATAATACAGAACACATTACAGTCTGCATATAAGCATTACATGTAGTTATGAAAAATGTGGCGCAAAAGTCTTAAAGAGTTTCTAAGAAAAATAGTCTTGCAAAGCTAATCAGTACTTAAATAGTTTGCAAAAATATGCTATTAAGAGAAATAAATGCATAAATCAAATAAATCTTTTCAGACCTAATTAATTAGTCAAAACATAAACTTAAAGTTTAGCATCTAATCCTATCCTGATCCACTGCACTCTCTGTCTGTCTGTGTCTAAAGAGGAAAGCAGCCCGCCCTTCACAGGCCTCAAAGGAATGTGGCATGAAGTGCCAAGATATGACGTGGAAGCAAGAAACCTCCCCCTGACACTCCTCGGACGCAAGCCCGCCCTTCAGCAATCTCCCGGGACGTTTCTCGTACCTAACCCATAGAAGCCAGCTGAGCTGAGAAAAAGAAGAAGTGCCAGCCCCCATCCAGAGATTACAGTATTTATACCATAATTATTGGCAGAGTACACAAAGATGTAACATTTTTCAGTAAAACCTTTACATGATTGGTCAGTCATGATGCATGAGGTCACACTTCCCTGACTCATTCTAAAAACCTGACTTCACTAGTCTTAAAAAAAGAAGCATACATGAATAACTACATTTATAAACATTTGCAACATTTACTAGGAAAAATGTTTCAATCTAATTCATCCTTCCTTCCTTCTCAGCGCAGTAGATGGACACTTTTAACTAACTGGTACATTGGCACAGTCACAAGAATGTTGAGTTCAGGTTGTCCTTGACTTTTTGTCATGAGGAAAGCTGCTACAGTCTGCGCATGCTCCCTTCTCATTAAATTGCAAGTCATAGCCTTGATGGATTCACAGGCAGCCATGTTTTGTGTAGGCCCCAAAAATAAAACAAACACAAAGATAATATTAATTTCATGTAAATCAGTCCATTATGTTTCCCTCCCTCATACTAATACCCCTTATAAATGTTTACCTAGCCAAGCTATTAGTGAAAAGCAGCTTTTCTATTATTTATGACAACATGCAAAATAAATGTGAAAATAGCATTTTCATGCTTTTAGTGTAACATTTAAAAGCACACACAGTTAATATAGCGCACACTGTTAATACAGCACACACAACAACATGCTTTAATGTTTTAGATAGCTTTTCATGCAAACAAGCATTTAGTCCCTTGTGTCGTGTTTGGTGCATTATTAATTCACACACATTATAAAAAGAGGTGTTATTAACTGAAAATGTTTATCAAAATATGCAACAAGTCAAAGTCTATTAAGACAGGAATAATAAATTTAGATTGGCAAGGGATGAGCTGGGAAGAGAAAAACACATTTAATGAATCTTCAAAGGTAAAAAGGCCACTTTTTCTCTACATTGCAAGAAAACAAATGTTAATTTAGCAAAAGCATTTTCAGACTGAAGTGAATAGGCCTCACTTTCATGTGCCATGTTTTTAACCTGCACCAAAATGTGCGTGGCAATTTAAATGCAGCCTGTCTGAAGCACAAAAAATAAAACAATGCATGACTGCAGATGAAATCTGCTCCATCAATACCAAGGTGTGTACATTCGGTCACGCACGAAAGTTTAAAAAGACATTCGGCTCCATTTAATGTAAATTCTCATAATAATAAAAAAAGAAGCCTAGGTTTAGTGTCTTTGACGTAGTATAAGTTCTTTGATGGGTCTATGAAGAAATTCAATAAGTTCAGATTTCACGAAATATATAGGCGGGTGCGCGCAGTAGGTCGCGCACGAAAGCCTGGAAATGCGCTATCCATTTTATTGAGAACTGTTGCCGAGAGTGCGCACACCGGGTCGTGCACGAAAGTTTAGAAAGGCAATTTTTATTTACAGGCAAATTTTAATGCGTTGAAAAAAAGGCAAGGTACAGACTTTCTAATTCTGTATCGCTTTACAAGGAGTCTCTATGCAACTTGAACAGTGAAGAAAACGGCTTGTTTCCGAAAAAAATATTGCCAGAACTTTATTGACAAAAGTATAGGTTGTATACACGAGATATTTCTGAATTAGTATTTTAAAAACCAATGAAATTCACTGAAAAAACCATAGGTTTTACACACGTTATAGTTAGGAAGTAGCATTTACAAAACCTATGAAATTCACTGAAAAAACCATAGGTTTGACACCAGTTGTAGTTAGCTGGAAATTTTACTGATATAAAACCAATGAAATTCCACGTTATAGTTAGTTGGACTCACTATAACTTGCGCGTGCAATGCACTGCTGATGACGTCACATATTACGAGTGATGTAATATGTGACGTCATCAGCAGTGCATTACACGCGCAAGTTATAGTGAGTCCAACTAACTAGAACGTGGAATTTCATTGGTTTTATATCAGTAAAATTTCCAGCTAACTACAACTGGTGTCAAACCTATGGTTTTTCAGTGAATTTCATAGGTTTTGTAAATGCTACTTCCTAACTATAACGTGTGTAAAACCTATGGTTTTTTCAGTGAATATATATATTACCTACTGGCGATAGCCAGTAGGTATATATAGTTAGGATTTTTTTCCTATGGGATTTTTGAAAATTCTATGTCGAATAACTTTGGCGTTTGAGGACAGAATTGGCTGAAATTTTCAGGAAAATGGAACATTTTGTTTCTGAGCAGCCCCAGAAAATTTAGGGGGGTTTTGTCAAGGGGGGGCCGAGAAAAAAGGGGGGTCCCAAAACGTGTTTTTCCCATGCAATTTTCCATAGGGCGGTTGGCCTCACTTTTAGCCTGAACGGCTGAATGGATTTACACCAAACTTGGCAAAATTGTAGGGACTGGTAGCCCGATGTGCCTTTGCTATGTCTCAAGATATAGGCTCCAGTGGTTTTTACGAAAATTAACTTTGAAAAATATATATTGGGCTACATTGGGCTATATATATGTTGGAGCCCAAATGTAGCCCAATGTAGCCCAATGTAGCCCAATGTAGCCCAAAGATGGCCCCCAGAGACAAAAAAAACCAAATGTAGCCCAACTATAGCCCAATGACAGAATGTCCCAGAGTGTTCTAAAGAACAACTAGAGTGCTAACAGTCCTACTTACTACAAAGGTATGGCACACCTGAAGCCATCTTGATTGGAATAAAGTGGTAACTCTTAAAACATTTAATTTAAAAAGGAACAAAATGAGGGGGTTCATTTTGCCATAGAAAGTATGATTAGCGAATATATGACGAAATCCCGCATACCATCAGTCCGCAAAAAAAATCCCGCACGTACTATTAGGCCGCAAATTAAAATAACGAAAACTTTTAGAACGAATATGCCTTTAGCATACACTAAACAACTAAACTACCCTAAACCCTAATACACTACCCCCAGCATGACCCTACACTACACAAACAGTACAACACTACCCTAAACCCTAAAACACTACCCCCAGCATGACCCTACACTACACAAACACTACAACACTACCCTAAACCCTAAAACACTACCCCCAGCATGACCCTACACTACGCAAACACTACAACACTACCCAAAACCCTAAAACACTACACCCCAGCATGACCCTACACTACGCAAACACAACACTACCCTAAACCCTAAAACACTACCCCCAGCATGACCCTACACTACACAAACACTACAACACTACCCAAAACCCTAAAACACTACACCCCAGCATGACCCTACACTACGCAAACACTACAACACAACCCTAAACCCTAAAACACTACCCCCAGCATGACCCTACACTACGCAAACACTACAACACTACCCTAAACCCTAAAACACTACCCCCAGCATGACCCTACACTACGCAAACACTACAACACTACCCAAAACCCTAAAACACTACACCCCAGCATGACCCTACACTACGCAAACACTACAACACTACCCTAAACCCTAAAACACTACCCCCAGCATGACCCTACACTACGCAAACATTACAACACTACCCAAAACCCTAAAACACTACACCCCAGCATGACCCTACACTACGCAAACACTACAACACTACCCTAAACCCTAAAACACTACCCCCAGCATGACCCTACACTACGCAAACACTACAACACTACCCTAAACCCTAAAACACTACCCCCAGCATGACCCTACACTACGCAAACACTACAACACTACCCTAAACCCTAAAACACTACCCCCAGCATGACCCTACACTACGCAAACACTACAACACTACCCTAAACCCTAAAACACTACCCCCAGCATGACCCTACACTACGCAAACACTACAACACTACCCTAAACCCTAAAACACTACCCCCAGCATGACCCTACACTACGCAAACACTACAACACTACCCAAAACCCTAAAACACTACCCCTAGCATGACCCTACACTACGCAAACACTACAACACTACCCAAAACCCTAAAACACTACAGTGATCTAATGAGCAACTAGAGTGCTAACATTCAGAATTTATGGCAAATGTGTAACACATCTGAATGCCTTCTTGATAGAACCAAAGTAAACAAGCATTGAAAATGCAATAGATCTCGCCCTCGTTTAAGTTAAAGCCATTCTGTTTGTAATGAGGTGGCTTTTTAGCTTTGCTTTTATTAGTGTTTTTAAAACTTTCATGTAAATAACATGCATATGTATGCATATATGTATATGTATGCATGCATTTATATTTATATAGATATGCAGATTATATATGTTTATATATGTATATTACCTACTGGCGATAGCCAGTGGGTATATATAGTTAGGATTTTTTCTCTATGGGATTTCTGAAAATTCTATGTCTGATAACTTTGGCGTTTGTGGACGGAATTGGCAGAAATTTTCAGGAAAATGGCACATTTTGTTTCTGAGCAGCCCCTGAAAATTTGGGGGGGTTTCGTCAAGGGGGGCCGAGAAAAAAGGGGGGTCCCAAAACGCGTTTTTCTGATTCATTTTTCCATAGGGCGGTTGGACTCACTTTTAGCTCGAACGGCTGAATAGATTTACATGAAACTTGGCAAAATTGTAGATATGGTTTGCCCGACGTGCCTTTGCTATGTCTCAATATATGTGCTCCAGTGGATTTTGAGAAATTAACGTTTAAAAAAATATATATATCTGTGACAGCGCTCCGGTTAGCGCCCCGGTTCGCGTACCTGACGCGTAACGGAACTTCGCGAAGCGAAGCTGATTTACTCTCCGGTGTCTGTCAACATTCTAAACAGTCCGGAGCGGCCGCCATCTTGTCTCTCGGTACGATCGAGAGACAAGATGTGGGGAAAAACGAAGGGGGAAATGAAGGAAAGGGGGCAAGGTAGACCACTCCTGACCCCCTAGGATTGATGAGGGGGATATTAAAGTGCCCCGTGGGGCTAAAAATAAAAAATAATTTTTTTTGCGATTTTACGCCGTAGAGGCGCGTCCCGGTACACGAACCGGGCAGCTCACCGGGCAGCTAACCGGGCAGCTAACCGGCAGCGTAGCTGTCAACATTGTAAACAGTCCGGAGCGGCCGCCATCTTGTCTCTCGGTAGGTTCGAGAGACAAGATGTGGTGAAAAAAGAAGGGGGAAATGAAGGAAAGGGGGCAAGGTAAACCCCTCCTGACCCCCTAGGATTGATGAGGGGGATATTAAAGTCCCCCGCGATTTTTTACGGTAGAGGCGCTTCCCGGTACGCGAACCGGGCAGCTAACCGGCAGCGTAACGGGAGTCCGCCATCTTGTGTTTTTGGAGCGTCCGGTTCGCGTACCGGGTAGCGTCCCAGTAAGCGTAACAAGGGGAAAACCAAGAGAAACAGTAAAAAAAAAATTAAGGGAATAGATTTCCAGCAAACTTGGCAAAATTGTAGGGACTGTTTGTTTGATGTGCCTTTGCAAGGCCTCAAGATATGTGCACGTGTGGATTTTGTCTAATTAAGGTTAAAAAAAAATATATATATCTGTAAGCGTGCTCCGGCACGCTTACGTTACGGGTTTTGTTTGCGCTGCAGAGCCGATACGTCACGGTTATGCGACGCGTCATGAGGCATCTCACGTGGCTACGTGATACGTCACGTAATAAAGAATATATTTTACAGCTATAGATATTAGCTTTTAAAAAACCAATGAAATTCACTGAAAAAACCATAGGTTATAGACCATATATAGTTAGGAATTTGCATTTACAAAACCTTGAAAATTCACTGAAAAAACCATAGGTTAGAGACCATATATAGTTAGCTGGACATTTTATTGACATAAAACCAATGAAATTCCATATATAGTTAGTTGCACTAACTATATATCGCGCACCCGCAATCCACTGCTGATGATGTCACATATTACATCATTCATGACATGGTCAGTGACATCACTGAAGACATCACTGATGACATCTCAAATGACATCACTGATGACATCACTGATGACATCTCAAATGACATTACTGATGACATCATGACACACCAATACCAGTTACTACATACGCACTCACTGATTCCTACGTCTACACACACATTCACTCATTCACCCATACAATCACTCATACATACAGTCACTCATTATTACAACACTATCATATGCACTCATACACCTATGCAGACACTCAAACACTGCCACTCATCCATGGAGTTACTCACACACCTAGTCAGTCCTGTAAAGAATCAATCACACTTCCATTTCCTCATCTATACAGTTAAACACAGAACACCATACTTCAGTGACATCACTGATGACATCACTGATGACATCTCAAATGACATCACTGATGACATCTCAAATGACATCACTGATGACATCATGACACACCAATACCAGTTACTACATACGCACTCACTGATTCCTACGTCTACACACACATTCACTCATTCACCCATACAATCACTCATACATACAGTCACTCATTATTACAACACTATCATATGCACTCATACACCTAGTCAGTCCTGTGAAGAATCAATCACACTTCGATTTCCTCATCTATACAGTTAAACACAGAACACCATACTTTTCACACATATACTAACACATACTTACTCTCTTATACAATCACTGATACAAGTACACATTGATATGCACAGAGTCACACACCTCCCAGCCAGCCACACACACACTCAGTCTTCCATACATCCACTCATTCTTCAATATGTAAAACATATTTAAACTTTACAAAAACACACAGACACTAGATGATGTCATCAGTGATGTCATTTGAGATGTCATCAGTGATGTCATCAGTGATGTCATTTGAGATGTCATCAGTGATGTCATCAGTGATGTCACTGACCATGTCATGAATGATGTAATATGTGACATCATCAGCAGTGGATTGCGGTTGCGCGATATATAGTTAGTGCAACTAACTATATATGGAATTTCATTGGTTTTATGTCAATAAAATGTCCAGCTAACTATATATGGTCTCTAACCTATGGTTTTTTCAGTGAATTTTCAAGGTTTTGTAAATGCAAATTCCTAACTATATATGGTCTATAACCTATGGTTTTTTCAGTGAATATATATATATATATATATATATATATATATGGTTTGGTTTTACATGACAATGTTCACATTGATTGAATCAAACTTTTTTGGGAATCATGAGTAACCTTGGAGTTCAATTGTGCATTGATGATGAAATGTATTTTTCTCTTTTATGATTCTTTTTTTTCCTGTCTTGCTTTGTTATTTTTTTAATATTAGGGTCATTGTGTATTTTTATTTTCATAACAGTGAGTCAATATTTCTATGTACACATATGTATTCAATGAGGTGTGATAGCCTTTCTATCATGTTCACACCTTGGTGTTTGTGTTGCTCTCTTAAGGGGATAGGGCACAATGGGAAATGTTGATTTGCTTTGACAAAGACCTTGGTGTCCGAAACGCGTTAGCGTGCATTAAACATGTTCAAATAACTATCTCTGGAGGGCGGGCATTTCTTGCTGCCACGGTGTGGCCGTGTCGGCATCATTGCTATATTTAAAACAGATTCTGTGCCTGTTTTGCCCTGCACCATCCCCACTGGTGGATGAGATTGGTACACAGTAGGAGAGTTCATTGTTGTTGGAGGGCTCCACTTTCTGCCGATCCCCGCCCCCATTGGAATATCGAGTGACTACGGAAGCGAACGCGCTGCAAGGAGGAGGCCGGCAGACTTTGCGGCTGTCTCGTGGACAAGTAAGCTGGTATGTTCCTGCTGCGGAGCACGCTGAGTGAATTTCATCAGAGAAGTTATGGGAATGGCAGGGATGTCGCCTAGCTCTTATATTTAAACGTGTTCCATGACGGCAGGATAGAATTGCACAGCAAACAACAGGATAGTGCTGCATTACCACTTTTTCCTTGGAAAAGTAAAATTTTTTCTTGTTTGTTAAGAATTGCCTGAACTATGTGTGAATCGATCCAGAGCAGGCTGGATATAGCCTGGGATCTATTTAATGAGACTGACAATGTTAATAATACGGATGCAAGGGGGGGAGCTTCAACCATAAACAATGTTTCAAAAACACTCAAACAGATGCTTTTTGCTTTTGAAAGATTGCGCTAGAAAGAAATGAATCGCAGCTGGGAGGTTATCGCCTTAGATAATTATATAGAAGTCAGCAGAGGGGGGCGTGGCCTGCAGGGGCAGGATGGCGGACGGGTCTTAACATTGCGCCACCATCCATCCCCTTAATCCGGCACTTTTATCCCACATCGTCACAATCTGCTGGCAGAGGGCGGTACTTGATGCCCATTTGACACCCCCGGGGGACTGATGAGATCAACATCGTGCCTCGACAGCAAGTTTCAGAGCCTTGTAGCTGAGCGCTGGAGAGCCACCGGAAGGCAGCGGCCGTGATCTACCAGGAGAGGCGCCTGCGACTGGGCCCCGGCTCCCGGGCTCTGACACTGCGAAAGCTGTTCCTGCGAAATAAGGGTTCGCTGCCCAGCAAGCAAATGGGGAAGCCCCCTAGGATGCCAGGGGAGGTGAGGAGTGATGAGTGAGAGGCCCTGGTGAGCAATGTGGGCATTGGCGGCGACTGGGACGGGCCCAGCCCCACAGCGCGAGGAGCTGTGACGGCAGTGAGGCAGCACCCGGTAGTGAACAGAGGCCATAAATGAAGAAGGAAAGCGCTGCTGGCCTAAAATAGGCCAAAAGAGTGACGACGGAGCTGGGCTGTGACCTGCTGTTGTAGGTGTCTGGAGACCGGCCTGGAAAGTGACATCTGGCTGCACAGGTACGGGCCAATCTGGTACACCCTGCCGGCGGCTGTATGGCACAAGGAGTATTGGCGTTGACCCGGGACGAAGACTTGAAATGGGCTGATGCGAGGTGCAGCCACTGAGGGGGTCACAGCTGGGTGCAGGCCTGTGGCATTGGAGTGCAGGAGTGACTTACGCAAGGCCGGCAAAGTGGTGCAGCACTCTGGTACCCCTGCGATTGCAGGGAAAAGTGTGGTTACTGTTGGCGACTGCTGAGGTAGAGTGCGGTGAGGGATGATGTAAGGCCCATGAGTGAGACCTAGTGAGGAGTGCGCCTGACGTAAGCCGGGAGGCAAAGAAAGCTGTGCGGGCCCCTCGATGCCAGATCTGATTAACACTCACCCAGCGGGCAGCAGAAGGAATACGCTGTAAGATCAGCGGAGTGTGGAAGCCAAGAAACTACCTTTGTGTGGTTCGGACACACCAGCTGGCTACTTAGGTACTCAGTCGATGCACGGTGCTGCCTAACGAGAAGAGGAATCGGCACCGGGTGTAGGGGAACAGCCATGCCTCTGTATGCCTGTGATACAACGACGGCGGGGATAGCTTTAGAAAGCACCCCTATGCATCGCATGCCCAAGTTGACTCTAGCATTTGAGGTGGTGCGCTGACCCGCTCCTTTTGCTGATTCAAAGACTGGGGGGTGCTTTGGCTGAGGCAGTGTGTGAGGAGAAGAATGGGGCACACCAGAGGCGCCAGATCGAGGGCCTCTTCGCAAGCTGCAGGCACTAGTGAAGCGAACCCTCCACAACAGGTGGTGGAGCAGAGGGCCCGGATGACTTTCTGGATGCTATTCCAAATGCTATTGAACACTCTCATGAGTCAATGGAAGCTAAGTTGGCCAGCTAAATTGAAGCCGGCCACAGAACTTCAAGAAAAACAGCAGAATGCCCACGAGGTCTGGATCAGATGCCTTGAGGGGCAGGTGGAGGACGCGGAAGGCCACTCTCGGAGGAACAATGTGTAGCTGATTGGACTGCTGGAAGGAGCGGAAGGACAAGACACGATCCCCTTTCTAGAGCAATGGCTTGAGACCATCCTGCCAAATACTGAGTTCTCTCCGTTCTTAACCATTGAATGGGCACATCGCGTCCCGGGCAGGAAACCGTCCCAGCGGGACAGAGCATGACAGCTCATCTTCAAAATGTTACATTTCAGGGATCATGATGTGATTTTCTGTGAGACGAGGAAGCTAGATGAAGTCCAATTTGAGAACTCCAAGGTGTTGTTTTCTCTGGACTACACAATGAAAGTCCAACATCAGGGGGGTCCTTCCTGCCTGTCAAGTGCCAACTCCGGCAGTTAAATATGTCTTATTCGCTGCTCTTCCCGGCTAGACTCTGTATAGTCTTCGATGGGAAGTCAGGGTTTTTGGACACTCCTCAGGACACTTGGTATTGGCTGGAGACATCAGGGCAGTACACTAGACCACAGCCTATGGGCACTGCTATCGCATGGTCTCAGGTGGCAGTTGGAAAGGGGACTCGACGGCGGCGGCCGAGGAGACGATTCCCTGGGTTATCGGTGGCACCTGGCCCGGACCAGATCCGAATGGAGCGACAGGCAGTGGTCTGCATTGCGGAACAGATGTCAGACACAGCAGTGCTGGAGGACAAAGTTGATGTCTCTGTCCATTCCTTTGGACGGGGGGTTCCTTGATGGCGGACTCATCAGACAAAATGTTGCTAAGAATGCCAGACGTTACACCTCAGACGGCGGATGGTGTTGTATGAAAAGTGGCTGAGCCAGACATTCATTAATAAACATTACTATTTGAATTGCTGTGGATGATATCACTGAAGATTGTTGAATACATAAGGTCAGGTTAGGAACGGGCTAGTGTGTTGGGAGTACCTCTGAGTCTTGGGGGGCTGTTCTATGATATGTTTATAGCGACGTGTCATTAGATGATTCTGGGGAATGTATGATGGGATACTCTACATGGTTACACAACCCCCTGTTTTTCCCATGTACCAGGGACCTGTATGACACATGATTGAGCTGCTGTATTTCATGTTTGGGCGACACCTCAATGTTGTGAGGGTTGCTCTGATAAAGGTTTTTTCTTCCCCCTGTTGGCTTACCCCGTTTTCCCCCTTTACTGCAGGATTCTCTCGGGGGTATCGTGGATGTTGCTATGCATATCTGACTGCTATTTAATTGGACCTGGGAGGGTTGGGACACTGTCATCCTTATCTGTTTACTTACCTTAGCTCAAAGACGGGTCACGTTGTGATGTATTCCTATAGGTTCTGTATCGATCCCCCTATTCCTGACCCTATTCTGGTTAACAAGTTAACTAGCAGCCATCCCATGAGGCAGAAAACCCCCATGATGCAGGAACCGTTATCTGATAAAGCCACACTACGGCACAGGAACGTGTTATCTGATTAAGTCATAACGCTTGCCATCTAATTAGACAAGCGATATTCCTCCAGCCCCTGATAAGGCATACGAAGTTCTCAAAACAAATCAAACCTATGACAGACCTGGGAAAAACCCTGCGGCCATTGTTTTGATTTCACCGAGAACTTCAGCAAAAGAATGTGCTAACGACCAGGTCGTATGACATCCTTATTGACGTATCTATGTCCATCCTTACGTCAATCTCGGCACCTTAAAGGTATAAATATTACCGATATTGCCCTATGCAAACACACGCGGTGGTGACGAGATCGGAGCAGCCAGACTTGCCGAAGCCCAGAGCAGAGCAGACCCCGCTGGCGCAGCCCGGCCTTCCTGACGCGCTGAGAACGAGACGCTGCTTTCTCCTGCCGAGAAATCCAGCTCCGGCGCTTCCGGGTAGCCCTCGCAGGCAGCCTGGAATATCGAGACCAGAGACGAGAGATACCATCCCTCATTCATCCTAGATTCCAGGTACGGAACTGAATAACCCCTTGCAGAGAATTCTTTAGTCAGTCACTTGGCAAAACAAACTTAACTTAAACTGCTACTTTCTATTCCCGCCCATGTATTAGGCTTAGGTCAGGTACACGGGGTAGGCGTAGTTAGAAACACCAGTTGAGTACGATTAGTCAAATGTAAATGTGTATGTATTCATTTTATTAATTTTATTCATTTTAAACCTTCATATGGCTTAGAAACCATATCAATGTTTTTACAGTATTATTTTATACTTCTGCTTTTATTGTATGCACTTTACTTAACCATAAGTATTGCAATAATATCGATCCATTTCTCTTGTATGAGAAAAGAGACTGATCAATAAATAACATCTTTTATTGAACACGCCCGTCTCTTCCTTTTCTCTACAATCTGGTGAGACTAAGAATGCACGTACTGACTGAGTAAAATAAGTCGTCTTTTGTTTTCACACGACTCTAGAGATACACTCTTGATTAGGGGAGAGCAAAGTTGTCATGTTCTATGGTTGTCAGAAACTAAATCCCTTCTTGTCTATCCAGGGAGGTTCAACTCCTCCTTGCCTATTCGAGAAAGTTTCTAGTGAACTCTGAGCTAGCTGGCAAAACCCAAAACTTTAAGTCTAATATCGACAGTAGTAGACCTAGTTAACGTCTGGTCTAGGCCTATACTATTGAAGGTATTATTCCAATGCGCAGAGCCTATTGGGATAATAGGAACTACACTACATGGCGCCCAACGCGTTTGGAAGGGCGATAAAACTAACGTAAGACATTTAGAGTAACTCAGTCGTGCTTTTTCACTCAGACCCCTTTTCCCATAATACTCCAAAGACGTCTGGAGTGGGTAAAAGGTAATATCCGCCAGACCTCGCAGGAGGAAACTCCTATGTATGCTCCTTGGTTTAGTCAACGTTGAAGGATACACTGTTCCAAAATATTGTGCATCTAATCTTTGTTTCCATAAGAAACCTGATCTGCAAACAAACTAAATAACCTTCCTGTCGGTAAAATGGTAGACAGTGATGAAGAAAGAGAGACAGGATAGCAACTGAACTCGCAGCAGCTGATAATGCACTGCTAGACACAGACCCGGATATAATACTCATCCCGGTAATCAAGAGGAAATCTATAACTTTAAAACTTATAGAAAATGGACTGACACCTAGAGGTGGCACAGTCATATTCTTGATTGAGGCACACGAATATTGGCAGACAGAGGTATATTATTCATGGATACATTTTCCAGCAGCAAATGCTGTAACAAAGTACTTCCACTATTACAAAACAGAGGACCCTCCTAATGAGTACACTCCTTTCGAGGAGGTGGAAGTACCACTTAAATTTCAAGAGCATCTGCTCTTATTTAATGGCGCCCTAAAACATAATAATCACATCACCAGGCTCGGTCCATTAGGTAGACCAGGAGCAACGTGGCCGGTCCTAGCCGGATACACACCACATCCAGACATCAATGGGATGTCTCAAGCAGAGCTTTTAACACAGCTAAAACAATTAATAAAATTACATAGACAATTAGTCCAATATGTGATGCGGACTTCAACAATTCAACCAGCAATTAAAATTCCACAGCTGACCCCTCACCAGGGGAACACAAATAAAATTACACCACAGAACATACAATCCTGTCTAGGTAAAGTACCAGCTAAACGGGAACAAATACCATTCTGGTTAGCACAAAAAATCACCCAAATAGAGGCGTTGTTTCCAGACACCACCCCGTTAGAAAAACACAGGATTCTGACTATCTGTCTTCCAATGGGAATCGCACCACACGTGGAGGACTGTGACACTTGGGGTACAGTCTTTGCTTCCATTTACACAAAAACGCACGGTGTTCCATCCATTTCGGCAATACCAGATGTGCTAAAACAAATTCAAGACGAATACGGTCCAGAACCCGCTTTAACTCTTGGTATGAAATTACTAAAAGACTTCAAGCAGGTCTCGGCTATATTATTAGCCAACATAAAGGGAGAAGCAGCAAACGTGGCGATCCGCCAGAGGTTAAAGGAGACAGATATAGCAGACCAACCAGCTGAAATTGCCAGAATTATAGAAAAATCCTATGAGGAACTAGGTAGAGATAGTTTAGGTGGAATACCAGTAAAACCACAGCTGATTGAAAGTCCTGAAAAAATATTTTTTAATAATAATTCAACATCACAAAAAAAGAGCTGGGATGGAAACAAACAATCCAATCCTAAAGAAAAGAAATTCCAGTCCAGAGGAAGGTCTCCTCGGCGGAGAGAAAAATCTCCGAACCAGAGACACAGGTCACCCCAAAGTGACCCCTCTGGGAAAAGATATAACCTTAGAAATAGGGATAATATAAAGAAGCCTGATAGATATCAAGACATTGATACACGTCCCTCTCAATCTTTTCAGACTTCCTCGCAGAAATCGGAAAGAAGAGGACGATCAGAACAAAGAGAAGAGCACGCCAAGTCCAAAGACAAGGAACCTGCTCATCTAAAAAAGAAATTACAATTTCCAAAAAAGAAGGTAGCCAGTATCAAGGTAGTTAACAATGCCGAGAATACTGAGGACACAACTGAAAAACGGAGAATGGGCTCAGACAATGCTAGACAGCGCAGCAGAAGTGAGCATAGCTCGCAAAGTCCTTATGAATCTTCTGGAGACAGTGGACACAAATGAATATCTTCAAGTGGAAACTGCAGACACCAGAGTTAGCAAACCTCACAAAATATATGAAATAACTTTACGTATAGAAGGGGATAAGACTAGAAAAATAAGGGGACTATTTTGGGATAATCTCTCCAAGGGCTATGACATCCTTCTAGCTGGAAAAGACTGGCCACCAGAGTTTGTCAGGGAGTGCCCTCATGGCGAAGAAATAATTATGCCTGCCTTCTCAAATCATATCCCAATTCATAAAAAATACACACTTGCCAGAAAGTGGGCAGTAGCTCAAGCTCCTGCTTTATATAAAAATCATGTAGGATGGGATGAGGACTCTCCTCCTCACAAAATCCAGTTAAAATCACAACCTACTGCACAAAGACAGTACCCAATTAAGCAAGAAGCTAAAAAACAGGTAAAAGAAATCCTAGATCAATTAGAATACCAGGGGGTGATTGAAACTTGCACCTCACAAATGAACAACCCTTTGTTTCCGGTCTCCAAACCAGACAATTCATATCGTCTAGTTTTGGATTACCGACACCTTAACTCATGTTGCAAAACTTTTGCAGTGCAAAACTCGCATAGTGCTGCACTAATGAATAACATAGTGCGCAAAAAATACAAAACAACATTAGACATCTCTAATGGATTCTTTTGTCAAAACATAGCACCAGAGAGCAGATATTTGTCTGCATTCTCAATAAATGGCACTCAAAAACAATTCTGTCGGTTAGCCCAGGGGTACAAGAATAGCCCAGGGGTATTCTCAGCGAGAGTAACAGAATTACTACAAACATATGATGACGAAGCATTATCTTATGTCGACGACATATACTTAACAGATGATGACTTGGATACTCACTTGAAGAGAGTGAACACCATAATACTTGGGTTCGCAGCAGAGGGTTACAAATTCAATTTTAAAAATCCAGAATTGCCCATCTAACAGTCCTGTTCTTAGGATACAAATTATCAAGTGAAGGCAAAAGCCTGGCTGACAATTTCCTAGAGAAATGTGCCGTACTCCAAGCACCTAGAACACTAAAAAACCTACAGTCAATTCTAGGCTTCCTAAATTTCGGAAGAACATACATCGCAAATTACACAGAAAGGGTCAAACCCCTTTATGATCTAATAAAACCAGATTTTAAAAGAACCAATTGGACTCAAATACACACAGAAATTTTGAGATCCTTACAAACAGACATGTTAATTAAAACAAAATTAGAAACACGTGAAAACACACGCAATCTTGTGATTCGAGTCATCCCAGGAAGATGCGGATTCACATACCTGACCTCTAATGAGGGAGAAAAGGTACCAATTGCATTCAAATCACACTTGTACACAGAAGCTGAAAAGAAATTCAGCATTAAAAAAAACATTGTTCATGCAGTTCAAACCGCAATAGCTAGAGAAAAAGATCAAGCGGACGGTAGACGTATCACAGTCAGAACAGCAGAATCAGCCTTTGAGGCATTAACAACACCTTGTAATTTACCAACAACAACATTGAATCCGGAATGGATACAATGGGTGAATTCAATTACAACGCACAAAGTATACTACTACTTTGATCCAGAACTAAAGGAATTGAAAAATCTAGAATATGAAAGAACATTCCCTCTGCCTATCGACATTCTGCCCTTACGACAATACGCTTGTGTAATCTATACAGACGGACATGCTCAACCCTCCGTTTGGGGAGAACAAGCATACAACCCCACATGTGAGATTACAAAAGAAGTGTGGCGCGGAGGTAAACTAAGACCTCTATTAACAAAAACACACTCAGTAGAAACTAATTCAGAACAACAGACTGAAATAATAGCATTGAAAATGGCGCTAGATAATGCAGATCGCGAATTCCCGACACTTATAGTGTCCGATTCATATTACTGCGTCAAATCATATAACAACGATTTGCAGACATGGATTCAAAACGGTTACAAAGATGACACAGATGCAACAATAAAGCAAAAACTGCTTTGGGAACAAATAGCTCTTTTACAAAAAGAACTACCAAAGGCTCACGTGACACACTCACTGAGTCATCAGCGTGATGGCGTTCACGTTGCAGGGAATTCATTGGCTGAGACAGCCACAGCGGTAGCAACTAAATCGGCTTCCGTAGCTCGAAAAAAGCGTACAGTGAAGTATATTGACGGTGAAACAGTGCTGGCGGTGAAAACGTCATCAAAAGGCGACTGCTCAGCGCTACCGATCAACTATCCACTCAATTATACATACATAATCGATGCAAACTCCGTCCCTTTTGCTCGAATCCCTGTAGTGGGGGATAGAGTGATTCCAAACATGGACAGGAGAAACTTGTTAATAGCAGACGCACATATGGGCGAGGGTCTCAGACACCTCAAACTAAAAGATTCTCTGGAAGAATTACAATCAAGATACTGGTGGCCAGGCATGAGCCTGCATCATACCATTTTTGTAAAGAACTGCCCAAACTGTAACAGAAATCGCAGTGGTGAGAGAAACGGTGTAATACCGTGTCGTTTCACTCCAGAAAAGATCAACAGTAAAAAGCAAAGCGTCCGATTAACATATACAGGCTAGTTTCCACTTATAATGTAGATCATCAGCACTCGGCTGACGTCTGGACTGTTATACAAAGATTTGCGAGTCTAAATGGCATATACGCTAGAAGCATGCTACGTTTGACCATTGTTTTCAATCTGGCCCTCCAGCCTGAGGGGAAACATGGCCAAATGAGCATAGCACAGCGGGACTCTTCTCACTTCCTTCCTGAGGGATACGGGATGGTGTAAAGAAAAAACCAAGGCATAAAGCTATCTATAACAGAAAGGATATTAGGTTCGGGAGCTGGGTGGGTCAAACATCTAATAAGTGTCCAACGTAGTCTAAATAACTTGCCAAGAAATTCTCTGAAGGGATTCAGTCCGTACGAATTATTATTTGGAACTAGGATGTTAGTCTTAGATCTCGACAGTCAGACTTCAGTGGTGAAGGAAAAATGCTTTGATATCAAAGATCGTTGGGCTATTTTGCAGGACTTAAACAAAACAAGAAAAGACCTGAGCAACATAAAGTTGAAACAGCAGCCAACAACCACTGAAGAACCACCACCTGTCCCAGCAAGACCTGTCTGGATTCCAAAAGTCGGGGATCTAGTCAGAGAAAAGATCGCGGTAAAGAAGGAATTTGGGCCTTCTTACAGAAAAGCAGTTCCTGTCTTGTCTGTCAACGGGACAAGATCAGTTGTACTACCGCCGCTTGCTGGTAAAAAGGAGAACCGAGTTGTATCCATCGACCTGGTAAAACCACAACATGTGGCCGATAACAAATAGTAGGCCAAGTGGACTCCCGAGAAGTAGTAGAACACCAAGATTTGCTACTAACACAGAGGTTCAATCTAAGAGGCTAATCACATTCGAAACGCCTACAGAACTACAACAAGGACTATGCAACAATGCAATGGAACTTAGACCTCTGAAAACCCAAATAAAAACATTTAGCAGAGACACACCAATCTATAATGAAGTAACAAACGACTATGCAAGAAACAGTAATCCTGAAGCAATTGGAACAATTGACAGAACTGCATCCGGCTACTTCATAAACTTCGATGATTCCTCTGAAGGCTTCACTGAATCAAAAACACAGCCATCAACAATAACCTTTAAAGATAAAGTTAAAGTACTTTTGAAACAACTGAAAGAAACATATCTGATTTCTCCATGGATTGAATTTTGGGTGGGTTTTGGTGCATTTATCCTCATACTTTGGCTCATTATGGTACTAACTTTGGGACGCTTCATTGAGGCAAAATATGCTAAAATGGACACAGCAAGTCAGAAAATCAACTTGATCCTCAAACCACACACATCTTCACACGTCGAGAAAAGAGAACTTTCTTCAGTCAACTTCACAGCCAATCCTATACCGGGTGGGGTAGCATGGGACAAAACTGACTACGAAATTTATGGTCCGGTTGAAATCCTGAAATATCCACACCAAATTAAGATCTCATTGAGTGACTTTGTAAAACCAAGCTCATTTGCTGATGATTGGGACTTTGAAAGTATAAATAATATGATGTCTGACTTAGTGATGTCTGCTAAATTTACCAAACATGATTATTTGCAGGGTTCGACAAATTATGATAGTATGTACTGTTATAACCACTATGGTAACCATTTTCTACATAGATCTGCACAACCTAGAAATGTTTTAAATTATAATCAATGGGAACATTGTGCAACCCCTCCAAAAGGAAGCTCAAAAACCGTTTATGACAAATATTCATACTTTTCAGGTTTTAACACAAGTAATGCTGAAACATTTTATTTCAAATTGTCAAATAAGACAGGGACAAAGACCATGATAATAAACACAAAATTGATATATTCAGACTCATTCTTTGAACAAATGAATACTTTTGGTTTTGAGTATTGGGACAAAAATGTTGAAGTAAAAAGTGTTTGGGGTACAAAAGAATGGCAAGTACAGGGTATAGAATCTTTGTTTAGAGCCTGCATGATCCCAGAACAAATTATATTTTTGAATGACACTGTTCAACAAACTACCTGTCTTGGCTTAGCCAAAATCAAAGACTTAAATAAACCGTCTATTCCAAAACCAACAATGAACAGCAATAGCTCCACAGATGAAGAGATAGACGTAAATTATGTATTAAACCAAAACAGAACACATCCTGATTGGAAACAGTGGTTGATCTGGCCCACAGATACTAATAACTGTCAAAACAGATTCCTGAACAAAACACAGGGGTTCAAAATGACCAGGCCAGACCCTAGATATTCCCAAAGACAACACCCAGGAATAATAACCACCTACAGTGTGGGCAAATTATGCCTTCAATGGCTACAGACTTCCACACTGGCAGAAATTAAGCAACACCTAACTTTACTGACTGATGGTGCTGACTTGCGTGATTTCATTATGGGACCGCGCAAACAGCGTCAGAAACGTTTCATAGCAGCCTCTGTATATGCAGCATACAACGAGGCCTGGAAGGAGACTCAAATTGAGACAGCAGAAAGAATACGGGAAATTGACCGTATTAATTTGGAAAAATCACTTTCTGTAGTGGACAATGGGTTAATGACTCTGTCCTCCAGAATTTTTTCTCTGGACAGCATTGTGTCTTCAGCAATCGACATAATATCGCAAGACTTACTGTTGTTACAACACGGTCAGTCTCAATTGCGTTCTATTGTACAGCTTGGCTGGACGTTACAAAATCTGCGTTCAGGCTATGTGCCTTGGCGTTTAATCAACACCACGTCACTATTCAATATCTTTAACCTTACTGATAAACAAATCAGTATGGCCCAGAAGGGTGCTGATTATACAATCCTGAGCATTGAGAAACTCGAGAGATTACCAGTGACAATGTCAGAACGACCTGTCAGTGAATGGATAATACATGGGATAATTAATATTCCAATATCAACCTTCAGTTTTCAATACTGCCAAAAATATATACAGGCTGGCATGTACGAAAAATTGGGAAAGGGGTACATTAAAACAACATGGAACTTGCCCTATTCAGATGCATGTGTCAGTAATAAAGGCCAGAAAGTGTTTCTTAGTGGCAATAATTGTGCAATGTCACTGAGCAGTACACTTCTGTGTAATGGAATTAGTTTGCATGGAGCCTGTGAAGGGAATTCAAATAACCTTTCATGTCACCAGCTAGGCGCACCTGCAACAGAGATAGAACCATTCTTTCAAAGACTCTATAATGGGAGTTACATTCTAATTGTAGATCGCAGATGCTGTAGTCTTATGCCCGGGACTCCTTATCTCGTAACTACGACTGCGAAGGTCAAGTGCTGTGGACGCTTATTGTTCCCCAGCTCCCTTCCAGACAGGGAGGCAAGGGCATGGCCCAACTTGAAAATTACTTCTATTCGAATAGATACTTTAAGCAGAATGAAAACAGTGCTTCTTCAGACGCCGACCAGACTCACGTCATCAAAAGAAACGTATGATCTCCTAGTCGCAAGGACGACTGCAGAGATTCACTCCTTATTATCAACTAATTCCCCCATACATTTCGCAGAAATCCTGAATGAAATCTTAAATATTTCTGATACCAGTGGAGTCTCAAAAGTATTTAAGACAGTATTTTCGATGGCATTAACACCATTCAAAGCCATACTGGGTATTTTTCCAGATTTCGTCCATTCGATTTTTGGCGGACTTCCCCTCATTTTGGGACTAATTGCAGGAATCCTGTTCTTAGTCCTCATATTTCGTTATGGCAAACCATGTCACAGACAAAACACCTGCGACAAGGGAAGAAACAATCCTAGCCATTGGATACCGGGACCGGATATCAAAAATCCTGGGACTATCCCGGCTTAGAGATCTGAACATGACTTGGTTTCTTTCATTTCGACCAATGTGGCATCGATGTGTTTTACCTGTATTAAGGTGCTTGCTATGCGGAGAAGAATGCGTGTTAGACACCTGTCTGACTCTACAATCAGATGCGCCAATGGATGCAGAAACATTGTTGAGTCCAATAAAGGCTCATGCTTTGTGCTGCCCTCAACGGCTACCAATCCTGATGACGGCATTCGTGGAAACTTCACCACTACGATTAAGGGGTAGTGAAGTTCATGATGAAAGCAGCATTGATCAGGTACGACCTTCTGTCAGCAATACTAATCAAAACGTCAATGGAGACAATCATGTGCACGAATGCATGGTTACATCTTTTTCCGAGTTAGTGGAACTCTCCCAGGAAGCTGTTGACAACTTTTTCGAGAGTCTAAATGATATGATGTTCTCACCAGAGCAGAAATAGAGACTTTTGAGCAAGCTCGCACACGGCGTTCCCTGAATTTGGCCTTCAACTAGAATAGCAAAATACCATGAACAATTTCCCCTCCAGTTCACGGACAGCAATTTTTTTCAGCAGCCCCAAAATATTTTTACGAATTTTTCGGGACACTTATTTTCTGCTTAAAGTAAGAACTATTCTTAGAGAACTAAGATTTCTATTTTTAGATACTTTATAGACATTAGCTGCCCGCTGGTATGTTCATAATTATTTTATTCTGTGATGGAATGGTCTCGAAACTTTTTTCTGTATTAAGAGCCATTTCATGTCTAAATTCTCATATACAAATTAGTGATAATGTATAGATATGCGTGATTACTTTAGCATTATTGTACAGCTTGAGTGCATATATTACATGTGACTGTTTTTTCCGTATATTTGATAATTTCAAAATGCATTTATGTATTTTGGGGTGGTAAGGTATACACGATACTCTACAGTATGTTTTACTATGCATAGATTCGTAAATATGTCCATAGTTAGCGTGGAGTGGGTGTGATGTATTCCTATAGGTTCTGTATTGATCCCCCTATTCCTGACCCTATTCTGGTTAACAAGTTAACTAGCAGCCATCCCATGAGGCAGAAAACCCCCATGATGCAGGAACTGTTATCTGATAAAGCCACACTACGGCACAGGAACGTGTTATCTGATTAAGTCATAACGCTTGCCATCTAATTAGACAAGCGATATTCCTCCAGCCCCTGATAAGGCATACGGAGTTCTCAAAACAAATCAAACCTATGACAGACCTGGGAAAAACCCTGCGGCCATTGTTTTGATTTCACCGAGAACTTCAGCAAAAGAATGTGCTAACGACCAGGTCGTATGACATCCTTATTGACGTATCTATGTCCATCCTTACGTCAATCTCGGCACCTTAAAGGTATAAATATTACCGATATTGCCCTATGCAAACACACGCGGTGGTGACGAGATCGGAGCAGCCGGACTTGCCGAAGCCCAGAGCAGAGCAGACCCCGCTGGCGCAGCCCCGCCTTCCTGACGCGCTGAGAACGAGACGCTGCTTTCTCCTGCCGAGAAATCCAGCTCCGGCGCTTCCGGGTAGCCCTCGCAGGCAGCCTGGAATATCGAGACCAGAGACGAGAGATACCATCCCTCATTCATCCTAGATTCCAGGTACGGAACTGAATAACCCCTTGCAGAGAATTCTTTAGTCAGTCACTTGGCAAAACAAACTTAACTTAAACTGCTACTTTCTATTCCCGCCCATGTATTAGGCTTAGGTCAGGTACACGGGGTAGGCGTAGTTAGAAACACCAGTTGAGTACGATTAGTCAAATGTAAATGTGTATGTATTCATTTTATTAATTTTATTCATTTTAAACCTTCATATGGCTTAGAAACCATATCAATGTTTTTACAGTATTATTTTATACTTCTGCTTTTATTGTATGCACTTTACTTAACCATAAGTATTGCAATAATATCGATCCATTTCTCTTGTATGAGAAAAGAGACTGATCAATAAATAACATCTTTTATTGAACACGCCCGTCTCTTCCTTTTCTCTACAATCTGGTGAGACTAAGAATGCACGTACTGACTGAGTAAAATAAGTCGTCTTTTGTTTTCACACGACTCTAGAGATACACTCTTGATTAGGGGAGAGCAAAGTTGTCATGTTCTATGGTTGTCAGAAACTAAATCCCTTCTTGTCTATCCAGGGAGGTTCAACTCATCCTTGCCTATTCGAGAAAGTTTCTAGTGAACTCTGAGCTAGCTGGCAAAACCCAAAACTTTAAGTCTAATATCGACAGTAGTAGACCTAGTTAACGTCTGGTCTAGGCCTATACTATTGAAGGTATTATTCCAATGCGCAGAGCCTATTGGGATAATAGGAACTACACTACAACGTGATACTTACCTGGATTGTGCAGGGTCTCCGAACACCTTCCTGCAGGTATGCTGTATACTCTCTATCTTAAACCAGATAACATGTGCATAGCACTCTTACAGGATACACATTTAAATGAGGTAGAGATCACCAAGTTGCAACCCAGATGGAGAGGGATAATATATGCCACAGATTACTCCCTGTTTGCTAGGGGGGCCCTCATTTGGATATGTCCTGGGACGCCTTTTGCAATGGATGAGGTCCTTGTTGATAGGGAGGGCAGATATGTACTCATGAAGGGTAGGCTAAATAGACGGCGCATATTGCTGGAAAACATGTACGCTCGAATGTAGAGCAGGGTCAGTACTTCAGTCAGCTGTCCATTGCAATGAGGAAATGGTGTGAGATCCCTTGGTTATTGTGCAGGGACTTCAATAGCGTACTAGATGTGGGGACTAATAGATCCTTCCCCCCTCTTCAGGGTACTGTAGCCACGACTAACTCTATGGGGTTGAATGGTTGGGCAGATGGATGGGGCTTAATAGACGTCTGGAGACATTGTAACCGCGGGAAGAGGGTGTATTCTTACTTTTCAGTACCCCATAACTAGCATGTCCGACCTAATCGGTTTTTCTGAACCCCTCCCTACTTCCACATGTTTCAAACTCAGAGTTTTGGGGACGTATGCACTCCGACCACAATCCCCACTATGTCACGCTGGCCTGGGAGGGTGGCATTCCCGAGGTCCCTACCTGAAAGCTGCAGCCAGCGGTGCTGGAGGATTCGATGTTCCGGGAGGCAGTTGGAGAGGCTATAGGGGAAAACTTTGAGCTTAACACGCGGACAGCCTCCTCTTCATCAGTGGAATGGGCGGCCATGAAGGCCACTTTGCGAGGGAAGTGCCTGGGACTGGGCTGTGGGCTACAAAGACAGGTGACATCGGACTTGCTCGATATAGAAAAACAGCTGTTGCCATTGGAGTCCAGAGCCATTGAAAATGCTGAGGAAATGATCTACCTGGTAGAAGCGCGCAAGAAGCATGCAGAACTGTTAGAACGGCAACGCTGTCTCAACTTTGCGGCACATTCAGCGTCCGCACATGCCAAGGCGGAACTGTCGGGCCTCTCCTGGCCTGATTAATCAAACAGAAACAGTCAGTGGGCCCATGTCTGCACTCTGATCTTCGGATGGGAGACTCAAATGCATGCAACTAGAAATACAGGGGGCGATACAGGAGTTTCTAGATAGACTTCCTTTTCTGTCACTGTCGCTGGAGCAACAGACAGAGCTGGATGCCTCGCTTACAATAGAGGAAGTTGGAGGTACAATGAGGGCCCTGCCATCTGGGAAGGTTCCAGTCCCAGATGGATTTCCTCATTAATTCTACAAGTCATATGCCTACCCTTTAAGCCCGCAATTACTTAAAGTATACACGGAAGCACTCGACAACCTCTCCCTCCGACCTCAATGACTGAAGCCACTTTGAGTTTTTTTTAAAAATAGGGACCCCTACATACACAATGTACTTACTAGTAGTAGGGAAATGGATTGTTGGGTGAAGACAGTACATAAGCAAGTGAATAACTCTCCATAAAAAATTCTAAGCAACAAAAACAATATGATTATTGACAAATCATGTGCACTAATTCAAAAGAAAACAGAAAAAGATGTATCAATATTAACATATTTATTATTTTTTTGATTTATTTTTTAATTATTGTACACAAAATATTTGTTTTCTTTAACAAATAGTTAAAAAAACATAAATATCGCAACAACATAATCATATATCTAAATGGCACAAAGTAATGATATCACAATTCATTATTCAGTTTGGTTTCAGTTGAAATGTCCGATGTCACTGTAGATCGTAGGAAGACTAGCGGTAGATGAGAGCTACGCTGCATTTCAGCATGTGTGCCTTCATCAGGGGCCCATCTTAGCTATTACCATTTATTGTGTATGGAGAGAGAAGCTAGTGATGGAGCGAGGTTCAGAATAACATTTTGTCCTGACTCGCAAAGTTAAACTTCCATAATAAAATAATCGTATTAATCAGCATGAAGTGAAATGTACTAATCAACTTAGTTTAAAATGCATACACGACACAAGGGATTAACATATGTGCTCTATGTTGTAACTGAAAGTACATGAAAAATAATAAACTAACCTTGTCTATTGTCTTTGTCAGTATTAATGCGGCCGTTTAACTAATGGCATATGCTTATTTGTGTGTGCTTATGTTATGTCTTTTCGTCTTTATGTGGCACAAGCTCGAGGAGGATTTCGTGGCCATATGAGAAGAAAGTAAATATAAATGCTGCTAAATGTGCTTCGACTAGGTAACATTAATTAAAGGGTTAATAATTAGCAAAGGGGGTGGGTAACAGAACAAATCTCAATTCTCTAATTAATTAATATCTTGTGTTTGTTTGAATACTAGTTCTCCATGAGAAAGGCCTGAGGCATGAGGCCTGTGAAAGTGGGTGTTTGGAATCCTGTCGTGAAGAGCCGAGCACAGAGAAATGCATCTGAAAAATAAATTAAATGGACTGTGCAAGACGTGCTCTGAAAGTGACAAAATCCAAGGACAGGATGCGGCAAATCAGCCAAGCTAAGGAAGCAACGAACTGTTTTTCAATAAAATGTTGCATTTCCGAGGAAGCTAAAGCCGCATGACTGAAAAGACAATGGTGTTTTAGAAAGGCTCAACTTTGTATTGAAAAAGGTGATGATCTCATATGGACTGCCGTCTGTCAGCCAATTGGAACTCTGGATGGCAGGAGAAAAGTATACTTTTTAGTAAGATTAGCTAGGGAAAAAGGTATAAAAATTGCCCCCATGGGCAGGAGGGCGCTTCTTGCTTTCCGATTCCTGAAGGGCGTGTCGTGCTGAAGGACTTGTTGGCGCACATAAGGATAACAGGCTTAATGACTGTTTCTTTTAGGTGAAGCGAGTTTAGATAGGGAAAATAGAACTTAGGGGATGATAACTATTAATTTTTAATAAAATCTTACAGATTGATTTGCTTTGAATTGACAGTCTAATATGCTTTTCCTCAATAAAATGCTGCCTATTTGCTAATAAAATAATGAATTAATAAAGAAAATGCTCATTCCTTGAAAATAAAGTTAATAAATAAGATTCTGAAACGACAAGCTGATCTTGTTTATTCATGGTCTTGTTACCATCAGTTGATCCATTTACCTTAGTGACTTAATTAATTTATATTTCCTCAAAAACCATGATAAGGAATGATAAACTGCAGTTGTATATAAATGTGTAAATAGTTTGTGAATAGGTTCTTATTAATTAGGTCACTTGATTCAGTTGCCCAATGAGTTGTCTCGTTAGTTTATGGGCCTTATAAGTGATTTATGATTAATGGTGAGTATCTGATGTTGGGTAGCGTTGTTGAGACATATTTTCTATAGGGGCGCTGGATCAATTCTTTGGTAGCAGAGTTACGGTTACTTTGGTAACGGACATGCTACATGGTAGTTACATAGGATCTATGACTAAAACATGTTAAGTTTGTCAAGTTGTTATATGTTGTCGAAAGGTTTTTTCCAGCAGTGTGAAGATTCCTAGTTGTGCCGGCATAAGAGTAGTGTGACAAGTGAAGTTGCACAGTGCATTTGTTCTGTTTCAAAATAGTGGTATTGTCATATATCACTAGTGTTGTGGACGTACAGCACAAGTTTAGGGATTTTAGGTGTGCTAGGTAAAATGTATAGTGAGGATTGTCTATGAAATTGTAGCTTTCGAGTATAGGGACTTGGAGCCTGTTTTAAAACTCAGTGCGAAAAGAGTACTAGAATTTATCCAAGCTTGAGTGAAGGGTAAGGTAACGTCGTCTATTCTTACCGGCGAATGTGGATTTCTATGGTTGGTTAAAGTCCTACCAAGTGTCATGTATGAATGGTTAGGGAAACTCTCCGTTTGAAAGTGCGTAAATGATTTTGCAATTACGTTCGAGTAAAACTTTGAATTGTTACTTAATGTGCATTCAGAGGGAAACTAGTTCGTTTTTACCTGTTAGAAGGGTAGAGTAGATTTACTTTATCAACGAATGAATATTCTGTGAGAATAGCGTCGTCTATTCCACGCAAAAGGATACTTGAATGGCTGAAAAAGCTATCACTTTATTTTAGCGAAACAGACAAATGGTTTGTTTTTCTGTAGCAACTAATTGAATTTCATTGAAAAGTTTTGTTTAAAATGGCGCTGTGAAAATATTTTGTAAAGGAGGGGTGAGCTCTAGGAGCGAGAGACGAGAAACTGCAGCGCCAGTGTAGGTCACAGGGTCTGCGCTGTGATTGGCTAACATACGTCACAGCAAGAGCGCTGATTGGTTCACGTGACTAGAACGAGCTGACAGCTGATTGGCTTATTCTGAAAACAGCAATTCTATTGGTTGAGCAAGATGGTGACATAGCTTAACCTGATTGGCTTGTTGGTGAGTTTCGCGCACGGATTGGCTGGTTTTGCGGAACCACAAGAAAATACATACGATCATTTAGCAATAAATGGATTTGTTTAAAAACATGAGTTATTACTACAAGAAAGAGGAAAAGAAGCTTTCATGGTTTCAGAAATTGAAAAATATATTTAAACCTGATAAGAACATTGAAACGCGAGGTTGAAAATTACTTCATAAGTATAAAACACCTGCAGCCTATATGGAGGTGAATATGGTTATCATACTTGTCTATGGATGGATAATTGGATGGATTATACCAAAAATGATTAGCATGGCCGGTGGACGGATCATTTAATATGAGGGTTTTGATAAATTTGAGAGAAAAAATGATGGCTCTTGTGCCAAAGTCTAGACCTACTCAATTTGAAGCTTTAGTTGAATGGGAGGATGAGATGTTTGAACTTGAACGAGAAAACAGAGGTGTAACAAGAGGTCCAAAATTAGACATTAATAGAGAAACTCATGGAGATAGAATGCGTCGGTGGAGACGTGCAGACATGTGTGATGGTTTGTACCCAGTAAGAGTGATGGTTACTGAAATACCAGGTCAAAAGAATACCCAAAAGAAAAATAATAATGCTGAAGAAAGTGAATTAGAAGATTCAGTTTTAGAAGAAATTTATATTACAAATCAGAAACAGACTCCTTATAAACCAGCTTGTACATGGTCTTCCCCGATGGTTTCTTCAGGAACTACTCCAAGTGCTCCTCCTAGAGAGATTATTAATGAGGAATCACCCAGATTAAATCAGAATAATGCAAAAACTCCCGAAAGAGTAGAAACAAGAACTAATTCTAGTATATCAGGTGAAAATAGAAATTATCCTGAAACTCCAGTTTTGAGAAATGAGATTTCAAGAAATGTAATGAGAACAGAAAGATGTGAGGAAACTCCAAATACTTCAGAATATTTCCGATCAAAAGATGAATTAATACGACAGTTAACTAAAAGCATGGAAGCAGTAACGGTGCCAGTAACAATTGGTCCTGTTCAACCAGTATTTGATCAAAGAGAAGTTAGACATTCAGCTTTAACTATTCCATTAAATGCAGAAATTCAGAAAGTGGCTGAAAAAATGTGCTCAGATTTATCTGAAATTCACCGAGAGAAAACAATGATGCCTGATTTAACTTTTAATCAAAGTCCAGCATGTAGAACTCCAGCTGGTGCAGAATCTGATGCTGATACTCCAGAAAAGAGCGTTGATAAAATAGATTTAACGACCCCAAAACTTGATGTCGCAAAATTAAAAGCAGATTTGGAGGAATTAATTATTGGCACAATTGGACCTAACAATTTAAAGCATTATCAAGATGAAGAATTATTATTTATTTGTAAAAGCATACAGTGAAAAACGAAAAATAAATATGAACAGTTAAAAGAATTAGCTACTGAATTAGAGGTTGATTTGAGTAGGCAGAAGAATTTGGGAAAACATTACAGAATAGAATTTTCTGAAAGGGATATTGAAAACATGAATTCAATTGGAAGAATATTGCATATAAAAGATTTGATTGTGTATTTAAAAAGATTAGGAGATTTAAGTAAATGGAGAGTAAAATGGACAAAGAAAAGAGAGGAAGAAAGGAGAGAAAGAGGTCTAGTAGCTAATCAGTTTCCGATGAGAGAAATAGCAGGAGGTGGGTATGTGCATGTTCCTTGGACAAGACATGACATCTTATTATTCACAAATGATTTTCCTCGGCTGAGAGAAAAGCCTGTGGAATGGTATCAACAGGTGGATAGATTAATTAAAGTCTCAAAAGTTCTGTGGATTGATCTTGATGGATTCTTTGACATTGTTGTCCCATCCGATCTTTGGACAGAATTTAAAATTTCTGTAAGTTGGCCAAAAGAAAAACCTGCTCGAGATAGTATAACAGGTGCACCATCATCAGAAGTTATGGATCTGTATGATAAAGTAATTTACTGGTTGAAAAACAAGATTCCCCGGAAAGAAGTTGATTGGGTTAAAATAGACAGAACAATTCAAGAGCCAAAAGAATCAGTACATTCATTTTATGAAAGATTACTGCTGGTATTTAAACAATACAGTGGCTATGAAAAATTAAGTGAAAAGGACGAGTCACTTCATATATTGGTTTGTTTATGGCTTAAAACCTGAAATTGGTGAACTGATTAGAAACGGAATAGTTGGTTGGCAATCACTCTCAGTTGATGACATTTTGAGAAAAGCAAAATACTGTAGTGATGAAATAGATGCCAAACAGAAAAAGCTAAAAGAAAAAGCAATGTGGGCACAAGTAAAAGTGGCTGAACAACAAATTGCAAATTTGGAAAATAAAAATGTTAATCAGAATCAAGGTAAATTTAAGGGTAATTACGATAAGCCAAAATTTAGTGTGAATATTGCAGAGTTAAAACAAAAGCTCCCTTGTTTTAATTGTGGCGAAATTGGACACTGGAAGCGTGAATGTAAAAATCCGCCCAGAAATTTAAAAAATGCATAATTAAATCCACAGATGCAGAATGAGGTAAATCTGCAGCAACAGCTACAGCGACAGATAAATGAGATAAATCAGCAGCAACAGCTACAGAGACAGGTAGTGAATCAGAGGAGTCAGATTCCACAACCGCCATTTCCAAACTGTGTGAATGTACAGAGGTACAATACAGAAACGGGATTCTGCGGAGGTGATCAGGAAAACAGACCGTAAAGAGTAAATGTGCCAAATGTTTCTCAACAGTTTTGGATGAAAAAGAATGGAGGAAGTGATTCTGTAGATTACTTATGACGGTGCCTGAGAGAGGAGGAAGAATGTGTGCTTGGAGCCACTCTTGAGGTAGATCAGTCCGGTCCATTTGTAAATGGTAAAGTAAATGATGTAGAAATCACTTTTCTTGTGGACACTGGTGCTACCCGTTCTACTGTTAGATCAGTGGAAATAGAAAACCTGCCTCTCTCTGGGGATTCCATCCAAGTAGTAGGTGTAGCTAATCAACAAATTAAAACAGATTTAACAGAGCCTGTCAAAGTTGAAATTGGTAAATTTAAAGACAAACATAGATTTGTAGTTTGTAACAGTAGTCCTGTAAACTTGTTAGGAAGAGACATCCTTTGCAAGATGAATTACAAAATATATTGCTCACCGGAGGGTATAGAGCTTCAAACTCTAGAAGAAGATGGGCTGTACAAATTAACAATGTTAATGGTTGAAGCAGAGGAAAGTAAAATATTTCCTGCATTTGATAAAGATAATCTTCCAGAAGAGTTAAAAGAGACAGTCAGTGCTAAAATTTGGGATCTGACAGGAAGTGAAATGGGCTTGATGAAAAATGTTGACCCAGTGAAAATTACAGTAAAACAAGGAGTAGATTTTCCAAACATTCCTCAGTATAAAATGAAAGCAGAAACTATTGAAGGTGTTATTCCTGTTATTGACAAATTCATAAAACAAGGTGTTCTAAAAGAAATTGAAAGCAGTCCATGTAATTCACCGATTATGGGGATCAAAAAGCCAAACGGAACTTACAGGATTGTTCAAGACCTGAGAAAGGTTAACCAGATAGTTGTTCCATGTTGCCCAGTAGTTCCAAACCCAGCGGTAATTCTTTATCAGATTCTGCATGATGCAGAATGGTATACAGTTATAGACCTTTGCAATGCATTCTTTACTGTTCCATTGCATCCAGATAGCCAGCAAATTTTTGCGTTCAGGTTCCAGGATCGTATATTAGCATGGTGTCGTATCCCTCAAGGGTATACAGAGAGTCCATCTATTTTTAATCAGTTGCTAAAGAAATCCTTGGAGAATTTAGATTTACCTGGAAAATCAACATTAGTGCAATACATAGATGACCTTCTTGTGGCTGCAAAAACACGAGATAACTGTGTGACAGATACTATTACTCTTTTGAATCATCTGGCGGATGAGGGACATAAAGTGTCTCCTGCAAAATTACAGTTTTGCAAACAAGAAGTAAAATATCTTGGTCACAGAATTGCAAAAGGAATCAGGCAAGTGATAATTGAGAGAATAAAAATGATTCAGGGAATGCAACCTCCAAAAACACAGAGACACGTCAGAATGTTTCTAGGAATGGTTGGTTATTGTCGCCAATGGATTAGTGGATTTTCAGTAATTGCAAAACTACTGCAGAGACTAACAAAAGCAGATATAAAAGACCCAATTACCCTAACAGAAACTGAGTTAGAAGCTTTTGAAAAGTTAAAAAGAAGTTTGTGTGAAGCTCCAGCTCTAGCTATGCCAGATTATGAAAAGGAATTTGCGTTGTACTGCAGTGAAAGAGAAGGATGTGCATTATCAGTCTTAATCCAGAAACATGGAAAACTGAGAAAGCCAATTGCATATTTCTCAGCAGTTCTTGATCCTGTTGCAAAAGCATTACCAGGCTGTCTAAAAGCAGTAGCTGCAACAAGTGTTAGCCTTGAGCAAAGCGAGGGAATTATAATGGGATTTCCTGTAAATGTTTATGTTCCCCATTCTGTGGAAATTCTTCTTACCAGAAGCAAAACACAGCATTTGACAAGTAACAGGCTTACTAAATATGAAAAAGTTATTCTGGGATCAGATAACGTCTCGATAGCAAGGTGTGTGAATTTAAATCCTTCCACATTATTGCCTGATGGTACTGTAACGGAAATCAGAAACGAAAATGACATTGATCATGAGTGCTTGGATGTTTTAGAATATTGCACCAAGCCTAGGCAGGACATTAAAGATGTTCCTTTGCCTGAGTCAGATTTTGTTTACTTTGTTGATGGATCTTGCTTGAGAACAGTTGAAGGCTTTCTGAGAGCAGCATATTCTGTTTGTACAGTTGCAAATGTAGTTGAAGCTTCATGTCTCGAAGGAATTCGTTCAGCTCAAGTAGCAGAATCGATTGCTTTGATTCGTGCTTGTGAAAGAGCAAAAGAGTTAAAAATTACCATAGTGACTGATAGTCAGTATGGATACGGCGTAGTCCATGACTTGCCTTGATGCCTACGGGCTTAGTTGCGCGTTATAAATTTCATTTCATTCATTCATTCATGACTATGGTCTGCTCTGGTCTCAAAGAGGTTATTTAACTTCTGCGGGAACACCAATCAGAAATGCAAAATTGATCAAGAGATTGATCGATGGCATTCAGTTACCAGAAAAAATCGCTGTCGTGAAATGTGCAGCGCACAAAAAGGGCGAGGACTATATTACTAAGGGTAATTCCTATGCTGAAGAGATTGCAAAGTACTGTGCAAAGAATAATTTTTCAATCAATCGGGAAAAAGACAATGAACATGTTTTGAATTCACTTATGCTAACATTTGTAGTTTTAGACATGGCAAGGAGTGAAAGATTTACAAGATGAGGCAAATGTTGAGGAAAAAGACACATGGTTAAAAGCAGGTTGCAGACAGCGAGAAGAAGATGAGATTTGGGTTTACAAAGATGACAGACCAGTTTTGCCAAATAGCATGATTGCTGACATGGCTACAATGTATCATGGTCCAGGACATATTGGAAGGGATTCTACGATAAGGTTATTCAGGCAGACTTGGTACAACCCAAAGTTCAGAATATTTGCAGAATCTTTTTGTCAGAGATGCTTAATCTGTCAACAGATGAACCCAAACAGAAAAACAGTTGTGAGCATGGGAACCATAGGACGTGATGGTGGTCCTTTTACAAGGTTGCAAATGGATTTCATTGACATGCCACCCCATAACAAGTTGAGATATGTTCTTGTGATAATTTGTTTGTTTTCAAGATGGGTGGAAGCGCTCCCAACACGTCACAATGATCCAGTTACTGTTGCAAAATTGCTTTTAAGGGAGATCATACCAAGGTACGGTTTTCCAGTGACTGTTGAAACTGATCGTGGAACACATTTTGAAAACAGACTATTACAAATGATTTGTGAAGCATTGAATATAAAACAAAAGTTGCATTGTGCCTACAGACCAGAAGCATCAGGTGTTGTTGAGCAAGTGAATGGCACAATTAAGAATAGGATAGCTAAAATGTGTCTAGCTACAGGAGTAAAGTGGACAGATGCACTTCCACTTGTTTTGATGTCTCTGAGAAGTACTCCTGATAAAAAGACAGGTTTAAGTCCACATGATATTGTCATGGGCAGAGTCATGAGACAAGCATTTGTACCAGTAGGGAAATTAATGAGTATAAATGATAGCGTCATTTTGGAATACTGCAGGAACCTTTCTGACGTCGTGACTTCTGTGTTCCATCAGGTGGGAACCGAAGTGATAACGAGAGAAAAAGAGCAAGCTCATGATCTGCTACCCGGAGACTGGGTAAGAACAAAAGTTCACCGAAGAAGAAACTGTCTAGTACCCAGGTGGCAGAAGGCAAGATAGGTGATTCTTGTCACAACTAATGCAGTGAAGTGCAGGGGTTTCAAAAGGTGGATTCATGCAAGTCACACCATTCGTTTACCACCACCTGAAAATCCTGACGAAGGTGATACTACTACTGATTCAGACTCTGAAGAAGAACCTGAAAGAAATCCAGATCCCGAAGATCGACAAGAAAGTCGACATCTGGAAAATTCAAATGCCTCATTAAATGAAAATACTGAAGAAATCGTGATAATAGACTCGGAAAATGAAGAAGATCTGCTAGAAAAAGAAGTAGAAAAAGAGTCTGATCAAGTGGTTACTCAAGATCAAGAGAGTATTGAAAAACAGATTGGAAGCTCTGAAAGCAGGAACAGGAATTCTGAAACTGGGAAGTTGGAGGTAATTGAAGAAGAAGAAGAAGACAAATTACCAAGTACCAGCTATAAGGATGATGTTCCTAACAGAGTGAAACTGCCGAGTAAAGAAGATCCTAAGTATAAATTTGAAATTTCAGATACTGAATCAGATGAAAGTGATGAAGATTCTGAAATAAGAAAATTCAGAAAGAGTGCTTGGAGAGCAGAGTGTAACTTGACTGAACCAAAGAAGAAATTAGCAAGAAAAGGTGATAACTGGCCAAGTGAAAATGAAGGCTTAAATTTTTAATTAGTGAACAGATCAAAAGAACAGGTGAACGAAATTTCAAGTCAAAAAGGTGACTCTGAAAAGAAAGGTGAAGCAGGAAAGAAAATAGAAGTGATTAGTAGTAGAACAAAAAGAGTGGTAAAACCTAATCAGAAGTACAAGTCCCCTGAGTGGACATATATAATCATCCCACCTGTGGTGGAGGTGAACAGTAGTAGCCAGGAAGAGATAGATGACACATGTGATAATGATTGAAGTGTTTTCTGTAAAAATTTGAAGTTTTGTTTTTGGCATAAGGCTGAAGAAATTGTGTAAGGTGACACAAGGTCGAAGAAATTGTGTTAGCTGGAAAAACACATTGATGTAAGACGCAAGGTCGGAGAAAAGCTGTTAGAAAGTAGGGTTTTCTTAAAAAAAAAATCAAAAATAGGGGGGTGTTAGAATTTAGAATTTAGAAATTAGAAATTTAGAAATTTTTGAATTTTTTATTTTTGTTTTCTTTGTAAGGCTCTTGTTCTGAGTAAAAGATGCCTTCTGTTAATAACAATTCAAGATGTTCCATTTTAAGGAGATGCTGTAAAATGTCTTCTATTTTTGTGATTCTAATAATCTTGCTCTGGTTAATTTTAGCTGTCATTTTCCCTTTTGGAGTTGACAAGGAGATGTACAAAGCTACCATGACAAGTAAAGCTACAGTTAAACAAGATAAACATGGTGCAGCAGGCAAAACTAACTGAGTTATTGATCACAAACCAGAGATCCACCAAGATAGATCTGTTGGTGATTTTTCTAGTAATACTTTTTCAAGGCTTTTAGCTGAATATGTTAAGGTCATGGAAGTCAAAGACTGCTATATTTGTGTGAAATTGCCCGCTTCAGTTTCGGAGGGAGTGACCTATAATATGCTTCCTCTTACTTATGGCATAACTTGCAGTGTGATAGCTAGTTTATTTTATCAAACTGGTCGTTTAGAATACTATTATTAAAATTATGATGAAATCTTTGCAAAATTGACAAAAGCTTGAATAAGCATAAACATGCTAAGCAGATGAGGGAATTTTTCATTGTAACTAATGAACTCACCTATGAGTACGCTTTTAAAAACAATTTAACTTGTAAGTTGAGAACTGAAGAAAAATCTTTCTTGAATTTAGTTGAAGAGAGAAGGGCAATTTATAAGAGAAATGAAATGCTCAAGCAAACCAAATCTAAGTTTTGGCAAATTGAGGATTAAAAGCTTAATGGTAGATTAGAAAATGTTGCTATTCACATAGATAAACCTGTAAGTGGTAAATTTTGCATTAGGAGAGATAATACGCTTTTTGACAATTACTTTGTGGGTGCCAGTCAATGTGAGGATACTTATCAAATCATGGGTGGTTGGGGATTCAAAGGTGGCAAGGATCCAATTTTTCCTGGTATTTATTTTGTTTGTGGGGACAAAGCCTATTACAACCTCCCAGACCACTGGTATGGGACATGCTATGTTGGATTCGTTTTTCCCAAAATTTTTCATGTTGACAGAAATGCACAGGGTTCATTTGAAATTAACAGTCATCTCTTCAGAAGAGAAAGTTTCTCTGAAATTTTGGGAGATATTTTTGGTGCGGTAATACCTTTGGTGGGTATAACCCTGAATGCAGTTAAAATCAGAAAATTGTCCACAATTGTTGACAGATTGTCAACTGATACTGCTAGTGATTTCCAATTAGTGGATACTGAACTTATTGCCATGAGGTCCATGGTAATGCCGAACCGTCTTGCTTTAGACATTCTGCTAGCTAAAATGGGAGGAGTTTGCGGTATTTTACATGTCCAGCATTGTTGCACTTACATCCCTGATAAGAGCCAGAACATTGAATTGTATATCAAAAACATCCCTGAGTTGCATACAGAAATTGAACCTTTAGAAGATGAAGATTTTTCAGAACGTTTGAGCAAAAGATTTGCAGCAATCAAAAAATGGTTTCAAGAGATTGGTAGTTCAATTTTAGTTGGTAGTTCAATTTTAGGCAAAATGCTGACTCCTTTATTAGTTATAGTCTTTGTGTTACTTTTGTTGAAAATCAGTTGCATGTTACACAAGAGAAAGAAATATCTAATGGAAAAGAAGAGGATTTATCAGCTCATAAAGGAACAAGAAAAGGAAATAGAACTAGAAGAGTTTCGTAGATCACAATATGAGAGTTACAGACAAACGGCTGAGTCAAGACTTTAAAAACACTAATACAGTGAAAATCAAAACATGTTCGAGGGATAACATTTTGCTAAATTTTTGGGTGTAGTTTGGTGATTTTGAAATCACCAGATGAGGGAGTTGATGGAGCGAGGTTCAGAATAACATTTTGTCCTGACTCGCAAAGTTAAACTTCCATAATAAAATAATGGTATTAATCAGCATGAAGTGAAATGTACTAATCAACTTAGTGTAAAATGCATACACGACACAAGGGATTAACATATGTGCTCTATGTTGCAACTGCAAGTACGTGAAATATAATAAACTAACCTTGTCTATTGTCTTTGTCAGTATTAATGTGGCCGTTTAACTAATGGCATATGCTTATTTGTGTGTGCTTATGTTATGTCTTTTCGTCTTTATGTGGCACAAGCTCGAGGAGGATTTCGTGGCCATATGAGAAGAAAGTAATTATAAATGCTGCTAAATGTGCTTCGGCTAGGTAACATTAATTAACGGGTTAATAATTAGCAAAGGGGGTGGGTAACAGAACGAATCTCAATTCTCTAATTAATTAATATCTTGTGTTTGTTTGAATACTAGTTCTCCATGAGAGAGGCCTAAGGCCTGAGGCCTGTGAAAGTGGGTGTTTGGAATCCTGTTGTGAAGAGCCGAGCACAGAGAAATGCATCTGAAAAATAAATTAAATGGACTGCAAGGCGTGCTCTGAAAGTGACAAAATCCAAGGACAGGATGCGGCAAATCAGCCAAGCTAAGGAAACAACGAACTGTTATTCAATAAAATGTTGCATTTCCGAGGAAGCTAAAGTCGCATGACTGAAAAGACAATGGTGTTTTAGAAAGGCTCAACTTTGGATTGAAAAAGGTGATGATCTCATATGGACTGACGTCTGTCAGCCAACTGGAACTCTGGATGGCAGGAGAAAAGTATACTTTTTAGTAAGATTAGCTAGGGAAAAAGGTATAAAAATTGCCCCCATGGGCAGGAGGGCGCTTCTTGCTTTCCGATTCCTGAAGGGCGTGTCGTGCTGAAGGACTTGTTGGCGCACGTAAGGATAACAGGCTTAATGACTGTTTCTTTTAGGTGAAGCGAGTTTACATAGGGAAAATAGAACTTAGGGGATGATAACTATTAATTTTTAATAAAATCTTACAGATTGATTTGCTTTGAATTGACAGTCTAATATGCTTTTCCTCAATAAAATGCTGCTTATTTGCTAATAAAATAATGAATTAATAAAGAAAATGCTCATTCCTTGAAAATAAAGTTAATAAATAAGATTCTGAAACGACAAGCTGGTCTTGTTTATTCATGGTCTTGTTACCATCAGTTGATCCATTTACCTTAGTGACTTAATTAATTTATATTTGCTCAAAAACCATGGTAAGGAATGCTAAAGTGCAGTTGTATATAAATGTGTAAATAGTTTGTGAATAGGTTCTTATTAATTAGGTCACTTGATTCAGTTGCCCAATGATTTGTCTCGTTAGTTTATGGGCCTTATGAGTGATTTATGATTAATCTGATGTTGGGTAGCGTTGTTGAGACATATTTTCTATAGGGGCGCTGGATCACTAGCAAACTGGCTGCAACTGTGGCTCCAAATCTTTCAGTTGGGATGTCTACTCTGCATTCCATATTTTACATATTTTGCCTGGCAAATTGCCTATTGGTTCCATATGATAAGTTCTATGACTCTCAAATGTTTTCATGTCTGTATAAAAAAGTTGAATAAACAGATCAAACAAAAAAAATAGAAGTCATCAGAGTTCCCACGGGGTTGGGCATCCTCATTACTCCTACATATTAGGACCACCCACTGCAAGCTTTTGGAGGAATGGTCAGCTCTAATGGCAACAACCTGCAAACAAATGCTGGGGTTGCTATCTAAATGTGCTGCCTTGGAGTTGGAGCAGGTCATGATTGAAATGAAGAAGCTACAGGAGTCGCTGGAGAAACACCCACAACAAGATGCGGTACAGAGCTTCCTCAAAGAGATGGAGGTGCGTTTTACTAAGTATGAAGAGGAGATTAAAACGGGAAAAAAGTGGAAGCTCACAAGGGACAAAATTGATTATGCCTCAGGTCGTATTTTGCCCTTTGGAAGGAAATACGATGGAGCAAGGAAGGAATTTAGGTGCATGTATGCCCTCAGGCAGCACGAGTTGGCGACTTTGGAATCAAGCTTGGATGTGTCGAAGCTGGATGAGAGACAGGTGGCATCCAACATGGCCAGACCCCCTTCACAACTCTTGAGGAGTACTGTTTTTATGGTACAACCAGGAGCAAAGAAGAAAGCCCTCAAAAGGAAAAGGAGGAGATATCGCAGGAGAAAACGAAAAAGTCGGAGAGGAGGTGCATGGAAAGAATTCGGACAAGTTGAGTGGGAAAGTGTTTCGGCAGAGCAAAAGAAACAAGTAATGGGTGAGCAACAATTTTCTTTTATAAATCTTTCTTCCCAAAACCTTACCTCAGATGAACAGTCCCTCCTGGAACTGGGTCTCCCATTCTGTCCAGTGGCTAACCTGGATTATGCATGCACTCGCATTGACATGTTCCTTTTCATCAGAAAACTAAAGCTCTTGAAAATACATGCCCATAAACAACCTTGGGAAATTGTGGGGGTCGAGAAATGTAGATCTACCCCTCCCCAAACATCTTGCAATATATTATCCAGTGGGGATATAGATGGTTTGGCATCCCTGAGGGAGGTGGAATTGGGCGAGAGAAACTGGGTCTCTGAAGAGGAACTTTTGGAAGGCATAGATTTGGATGTAAACAGGAGCAGTCGAATTTACTTCAAACCCAAATCCAGATTCAACCCTATTACACCACATGACACCATCAACACATTTCATGAGGTGGTTCTAGGTGGTCTATTACTTTTTGGTTTAAGGGATAATAACCAATTTGCGACTAATTTGAGTAAAGGTCAACGAGCAGCTTTGGGGTCACTACAGAATGTTCTTTGCCATCAAACCTTTAAACAAAGAGGGTAATGTTGTGCTGTGGGATGTGAAAAAGTACACAGTAAAGGAAACACATTTTTCTGGTAGTTGCAAGAAGTACTATGCTGCTCAGTGTAGCCAAACAATTAATTTTTTTCATAGCTTGGTGGCCAGTTGGCATGAGAGGGGCATCTTGAGTATGGATGAAATGCTATTTTTAACTATCAAGAAACCCATAGCCCGTGTTTTTATATGTTACCGAAGGTACACAAACACAGTACAGAGCCACCAGGGAGACCTTTCATCTCTGCAAATAATAGTCTTCTGGAGAATGCCATTATCTATCTTGATAATTTTCTGTCCCCTTATGTATGTAGTCTTCCGTCATACTGCCATGACAGCATGGATCTTATTTCTAAAGTCACTGACACCACTTGGAAATCCAGTTATATCCTGGTGACAGTGGATGCAATTTCGCTGTACACATGTATAAAGCATGCATTGGGGTTGAAGGCTTTCAGGTATTTTTTTAGGGATAGACCGCTAGCAACATACGACCACACCATAGCTCTCACTGAGATGTTACAGTTCTGCCTGGAACATAACTATTTCTTGTTTGGCAATCAGTGGCAGAAACAAGTCACAACATCTGATTTTGTGGACACAGCATAATTATTTATGATATTTTCCTGTTTTGGGGCGGCCCACAGTATACACTGGACAGCTTTCTGGTTAAGTTATCTGAAAATGATCTTGGTTTGAAGTTCACGTACAAAACAGACACCAACAGAATAGATTTCCTTAACATCTTGGTAGTCGTGAAAGAGGACATGATACATTCCAAACTGCATAGGAAGACCACTGCAGTAAACAGCATTTTGCATGCCCGCAGCCATCATCCTGTGAAATTGAAATGGAGCATACCATCTGGGGTGCTCCTGAGAGCTAAGAGGAAATGTAGTACTGTACAATCCTATCACAGGGAAGAGAAAAGGATGGTGGAAATTGATTCGAGCAGGGGGTACACACACAAAGTGATTGATGCAGCAGTTAAAAAGGCGAGGGCAGTGGACAGTAGCACTCTCCTTGGGCCTAAACTTATGGGAGAAAGAAAGCAAGCAGTGAGGCTGATTTCCACCCATCATTCTAAATCTGCTGAGTTTGGGGCTATTGTTAAAAAACATTGGCACTTAGGGAAATCGAATTTCACTATTGGGAATCTGGTTAGCCCCAGTCCATAGATATCCTATGGGAGATGTAGTTCACTTAAGGATATGCTGGTGTACTCAGGAGGAGACAGGGTACCCTCTTGGAAGCACCTGATTGAGGGAACTCCTGGGTTTTTACAAGTGTGGTAAGTTCAAAATATGCACACATTGTACCAATATAAAAATGGTGATGCTTCCTAATGACAGAAAATGGAAAATCAGACATTTTATCAACTACAATACAAATTTTATTGTGTTTGTTCTAGTCTGTGTGATTTTGTTGTGTATGTTCTGGTCTGTGTTTGTGGATTGCGCTATGTGGGCAGCACCATTTTTCCCGTGAAAAAGAGAATTTTAGCACACCTGGGAGCCCTCCGGAATAATGATGCGTCTTACCCCATGGCGAGCCACTGCAATAAAATTAAGTGCAAAAAAGCTACATTTCTAACATATTCATTTCTATATCAGTATAATACCCAATTATAGTTGATCTTTTTTACAATTTTAAACACATGATTTAACTCATTTGATTGTGCAATAACGCATTGTTATTGTTAGGATCTGAGTGTAGTCCTATGTTTGTGTTTGTGCATGAGCATCAGGTGACCGGCCAGGACAGGGAAAAAGGGTAGTCCTACCTTAATGTCGGTGCTTGATATCGATAGTGTGTGGGTTTCCTGGTGTTGGTTCCTGAGATAGCTGTTTTTTTCCTTGCTTTTTGGTTACTCACGGACTCGTGAGTAACTCCAGTCCCCTTATCGGGTTTTTGTCATTCCCTGTATGTTGTGATTTCCAGTTACCAGTTTCCCGTTTTATTCTCAAAGACTCAGTGGGTCCTTTTTGTCTGCCCTTTCCTTCCCATCTTGCCTATGCGGAGTTTAGTTTCCCCCTTCCCCCCCATTCTTCCGTTTTGTAAAATCATTGACGAAGCTCATTTCAAAGACATTTCAGTGTTCGGAGAGACGCTGAGGAAACGAACGATCGGGTCGTTTCCTTTCGCGTCTTTCCGTTGCCTATTCCTGTCGTTTTGTGCGGAAATGACGTTTCAGGTCATTCCGCGAGTCCGCTTTTGAGCACATAAACATTGGGGTTACGAGTCTCCTGGCCCCTGTTGTTTTGGTCCTGATCTTTTTATCACTACGAGCCATTGCAGGGTTTTTTTTTATTGGCCTGACATTAAGGCATTCTTTTTTCCCCTGATCACGAAATAGACACCTTTTTGGAACAAATTAATTTACTTCGTGTTACTCCGTCTACAAGAGGATCTATCTTGTTTTGGAGTGTGGTCATTTGTGGTATGCCACCTGAAGACTTCCCGAAGCTAATCCTGCATTGTTGAATGGTGCAGAAGCGTGGAAGAGGGAGCTGTGACCATAATTCTTTAGCCAGGGTGGAAGCGGACTTGGTGTCTCCTAATAATCTTCCACCCCCTTTTCTGGCTCATGTGCTTACTCCTAGTTACATCTTGTGAGTGGTACAGGAGTTGGGGAAGTGGATTGGTTCGTGCTTCGTTCCTGCAGTGTTTGGGCTGAGTGGACGGAATCCAACAGTTATGTGCAAATTATGCAATACAGTACTTCATTTTTGTGCAAATATCTTGTTTTTACGTGCAAAGTTCGCAGTTGTTATCTCGGTTTAAATACCTTTTTGTGCAAATCTCGCTTTTGTGTGCAAAATAGGCAATTTAATATTGATGTAATACCAACTCAAACATCTATATGTATGTAAAAGCCTGTATAAAAATTATCATTTCCATCTATATACATATAAAAACATTTCATCATGCACAACATATATACATGTACTTGGCATTATTTTATTTTATGTTTTTTAATTATAGTGTTTATACTTGTATGGGTTTGGTTTTAGATATGGTGATTCTCTTCCATAATCTAAAAAAGTGTTTGGGGTTAAGATGTTTAAATTTCCCTAGTAATGTAGCTTTTTATGTCTCTCCACTCAGAAGCCTCTGGTGAGAGTACAATCGTGATAAAAACTGTTACAAAAAGTGAAGTTGGGCGAACATTTTTGCTAGAGTCTACTTAGTGAAAATGAGAAGTTAAAACATTGATTGCATCAATTTTCGTTTCTATTTTTTGCAATAATTTTTGATTAAAATAACTGTTCTTCTATTTCGTGAGGCTTTTTGATTTGTGGACTTTCTCTAGGGGGACGCTAGTTCTTTATCTGGTTGACCGGCCAATCTCAAAAGTTTCTTGTATAGGGATTGACTTATATATTCTTTTCATATATCTGTGAGTTATTAGTTTTATATACAGGTATATAGGTCTTCTGTTATATTCAGACCATCTGGGTGTTTAGAATCTAGTTCCAGGATATATCTGGTTTCCAGTTTCCTGAGTTTTTCATCTCTATCCCCTCCTCTTTTGCTTTGGGGTATGGTGTCTATCAGAAAATATTTTAAAAGTCTAGCATCCCCTTGGTGTTTTTCATTAAAATGTCGGGCAACAGGATATGTAGGATCTCGATTTTTGATCGCACGTATGTGTTGTAATATTCTCTTATGCCCCTGCAGCTTCGTACTTCTCACATATTTCAGCTTGCAGGGGCATTCCAGAACATAGATCACATACTCTGTTTTGCAAGTTAGCAGTTGCTTTATCTGATGCTCGCCTTTGCCAAATGCCAATGCAAAACTTTTCGTGTTCACGCCATTAATACATGCCTTGCAGGTTTGACATTTATAGAAACCCTGTCTTTGGTTAAACCAATTCTTTTTAGGGATTTCTATTGGGTTGTTGACCACCAGACGATCTCTCATATTTGGGGCTCTCCTGTTTGTAACGGTGTTTTTTTTTGCGAAGATGGGGTCCCAATATTGGATCGTTTTTCACCAGGGGCCAGTTCTTTTGTGTTATGCGTCTGATTTCTTTATGATACTTATTGTACCCTACGATCATCCTAAATTCTTTTTCTGGTTGTGAGGATGTGTCTGGTACATTTGCTGTTGTTGTCTTTTTAGCAAGGGCTGGTTGTAGGAGTGATGTTCTCTCCACTTCATTGCTTTTTCTTATGGCAGTGTCAATACATGTAATCGAGTATCCTCGTTGTAGGAACCTTGTTTTACTTATTTCTTGGGCTCTTTTTAATTCACATGTTGTACTACATATGCGCTTCAATCTGAGCATTTCCCCATAGGGGATGCTCTGTATTAGGTGTCTGGGGTGGTGACTATTAGCATGCAAAATGGAATTTACCGCTGTGGGTTTCCTGTGTATTTTAGTCTCTATTTTACCACCCTCTACCTATACCTCAACATCCAGAAATGTTACGCTGGTAGTACTTATTTCTGAAGTAAAATGCAAGTTGATATCATTCTGATTTAAGTTATGGATAAACTTTTCTGCCTCGCTTTTTGTGCCCCTCCAAACAAAAAACAAATCGTCAATATATCTCCACCAACACTTTACATGTTCCCTCAGTGTGTCTCCAAATTTCCTCTGGAGGACCAGTTCCTCCCACCATCCCATGTGGAGACAGGCATAACTTGGGGAGAAACTGGCCCCCATAGCTACGCCGCGTATCTGTTGATAGAGAACATGTTGAAAAAGGAAAATGTTATTGTGCAAACAAAAGTCTATCATGTCGAGAATCATTTTACTATGATGTTTATGAGTCTCTTGTCTTTGTCTTAGATAATGTTCT